>NW_026889811.1:1177500-1865000 GCF_033153115.1 Saccostrea echinata
ATTGGCATACATACCAGATCTGTTAATAAATTAACGGGCCACAATTAGCACCCATGGGATTTCCAACAGATTGTTGGAAGACCTGAACAAGAGACTGTGAATCGAGAATAGACTTGAGTAAAAGTTTAGATTTAGATTATATTAATCTTTTGAACAAAAATGTTTAAAAAATTGCAGGTTTGTATAATATTTAGGTACTTGTAAGAGCATGTAGATTTTTTATTTATTTTCAAAGTTAATTCAAATGATGTACTAATTTGAAATTTAGTCATAAGTCTGTTCTCATTTTATGGTCACGGAGTCTGACCTCCAAAGATTGCATAGATATTGTCAATGAGAAACTCTAGCATCTTTTTAATATCAACTTTGGAGTACCTGTGTATTGAATCAGAATATTTTTAACCAAATAAGTTTGAGATATCCAGTGACAAGATGTGTACTTGAAGTATTCCATTTTTAGTGAAGAAACAGTTGGCTATAATGTCAAAAACCTAGTCTCTAATTTTTCGCGAGGAATAGTTGTACTAAGTGTTTTCGACAGGAGTAAAGAAAGATGCTTGGTAGAACATTTACTAGAGACCGCGATGTATCTTTGTAAGAGTATTTAGAAGTTTTAGAATTCAGTAGAGGTATGATAATTTGAATTCAGTTTTGTTGTTGGGAATTTTAAAAAATATTTAAAACTGAAATATTGTTTTGAAGAATTTCTTCTTTAGAAAGGGAACTATGAGTAAAAGCAATTTTCAAAATTGCATAAAAGATGTTCTAAATCGTACAAACCATTTTAAGGCCAGCAGGGTCACTCAAGAGACCTATGGCTATCTATCGTCCTGCATCATCAAGTAAACAATTTCTGCTCCTTTGAAACCGTTGCAACAATTTCAAGCATTTTCGGTAAACAGCATCTTCGGGTGGAGGTGAACAAAGTTTGTTAATTTCATCGACTCTGCCTCTCTGGGGCATGAGGGAGATGGCCAAAGCCATAAAAAAAATGACGAAATCTTCAAAACCCTATTTACTTCTAGACATCAAGCAGTCCAACAGCATAATGGTAATGAGTATGATCCCTGTAAAATTCATGGGTTCAGGTCCCAGGATAATTATATTGAAAAAGCATCTAAGGACGTTTTATCAATTAACAACTAGAGGTACTCTTAGCTAGCTCACAAATGATACCCCCGCTAACTAAATATGAATTTTTTATTGTACTGCACGCAGAAATATATTGGGGTATTGTAATAAAACCTTAAAATTTTGGGCAGGCATATATAATATAATAAAATGGTAATGGTAGTTTCAATAAAGGAAGAAGGTCGGTAAATATCATTTACAAAAGTTGTTTGGGTTGTAGTTGTGAATCCGATGAAAATGGACTCCACCTTGCAGTTTGACAATGTCAGGGTTAGACTCAAATAAACAATTAAGAATTTTAATATTCCGAACCTTTTATTACACAGTTTTACAACATTTAAATGTGTCACAAAAATAATGATATAAAGTGAAAAATTGAAGCAAACAGTTTTCCAAGTATTTCTCTATGGAAAGTATGGATGAAATATTTGGAGATAACGAACAGTATTCAAGCTCAAAAGTCCATTAAACATTACAAAATAGGAACAGGTGATTCCTGTCCCCCCCATAAAAAAAACCTTTGTTTTCGGGGGGGGGGGGGGCTATAATAATTACTTCCATTAATACATGTCGACTCGATATATCCCCGTAGACATGAAAAAAAATACACCACAGAGTCTGCCACATCTGTTTTCAAACTTTGGATGTTTCACTGAACATAGACGGCAAGGGCCAACTAACAACTAAACTGTACGACGGATGAGATGAATTCAGCTTTTCCATCCTCGACTTTCCTTATTCATGTAGCAATATTCTGTCATCACCTGCATATGGTGTTTATGTCTCCCAAATTTTTCGATACTCGAGAGCATGCTCTGAATGTGATCAATTTTTACACCGCGTCAGGCTACTGACAGATAAGTCGATGTTGTACGGATTTCAACAACCTCGTTTATAGTCAGTATTTCGTAAATTCTATGGTCGATATAATGACCTAGGTAACAAATATAACCTATCATTGTGTAGATTTTTTTGGCTGGATTTTTTCATACCAATTGTTAGGCATTTCTTGAGTGTGATACGGAATGTTCCGTCTACCAGATCAATACACAGGCTTACGGGGGTGTGACAGGTGTCGCATAATATTTGGTCCGCCTCGTTTAAAGGTTCGGGGGGACCTAATACGATAACATATAAGGTCCGGCCTGCCTCTATAATAAAAGGTCTGCCTTAGGTTTAATATGCAGATTTTTCTCCTTTATTGATTCGAAATTAATTTGCTTTATTAATCTTTTTAAATTATTTAATTTAAAAAATTATTTAAGGTATAAGGTATAGTTGTTATAAAAGTGTCCCTCCCAGCAAAATGGAGTTCCAGGGACGTACATGTATGTACATTGTATATATACTAAAAGGATCAAGTCTTGCGATATCTCGCTAGTTGCTGGATTTCGTTAGCCAATTTTAATTAATTATATTTCTAATACTATGATATATCTCAGTACAATGCCTCAAATTATCTATCAAAAAATTATTCAAAATTTGATGTTAGCACTGATTAACTGTTAGCTCCTTATCGTAGTACATACCTCCCAGGTAGTGCACAAAACAAAAAATATAAAGATGCAAAGATCTGTTGATCGAGTTACCTTATGGGAAAATCATGTACGACATGTGTCTTTTATAGTTTAAGTGATATCAATATTATCATTGCAAAATAAAAAAAATACATATATATGATACGCATACCTTCACTGGCACATTGTTCAGTATATGGTGTTCGTAAATCCAACAATGATCATTTCATTACAGTCTCTTTCCTAACAACGTTCGACTTCCACTTCCCAAAAAGAATTTTCATATCTTTCGAAAGATATTTCATTATATCATTAATAATAATTATGCATAATTCTTACGATTCATATTGTACCTAACTATAAAATAATTGGAGGGTCACTTTGACAGGGACTTGTGTTACGGTGTACTAGCCTATCCCGACTTGAAGTCGCATATCCCCCGTGTTTTTATAACCATCGTTTCTTATCCAGTTAAAGACTAACGATTATTTCATTCTACTTGATATTACCCCGGGGTTAACACTGGTTAAGGAAGATGTGCATTAATTGGCAAAATCAAACCAAAGTCAATCGAGTTGAACATTTTAAGCAATAAAACACCCCCTCCCCCCAAAAAGGAAAAGATTATAAATGGTGTTGTTGTATTTTTGGTGGGTGGGGTATAGCAAAATTAAGCTGATACATGTCAAATAGTTTAAAAAGTACTGATGTTGTAGACTTTCCTCCCGCTTTAATATTTTTTCCCGGAAAAACGAGCTTGGGTTTAAAGACCCCTCCCCTTTTGGAAAATGAGCCTAGCATAGGATTTTATTTCCGGAATTTTTTTTTTAAATATTGTTTATTTCATTCCCTACATTTTGTAGTTTTCATTTCTGACGTTTTAAAATTTTCATCTCTGACATTTATCATCATAAAGTACTTTTCCGGCAATGAAAAAAAAAAAAATGAAATTTACCTTATAAAAAAAATTAAAGAATAAATCAAGAATAATTCATTGATTTCCAAATAATAAGTTCTGCTTATATTTAAAAGAATCTTAAGACGATTTTATCCTCGGACACATGTAAGTGTAAGTTGTGAATTTTTGTTCATCTTTTCAAATCAAGATAATCAGACTGAATTTGAGATCAGAAAGGTTTAGATAGAATTTATGACATACAGAAACTATGTTTGACGGAATAAAGTAATCAAATTTGAGGAGATTCTGTTTTTCGGTGCTTTCAAACACATATAGTTCAGTGGGCATTAAAATTTGGTGATCAAAAATTGCGTTTTATTATTGAAATTATTGCATTTTATTACTAAACTTTGTATTTTTACTAGACTTAGTGTTGATTGTATTGTAAAATGAAAACAAAAAATGTCGGAAATGCAATGCAAAATTTCGGAAATGACAGGCAGCGAGCTTGGAAGAAACAACCCCGGCTTTATTATCCACCATAGGAAATACTCAGTACGCTTCAGTACAGAATTTTCTCCTTTTCCATCTTCTTACTAGGGAGAATCTTATCCATGCACCCATACTATTTACAGAGGGGTTTACAGAGCAACTTGACATGTATTTCCCCTTAAAATAAAAACGAAAGTGTCTGTTGAGATCGTGACTGATATAAGAATTCATAAAACACCACCAAGTCGTGTTCTTTTGTTAATATTTTTTATATTTATTTTGATTTTGGTTTAAATTAGATTTTCTACGACTTTAAGCGGCTATTTCTTTTTTATTTATGTGCTTGTGATTGGGGGGGGGGGGGGGGGGGGGTTATAGTTCTCTTGTTGCACGTCATCAACATTACTAATTAAATAACAATATATATCCTTGGTCCCTTCAGACAGATGTTTATGGTTGCATATAGATATACAATACAGTAGACACATCTCCTGCAAACGTACATAGAGTGGATAATTAATTGACATTAAAGTTTTGTCTTTTTGTCAGCATATTAAATGAAAAAAAAGTACACTACTACATGTAGTATATATGCAATTCTTATGCACAATTAGGCCATTCCAAGAGTTTTCTAAATTTAGCGTCCATCCTAAAATTAAAAACCTAATTATCTTTTTACCCTGGAAAAACACACGAACCAACAAAGAAAAAAAAACCAATAGGCACTTACAGCATTTCCATAATTTTTGCTTTGTAAGTGAGATACATGTATGTGGGAAAAAAGAAAAACAGAGGGCGGACCTTTTATTATACTGCGTTTTAAGGTCCGCCCTGCCATTTTGACTAGTTTTTCATGTTACGGAAATAAACCTTGTCCAAAATGTTTTCTTTCTAACAGTAAAACATCTGAATTATAGAAGGCGGACCTTTAAATATATTGCGTTTTAAGGTCCGCCCTGTCTCTTTCTCTAGTTTGTATGCTACGAAAATAAACCCCGTTCAAATTTTTTGACTTGTAATAGTAAGATATCTGAAATATAGAGGGCGGACGTTTTATTATACTGCGTTTTAAGGTCCGCCCTCTCTCTTTCTCTAGTTTGTATGCTACGAAAATAAACCCCGTTCAAAATTTTCGCCTGGTAATTTAGTAAGATATCTGAAATATAGAGGGCGGACATTTTATTATATTGCGTTTTAAGGTCCGCCCTGTCTCTTTCTCTAATTTTTATGCTACGAAAATAAACCCCGTTCAAAATTTTCGCCTTGTAATAGTAAGATATCTGAAATATAGAGGGCGGACCTTTTATTATATTGCGTTTTAAGGTCCGCCCTGTCTCTTTCTCTAATTTTTATGCTACGAAAATAAACCCTGTTCAAAATTTTCGCCTTGTAATAGTAAGATATCTGAAATATAGAGGGCGGACCTTTTATTATACTGCGTTTTAAGGTCCGCCCTGTCTCTTTCTCTAGTTTGTATGCTGGAAAATAAACACTGTTCAAAATTTTTCGCCTTGTAACAGTATCATATCTGAAAAACAGAGGGCGGACCTTTTATTATATTGCGTTTTAAGGTCCGCCCTGTCTCTTTCTCTAATTCTTATGCTACGAAAATAAACCCCGTTCAAAATTTTCGCCTTGTAATAGTAAGATATATCTGAAATATAAAGGGCGGACCTTTTATTATATTGCGTTTTAAGGTCCGCCCTGCATCTTTCTCTAATTTTTATGCTACGAAAATAAACCCTGTCCAAAATGTTTTCGCCTTGTAATAGTAGGATATCTGAAATAGAGCGCGGACCTTTTATTATACTGCGTTTTAAGGTCCGCCCTGTCTCTTTCTCTAGTTTGTATGCTACGAAAATAAACCCCGTTCAAAATTTATCGCCTTCTAACAGTACGATATCTGAAAAACAGAGGGCGGACCTTTTATTATACTGCGTTTTAAGGTCCGCCCTGTCATTTTGACTAGTTTTTATGTAACGGAAATAAACCCTTTCCAAAATGTTTGCTTTCTAATGGTAAAATATCTGAAAAACAGAGGGCGGACCTTTTATTTTACTTTGTTTTAAGGTCCGCCCTGCCTCTTTCTCAAGATTTTATGCTACGAAAATAAACCTGTTCAAAGTTTTCACCTTGTAATAGTACGATATCTGAAATACAGAAGTCGGGGCTTTTGTTATACTGCGTTTAAAGGTCAGACCTGCCCCTTTCTCTATTTTTCATGCTACAGAAAAAAACCCTGTCTATAATTTTCTCTTTGTAATAGATAGATCAAAAGGGGGGATTAAGGTTTTACATAGGAATATTTAGGAAAAAGTCTTCAAAAATCTTCTTCTTAAGAACAACAATGTCATGATTAGTCATATTAATATGGAAGCATCATCAGTTAGTGTAGATGTACGTTTGTTCAAATCATGACCCCCGGGGTAGGGTGGGGTCACAATGGGGGGTCAAAGTTTTACATAGGATATATATATCGAAAAATCTTCCCCACAAGAACAGCAAAGCCATCTTTAGTCAGATTGATATGGAAACATCCTCTGGTATTGTAGATTCAAATTTGTTTAAACCATGATAACAGGTCATATAAAATTAATTTTCCGCCGGAATATGGCTGAAATATAGCCGACTTGGCGTTAAACCCTAATCAATCAATCAATCAAACCATGACCCCCTAGGGGTAGGATGGGCCACAATGCACTATCAGGGTTTAGCATGTGAATGTATAGGAAAAAAATTCTAAAACCTTTTTTTCAGGAACAACAAAGCCATGTTTAGTCACATTGATATAGAAGTATCTTGAGGTAGTGTAAATTCAAGTTTGTTTACATCATGACCCCGAGGGGTAGGGTGGGGCTAGCGCTATATCTATGAAAATCATGACACCTGGGGTAGGGTGGGGTCACAATAGGGATTAATGTTTTACATTGGAAGATATGTTAGAATAAATTTGCTGATAAAAAACAGCAGGGCCTTATTGACTCAGGTGAGCGTTGTGGCCCATGGGCCTCTTATTTTATGTCAAGGTCTTGGAAAATCGTAGGACGATTCTTTTATAAAAGGCAGTGACGAATCTGAATGTATAATGGTAGTACAATGTATATTTATCTAGAATATATTCACCACATACAATCAAAAGATATGTTCAGATTTATTATCCATGTATATCACAAAAATGTTAGAAGGATCATTAGTTGTACTGTATCCGTATCTATAGACTTTGATTCATATAGCATGAAAAAGAGGGAGTATTTGTTTCTGTATTCATACAATGAATTGGGAAAATAATCACCTTAAAAATAAGAAAGGGGTTCATCAACACTACGTACATAATGTATATGGTAAATGCCTTGTGTGACAAGTAAAAAGAAATCTGTAATACACCAGATGGTGTTTATTTTCTACGTACTTGATACGCAAGGAGCAGATTTAAATATATAAAGAAAGGTGTTATTGCCACCCCTCCCCTCTTCCTCACCTGATATGCAATGTATTACCGGAAATTTCTCCAACCAATACCGGAATTATTCATATAACCCCCCCCCCCCCATTTGGAATTTGCAGAGTTATTAAAAGTATATACTGAAGTAAATAAAAAATGACTTTGGGCCCCCTTAGAAAACGTGGACCCTACCATCACCACCACGAAATAGGTGTTTTTCACGTTTTGGAAATGGAATTGGATTTTACGTTTTTTTTTTCTTCCTTGTCAAGAAATTTTTGGGTGGGATCCCCCCCCCCCCCCCTGGAAAAATTCTTGATCCGCGCGTGTATAATCATTATTCAAAATTGTTAGGTAATATCCGAAACAACATATGTGCAATGTATAGCATTTATGAAAATCGAACTTCAAAAATTCTGTCATGACTACATGAGACCGATTGTATTATTTCCTCCATGGTTACCACGGAGAATGACTGAGGACTTCGAAAAGGATAATTTAAGGAGAATTGCATAGTTCCTAGCTTTCGTAAAGAATTTTTCAAAAACTCTTGAGCAGGTGTAGTGGTACTAAACAATACACTTTATTGGTTTTCACCGCGTAGAAATTCTACACGGGAGATCACTCTCAATCAAGCTCCAGACAGCTCAGTATTACTCCATATCATTATTCGTAGGGAAAGAAGTCCCGGAGAGTATGGAGTATGACTCTCAGTCATACTCCATACAGTGTCAATTCTTCGGGACTACTTGGTATGGAGTTGTAGCGTAACGTAATACTGAGGTGTCTGCAGCTTGGACTCTCATGACGGAAAACCCCATGAATTACCTTTTTTCTCCGGATAACCGTGAGTTGCCACTTTCCATCAATGAATAAAATAAATAATCATAAATAATCAGCGTTTTATAAAGAAATATATTTTTGATTTAAAATTAGACTGAAACGCTTCTAGTCGACATCACGAAAATGTACATATCATGTAGCTTGAAATGGGAAATATGACGCACGCTTGACAACGTCCCCAGAAACAATCAGTCAGTATATTTCTGGGTGCATTTGGGGGGGGGGGGGTATAGCACAAATTAATGTAGAAAATAGAAATTCCTTGATACGCAAAAAAAAGGAAGAGGATCAACTGATGTTCCCTCCCCCTTCCCCCGTTCATACAGACGTGAGATACATAAATGAGTTGTATATAGAACTGGACATTCAACTTTGCCCAAAATGCTTCATGTCGGTAATAAAAGAAAATATTTTACAATAATGATTTCAAATTTTAATCGGTCATGCAATACAGCCTGCTAGATTATCCCACAGTCTGTCTATTATAGTCACAGTAAAATGTGTAATTTCTTTTTCTTTCTTTTTCTTTTGGAAAAATAATTACAGAAATGAAATATTATTTCATATGTAGTTCATTATGACGAGGAAGAGTGATATTTTTATAAGAAAGAATTAAATCCAAACCATGATTATACTTTAAATCTGATGTATATGTTTTCAATATTGAATAACCTGTTTTAAGCTTTAACATTACATTATTTTGTTTCTGCAGTAAATACAGATCGAATACAACATTAGGCTATCCACAAATAAAGGGCAAAATATTATTATAAACTGCATGAAAACAAGTTAATTGTTAAAACTAAAGGGAAGCATATACATACTTTTTATCGGTCTTAGTATTAAACTCTACAATTGGAATAAGAAATTTCTTTAAATATTGTAATTAAAATAGACTATATATATAATTATATATATTTATATAATTATATATATCACAATTTTCATCACAATTTTGATGTGTACGCATGAATATCATAATAGTATTATAATTTGTTCTTCAGCATGATTTATTAAAATAGAGAATTCATATCTATTGATTTAAAGCAAACACATGACCATTACATTGTCATTGCTATCTGCCGCGGGCTCTACCTGCGGGTACCTGTCAGGTATACGAATACTTCACACCTCCATTGTTTTATTGCCTATACACACCAGCAGATTTCACACCTTTAATCGTCCTAATTTGCACAAAGCAAATGCTGGGGAAAAACAAACACAAGCCCAATAAATGCGACATTTTTTTTTTAAATCATTGCCCTAAACGGTATTGTTAAAAGCACACTAAACATGGAGTAGCAATTCCTGCCCTAAGAGATATATTGTACAAAAAAAAAAAATAAACACGACAGCTAGGGTAAATCCTTAATCTTTCTTCATATGATGTAAACAAACTCTCTTTAATTTTATGTGTTTAAGTCAAGATTAAAACATTTTGCACCACCCGGACCTTTAAACTTAGGCGGACCTTTTCTTATACGGGCCGGACCTTTTCTTATAAAAGGCAGACCTTATATGTTATCGTATTAGGTCCCCCCGGACCTTTAAACGAGGCGGACCAAATATTATGCGACAGGTGTCAACAGGGGATGCTTACCTAGACATCTGATCTCATCTCTGGAATTTCCAGGGATCTGCGTTGCATGTCCTTTTCACAGGTTTGAATTGTTTGTTGATTTTTTAAGATAGATAAATGTTCGTTATCTTCACCTTTTTCATCTAGCACGCAGATATTATGATTATAATTAGTATTCATCTTCTCATCAGAATTGTGAAATGAAATATGAAGATAACGAACAGTATTCAATCTCGAAAGTCCAATGAAACGATACAAATTTGGAGTAGAGCAAACACGGACATCAAAATTTAGAGGTAGGATCAGGTGCCATGGACGAGTGAGCATCCCCTGCCGACCGGTCACACCCGCAGTGTGCTCCTTGTCATAATCAAAAAGAAAAAAAAAACACCCGGAAAAATCCGTAGACAGTTCAATGTATAAATAATTGTGAAAAACATCATTCAGCATTTGACTCAATGATAGGATCTATGCGTTTTAGAAATTGTGCATACAAAGAGCATGCTCTTGCGTATCGAATCAAGTGGGAGACATAAACCCCATATGCAGGTGATAAGGGTATATTCCTACATAAGTAAGGAAAGCTGACGATTGAAAAGTTGAAGTCATCAAGTTTATCATAAAGCTTTGTTGTTAGGTTACCATTAAAGTCTTTTTCTAGTAAAATATCTAAATATGAAACAGATGAGTCAGAATCTGTGGTATCTTTTATTTCAAGCTCACTTGGATATATCGAGTCGACATATGAATGAAAGTAACTATTATTTATTGAAAATACGTCGTCGATACATCGAAATGTCGAGTTAAAGGCCACAGCAAGAGTTTTCTTCTTCTCATGTAGAAGTTTTTGAATAAATTTTGCTTCATATGAATACAAAAATAGGTCTGCTAATAAGGGGGTCGCAGACATTCAAACAACCTGGTTCAGGCTCTGTACATGTAGAGGTGCTTTGTTGGTCATATCAATATTGTAACATCTCTACGAATGGACATGTTGTAGGCAAGCCCCTTTTTTATTAATTATAATTACTACTTAGCCCTCTGTCAAAATTGTTTAATCGCCGGACACATTGTTCAGGTCCTAGGTTGTGATTAAGTTGGTGATTTAATAAAAATGGATTATTCTTATAAAAAAAGTCTTTTTTACTCAAATTTTCAAACAACCCCATAAAATTAGGCCCTACTGATTGATTTTCCAGCTTTGCCTTTGATGCAGATCCTTTCTGTGCCTTTATAGTTTGTTTCCGCATGACATTACATCAAGACATTTTCGTTAAAAAATGTCAACATTTAATAAAAATAACAATTTCCTCCTTAAAATATTTCTGGTTTCTATAGATACTGTATCGCTTCTTCCACTGTTATGAACAATTTCTAACACGAGGAAAGTTATTGACAAACAAGTTGATGAAACAAGAATATCAGCATGCAGTCTCGTTTAAAGTCTTCATTTTGTAAGTTCTATGGTCGATACAATGACCTTGTCAGCAAATACAATCTATCATTAAGTCAAATGCTGACTGACTTTTTTCATACTAATTGTTAGGCCATTATTTACACTCTGAATTGTCGACGGATTTTTCCGTTATTTCCCGATCATGACAAGGAGCACACGGCGGGTGTGACCGGTCGGCTGGGGATGCTCACTTCTCCTTGGCACCTGATCCCCCTCTGATGTCTTAGAGGTCCGTGTTTGCTGTACTCCTATTTTGTAATGTTGAGAGGACTTTTGAGCTCGAATACTGTTCGTTATCTCCACATGTTTCATTGATAAGGTAGACAGAGTACTCCGTAGTAAAATTTAGTATAAAGCTATGACCTAACATACGGTATGAAGCAGTCAGACAAAATAGGATCCAGCGATAAATTGTATTTACAAACAAAGTCATTAAAACGAACGTAGAATTTGGGAAAAGCTGAATTTTAACGGGGTTGTTGAAATCTTTGTGACATCAACTTATTTGTCAGTAACTTGCCTCGGTTTGGAAATTGATCGTATTCAGAGTATGCTCTTGCGTATCGAAGAAGTTAAGAGACATAAACACCATATGCAGGTGATATTTGAAATTGTTTGTTTGTCTGAGTCCCTTAGAGAATTTTTCAAACCCTAAATGACACCTGCATGATCCCACCTCTGATGTTTTTAGAGGTGTTTGATAGCTCTCAATTTGTATTGATTGAATTGACTTTTGAGCATGATTACTCTTTGTTATCTTTATATTTCATATTGTGAAGCCACCACTTGCCGATGGAGGTCTGCAAATTTAGACCCGACTCAGCACTTACGGCCTTTGAGCAGAGAGGAATCTTTTTCGAGCCAGCACCTATTGCGACACGGGACCTTGGTTCATACTGTCTCATCCGAAGGACCGGTCTTCGCGTCCCGCAGTGGAATTCGAACCCTCGACATAAGAATCAACTTCTTACTCTGCGACTCCAGAGCAAACGGTCTAACAACTGCGCAACGCGGGCGACCAGGTGATGTTAGAATATTTCTACATGTACTACAGGTAATTTGTTTATAGCCAATAACGCACCCAGATATGAAAGAGATGTGGCAGACTGTATTGTCTTTTATTGCGAGTTTACTGGGATATAAAGAGTCAACATATGAATAAAAGTGACTATTTTTAATTGATAAAACGTTGTCGATATGTACTATGTATGTTGAGTTGAATGCCACAGCAAGATTTTCCTTCTTCTCGTGAAGATGATTTTGAACAATGTGGTGGAACAGATCTACTATTTATTTCTTATGTATTTATTCGTTCTGGGATAATTCTATTTTCGTTTTATCTAAAGTGATCTTAAATATTTTTGATAAATAATTCTTTTGCGCAAAAAATTGGACAGTATAACATTTTCATCAGGAAATCTCTATCCAGCGTATGTCAGCTGAATCTTGTGGTAAGTAACTATCTTGTTTCTTTATTTGTTACGTTACCATAAAGTTTTGAGTATTAAATTTTATTTAATTGCAGCGTTTATATTTTTTTTGGCAGTTAAAGTTGTCTTAGTAAATTCTTGTAGTTCAAAGTTTATTTTGCCACAGAAAAGTCTACTAAAATGTTCTGCAATTTTGCCCATCGAAATTCCAATATGTTTTTGGAAGACCTGGTTTCCAAGAATACATAGATGTTAAGTGTGGGTATTCGGCGATGTTGGCTTCTACAGTATAAATTAGACCAGAAAAATTGTCTAACATCTTACCGAGATCTGTAATCGAAGCACTGGACGGAGGATGTCTAACATCTTACCGAGATCTGTAATCAAAGCGCTGGAAGGAGGATGTCTAACATCTTACCGAGATCTGTAATTAAAGCACTGGACGGAGGATGTCTAACAACTGACCGAGATCTGTAATTAAAGCGCTGGAAGGAGGATGTCTAACATCTTACCAAGGTCTGTAATCAAAGCGCTGGACTGAGGATGTCTAACAACTGACCGAGATCTGCAATCAAAGCACTGGACGGAGGATGTCTAACAACTGACCGAGATCTGTAATTAAAGCGCTGGAAGGAGGATGTCTAACATCTTACCGAGATCTGTAATCAAAGCACTGGACAGAGGATGTCCATCTTATAGAGATCTGTAATCAAAGCGCTGAACGGAGGATGTCTAACATCTTACCGAGTTCTATAATCAAAGCACTGGACGGAGGATGTCTAACATCTTACCGAGATCTCTAATCAAAGCGCTGGACAGAAGATGTCCATCTTATAGAGATCTGTAATCAAAGCACTGAACAGAGGATGTCTATCATCTTACCGAGATCTGTAATCAAAGCGCTTGACAGAGGATGTCTAACATCTTACCGAGATCTGTTATCAAAGCGCTGGACGGAGGATGTCTAACAACTGACCGAGATCTGTAATGAAAGCGCTTGACAGAGGATGTCTAACATCTTACCGAGATCTGTAATCAAAGCGCTGGACAGAGGATGTCCAATTTATAGAGATCTGTAATCAAAGCGCTGAACGGAGGATGTCTATCATCTTACCAGATCTGTAATCAAAGCGCTGAACGGAGGATGTCTAACATCTTACCGAGATCTGTAATCAAAACAACTGACCGAGATCTGTAATCAAAGCGCTGGACAGAGCATGTCCATCTTATAGAGATCTGTAATCAAAGCGCTGAACTGAGGATGTCTATCATCTTAACGAGATCTTCAATCAAAGCGCTGAACGGAGGATGTCAAACATCTTACCGAGATCTGCAATCAAAACAACTGACCGAGATCTGTAATCAAAGCACTGGTTGGAGCAAATTAAAAAAATCCTTAAACACTCATGATTCTTTTTATTTTAAGCAGAGTATATCGATTACAAATATTTTGGATCATTTTGATAAATCATGGGACACTATGAAAATGAATATTAAACATCCATATATCAAATATGTAATGCGTTTACAGCAACATGTGTATACAATTTGTAACTTATCATAAGGAATGTTGATTACTGAAAGTATTTTTTGTGGAATTAGGAAGAAATGAATTTGTATTTATGAAACTCACAGAAAATTAAAATGATAGATTTACAATTTAATTGCTTTAGTCATGGGAAAATGTATTCATCGATCGTCTCGTTATCTCTATATCTTATATCATCTATTAAACTGACACTAAAATAGCATCGCTTTATATTTAACTTCTTGAGGATATAATTTGCAATTTTGTACAATTTTTGTAAACACTATCAAAAACAATTATATAAGAAAATAGCAATAATGAATAAAAGTGATAGTTGCAGAAGCTCGTTAACTTTAGTATAACAGCTGCATTTGTGGAAGCAAGGGTTTGGAATTGTAGGAACACTGGGTCACTTTTCTGTGGCCCATATTCTGTAACAAAGGACAGGTTGTAAATTGTTTCGGGATCCAGTCCTGTCAAGTCAAACCAGTCGGAGTATGCATCTACATATCGGACGTGAACTTGGTCATTGGGTGAACGGAACTCTACTACAACCGTTGACATCTCGTAACAAGCTGAGGGTACCGTCCAGTTCAGACGAACACTTTTGTCAAAGGTTGCAGTAATGGTTAAATTATTTGGGCCAGGATCTAAAAAGATAAATGACTGAGATATTGAACCTTTAATGAAATCATGGGTTAATTCAACTGTGCATCATTCTGAGATCTGAACACTGTGGTTATTTAAATTATTGTATATTAATCTCCACACTATGAAGATACATACATTCATCCATTCCGTCAAGCGAGGATAAATCTGTAATCTGTAAATAGTAAACAAAACAAAACAGCGCTTTAGCTATGCTTATGACAGAAAAAGTAAAATAAAAATATGAGTTAGGAGAATTGAATATTTCTAGCATCCAAGGGCGACAAATCTTCTTACTATAGTACTGTAAAAAGCAGGTTTCATTGCCATGTTATATACAGTCAGATTTAATAAGACAAACTCCTCTGCCAATTTTTCCTCTGGCACAACAAACCAGCAGTTGTTTATGTCCAGGTTGTGGCGGTAATAAAAGAAGCTTCCTACAGATGTTTTGTATCCTGTTTTCAATCCAGGATCAGCCTACAATGAAAAGAAAACACCATGTATGATTCCAGTCTTTTTTTCAATATTTCTTTCTATATCAAAGACTCAAACAGCTTTTGTTTGATTTGATACTTCTGTTTTCTGGAATAATGAAACGGGACAGTACTTTATTTTTTCTTTATCAAATATAAACTATAGAACAAAGCTGCAAATAATGCAAGGCAAAAAATTGAATACCAAAATATTCTTTACTTTTGTTTTGTTTCCTGGAATATCAATTTCATGGAATATTTCATTGCTTCTAGATCTTAGTTCCACGTGTATTCTATGTATTCCACTTTCTCTGTCAAAGACATCTATCTGTATTCTGAGAAAATCATTTGACTATATGTTACTAATTCCTCTTGATATCATTTATGAGAGAGAGAGAGAGAGAGAGAGAGAGAGAGAGAGAGAGAGAGAGAATTAATTTTAATTTTATATCAAAACAAACAATTGAAGATTCTTTAATTTTCGTACAGACTGGAGAAGACGTACGAGGGGTTATCAAAAAGTTCGTGGACTAGCGTCATAAAATTAAAACCGCTTTAGGTACATCAATGAATTTTTACACATTTAGTTAGCATCATCTTTTCTATCTATAGAATAAACCATAAATCATAATTTTTATTTTTTAATAAATTGTTAGTGTTTTTGTAAGCAAAGGTATGTCCAGGCGGCGCAACCTCTAATATGACGTTTATTTCTATCTGAGTGTAACTGAGAAAAACTCTTTAGATATGAGTATTTGTCATCATAAAAATCTCGTTAATTCAGGCATGTGGTACGACACATTTGTTCAGTAAAATTTGCAATTTTTACCCCATTCTGTAATTTCTATGAAATTTTATCGTAAATTTTATATGGAGTGTCCAAACAATTATGGGATTGAAAATAACGTCAAAAAGGGTGAGGGGTTTCTTTTTCAAACACTCTATAGAGTTTCGCTCCTGGAAAAACTGGTATTGACCTAAGGAATGTTTAAACTGGCTACAGAAAAATAAAATGCATCCAGAGTACTTGTTTTTTAATGCCCAAAAAGATTCAGAGCGATGAAATATGCACAGTTAGTGTCGATTTGTAGTCAGGGTGTCTAAAGTCAGTCACGTCGAAAAGTGACGTTGCAATTGATCATGTGTGGTAGAAATTGAACTACAACAAGCTAAGTATTCTGGCATAATCAAGTGAGGATCTTTCCCCATATAAAGATCCATTTACAATATTATATGCATTGAAAACAGCTGCTCATGACATTGTAAATTCATATAAATAAGACGGGTTTAAGTCCTTACTTAACTCCATGTAATCTCATCAAGATAAGTGTATGAGGTAGAGAGAGCGGACATTAAGAAACAATGACGTTAAGCGGACGTCATGACACTAAACGGCGACAGCGCCGGGTGATCACATAAAGTCTTCTTAATTTTAGAATAATTTGGCAAATTATCAACGTATCAAGCTAAAATTTTCAACATTTCTTAAACTTCTGTTGTTTTATGTTCCGCATAAATTTTGTAAGCAAAGACTACATATTATTAATTTTATCGCGTCAGTCCACGAACTTCTTGATAACCCCTCGTAAGTAGGATTTTTAACGTTCCTCGTAAATATGACGTCTGATGGGTTTAAACGTTTTGGTGGGCTGGAATCAAAGGAAATCTTCGTCAAGTCAACTTTCGTATTCCCCATGATGTCAGTCGCCTTCACCCAGAAGTTGAAGGTGTCGCCATCTTTTCTTTCAATATTAAAAATCTGAGTTTCAGAAAATGTATCATTCACCTTATACCAGGTTTGCGGGGTTCTCTCCCCTTGACCTCCATGTCTGTAGAAATATTCAAATTTCACTATACCGTAAACATTCCGGATTTCTTTCAGTGTTCTTTTCCCCGAGTTATCATCAAGTTGGTTTGGAACGTGCTTTTCAATGTTTGTAACAGAATCGACATTTTTATACTGTGCTACTGGATTTAAAAGTTTATTGTTCTCGTGGAATTGGTTCTGAAAATGTCCTTTCCATGACACGATAATGTCCTTATTGAGGTTATTTTGCCATTTATAGTTTGTTTCAGGTTCTGCGCTTCTTGCTATAAATGGTAATTTAGATAGAGTGATATTTGAACTTGGGTCATATAACACCAAGGTGCGTGCGCATTGTGTATTGCTGGCTCGGTCTATTACATTTAGTATAAAGGAATACAACCCTGCTCTCTTTGGAGTGTAGGTATATCTTGTTTCTAGTGCCGAAAGGGATATTTCCTCGTCTGGGCGCCATGGATTTGTTTCCGCCAAGATTGTTATGTTCAGCTTCAGCAGAAAAACCTGTATTTTATATTCTTCGATTCCAGAAAGCCCATCTTCCCAGTTGTTCCATGACAATTCTATTGGAGACTATATAAAATTGAAGGTAAAACAAAAGATTTATAATTTAAGGACATACGCAAAGCACCTTACCAACTGATAATTTTTAAAGATATTCTTAATTTAAAATTATAGTGCCATCAGATGCTCATAAACAAAAAATCAGCATGCATTATCAGCTGGGGATTTTGTATGGATATTAATTGATGCAAATTATTCTATAATTCAAAGAAAAATACACAAAAATGACTAAACATATATATTCTAGATGTTTTTTCATCAAGATTAATTTAGAGGAAGTGTACAGCACCATATATAGACATTAAAAGAGTAGCACACAGGTCCTTCAAGTATTGGAACTCTTCAACTCCAGGGAAAAATACAATTAAGTTCAAACTAGGTTGCGTATGTCCTTTAGTTAATATTACATCCAGTATCTTTATGATTATTTTTTGGTTGACTTTCTTAAAAGTTGATGTTTCCAGTTGAATTTATAAAACATTGTCCATATACACCCAAACTGTAGAAGTACGTGAAGATATTACGCCTTTCGATTCTCCACTGACCTTTATATTCAAAAGAAAAATGTTTTAAAGAAGTCTTATCTTAAAAGGGTTCAATTGAAATACTTAGTAAATACGACAACACACTTAAAGGTTTTTATCCCATGTTTACCCCTTTATCCCGTGGATATGACTCATTGGATAAATTTTTCATAATCCAAAGTTGTGACGTCACAATGGTTTTTGCGTTAGCGCGATGAAGTAAAATAAAGTGGAGTCCTGTATAAAACAGTGTAAAACATTGGTTGTGAAGTATTAAACATGGGATAAAAAGAATCTCCCATGATTTGTAGTTGGATATGACTTTTATCCAACTCGTTGTGTGTTTTTATCCCCTCGCCAAGGCTCGGGGATAAAAAACACACAACTCGTTGGATAAAAATCATATCCAACTACAAATCATGGGAGATCCTATATATATACCTTGGTGATATCCTTTACAACATCCAGTGCTTTTGCCTCACATGGTCCGCCTAAGAGACATTGATGTGGCTTCACCAAATCAACGCGAAACATTGTAGATTTTGTAGACATGTCGTCGATAAATAAGTCTTTTTCAATAATACCCCAGATTTCAGTAAAAGCTGTCAGAGTTAAACTTAAAAAAAAAAGAAAGTCAAAATAGACAAAACCTTCATTACATTTTCTAGGATCAGGATCAGGAGTCCAAGGCTAGTTCTTTTTATCATATATTTAGATGTCATTTATTTGAGACATGACAATAAATATTAATGTGAAAAAAAAGAAGTTGACGATATGAAAAATTAATAAATTTGAACGATTACATTATTAATTATCAAAATCTAAGAAGGGAGCACACACACACACACACACACTGAAGATAATTTACTTGTCTCCATGCTCCAGCTGCATGTCAAAGTTGTCATCTGTGTAGTTACAGTAAAACACATCATCGTTTGGATTCAGAGAACTAGGCTGACTCTCACAGAGCTTGGTTTTATTTCCACTCACAAAGAGTTTCTTTTCTAGTAATAAATCCAAATATATTCCATTTTCTACTATTTTCTTAATTCAATTCATAATAATTTATATCTCCCTTCTTCCTTATCATTTAAATAGATATTAAATATAATATAGAAGTTAACATATCTTCACCTGTTCTGCCCATTTTATGAAGAATAATATTAATTCCTCCAGACATGATTCCCACCTTAAACTGTTTTATATATCTTGAAAGGTTTAGGCTGTCCGGTGTTGTTGAGACGGCGGCAAATGTGACGTTGATATAGTTGTAATCATTATGGTTTACCCACATTGTGTCTACCTTCGTAGAGTTTGGTTCAGAAGAATCTATTACAGATCTGTATAATTCCCTCCTCTGTCCAGATCTTTCATAATATGCGAGAGTGGACGTATATTGTATGATAATTGGGCTCAACTCTGCAACTGTACATAAATATAGAGAAATGAAATGATCAGTTTGTACACAAAGGAGTGGAATCTTTATGCGTGTTTATCTTGTTATGCGATCTTTCATTAATTAAAGCGGAATAAAAAAAATACATTTTATTTTCAGGTAAGAATGTTATGTCTTCTCTGTCAACCTCATTTCAATAATTTACATAATCTTTTTTTAGGTTGTTATGGCGTGCATTAAGAATTTCAAGGTAATCTGTTTAACAGTGGTTGATATTGACTTAGATACTACTAAAGAACTTTTGATTGACCTCAGTTTTGTCATTAATGGCCAACAACAAAACAATGTGATGAACGTAATGACTTTTGATGGGTTTATTCTTACGCAATGCCTTTGTGACGTGTTTATTCTTACGTGATGACTTTGTGATGAATTTACTCTTATGTAATGACTTTGTGGTGAGTTTACTCTTATGTAATGACTTTATGATGGGTTTACTCTTATGTAATGACTTTGTGATGAGTTTACTTTTATGTAATGACTTTGTGATGAGTTTACTCTTATGTAATGACTTTATGATGGGTTTACTCTTATGTAATGACTTTATGATGGGTTTACTCTTATGTAACGACTTTATGATGGGTTTACTCTTCCGTAATGACTTTGTGATGGGTTTAATTTAATCTTCTGTTCAATGGGTTTATTCTTTCGTACGTGATGAATTTGTAATGGGTTTACTCTTACCCGTTTGGCAGGCATTTCCGGTATACCCGTGTCTACAGTAGCATGTGTCTGGTCTTACACAGGTACCTCGCCCATGACAATCTCCGGTACAAATAGCTGGAAATACAGATGTTAAATTCTGTCTTTACTGTGATGAATTTCTTGATTCTATATTTTAGAAATTCTAATTCTTTTAGCTTTGATTTCTTTTATCTGTCTTTTCATAAAATTAACTCACTCTTTTTATTTGCTAATAATAGAATCAATATCAAAAAGTATCCCTCTAAAAGAAAGTGACTAGGAAGTGTAATTATCATATGTCGAACTTCTGGCCTACAGAATGGCACAGGATGTACAGAACATTCAATTACGTAATAAACAAATAAATTAAAGTTCGAGTTAGACTTACTTGGACCATCAATGAAGGATTTTTTTTTATTCCAAAAGGATAGGATGTACATCCGTTTTGGAAGTGACTGAAACTCATGCACGCATAAAGGAAACGTAAGATGTTATAATACATGTGTGAGCAAACATTGACATGTAAGATGTTATAATACATGTGTGAGCAGACATTGACATGTAAGATGTTATAATACATGTGTGAGCAAACATTGACATGTAAGATGTTATAATACATGTGTGAGCAAACATTGACACGTAAGATGTTATAATACATGTGTGAGCAGACATTGACATGTAAGATGTTATAATACATGTGTGAGCAAACATTGACATTTAAGATGTTATAATACATGTGTGAGCAGACATTGACATGTAAGATGTTATAATACA
Organism: Saccostrea echinata; assembly: GCF_033153115.1. NCBI lineage: Eukaryota > Metazoa > Mollusca > Bivalvia > Ostreida > Ostreidae > Saccostrea > Saccostrea echinata. Next base: position 1,198,765 of record NW_026889811.1, read on the forward strand.
TGTGTGAGCAAACATTGACATTTGCCGGATTCCTCGCATGGAATCAACTGTGATCGGCCAGAGCCCATTTCAAAAAAATTCATTGCTTGCCAATAGACAAAAAAGAGGAGAAAACTCGAAACTTTAGAGTGACTGTACATAAACATCAGAGATAGGATCGGGTACCTAAAAAGAGTAAGAATCTTCGACTGAAATTATGTAATTTGGTACTTCCTGTAACATGTTTTAAGATTTTGTTCCATGAGTTTTCCTACAAAACGATAAAAATATGTATGTTTTTTCCAGTTCTGCACAAAAAGTCATTTTCTTTCTTCATTTTTAATCTTTTTAGTTAAATAAGTCAATTTGATGTTTTTATATTATGTTGATAGTGAATTACCACTTAATCTTAAGAGTAATTGAAGTATTCAGCAGGGTGGTTTGTTGTCTACGTGAAGTCTTTTTGAATTATAATTGTAAATTGATGTACTTCACCAGAGTCCAGGCTTTTTGACATCATAGACAGCTGCTTTTTCAATAAAAATGGAACTCGTAAATATACTTACCTTGTCATTGGTCATTTACAAAATTATTTTGTTAAAAAGCACTCTGATTGTACACACAAGTACTCTGAAGTTGATATTAAAAAGATGCTTGAGTTTCTGATTGACAATATCTATGTAGTTTTTGTAGATCAGATCTTCAAACAATCTGTTGAAATTCCCATGGGTACCAATTGCGCCCCCTTATTAGCAGACCTATTTTTGTATTCATACGAAGCAGAATTTATTCAAAAACTTCTACATGAGAAGAAGAAAACACTTGCTGTGGCCTTCAACTCGACATTTTGATATATCGACGACGTATTATCAATTAACAATAGTTACTTTCATTCATATGTCGACTTCATATATCCCAGTGAGCTTGAAATAAAGGATACCACAGATTCTGACAAATCTGTTTCATATTTAGATATTTTACTAGAAAAGGACGTTAATGGTATCCTAACAACTAAGCTTTATGATAAACATGATGACTTCAACTTTTCAATTGTCAACTTTCCTTACTTATGTAGCAATATACCCTTTTCACCTGCATATGGGGTTTATGTCTCTCAGTTGATTCGATACGCAAGAGCATGCTCTACGTATGAACAATTTCTAAAACGAGGCAAGCTATTGACAAACAAGTTGACGAAACAAGGATTTCAACAGTCTCGTTTGAAGTCATCTTTTTGCAAGTTTTTGGTCGATACAATTACCTTGTCAGCACATACAACCTGTCATTGAGTCAAATGCTGACTGATGTTTTTCATACTGATTGTTAGGGCATTATTTATACACTGAAAGGATTTTTCCGGTTTATGTTTCCAAATCATGACAAGGAGCACACGGCGGGTGTGACCTGTCGGCAGGGGATGCTCACTCCTCCATGGCACCTGATCCCACCTCTAAATTTTTAGGTCCGTGTTTGCTCTGCTCCAAATTTGTATCTTTTCAATGGACTTTCGAGATTGAATACTGTTCCTTATCTTCATATTTCATTCCACTATATTATGGCTGACGTTACGGAAATAATATGACATCAGGAGACTATATCTCGCAGGTACAATCCATTTCAGTAATGAATGTAAACAATTTAAGAAAAATGCCGACGTCCTTGTTTGCATGACAAGACGGAATGAAAGTAAATTCTCTTAAATTTTCGCACTTTATGTATATGTATTCATTAGTCTGATTCCATGACAGTTCACTGCGGGACATTCTTTTAAAATTGAAAGAAGGCAAAACTTGTCTTTTCAGTCGAAAGCATTAGCGTTTAACTATTGTTGTCCTACGGAATTTCAAGTAGAAATCAATACAAGTATTAGGCCTAAATTAAAATAATGTTTGTTTGCCCTCAGCCGACCGACCCACAAAAATTAGCCCGACTCAAAATATTTTATTGCTCTTTTCATTTACAATTTTTTTATTTAAATAATTTCAAACCACTTTGTTTTAATCTTGTTAAAAACTTCTTAAAAGTCATTTAGATGCTTTGATTAGTACATGTAGTGTTAAAAATAGAATGTAATTGGCGAAATCTGTGTTAATTCTAGAAAAGCTATTTTGTTTATTCAGTACCAGTACATGCAGCAATATCGCCTTAGATTTTAATGCACGCAAAGGTGTGAATTCAGGGTGTGAATGGTGTACAGGCAATCACTTCTCGCTTGAACCCACACAGCTGAAGAAGTAGTAATAGGGGATAGAAAATAATGACTGAAAATGTAAAAGATATCAGACATAAATCATTATTAAATAAATTTAAAATTATTATCAAAATTGGAGGTGCTTTTTAAAACCGAAAGTAGAAAAAAACATCGTTGATGAGGAAAAGTGGCAAACAAGGCTGCTGATTTTACCTTCAGATACATTAAGTCAACTTACATAAATGTAATAAAACTTAAAAGTTGAACGAGAAATGGGCTTGGAAACACAAAGTATCAAATCAAAAGCCAAATACATTAAATGATGTTCAAACTTTAAAGCTGATACCCGCAGGTTCAATGTTTCTACACCAGAAAGAAGTTCTCAATAGGATTTACGTCATTTTTTTAATATAAATTTTTAAAATTGTCGATATGATGAGTTTTCACTTGATACATCATTTTCCATAAAAAAAATGCCCTTTACATTTGTTCTAATTTCTACCCCCCCCCCCCTTGATTTTTTTTTTTACACAAATTAATACAAGCAGTCAAAAAGTAAATAAACCACCACAAGGCCTTATAAATTTTAAGCATGCAACAGAAGACAAGACTATTCCCTTTTCTTATTGCCCTTCTGCCCATGTACAATCATGCATTTAGGGGAAAAATCATTGTCGAACATTTTTCCTTTATAAAGGCAAGGCCACATTAGTCATACTAATATTCAGAATCCCCATGTAGGTTAGATTAAATTCGGTTATGTCATGAGTCCTTAAGCCTTGGGTGGACCCACAATTTTTTATGGGAATGTAGAAAAATCTTTCAAAAACAACCTTTTGAAGAGCAGCAATATTAAAAGTGACTCAAATGAGCATTTTGGCGGTTATGCTTCTTTGTATAATTTTCAGGAAAAAAAATAAAATATTTTTCCTACCTACCTACCCATTGTTAAAAATCTGGGTCGGAAAAGGGCAAACAAACAATTTTTTTTTTAATTTTGGCCTTATATACTATGGTTAATGAATAAAACAAAATACCTCAAAGGACTATTCATACCCTCAGTGCATAGAGAGCAAAACACAATCACGATTAATAATCTGAACATATAAAGAAAAAGACTGATGTTTTATTGTTATGACGTCATTATTACTTTACTTACGTTGACAGTGACTCCCACTATAGCCAGGACAACAAGTCTCTGTGTAGGTCTCCCGGTATCGCCACACATGGTCATAGTAGGTACTGCATGAAATTCATAAATTCAAGAATTATAACCACGTTGTTGTCAACAGAGAGGAGGAAAAGTTAATTGTAGTATATGAACTATCCAGTTGATTAAGTTCTTTCATTACTTACTCAAGGTTTCTTTATTTTTTTATTATTTGATCCACTCAAATAAATGACTTCTTTATATTTTACACTTACCTATTTGTAGTATCTTGTCAGGTTTATCTAGACGATATCCAATGTTTTTTAGTTGGATATTTATTTCACGAGTGGAACAAAAGTTTTTGTGAAAATTAAAACAAAAATCCCGTCTCACGAGTAAAATAACCCCCATAACTAACTACAAATCGAAACATTGAAGTTATTGTATTTTTTTGAAATTTCATTTAACATCTGTCTTTTTCTAACGCAGCGACCTACACTGTGACCTACACTGTGAAGTCATATATGGCTCTAAATTTGCTCTTGAGTACATCTTGTCCTATGGTTTTTACAAAAGGAATATAAAATAAATTATTTAAAAAATTGAAATAAGAAATGTTTTTTATTGAAAAGTATATTGCAAATATATAAAAAAGATAAAATAAGCAGATTTTTTCATCAACTTACTTTTTTTTCTTGGAATGAATTTGATAATTCGACTAGAATTACGCATGTGTAGGGGGACATTTTCAACCATGTCAAAATAAAAGTCAAATATACGGCGATAATACTTTGTACACAGAATATCTTCATTCACTACTGTTTAGGAAGGATAAAATTAACATACAAAAGTATTTTAATGCACATTATGTCTAAAATAAAAGAAAAATTGGAATTTATTTCTTTTCATATTTTGAACGTAACGTCTGTCAGACTCAATACACCGGGTACATAGTTATAAAATGGGCCATTGTTTATGCAAACTATTTTATCTTTCTTGTCTACTGATAGAAAATTTACCTGTTTATCAATTAAGTGATCGCAGATTCAACAGAAAAGCACGTGTGCTTAGAAATTAACAAATCTGTGGGATGCTGTGTCTGTCATGGCAAGTGGGCGTTACGTTCTATTTTAAGAATGGAGCTCGGCGATGCTTCTTCTTATACATTTGACTTAAAGGTTATGAATATTTATATCTTCTCCAGTGTTCTATGCAAATGTGTTTACATTTCGATAAGAAGAGCTACAGAGAGAGCCCGAGAAGCCACGAACGTTTGTCTGTCAAGTGTTACGTTACACAAAGTATGTTACGTTCATGAAAATGTAAGTTGTCTTTATCCTAGATTTTAAACACATGTCATCAAATATTATCAGCTAGTAGGTGTATTTTGGATTTAAAAAAAAAATGAACTTGCACGCTCTTCATCACTACATAAACACTTAAAATTTGACATTTCTTACATAAGGTACCGATTGACAGACATTGCCTGAATACTATCGTAACGGTGACGGACAAAACGAATGTCTGTTCATGTTACGTGAATCAAACGGGTGCATTCAGATTTATACGTTTATAGTGAATTAAACCAAAAAGTATTTTTATTTAAGAATATTAGTGTATCATAAGGCAAAATTTGTCTTTATATCTTAAACAATACAATTTTGTAGTTGTTTTCTTGCAGTTTTTAAAACGAGTCTGTCAGGGTTACGTGCATCCGTACATGTTACGATATAGGTTTGATCTATATGAAATAATTTATTTTTTAAATTTCATTAGTATTTTCATAATTAATAATGTCTTGTGTATTATAATTTCCAAGAATAAAAGATAAACTTTGAATGATAAATTTTAATGGCTCGTTTCAAACAGGTATTGCTCAAGAAATATCGTAACATGACAGATATGATGGAAATTTTGTATGTTACAAAGCGTATAGCAGAGATCTGTTTTTAAAAAAAATCAAATTTAAAATCTATAAGGAATCAAAATTTGAATTATGTCCATTTCTTACGGCAACATTATCTCTTTGATAAAATAATGAAAGTTTATGGTTTATTTGGCTGGCTAAGTAAAGGAGTCTGTCAGTGTTACGATCATCAGTTTGTGCATCAAAAGTAGCTTAAAAATCTTTTTTCTTCTACGTAAGAGTGAAAAAAAATTGCATTGTTTAAGGAATTGTTTAGTTTTTATTTTTTACAGATTATTTGTATTGCTAAGCATCATAAATGTAATTTAATCATGTCACGTTTTATCATACATCTGTCATGTTACGTTATATGTCTGTCATGTGTTACGTGACACATATTTCAAACATTAATAAAATTATTTATTTTTGACTTGATTGTCTATTCAAACATTTTTTTGTCCTATTTAGAGTCAAAACTTCAAATACACATAAAGAAATCTAAGAAAAAAACATGTCTACAGAATTCTTTATTTGTCCTCCCAGAGCGAATTTAGAGCCATATCTGCGTTGTTGTTAGACGACATAGATAAGCATATGTGAGATTGAAAATTGTAAACATGGATATTATCAACAATTTGGAGAAACTTTGGCAATTTTAGTTTGTGTCGGGATGATTTATTTCCTCTCGCTGTCTTACAAGAGGGAGTATTTTCTTTGTAACACTCATCGTGCGGGAATAAAAATCTTGAGTTTTGCCGAACGTTTGGTATTTTCACGGTAAAGAATATCATTTTTCATATTTTTCACTGCGAAAAATATCACTTCCAAAAATTCCTTTTATTGGAGATTTCACAGTATTTCACTTTTGAAAATGAAATAAAAACGAGTGGTTACTTCAAATATAACTTTAAACCTAATAAGGCCACATTTTTTTGATTTCTTGGATTACGGATTCCCCCTCTTAAAAAAGAGGTTTTCGGGAAAAATACAATAGAAATAAATTGAGGATTTTCAATGATTTTGAAGTTGGATAATTTGATATGATTTTGATATTTTTACGATAGGAATTCAGAGTAAAAAATATAACAAAAAAAAAAAAATCCTGTCTCACGAGTGAAATAAATATCATATTCAACTAACATTGCTTCTTTAAAAAGAAATATATCTAACAAGACAGGTAGTCCTCTTTGAAATAAAAATAAGATGAGGTCAAAAGACTTTACTCAAAAAACGAGTAGCGATATAATTTTATTTTACACTCGGGGACCCTGTATAGCAAACTTTGATATGTTGGATGAACCAGGAAATATAACAAAAATCTGTTTATAAACGGCAATGACAAATATGAAACTTGTCCGGGGAAACTAGGTCCAACTAGGGTTCAAGACGATGGGTTCAACTAGGGTACACGGAAAAGTAGATCCGTAAAACCGATTAACATCTTTCAAATTTAAAATAAGGAAAGAAATATTTCCTTTATAAAACAAAAAAGTGAGTGTTTGCCTTATTACGTCAAATAAATGCGTTTAAAAAAGTAGTCCACAAGAAGAGTTTTTCTATAAATTGTGACAATTTGACACTTAACATGCATTCTCTGTAAGCACCAAAAAATTTACTATAGGGCTTGGAAACGACATCTCTCCGATTTTGATGAAATTTGCACCACAGGTGCATCTTGGCACAAAACTAGCAAATATGGTGTTAGAAGTTCCACACGTGCACCCGGTTGCCATGGAGACGGATCCATTGAATTTGGCCATTTTTGGCCCTTTTTGACCGAATAAAAACATGAAAATTGAGGAAATGTAAATGCATTTTTATCTTTATGTAATAAACTCAAACATAAATCATTGTATCATAAGAAAACATCAACTTTTAAGGTATACAGGGCATATAATCGGCTATTCCAGAATTATTCCCACTCTAAGAAAAAGGTCCTGTAAAATGACATTGTTTCTGAAAATGTGAAAAATGGGAAATTTGGTATTTTTTGAGAATTTTAAGGTAAAATAAAAAAAAATTGTCTGCGGAAATTTTTCAAATCTTATGTGTGTTTTCATACTTCAGAATTAGGAGTGTCACCTCATGAAAAAATTGGAGTGGGATCTCAATACTATTTTTAGTAACATGTATCTATAAATAGACATATTTCAGAAAAATCTAAAAAATCAAATTTGGGCAGAGTTTAAGATGCCATTGTTAGATATTTAGGATATATACTGTAAAAGTCAATATGTTAATGACAGAAACTGGACACCAATAACTGCTATGCATATCATTTGAAGGGAGTTCCGTTTTCTATTGATAGCTTCAAATGCCTTAAAATAGACATGTCTCATAATATGTGTAAAAATGACTATTTTCTATCATTTAGAAGCTCCACTAAAACATAAGTGATAAACATACTGCTCTCACCAATATTTCATCAATTAGAACAAGGGATAATACAATAACTCAAACATTATTGAGGATAGGCTCTCATTTCTATAAATAGTACAAATGTCTAAAATTAGACACATGGGAAATCAACGACGAAATGTAGACTTTTGCACTATTTCTCACATTAGAGATGAACAATTTGCATACTAACTGTCATTAACTGTAACTGACATAATGTGACTGACAAGTACAGGAGAGCATTAACCGAAATGCAGAATAATAAGCGGAGGTCTCCATTTCTATTTATAGTAACAATTGTTTAAAAATAGACATTCTACAAATTATCAAGAAAATGTAGAATTTTGTACTATTTTGTCACATTAGGGATGGATAATTTGCAGACAAACTGCTATTAACTGTTAATAACATAAGGGGAACAACAAGTACAAGAAAGCATTAACTGAAATGCAGAATAATAAGCGGAGGTTTCCATTTCTATTTATAGTAACAAACGTTTTATAATTATTGAAGAAATGTAGAATTTTGCACTGTTTCTCACATTTAGGGATGGACAATTTGCAGACTAACTGCTATTTACTGTTATTGACATCAGGTGACCGACAAGTACAAGAGAGCATTAACTGAAATGCAGAATAATCAGTGGAGGTTTCAATTTCTATTTATAGCGCATATAACACATGTCTAAAAATAGACATATTGCAAATAATCAAGGGAATATAGATTTTCGCACAATAGGGATGGACATTTTGCCGATTAACTATTATTAACTGTTATTGACAAAAGGTGAATGACAAGAACAGGAAAGCATTTACTGAAATGCAGAATAATCAGCGGAGGATTCGATTTCTATTTATAGCAACATACGTGTATGTCTAAAAATAGACATATTGAAAATAATCAAGGAAATAGAGATCTTTGCCCTGTTTCTAACATAAGGAATGCTCAATTTGCAGACAAACTATTATTAATGTAATGTGACTGACAAGAACAAGAGAGCATTAGCTAAAATGCAAAATAATCTGCGGAGATTATTTCCATTTCTATTTATAACACCAAATACTTAAAAATACATATGTCTCAGTATATGAGAAAAAATGAAACTTTTCCCCAATTACAACCTTCACAAAAATATTTAGAATAACATTGCTCTCCAAAATATGCCATCTTCAAGTACATGTGGTCATACAACTCTTCACACATTAATGAGCATGGGCTCTCCATTTTTATTACAGTAACAATAAACTAAACATATAATTATGTAATGTATATATAGGAACTCCCATGGTTTGTGCTTGAATATAATTTTTATCCATCTAGTTGTGTGGGTTTTTATACTCCCGAGCTTTGGCGAGGGGATAAAAAAAAACTCACAACAAGTTGGATAAAATTCATATCCAACCACAAATCATGGGAGATTCTTTTTGTCCTATGTTTTATACATCACAATCAATGTTTTACACTGTTTTTATATAGGAATCTACTTAATATTTGAATTTTACATTTCGTGGAGGACATATATTTGTGGGTCTCTCTATGCCATAAAACACCCACAAAATTTAATGATTTTACAGTATCTCAAATAATTTAGAAAATGTAGGTTCTTGCACTATTTCAAACATGAGAAGAGGAAAATTTGCAGATTTTCTGTCATCACCATATTGTGACTTACAAGAACTAGTCAATATTGATTGAAATGCAGAATTACCAGTACTAGTAGAGGTTTCCATTTCTATCTATAGCAATAAACTTAAAAAAAAACATACCCCTCAGCATATAAGGAACCAGAAGTCTCTGATGAGACTGTAGCTCTACTGATCTTTATTTAACAAAGGAAGAAAAAAGTAGCTAGCACTTGGACTTGACAGTAAATAAAAAAATATCCTTATTTAGTCTCTTTTTGTGTCAAAATTGCAGTTGGTCAAAAACTGTAGTAGGAGTAGCCTTTGAAAGAATTGACCGAAATATCCTTTTTTTTTTTTTTTTTTTTGTTACCATGACAACACTGTTATCTAAAACTAAAATCCGATGTGCAGGATAATGTGTCTTAGTGCAGTCTTCTTGGAATCAGATCAAAGCAGTAGAAGAAGCTTCCTGATAGAATTTGACAGGAATTTTTAATTTTAGTCACCATAGCAACGGCATTCATCAAAACCAAAAACTGATAAGCAGAGTGATGTATCTCAGTGTAGTCTACTTGTATATAATTTAATTTTGGTTTTTACTCGTCATTTGATTGGATAAAAAATCAGTTTATACCATATAGCCTGTGTTGCCTAGGTCACACTGACTTAAGTCAAAAACGTATCGATCCGCTGATGTTACATTTTAAGTATGTACAATTTGAAGGAGAAATCGTTATTTTTTCACACTTAGTGCCCACCAAAATATGGCTGAAATAATGTCGCCTCGGCATTAAGCAGTAATCAATCAATCAATTACACTTGGTGATGGAAAATTAAATACTAAGAAATGAATTTAATAGCTACCCAGTATTAAAAGTAAGTCCCAATAAAGCTAAAAATGAAAATTTTACACCAATTAAAAAATTCGTAGAATTTTTTTTTACAGTTCTACCAATCTCCACTATATTTCATACATTATTGAGAATGGTTCTCCATTCTTTTTATAGAAACATGTCTAAAATAGACATATTGTGATTTTTTGAAAGATGAACATGCTCAGTATTTTAGACATTATGGATGGAAAATCTGCAGACTGTCATAAACATCATTTGGCTTACAATTTTAAGTCACAGTTAATTGAAATAATTCAATAAACAAAAATAATTTACAAACATTTACCAATATCTTTTAAAAAAAATTAAGTATGGAATTTTTCAATTTGAATGACAATTGAATCTTTGGTATCGCAACATTGCGTCATCGCACCATTGCCCCAACAGTTGATGCTAAATAGTGCGATAGTGATCTACATGGCCCCATCTGTATTCGATAAATATCCGAGCTCTTAGTGTGTTGCTTATTTTTCCGATGTTAAATCCCTTACATCCAGGGTATGTTTATGGAATCCGGATAGGGCTATGAAGTCCACTATTGCGTCATTGCACCATAAAGGTTTGGGTCCATAGTGCGATGACCAATAATGCAATGACCATGAATCAATGACAATAATGCGATGGAGCGACAATATGGTAACGATGATGTGATGGCACAATGAAGCGATAGCGCAATGACGCGACTGTGATAGCGAAGATGCAATGGTGCGATAAAGATGAAGAGATACTTACTATCACTTCATTGTTTTATTACACCATCGTCATTGCATTATCATTGCTACATCGCGTCATCGTTATTGCATCGTGGCATTATCGTGTCATCAACCTAACAATGCAATAGTGAACTACAGTGAGGAATTTATTATCACCTAGCTTTGTGAGAAGCGCCACATGAAATATGAAATTATTCGCTTTTTTTATATGGTTGAAATACATGGTCAAAGTGTGGAGCGGGGGTTTTATCCCTAATTCGTATTCTTATAATTTGATGTTTTGTAGTCCTTTCTTGGTATGTACTCACGAAAAATTATCTACAGTATTAACAGTATCAAGCTCTTGATCAAATGAAATATATTTTTTTTAATTTATAAGAGTGCTCACTTTTTATATTGTGTGTTAGTATTGTCAATGAAATAATTATTAGAGCACTATGCACTTTTATCAATTTTTTTGTGAGCTTCAACATGATAGAAAATATAGACATTTGTCCTTCATGCATATATTTCCATTGTATCATTTTTAGTGTTTGGTGGCAAAATTAACAAGAGGTCTAAGGGCCTTGAATCGCTCTTCTGATAACTGTACAACCTATCACTTCTAATTGAAGCCTATAAGCATCCTGTATATTTAGATAAAGTCTTCAAATTCGAAAGGTACGTCATCATGACCTACATTTTAGATGAAACACTCTGAGAACCCAAGATGATTCTAAGCCAATTAGTACCCGAAATATTTAATTATAGTCATATAAAGTAAAAAGTAGGTCACGGTGACTTAATTTAGAGTCGACTTATTCCGAGGACCCAAGATACATCAACGGACAAAGTTTGATGATTCTAACCCAATTAGTACCTGAAATATTTAATTAAAGCCATAAATTTTCAAAAGTAGGTCATGGTGACCTATTTTTCAGTCCACCTACACCGAAGACCCAAGATGCATCAACTGACAAAATTTGATGATGCTAAGCCAATTAGTAGCCGAAATATTTAATTATAGTGATATAAATTGAAAAGTAGGTCATGGTGACCTACTTTTCAGTTGACGTTTTTTGAGGACCCAAGATGCATCAACTTACAAAGTTTTATGATCATAGGCCTTAAAATGTCCAAATTATGCCTCTAAAACGCTTTGAAATCGAATGCCTGCAAAGTTCAAAAAGTAGGTCACTGTGACCTACTTTTTAATGAATATGGTTTATGGCCCCAAGATGCATCATCTGACAAGATTTAATGATTCTAAACCTCTCAGTATTTGAATTAATAACCTTAATTGTTTTAAAAAAGATTAGCCATAAAATTCAAAAAGTAGGTCAAGGTGACCTACTTTTTAGTTGACGTACTCCGAGGACCCACGATACATCAACTGACAAAGTTTGATGATCATAGGCCTTAAATTGTTCAAAATATGCCTCTAAATCATTTTGAAAAAGAATGAACGCCGTGACCCACTTTTGAGTCAGCATGATATGAGGTCCTCAGATGCATCAACTGACAAGATTTGATGATCCTAGTCCTTATAGTAAGCAAAATATCAACATTTTAATAAAATGTAATTTTTGGTCAACTCTGAAGTGACCTTGAGACCACGCCCTTTGCCCCAGGGTGATTCCCCGTGCAAATTTTAATCTATAACATATCCTCATCCTTTTATATAAGTTTGGTGATAATCTGCCCAGTGGTTCTTGAGAAGAAAATTTTTTAGCATCCAGTACTTCTGTTTCTATTTTCCTAATTATCTCCCCTTGTTTAAGGGTCACAACCCTAGTTTTAGTGAATGAGCCGTTGGACCAAGGATACCCTGTGACAAATTGGACAATAATTGGCCAAGGGGTTCTTGAGTTATGGCCCATATTCTATAAAGTTTACGCACACTGCACAAATTGCCATAGCATTAGCTCTTTGAGCCTTTGGCTCAGAAGAGCTAAAATGGAAACCTCCACCGATTATTCTACTTTTCAGTTAATGCTGTGTTTTTCTTGTCGAATACATAACCTTTATAACAATAAGTCTGCAGATTTTCCATCCATCATGTGAGAAATAGTGCAAAATTCTACATTTCCTCTATGATTTGCAGTATGTCTTTTTTAAAACATTTGTTACTATAAATAGAAATGGAAACCTCCACTGAATGTACTGCACTTCAGTTAATGCAGTCTTGCTCTTGTCAATCGCCTTATGTCAACAACAGTAAATAACAGTTAGTCTGCAAATTGTCCATCCCTGATGTGAGAAACAGTGCAAAATTCTATATTTCTTTAATAATTTGCAGTATGTCTATTTTTAAACATTTGTTACTATAAATAGAAATGGAAACCTCCGCTTATTATTCTGCATTTCAGTTAATGCTTTCTTGTACTTGTTGTTCCCCTTATGTTATTAACAGTTAATAGCAGTTTGTCTGCAAATTGTCCATCCCTAATGTGACAAAATAGTGCAAAATTTTACATTTTCTTGATAATTTGCAGAATGTCTATTTTTAAACAATTGTTACTATAAATAGAAATGGAAACCTCCGCTTATTATTCTGCATTTTGGTTAATGCTCTCCTGTACTTGTCAGTCACATTATGTCAGTTACAGTTAATGACAGTAAGTATGCAAATTGTTCATCTTTAATGTGAAAAATAGTGCAAAAATCTACATTTCAACATTAATTTCCCATGTGTCTACTTTTAGACATTTGTACTATTTATAGAAATGAGAGCCTATTCTCAATAATGTTTGAGTTATTGTATTATCCCTTGTTCTAATTGATGAAATATTGGTGAGAGCAGTATGTTTATCACTTATGTTTTAGTGGAGCTTCTAAATGATAGAAAATAGTCATTTTTACACATATTATGAGACATGTCTATTTTAAGGCATTTGAAGCTATAATTAGAAAACAGAACTCCCTTCATATAATATGCATAGTAGTTATTGGTGTCCAGTTTCTGTCATTAACATATTGACTTTTACAGTATATATCCTAAATATCTAACAATGGCATCTTAAACTCTGCCCAAATTTGATTTTTTAGATTTTTCTGAAATATGTCTATTTATAGATACATGTTACTAAAAATAGTATTGAGATCCCACTCCAATTTTTTATGAGGTGACACTCCTAGTTCTGAAGTATGAAAACACACATAAGATTTGAAAAATTTCCGCAGACAATTTTTTTATTTTACCTAAAAATTCTCAAAAAATACCAAATTTCCCATTTTTCGCATTTTCAGAAACAATGTCATTTTACAGGACCTTTTTCTTAGAGTGGGAATAATTCTGGAATAGCCGATTATATGCCCTGTATACCTTAAAAGTTGATGTTTTCTTATGATACAATGATTTATGTTTGAGTTTATTACATAAAGATAAAAATGCATTTACATTTCCTCAATTTTCATGTTTTTATTCGGTCAAAAAGGGCCAAAAATGGCCAAATTCAATGGATCCGTCTCCATGGCAACCGGGTGCACGTGTGAAACTTCTAACACCATATTTGCTAGTTTTGTGCCAAGATGCACCTGTGGTGCAAATTTCATCAAAATCGGAGAGATGTCGTTTCCGATTTTTTGGTGCTTACAGAGAATGCATGTTAACCTGTATTGTTATCACAAAAGTCGACAGGTCGACAGTTGACACCTAATTGGTAAACTCTTATCCCTAAATAAAGGTCGACAGGTCGACATCAAATTGCTAAATTGTATTCATCACAACAAAGGTCGACAGTTGACACCCAATTGGGAAAGTATTTTCACGAACCCTCCCGATCGAGAGATTACGGTTAGTCCTCGAACCCATCGGAAAGATTAGGGTTAGTCCTCGAACCGACCTGAGAGATTAAGGTTAGTCCTCAAACCCATCGGAGAGATTAGGGTTAGTGCAGGAACCCACTGGAGATAATAATCCGTCGACCTGTCTACCTGTCAACCCGTTAACTCGTTTACCTGTCGACCTGTTAACCTGTCGACTTGTCAACCCGTCGACTTGTCTTCCTGAATACATGTAGACCTGTCAAGCAAACAATCTGTCAACCTGTCAACCCTTCGACTCGTCCAGCTGTCGATCTGTCAACCTGTCCACCTGTCAACCTATCCGCCTATTTACATGTCCACAATTTTATCAAAAAGGTTCTTCGCTACATAGAATTTCTCCATTTCCTCATATTGTTTAGCAATGCAAATTAATTCTTCAGCCATTTGGCGTATGAAAATATTTACTGGTACTAATTATCAATATATCCTAGTTGAGCCGATTAGGGGATTAGGGTTAGTCCTCAAACCCACCCGAGAGATTAGGGTTGGTGCAGGAACCCACTGGAGATAATAATCCGTCGACCTGTCTAACTGTCAACCCGTTGACTCGTTTACGCCCTTTGGCGTATGAAAATATTTACCGGTACTAATACGTTCTATTTCCATTAGTGAACTATTGTACTTAGAGGTACCATGTACGTTGAATAGATACATACGATCAACAATAGGAATAAGTTGATAGAGGGCGCGTGAGAGCGAAGCTCTCCCTATAGTTAACATGTGTGTATGTAAAATTTATTGAATTCTATTGTAAACTATATTTTTATTACAATACCTATAGAACTGAGAACGTTGTCGCCAATATGGCGTTCAGTCTTTTCCATCTTGAATCTTGCGACAAATTCCCGCATAAACGAGATGCTGGAGAATCATAATTTTAATTCCAATCTTGCGTTAATGAAATTTTATCAATTCTTATAATCAAAATCACTCTTATAGTACACATCCTTGTTACTTTCGTTTTCAACTAACTTGCACTCAATCGTCATAGACCTGATATGTGACGTCATTCATTGACTGCGGAAACTGTTGAATTTTTAACAACTTGTAATAATTGATATTTCATATGCGTACTCTCTTTTTAAAAACATTTATTCACCTTTTAATAAACCTTACTATATTTTGGTGAAACAAAAAACTCAGTTTAACGAATTCCGATGACGTCACTGTCTAGACTGCGTACTACGCACTATGGAGTGGCGGATCTTTCTGTGGCCCCTTTCACCAGACTTTAGGGAAAGAAACAACTCTAATTTATTTTTTAATAAAATTTATTAATTACGAATGTCTTCAGGATTATTTTCAATCCACAAACTAGAAAGATAAGATTTTTTGGTGACATAGTATAATTTTCCTATTGAATACTACATTTTAACAAAAATGTTTTAGTGGTCACAGTAAAATAATGCATGAAAAGCTTTACTGAATTCTGGTATGAACTCAAGAAGATGGGAAGGGGTATGCATTTTATTTTTTTTTTTATTCTATTTTATTTATTTTTATTTATTTTTTAAAATTAATTAATTCATTAATTTATTTATCTATTAGTTTATTTATTTATTTATTCATTCATTCTTGTCTTTGATTACTTGTTTGTTCCTATATACATTTGCAGGTGGAGGCCTGTGTCTCATTTTTGTTGTTGTGATTCTTTTTCTCAAAAGATTTATCATTTTTTAAGTGTCAAATTTCAGTTTCGTGAAGCTCATCATCAAAAGAGAAATCTTTGGACATGTCTGAAGCTCAGACTACCTCATCAAACACGTTCCATTTATACATGTGGATACGCTTCAACGGATTAAATAAAATGATTTCTAATTTTTATTTTAAAAAGTACTTTTAAAAACATAGACCAGAAAAATTATTCAGCCAGTTGGAACCTATTGTGGATTATGATAGTGTATTAAGGTATGTCACTCGTGAAATTAGTTATATCAAGAATTTTTTGAGAAGTATATTTTAGATAAGATAGATAAAATATAAATTGAGACCTATATTCAATATTCCTAGCATATCATAACGGAAAATATTCTTTAAGTTAAAATATATGGGGCTAAAGTTCCAAGATATTAAATTTAACAAATGTGTAGATTTGAAGAATTTTCTTCTAAATATCCTTCCACCACAAGAAATAGTCCCTCCTAAATCTTGCATCTTTATGAATTTATGAGCAGTTTTTTAATTGAATGTTGAATAATTTGCATTGTGTAATTTAAATATGTTATAAAACATGAATTGTAATAAATAGTTTTGAAGTTAATGGATCTGACTGAACTTTTCTAAAAAGCTGACGAGTGACATACCTTAAGTCCAAAATCATATGAGAAAAACTAAGTTAAATAATACATGAGGGACTGCAAAACACATGACATGTATATTAATAAAGTTTAATGTTCTCTTGGCTTTAAAAACAGAATCTTCATTTGACATTACCCATGTTAATCCATGTGAAGAGTTCAATGTTGTTGAGTAGTACTAAAAAATCTTTTTTTAAAGCTTCCACATATGATCCTTTTTATTAATTATGTGGTGGATGGGGATGTCACAAAACATCAATTACTGATGCAGAGAAGGGGGGGGGGTGTTTCGATACATCGCTAAATATTCTATTTGATGAAATATATGGAGATAACGAACAGTATTCAAGCTCAAAAGTCCATTAAACAATACAAAATAGGAGCAGAGCAAACACGGACCTCTAAACATCAGAGGTGGGATCAGGTGCCATGGAGGAGTGAGCATCCCCTGCCGACCGGTCACACCCGCCGTGTGCTCCTTGTCATGATCGGGAAATAACGGAAAAGTCCGTCGACAATTCAGTATGTAAATAATGGCCTAACAATTAGTATGAAAAAGTATGATATTCTTAGAAATTTTGCGATGCTGATACTTTTAGCCCTCCCGATACACAACCCTAGTGTTGATCAGATGATCAGTTTCCAAGTGTCCTGATAACCCAGGAGTTAGATCATCTTTCTGTAGTTTGGGTCTCAAGTTCGACTTCCGATGTAGTCTCTGACAGTTGTCCTTGTTTGTATTTGATGTCATGACCATGCATTGGAAGTAAAAGATGAGAATTAAATGACTTGATGTTTGTGGATTGAGGTTTTTTAATAAGTCGTGAAAGATAAAAAAATGATGTTCATGCAAGTACACGTATGAATTGTTGGACAGATGCATATATAGGTGAAAGCGTTAACGGGCCTTGGTAGGTTGATTCATTGACTGGTCCAGTGCACGCTCTTTCCCCGTTATGCTATTTGATTTTGAGTGCTCTGGCTAGGCAATTCATGATGAAATATCTTAGTAAAAGTTTTCCAGATTTATAAAACCAAAAATCTTTAAATTTCTTTATTTGAAATGAAAAATATTTGAGGTAAGAGAACTAAAAGCTTTTTTGAAAGGACTGAGGTCTTTGTTATGATTTTCTGACACTAATTACAACTTGATTTTAACACTAGTTTATCATTAAACAATAAAATGTAGTAATGTTCTCTTGATGGCTCCGTCCTCACGAATGGTCGGACTGTCTAACATATTATCGTTGTCATTCCTACTCTTGATGTATATATATCTATGTGGTTTTTGGAGACCAGGTCTTCCAACAATCTATTGGAATACCTATGGGTACCAATTGCGCCCCGTTATTCGCAGAACTTTTTTTGTATTCATATGAAGCAGAATTTGTCCAAAATCTTGTACGTGAAAAGAAGAAAACACTTGCTGTGGCGTTCAACTCGACATTTAGATATATCGACGACGTACTGTCAATTAACAATGGCTATTTTCATTCTTATGTCGATACGATATATCCTGGTGAACTTGAGATAAAAGATACCACAGAGTCTGACACATCTGTTTCATATTTGGATATTTTACTTGAAAAAGACGTTAATGGTAATCTAACAACCAAGCTTTATGATAAACGTGATGACTTTAACTTTTCAATCGTCAACTTCCCTTACTTATGCAGCAATATACCTTCATCACCTGCATACGGGGTATATATCTCTCAGTTGATTCGATACGCAAGAGCATGCTCTACGTATATACAATTTCTAAAACGAGGTAAATTATTGACAAATAAGTTGATGAAACAAGAATATCAGCTGTCTCGTTTTAAGTCATCATTTCGTAAGCTCTATGGTCGATACAATGACCTTGTCAGCAAATACAATTTATCATTAAGTCAAATGCTGACTGACGTTTTTCATACTAATTGTTAGGCCATTATTTACACACTGAATTGTCGACGGATTTTTCCGTTATTTCCCGATCATGACAAGGAGCACACGGCGGGTGTGACCGGTCGGCAGGGGATGCTCACTCCTCCATGGCACCTGATCCCACCTCTGATGTTTGGAGGTCCGTGTTTGCTCTGCTCCTATTTTGTATTTTATAATGGACTTTTGAGCTTGAATACTGTTCGTTATCTCCATATATTTCATATAAAGTTCACAACAATAAAATATTTCATTTGCATTTTCTTAGGATTTGTTCATCGACATTCAACATATTGTTTACATGTTTATGTTAAGTTTGTCCGAGAAATCCCGCGAGATTTGTACATTTTCCGACTTTTTCACAAAAGAGCGCACTAAGAGGTATAACTCTTCCATAGTGGAAATAGAACGTATTATTCATATATCCTAGTTGAGCCAACCTTTGTACGTCTTATTCGTAAACGGTAAGAATCCTAATACTCAAGATACATTTGTGGAAAACTGCCTTATTACTTTTCAGTTTTATACAGAATATGTTTTGTTTAATACAGTGGAGAGCTATATAATAGACCGAAAATCCAGCTATATCATATAAATAAAAATCTTTTATGAACGCTTAAGATAACACGTGCGTATTATAACCAATCAAAAAAAAAAAAAAAAAAAAAAAAAAAAAAAAAAAAAAATGGAATCGCTGATTTACCGTACCATTTTTACAGACTTACTCTACTTCCATGCAAATTTTCTTTGAAATATCTTTTCAAAGAAGCCTTTGACAACACTTTTTCGATGTTCTCATGTTGACAATAAACGCGACTTTTCAGTATGCTAAACATTCGAGATTCTGAAGTCATTTTTTGAGTTATTACGTAATAAATTAGAAAATGACGTTCATATAAGTGTAAATTTTCCAGCTCTTTTCAATGGTATCAAACTTATTCACTTATGTAAAATGGTTAATATTTTAAGAAGCAGCTCTCAGAACTTTTCAAAAGCCCCTCGTATAACATAATACATCAGGTATTAAAATAAAGTTGCTAATAAGTAAAGAGAAAACACTTAATTCAATTATTTAGTGAAATTGAGATCTTAGAGGGGAGAAAAGACGGGGAGGGAGGGGGTATATCTACTCTTGCTCCTAAACCAACTGCGGGATTTTGAACAAGGTATTTCTTCCCGCTACATGCCTTTAATTGTGAAAACCATGATATATTACTGGAATTATTCCATCAGCAGTGGTAAAAATTTAATTCCCCGCGCTTATGCAGGATTTCATCTAGAAGTTGTTAGCAAACTAAGTGGTAAGTGTTATGGGCATGTTTGTAGTTAGTGGGTGTAAGGCGCCACAGGCCTCCTTCATTTTTTGAGAAATGAAAAGGGAGAATAATTCTGAGTAACTTTCACTACACTGAAACATCTCTCTCTCTCTCTCTCTCTCTTAAAAATCATGGAGAGTTTTAATCTCAGACTTAATGAGAGCGACTATTTTGCCGGTCCAACTCGCCCTTAGTTGTTCTTTCACTGAAAAAAGGATCTAGCAATTTTCATTAAAAAAATCCATGAGTTTGCATTTCACAATTTAACATTTTATAATTTAGAATATTTTTTTCATAAAATTCTGTATTGTTTGTTAAATAGAATCAGCGGGATTAAAAAAAATGCATTTTTAGTATCTTTTAAGAGTTCCCTGAAATATGTGTCGACGGGTCTGTTATCCAAGAAAAAAACCCAAATTGTGGCCTGTTAAAAGAAAACAGTGTTCTCTCTTACCACCAACCCAAGAACCAACGTGTGCACACTCTGACCCGATAGCTTGTTACTCTCCTAGTTGGGGTTTTACAGCTAGTAGACCAAGTTATACTGAAAAATAAAAACACAATATTAACATTCTATGCAAAGCGGGGATATCTATTTATTTATCCTTGTTGATTTACCGTAGAATCACTTTTATTCATGGGGGTAATTTTCGTGGGCAGCCAAACTTTAACTAGTTTACTAGTTCTTGGGTATGTAATTTGGTAGGTCACGTAGAAATACAGAATATTCAATGAAAGGTGACCCACAAAATTCACGAACATTGGTCCCCCATGAAAATGATGATTCTACAGTATTTTTCTTAGGCTTACAACATACATTTTTACCATATAATCAAACATCAAGGAGTCTAAATTAATCGTTAGATACAAAAAACAAGCATTACAGAAAAACACAAAGCAGTGTTCGAAATGTTTAGAATTGTAGCCAGTACAGGTGTTTTAAATGAATTAAAGTTAAAATGGGCCTGACCTATTTTTGTCATACCTGGAAAGACTTTTGTTAACTCAGAAAAAAAGCAGGTGCTACTACAGTTACAATATCAAGGTCAATCGAGTGCCGGTCTTAATTTGACTTCTTAGGAACATTTAATAACATATTTTATATGAAAAGTAATGCAAATGTGTGCCTTTAAAGGATTTTAAAGTGATACATGATAACCTTTGTATTCTTATCTATATAGTCTATATTCCATAAAAAATGGTAATTGACAAAAACAAGCTGGAAGCTTTAAAAAAGAACCACACACTCATTCTTTTTTATATTTGATGTGTTTTCAATGGATTATATATCGTTTAATTATTTCATTTCAAACAAAGATTGATGAAAATGGAATATGAAAAGAACTTCTTTTGTAAGCAATGAAGAAGCAAGATTTGGTGAAGCAATGTACTACATGTAATAACATTACAAGGCAATTGTTTTGTTTTTTTTTAAATATGAGATAACGTAAATTTGGGAAATGTTACAAAGGTGAGTTCGATTTTTTTTTTTTAGGTTGTATGGGATACCTCCATGTTATGACGTACTTCCGTTTGAAGTATTGTTTTAATTTAGTTGAACGTTTAGTTTTCGGGTAAAACTTTGTAGATACAGCGTTTTATAGAACTATCTAAAGCTATTTAAATGCAAGTATTCACAAGTTGGCATTTCATTTAAAATAGACAAAAATTTGCAAGTCTGTAACAACTAATATTTGAACTATGGACATTTCTAAAAAATAAAAAAAAATGCCTGATATAAAAGATACCACCTTGTGTGCAGTGAGGTATTGAAAAGTATGATTAACTTATATTGTTCTGAATTATTACCGGTCAATTATCATGTTAACCTGAACTGGTCTTTCTTCTTATTTCATTCAAGAAGTAACTGTTTTGTCAAATATAGCCCCAAAACTTTTAGAACTTTGACTGCAATTTTTCTGAAGGAGACACATCATGGAAAGCGAGTGTTCATGCATTGCTTTCAGAATAGTTCAGTGAAAAGGAAATTCAGTGAAAACTATCACAGCACTGTCACTGTACAAAAGTTTGAAAAAATGCTCATTATTTCTGAAATAACACCCATGGTACTTTATTTTAACCCATGGAAAATAAAGAAGTATAACTACTCCATTAGGATCTTTTAATTTAAAAAAATCCAAATGCATGCGATATTTTCCATTTCTATATATTAATTAATATGTTAAACGGTGCGACCGTTGGTGAGGGCGGAGCCATCAAGAGAACATTACTACATTTTATTGTTTAATGATAAACTAGTGTTAAAATCAAATTGTAATTAGTGTCAGAAAACCATAACAAACACCTCAGTCCTTTTAAAATGAGCTTTAAATTTCTTACCTCAAATATTTTTCATTTCAAATAAAGAAATTTAAGGCTATTTGGTTTTGTAAATCTGTAAAACTTTTACTAAGATATTTCATCATGAATTGCCTAGCCAGAGCACTCAAAATCAAATAGCATAATGGGGAAAGAGCATGCACTGGACCAGTCAATGAATCAACCTACCAAGGCCCGTTAACTCTTTCTCTTATGTTTGTATCTGTCCAACAATTAATACGTGAACTTGCATGAGCATCATTTTTTATCTTTCACGACTTATTAAAAAACCTCAATCCACAAACATCAAGTCATTTAATTCTCATCTTTTACTTCCAATGCATGGTCATGACATCAAATACAAATAAGGACAATTGTCAGAGACTACATCGGAAGTCGCGATCGAACCTGGGACCAAAACTACAGAAAGACGATCTAACTCCTGGGTTGCCAGGGCACTTGGAAACTGATCATCTGACCAACACTAGGGCTGTGTATCGGGAGGGCTAAAAGTATCAGCATCTCAAAATTTCTGAGAATTATTTTCTTAATTTTAATGGAGAAAATGTAGAGTAAATTGAATGTTTCTGCATTTTTAAAAAATCTGATTCGAATAGTCGTTAGTGCTTTCTAAAACTGACATAAAAGCAAGGTAAAAATCTTTTCTTTTTGATATCTGGAAAAACAAATTTTACTCAATAAAAGTTTTTTCCAAATGTTAAATTGTTTATGCGAAAACTACATGTATTAGAATTTTAAAACCAAAACTTGTGAATAATAGGGCACATTTCTGCGACATATCAAATAGAATATTTATCTATGTATCGACCCCCCCCCCCCCCCCGACTCAGTTATTGATGTTATGTGACATCCCTATCCATCACATAATTAATAAAAAGGATCATATATGGAAGCTTAAAAAATGTTTTAGTTCTACTCAGCAACACTGACCTCTTTACATGAATTACCATGGGTAAAGTCAAATGAAGATTCTGTATTTGCGGGTTTTTTTCTTCAATCTAATTAAAATAAGATCTTTGATCCGCTCCAACTAGATCGCGTGTAGCGATCTAGTTGGAGCAGATCAAAGATCTAATTTTAATTAGATTGTCTAGACAGTGACGTCACTGGACTTTGTTAAAATGAGTTTTTTGTTTCACCAAAACATAGTAAGGTTTATTAAAAGGTGAGTAAATCCCTTTTTTAAAAAGAGAGTACGCATATGAAATATCAATTATTACAGGTTAAAAATTCAACAGTTTTCGCTGATTCAGTCAATGAATGACGTCACATGTCAGGCCTATGACGATCGAGTGCAAGTTAGTAGAAAACGAAAGTAACAAGGATGTGTACTATAAGAGTGTTCTTGATTATTAGAATTGATAAAACTGATTGATTCTCCAGCATCTCGTTTATGCGGAAATTTGTCGCGAGATTCAAGATGGAAAAGACTGTGGACGCCATATTGGCGACAAGGTTCTCAGTTCCATAGGTATTGTAATAAAAATATAGTTTACAATAGAATTCAATATATTTTACATACATACGTGTTACCTATAGGGAGAGCTTCGTTCTTACGGTCCCTTCGGGCCCGTGAGAGGGCTCCGCCCTCTATAATTATAATTAATTACATTCAATTTTGAGATTTTTTCACTCATATGGAGATTTCACCACTTGCAAATGGAGGGCTGCAAATTTAGACCTAAAATCGGCACTTAGGGTCATTGTGCAATAAGGGATCTTTTTCGTGCCAGCACCTACTGCGACACGGGACTTGTGTTAATACGGTCTCATCCGAAGGAGCGATCTACACGTCCCGTAGTGAGATTCGAGTCCGCGACGTCAGAATCCTTAACGCTGTACCCACTGCGCCACGCGTGCATCTGCAAGAATATCATTTACTTGCAAAACGGAAGCACACCCTTTCCCCATAGAGTAAAATTTATATAAAGTTTGTGTCCGAAGGCTTAATATGCATTGAAATATACAACTTTATTTCGAGCTAGGTTTTAACCTCAATTTGTAATCTTATCAAGTAAGTACAGCCAATTCGCGAAGAGAGTTTTATTAGGTATTATAATTATAATAGCTTATTTTTGTTGTCACCTGACTTTGTTGATCAAATAACGGGCGATAATTTTCCTAAACGTTATACAAAAATCACCACGACATAAATGATAAGCACAATTATTGTGACCTTTTTTGCCTAAATCATTCAATTGTATCCTATTGTAAATGAAAATTGCTGGGGACAAGTCTGACTTTTGCTTCTACAGGAATCATTACTTGAGAACTTCAACTAACTCACACATATGAGCATATTTTTCACATTACATCGTAATGTATACAGAACAAGCTAAAACATAAAATCCACCAGCAAAAATCAGAGAAGATTCACACAGAATATCTCCAATTTATCTTGATTAATCACTTGTGCAAGTCTATTATACACGATCTGTAAATTCTAACTTTATCTTTGGGATCATTTCATATACTTTTGTTATTTTTAGAATAGGTTACATATCAGAATCAATATTTTATTGCAAATGTTGCCATCATCAAAGCGTATTAAAGTTCCGAAACCTGAATTCAAAATTAAAGAAAGAAATCTTTTGTACATGTCATTTGAAAGGAATGTAAAAATCTATAACACTTTTCCCGTCAAGTCAGTTCAACTAGCAGTGCGTTACGTCATATTGTATATAGTTCAGAGAAGTTACTACAAATAGTGCACTGTGTTATTTCCGGACAGCCTTATACTAGCTGAGAATTCTTCTGTCAATTTACAGGAAAGACATGGTGCAAAAAAGTGTTAATGTACAGCTCTTCTTTTTTCACTGCATTTTGATTTCAAAGTCTCTCTAAAACATCATTTAGAGGAGAAACTGGTCAGATCAAACAGCTAAGTCTCTCATTTTTAGAAAGGAATTGTATTTTTCTTCTAAACACAATTTTAATTTTAGAATACAAAACAAAGGGCAAAAACACGGGTTCTGGGAAACACCAGAGTTGGTGCCTAGGAGGAGAAAGCAACACATGTCGATCGTTCTCACCCGCAATGAGCATTTTGTATTTATCAGAATAGTCCAAATTAATTTAAAAATAATGGCCTAACAATTATAGTCGTCAAATTTCGACCGACCGATCGATTGTACAGGTAATTGTAAACAAGGTGGTGATAATAATCATAGAATGCAGACTTTGATAGAGACTGCTGAAAGCCCTGTAACATTAACTTATTTTTTGATTAAAGTATCGAATCAGTTGGGATATATAAACACCATTTACAGGTGTTAATGGAATATTGCTACATAAATAAGGGAAGGTGACGATGGAAAGCTAGAAGTTATCCGGTTTGTCGTATAAGTTTAGTTTGCAATTAGCGACATGAATAGTCAATAACACATCCAAAAATAGAAAAAAAAATGTGGCACAGTCTGTGTTGTCTTTTTTCAAATTTTATGTGAATATATCGAGACTACATATATGAATGAAAATGAATGCCGTTAATTGAGAAAGCGTCACTGATATATCTTAATGTCCAGTTAAAAAACAAAACAAGATTTTCCTTTTCATATGTAATTTCAATCAAAAGTGCAAGATATCTACTACAGGGATGATGGAGCAAATATAGACTCCTTAGTAATGATCATAACTGTCACTCAGCAGTAATAAGGTTCCTCGCATGCACATTTCTGCCTGTAAGTGATGCGATATGCTATATACCAGAAGGTGTACGGTTTCTCTCTCTCTTTTCCATTACTTTTAAAGACATTTCATTACTTAAGATGACACTTACAATCAAATGCAATAAGTATTGTTCCTTGAGGAGGAGCAGGACTTTGAGCTGAGAAATTATTGTATATTACTGATTTTTTTATGTATCACTGAAAATTGTTTTACTCTAAATGTTACTTAATAATAATTAAATATATCACTGATTTTGTTTAGTATATCCTACGTGTTTAAACCATTTAGGTCATCAGCTTGACTTCTATAAGATATATCGTCGCAACATTGTTCCGTAAATCTCTTTCAAATTTTGTTTCTTCATGTTCACGGACCCAGTATTGAATCCATAAAGAAAAAGTCTCAGTACAATTAAAAAATATGCATCAAGACAAATACCTCTTCAAATATTTTAGAATGTGAATTGAATTTGAAACTTTGAAAGCAAGTTTTTTTTTAATTTCACACTGCATATGGGTACGATAAATTACGCTCTTTTCAAGAGAAACTTATCTGGGAAAAAAGTCTATCATTCAATATTTTAAATAAATGATTAAACTTAAGTACTTCGTTAAAAATGACTGTAGCAATACCCAAAGCAGTACTTTAATATTGCACAAGATCTTATTGACCAAGAAATAAACACTTAATGTTTACATTTTCCCGACTACGGGAAACAACTATGAAGTCACACATAAACGAAACAGCAAAATGGAATATAAATATATCTCATACCACTCACTCAAAATTATTATTGCGTTCCTTGTTTCAAAAAATCCGTCACGATGCAATGACGTTGACATATTTTTATGTAATAAAATTTGACCATTTAATCAACGCCTACTTGATCTTGCTGCACTAACAATCATATATGACTTCAATGACATGTAAATTGGTGTAAGGAAACAACAGAGTACGCAGGTATGTTAAGGAAGCATATAAGTCAATTCTCTGGAAATTTAGACTTTTTAAAGAAAATTAAGTTTGATAATTTACCAAAACCGCTGATAAATGTAAACTATTATTATCTATTGCATAAAGATAAAAGAGTGTCTAACGCAAAGACGTGCACCACCACCACGGCATCACGTGACTTCTATTAATAGCGAAATTTTCCTTAGTAAAAAGCCAACAGAACAACAATACCCCGAAGTGTAATAATTTCTTTGAGTAAATAATATAGTTGGAAAACATCTATTTTGCCTAAAAAGTGCTGCTAGAATCCCACTGTTCCGTCAGTAAAATAATAATTCCACACATTCGCACGAAACCTTACCCGATGTTTTGAATTTTATACATATAAACCGAGATTTTTCGTAAAACCATGCTTAACTCGGGATTCTAGCAGCACTTTCCAAGTATTTTAGGAGGCAAACTTTCCATCTGTACAAATCTTATGTTTTGAAATATACAGCTTATTGTTGTTCTGCTGCATTATTTTTGTCACAAATGACAGAGGAAAGGCCGACCGGGATACGTATATAGCTGACTGTCTTCGAAGAGAATACAATCGATGAAAATAAATTAGCATACCTGTTTTAGTAACTGAACTCCATATGAATTTCACAAAATATTCAGGATATTTGCTTTTAAACTCCATTTTACGTATCTTTGTACATGCCGTCTTAGCCAAATTCTCTTTACACGACATGATCAATTCCCAAGTTACTTGAAGTACACATATGACGTCATCGGTGGTAGATTTTAATCAAAATGACAGATACAGCATAACAAAATAAAAACATTTTATTTTTGTTAATGTTTAGACGTTTCTATTCATTTTCTAGAGTTAAATTACATCTCTAAATACGAATATTACGAAAACTTGTATTCTAAAATTGACGTCATCTCGCCTACTATGACGTCATAATGTAGAACTGATTAAGTCAAGGTAGAATATTTTGTATGCTTCCTTATTACCCCTGCGTAGATCAATAGATTCACAATATTTTAATATTTCCACGATCGTTAGAAACCTTTGGTTCTTTTGATATGTTGTAGCTTAAGGTATGTCACTCGTGAAATTTGTTATATCAAGGATTTTTTGAGAAGTATATTTTGGATAAGTACTGATATAGTATGACTCAAAATCGCAGAGAAAATGGGGGGTCAGTGTGCATCTAACTGAGCTACGGTACAATTAAGTTGACCTTTTTGCACTTAAATTGTAACTCTTTGGTTAATCACTTTAACCGTTATCATATTTTATAAGATGTAACCATGGCAATAAACATAATCTTATTTTACGTAAAATAGTTTGAATAATATTTATCATTGAACAAATCATGCAAATTAATGCGCGTAAATTATTGTGTGACCTTTTTGCACTAAAAGTCTCATATTTGGGGTATTAAAAATCTAAATAGGTAATAGAATATTTTCTTGTATCAAACTTTTTACGACGTAAGTGCTGATCGGTCAAAAGTATCGAGTAGTTTAAAATAATGAAAGAAAAAGTTGGGGTCAGTGATGTAAATTTTGAAATATTGGTCAAAATATGGGATTTTCAGGCAAAAAATTGTGTAAATTTAATCTCGACTTCCTTAATATATCTTCATTTCTTGGCAATGTTTGTTGTGCGAAGGTGTAAACTTTGTTATATAAATATAAATTGAGACATATATTTAATATTCCAGGCATATCATAACGGAAAATATTCTCTGAGTAAACGTATGTGAGGCTAAAGTTCCAAGATATTAAATTTAATAAATGTGTAGAATTGCACAATTTTCTGCTAAATATCCTTCCGCCACAAGAAATAGTCCCTTATAAATCTTGCTTCTTTGTGAATTTTTGAGCAGTTTTTTAATTGAATGTTGAACATTTTACATTGTTTAATTTAAATATGTTATAAAGATTGAATTGTAATAAATAGTTTTTAAGTAAGAGGTTCTGACTGAAATTTTCTAAAAGGCTGACGAGTGACATACCTTAACAAGATGTACAAAAATACACAATTAAGTACTGATGATTTTTACAACGTTTAGCATTGCATTGACAGAGACTATGACGAAGTCAATTGAGCCATTTGACATGTCCTGCTTCTCCTCAGGTTCCTATGATAACAAATGAAAACGGGATATTTTGTGAATCACGGATGCCCCAATATGGCATCTCATGCCGAAGTTTAAAGTTTCTCAAATACAAGTCAAAATCCAAGGTCAAGGTCAAGATATAAAAAATAATGATACCCCAAGAAAGATATTGTCACAAGGAAAACACCTGTGAAATAAGAAAAACCCTTTCACCAATCGTCTATATATTATAGTCAAGGTTTAAGTTTTCAAAAGTAGGTCAACCTCCGAGGTAAGAGTCAATGGATCAAAATTAATGGTGCCCAAGGGAAGGTCTTATCACAAGGAATACACATGAAATATAAAAGCCCTAGCGCCAACTGTTTAAATATATGGCCAAGGTTAAACTTTTTTAAAAGTAGGTCAAACGCCTTCCTTCGCACCAGCCATTCAAAAGTGATGACGAATGTTAATGATTTTCGAAAGAAGGTCAAACTCCAAGGTCAAGGTCAAAAGGTCAAAAAGCTTGTACCCAAGGAAAGGCCTTATCACAAGGATTACACCTGTGAAATATGAAAGCCCTAGCACTAACTTTGTAGAAGTTATGGCCAAGGTTAAAGTTTTTTAAAAGTAGGTCAAACTCCGAGGTCAAAGTCAAAAGATCAAAAATATTTAAACCTAAGTAAAGGTCTTATCACAAGGAATACACATGTGAAGTATGAAAGCCTTAGCATCAACCAGTCAAACGTTATGACCAAGGTTAAAGTTTGGTAAAATTTTGCAAAAGTTGGTCAAACTGCAAGGTCAAGGTCAAAAGGTCAAATATGTTGGGACCATAAGAAAGGTCTTGTTACAAGGAATGCACCTTTGAAATATAAAAGCGATAGCTCCAATCAATCAAAAGTTATGGGCAAGGTTAAAGTTTTTACGGACAAACAGACAAACGGACAGACAGAGAGACGGACGTACAGAGCAAAAACTATATGCTCTATTGCAAAAACTATATGCTATATATATAATCTTTGATTATGGGGCATAAAAATATAATCAAAAGGAATTATCTAACATTATTTAAGTATCTAGTAGCTATTGCTTTAGTAGTGGATCATTTCTTGCAATTAAAATTTTATTGAATCTAATAAATTTTCATACTAATTGTTAGGCCATTATTTACACACTGAATTGTCGACGGATTTTCCCGTTATTTCCCGATCATGACAAGGAGCACACGGCGGGTGTGACCGGTCGGCAGGGTATGCTCACTCCTCCATGGCACCTGATCCCACCTCTGATGTTTGGAGGTCCGTGTTTGCTCTGCTCCTATTTTGTATTGTATAATGGACTTTTGAGCTTGAATACTGTTCGTTATCTCCATATATTTCATCCTAACATTCAATGTGGGTTTTTTCTGAAAGAATCTCTTACTACATGTTCTTATTGATTATGTCATAGTATATTACGACGAACACACACATTATATATATAAACTTTCTTTTATTTATTTAAATTTTTTCACTTTTTTACATTAAAAAGGGTATTTAATTTATAATCTAAATAATCTATCATTCTTTCATTTGTTCTTTTAGCAACGATAATAGAATTAAAACCATTGTCGTCCTAATCTGTCGTTTAAAGAGAACAAACACCAAACAACAAATAAAAATCCTGCTGCCACTGCATTTACTAGGTCAAAAATCGATTATATTTTGTTATTTTCTGGGCATCAATGTTATCCATAAAAGCAAAATCCACAGACCCCTTTGTCGTTCTCCCCCCTTGTCAAATATCCCCCCCCCTTCCCAAGCTACATGTATTTGGCAGAATGCTAGTGTGGAAATCTTCGTCAAAAAATAATTAAATAACATTTAGAGTAAACGAGTTTTCAGACAGACCGATTTGCAGATCAAATATTTGGTATTAGGACATCGAGAGCAGTTATATTGCACAATGTCAGACACAGAATGTAGCATTTACTTACTCAATGTTGCTGAACAAAAACCAGCAATAAAAGAAAATATGCACCCGCGGCATTTTGAAGGAACATTAGCTGTTGTTTGTGTGGCTAATTATAAACAGTGCTAACAGCATTTTTTTTACCAATAGAGAACGGAAGTAAAATACAAAATTCTGTCAATTCGATCGTTAAATACTCGCATTTTGAACACATGCAATTCTTTATATATACATACATATATATATATATATATATATATATATATATATATATATATATATATATATATATATATATATATATATATATATATATATATATATATATATATATATATATATATATATATATATATATATATATATATATATATAAATGGCTGTTTTATGTGAATTGTGAAGAAAACGAACAGTAATCAATCTCATGAATATAGCTAAGATATAAAATCGTGGACAGGGCTAAAACACGAGCCCTTAGAAACCCAGAGGTTGGATTATGTGCCGATGAGGAGTAAGCATCCCCTGCCGAAAGATCACATCTGCATTTATTGTTGATGTAATACTGATTTATCTAGGTCGATGCAGCCGGAAATAGCATAGATGCTTGATTATCAATTAACAACGTCCCTTTCATTCCTACATTGTTCCGATATATCCCTTTGAACTTGAAAATAAAAGATACGGAATCTGACAAATCTGTTTCATATTCGGATAGTTTACTAGATTGACACGTTAATGGTAACCTAACAATAAAACTTTATGATAAACGTGATGATTTCAACTTTTCTATTGTCAACTTCCCTTATTTATGTAGCAAATACCATTATCACCTGCATATGGAGTTAATGTCTCCCAGTTGATTCAATACGCAGTAGCATGCTCTAAGGAAGAACAATTTCTAAAACGATGCGAGCTATTGACAAACAAGTTGATGAAACAAGGATATCAACAGTCTCCTTTAAGCTAACATTTTTTAAAAATTCTTTGGCCGATACTATCACCTTGTCAGCAAATTCAATCTATCATTGAGTCGAATGTTGAGTGAGGTGACACTAACTTGTATTCTGCAGTTGAAGAATCTAAGAAGGGACTGATTTTAATAGTCCATTCAAAATTTTCAAGGGTACCGAATAAAGGGTTTGGGTTAAGGGTTAGGGGTAGGGTTAGAAGTTTAGTGAAAATGTGATGAAGACCTAATTGTTTATTGAGTGAGGCAAATGTGAAGTAAGAGACATCATGTATATTTGGTCCTTTGTGGGATCGATTTCCATGACTACTCCTACGTCTAGGTTTATTGTTTTATTGTTAAAGTTCAATATTGCAATTGTAGCATTTCTAATACAAAAAAAAAAAAAAAAAAAAAAAAAAAAAAAAAAAAAACGATTCATTTGTACCTATATTCATTTAAAATAGAATTTCTAAACAAACAAGATCATTATCCATAACTTGTAATAAATTGATTTTATTTAAAATGAAAAAAAGATGAAGATAACGAACAGTGATCAATCTTAAAAGAATCTACGAGCAAAACAAATTTGTGAACAGGGCATAAACACTGATAAAATGAAATTCCAGAGGTGGGATCCGGTGCCTAGAAGGAGTAAGCATCCCCAGTTGACAAGTCATTCACGCCGTGAGCCCTTTGTATTGATTAGGTAGACGGAATATTCCGCAGTTAAATGTAGTATAAAAGCACAGGCCTAACAATTTGTGTGAAACACGTCAGCCAAAATACGACCCAGCTATAGGTTATATTTACTTATAAGGTCATTATAACGACCATAGACTTTACGAAATGCTGACTTTAAAGGTTACTGAAATGCCTGTAACATCAACTTATCTGTGAGTAGTCTGCCTCGGTTTAACAATATGGGGGACATAAACACCATATGCAGGTTATAGTTTTATTTTGAATTTTGCTTTTAATTTAATAATTTGATGTTTATTCTTTTACTTTTTTGTTATATGAAATATGTGGAGATAACGAACAGTATTCGATCTCAAAAGTCCATTAATCATTACAAAATAGGAGCAGAACAAACATGGACCTCCAAGGTCCGTATAGGACCCATTTGAAAAAAAAATGCTTACAATCAGAAAGAACTGTAAACATTCAACGAAAAGGAGATTTTATGTCCGTCACATATGTAAGTGAGGAGCAAGAGTAAATTATATTATTTAATTTACAATAAAAAGGTCAATACACACAAAATATAATGATACGACAACCTTGATAATGCCAGTAATTTCGGGAACGTATTTTAATAATTTACACAATAAGATTATAATAAGAATATAGTAGTAAGACTTACATAACTAAAGATTTGAAGAAATGACAATGATTCATTTGATACACAAGAAGTTGATCAGTAAAAAAACCCTTTTAAAATCATATTGAATTCTTAGTTCGTGTCCAAGAGCTACAAAATTGTAGCTGTTTCTGTGTAAGTCATAAACAGTATGAAGCTGGGTCTATCTATCTATCCTTGATCAGGCAGATGAAAGCCAAAAGTGAAAGAAAAGTTGACATTATGATATTCTATTGTTCATTTAATTCCCTAATTATATGCTTTACGTAGGGTAAAAGTAAGCATATAACCTTTCTGAATAAATTTTGGGCATAGAATATCTAACATTCATATCGACACATACTGACTGATTTGTCTGAGTCATGGTTTGTTGTAGGAATAAGCTGACGAAACCCTTTTTGAACTTCCAAACAATCTGATAGAACCTTTGCCTTCTGCAATACAACTGATTCTCTAACGGTTACATGTCATTTAATGTTCTTTCGGCTAGAACATAAAGCCCAAGTCTGATCCTTTCAGCCTGAACCTCTACTTTTCATCAGATTTCATTACTTGTCATAGAATATTTCATCAACTCTATGTCCCCCTTATCCCCCTAACATAGTCACCTGTTGAGAGGCTCCTAGAACTTGCCCACATACACCGAGTCTGACACACTTTGGTCTTTTATCTATTTCTCTAAAGTTAATGATAAAAATGGCTTACAAAATGCTAGCTTTCCTTACAAATGAAAGCGTTGTTATACATTGACACTATATAAATAAGTATTTTTAATGTTGAGAACATGAAAAATACATGTAAGTTAGGGATGTCAAAATATTTATTTTCCATAGTCGATTATTAGATTGCATTATTCGAACGATAGTCGAATATTCGGAACATTTTTTGAAAATAAAATTTTATTTCAAACTTCATGGGTACATACTCAAAAACCCTTTTACTTAAATCTTTTTAAAAAGCACCATCAAAATTAATGCAACGTAACGCGTGGATAGCATGATTCTATGAAATAAGCTTAGAAACATAATTCTCCAAAAATTATTATTTCTACGTAAATAAAATTCATAAATCGGTCTGTACAGACAGTCAGTTTTTATTTTAGTAAGCATTAAAAAATTGTTAGCCGATTTTTTTAAAGCTTATTATGAAATAAAGTGTGTGTGTTGGGGGGGGGGGGGTAATCTTACACTATCCACACGTCAGGTGCCTGTGAAATTGTTAAATAGATACTGTTTATTCCGTTATTGTTTTCTCTGGCTATCAAAATGTCTTCAAACAGTATGAAATGTAAGCGCATTGTTTTAATAATAATAGACATATCAAAACAGTTTATTCCTTGCATTTGAGCAATCTTAAAATAACAAAAAAAATTGGTACATGGTGTAAGATCAAGTCCAATTCATAATTTTACAAAACCCAGTTTATTGGTGATTAATGTATTACAAAAACAACACAGGTAGTTACTGACAATTAATTATCGCAGAAATGAAGCACTTATTGTTATTGTACTTTCTATACACACATGGAATATCAACCGTTTTTGTTGAGGAAAATTATCGACTGTCTCTGAGAAAAGACGGTTTCTCAATTTTTCGATGAGAATTCCATCTCGTTATCACTCATTTATTGTATTTATTTAGTTAAATTAATATTCGAATGTCGTTTCATTATTCGATCGTCGGTCCATTCGACTGATGACTATTCGTTGACATCCCTAATATAACTACAGCATTATAATGACCATCTTACAAATAAAGCTATACAATATCTGTATATATTGGAAAAACTGTAAAGAATGTTAACTATATTGACTGAGCAAAACGTTTCTGAAATGTTTAAAATATGCCAAACATGTTTGATATTTTATAATGAAATACATGGAGATAACGAACAGTATTCAAGCTCAAAAGTCCATTTAACAATACAAAATAGGAGCAGAGCAAACACGGACCTCCAAAACATCAGAGGCGGGATCAGGTGCCATGGAGGAGTGAGCATCCCTTGCCGACCGGTCACACCCGCCGTGTGCTCCTTGTCATGATCTGGAAATAACGGAAAAATCCGTCGACAATTCAGTGTGTAAATAATGGCCTAAGCATTTTCATAGATGTTTTCAAAAATATGTTCGTCATAGAAGTATTGAACAATAGCTGAAATTTTCCTTTAAATGAGGCATCTATTAAAAAATCATTTATGAAAATATATTCCACTCCCAGTTTGCTTATATTTTAAACGTTCAACACACTTTTTAAAAATATGAAGGACACATACGTAATAATTATGTGTTGCTCCTTTTTCATGACAAAAACCCTTTTGAAAGGTATGTAGAACAAACCTTGTAATTCTATGTAATTTCGGATTTGTATTGATAAGACATGATTCATTTTAGTTTTCCACATTGAGCGATATCTGTATAACATGCATTGTCAATTTATGGTTGGAAACTTTATAGATCTGATGATGTATTTTGTTTGAAGCAGTTTTATAAAAATAAGTGGAACACAAAATATTAAGAAATAAAGACTCTCCCTGTCCTGAGTGGACCACCTTATACGTACTTTTCTACATCATCCTGTACATTATGAAACAAGCCTGCTAGTCTATACATTCCTTTTAATCAAGGGAAATATTAGAACGCAGCATGGAAAAGTAAAATATCTAATAGAAAGAGCGTCAATATTCATCTCTTTGGCAGTTTTCATGCGATGATTTTGTATCTGACTATCAAAGAGAACAATCCTCAATATGCATCTTTGTAGCCGTTTCTATGCGATTACGTTGTATCTGAAGAAGCGAATGTTGGTAGGAGTAGAGAGCGGCTCGGAGGTCTCCTGTCATCTGTTGACAGATCCCCAGGACCTGCCATGATATATCTCTAAGATATTTAGGTACAAACACACCCCGGTCATTATGGACTAGAAATTGTAAATCATCCAGGACCACTCGTGCTGAGGCTGTGTCAATATTTCTGTAGCACAAAAACTCTAACATATGTAACAGCACAACGGGTGGAATCATTAAATGAATCCATCCGTTAATTAGGCCAGAAACCTGTTCCTTCATTATTGCGGAACAATAACAAACATTATTGTAAAGTTTGATATCTTGAACTATGGCATGTTTCATTTTCTGAGACCAAGTTTTCCCCTTGACAGCTTTTGAATATGATTGAGCATCAAAACTTTCGAGATACAAAAGCTGTGGCTTTGCTAACTTCATTTTTGCTTCTTGTGTGACA
This sequence comes from Saccostrea echinata, assembly GCF_033153115.1. Taxonomy (NCBI): domain Eukaryota; kingdom Metazoa; phylum Mollusca; class Bivalvia; order Ostreida; family Ostreidae; genus Saccostrea; species Saccostrea echinata. The sequence goes on from NW_026889811.1 coordinate 1,235,527, forward strand.
TACAAAGCGTCCCTGTATCTTGATGTAGTGAAATAATACAATGCAATATACAAGATATCCGATATACATCCAAACTTAGCTGCTAATTTCAGCATATAACGGGACATCCTGTCTGAAATATATCTGCGTCTGTTGCACTCAGTTTCACTACACTTGTTTTGTATTATAAAAGCTGTTAATTGAAGAATGGCTGTGATTTGAGCTTGCAAAACAACGATTTGAAATTGCGTAAGGGGCAAACTGACAGATTCTTCAATTGCACGTACATACCTAAAGATGTGTTGTAGGTCTGGAACAGGTATTGAAACATGAATATATATTTCCCTGAAGAAGTGCGCGTCAAAGTCAGGTTCAGCGACTAATATTCGATCATCTGTTAATATTTTAAGTGTTGGATTGCAGAGAACATTTGTGATATTAAATTGAATGGCTGTAATGTACAGAAGAAATGTTACGCCTTTCTCATAAAGTTGGTAAAGCTGGGTAAATAACTGCGCCTGTGCTTCACCGTGAATTTTATCAAGAAACATATTGTTATCAGGAATAAAAAAGTTTGGGCATTCTCCCTTATATACCCAGAGAAGGATTCTCTTAAAACAGGCCCAAAAACATCCTAAAAGTGTTTGAGGACTCAAACAGGATATTATTCTTTGCTGAATAACCCAAAAAACTGCAGTTTTCATGTGATAAGAACATAATAGTTTATCCTTTTCATTCAACCCTTTGTTTATAATTTCCTTTAAAAATAATTTAAGCAAACCATAAGTCAAAAGCTGAACATGATTCATTGAGCACACAAGTTTCTGTTCTGCAAGGGAAAACGATATTCGCCATTCATTATGCTCTTGATCTCCTAACCTGTGTCCTACTGGTACAAAATGACATCCACTTTTGACTATGTCCTTAACAATATAGAGATGGGGCCAACTGCAACATCTTTGTATCCATGAAGAGGCACATGGAGGCCAAACGTCACTGACTAAGCAATGGACATTATCATACTCTAATGGTCCAACTTTTCCACTAGCACTAGGTCCATGTTCCTTAGAACTTTTCCTCACTGCTGGGACCATAATTTTTCTATACTTCGAGCTCGATAAACACGGTCTACCATTTAAAATAAAACATGCAGATTGAATACTTCGTCTATAACTTTGTGTAAGTAAATAAAGTAACGAGAACCCCGGTGGACGACCGGATGAATCGGCTATGATCAATGTATGTTTGTCTCTTGCGTACAACCGAACTTCTGATAAATTCCACACCACTCTATGGTCATCTGGCCATAACATAAAGTCCATATCTGATCCTTGCATTCTGAAACCTTCTCTGTAACTTCCACTCCACATCATTTTGTTTTGATCTGAGTTAACTTTTCTGTCAATTAATTCCATGATGTCAACCAGGTCTCTCCTCATGCGCACCTGTTGTGTAGTTCCAATGTTGCGACACAGCCCCACATATACTGACTCTGACATGTTCTGTAATACACTATGAGAAGAATAGTATTTCTTAACTTAGGCATTACATTAGATGACATTTTATATTCTGAAAAATATATATCCTTTTTCTTCGTAGTACTTACACATCAGCTGGGATCTTAGAAGTCATAGCCAAAATTTTGCCGGAGAAACCACCTGTAAATGTAAAGTAAATAAGTATGAGAGTCCTCTGTAAAGATTTCTAGCAATCTACCTTTCTCTTATGCTTCTCTTTTCAATTTGAATTTTATATACATAGGTGGAAAATAATTCACTTCGTATGTTAATTATATTTCTCCTTTTTCAAAAACATATGAAATATATGGAGATAACGAACAGTATTCAAGCTCAAAAGTCCATTTAACAATACAAAATAGGAGCAGAGCAAGCGCGGACTTCCAAAACATCAGAAGTGGGATCAGGTGCCATGGAGGAGTGAGCATTCCTTGCAGACCGGTCACACCCGCCGTGTGCTCCTTGTCATGATCTGGAAATAACGGAAAAATCCGTCGACAATTCAGTGTGTAAATAATGGTCTAACAATTAGTATGAAAAACGTCAGTCAGCATATGACTCAATGATAAATTGTATTTGCTGAGAAGGTCATTGTATCGACCATAGAACTTACGAAATGATGACTACAAAGGAGACTGCTGATATTCTTGTTTCATCAACTTGTTTGTCAATAATTTACCACGTTTTAGAAATTGTTCATACGTAGAGCATGCTCTTGCTTATCGAATCACTAGAGATATAAACCCCGTATGCAGGTGATGAAGGTAAATTGGTGCATAAGTAAGGGAAGTTGACGATTGGAAACTTAAAGTCATCACGTTTATCATGAAGCTTGGTTGTTAGATTACTATTAACGTCTTTTTCAAGTAAAATATCCAAGTATGAAACAGATGTGTCAGACTCTGTTTTATTTTTTTATCGTATTGACATAAGAATAGAAATAACCATTGTTAATTGACAATATCGTTGATATATCTAAATGTCGTATTGAAGGCCCCAGCAAGTTTGCCTTCTTTTCACGTATAAGATGTTGGACAAATTCAGCTTCATATGAATACAAAAAAGGTCTGCTAATAACGGGGCGCAATTGGTACCCATGGAAATTCAAATAGATTGTTGGAAGACCTGGTCTCCAAAAACCACATAGATATTGTCAATCAAAAACTCAAGAATCTTTTTAATGTTAACTTCAGAGTAATTGTGTGTACAATCAGAATGTTTTTTTTCACAAAATAGTTTTGCAAATGACCAATGACAAGATAAGTAAATTTATGAGTTCCATTTTTATTGAAAAAGCAGCTGTCAATGATATCAAAAAGCCTGGACTTTAATTTATTGTGGGGAATGGTTGTGTATAAAGTTGAAAAGTAGTAAGTTTTTAAGATGTTGATTTTGGTAAAATTTTGTGATTTCAAATGTTCCAAAAGTTCCTTGGAATTTTTAAGTATCCACATCTGATTTACACCACTTCTCAAATATACTATTGCACATTACTCTTGAAGTTTCTCCTTCACTACAGTTAATATCTTAGTGAGGAGTAAAGAAAGAGGCTTGGTTGAACATTTACTGGAACCCGCTATGTATCTTTGTTTGTAAGGATTTTTATGAAGTTTCGGAATCCAATATAGATATGGCAATTCAAATTCATTTTGGTTGTTTGGAATATCAAAAATATTCAAAACTGACATATGATTTGAAGAATTTCTTCTTTAGAAAGGGAACTATGAGTATAAGTTGGATTACCACTTGTAAAATTAAGTCCAAGTTCTTCTAAAATACATTTAATATTATGAGCCTTACAAACAAACACAATGTTGTTACCTGCTTTGTCAGCAGGGACCAGTGCGTACTGATCATGTAATCTATCTAATTCTTTTTTCACATCTGGATTATTGAATGCAGAAGGATAGATGGTTCTCATATTGCTCCTCAATCTTTAAATGTGTGATTTTAACATACATCTGATACATTTAATCCATTCTGACAAAGTGTCAAGGTCTTCTTCTTCATGTCTGGCCCATCGCCTGGCGTAATCCTCTACAGAATCCATAATATTTATGAAATTCCGACGCCAGTTGAAGGATCGGGGTTCCCTATATTTAGGACCTTTAAAATTAATGATCTAAGGTCCTCATTATTAACTGTATTTACGTCAGCAGAAAAAACGTGTCCAGCAGGACTATAGTTATAGGTTAAAGAAGAACATAAACACGATGGAGGATTATGCTTTAGATATTCGATATCTAGGCCCTGTAAAGTTTTCCTGTAATTAAAAAGTTTGGAAGCAATAGTCGATGTATATTTCTAGGATATACAAGGTGTAGTCTTTAACTTGAAATATGATGGAATACAAGACTGGACGCTTTTGTGATTAAGAATATTACTTATATTATCCGCGTCAATTCCTTTGTTGGCATATTAAATTTAAGGAAAAAACGGATTGTTTTAGCTGCATTTTCTTCAGTAAAACGTGGATGTTTAAAAAGCGTATGATTTGCAATATCCATAATCACAGATCCGAGCCTATATTCTGGTGTCGAGGAATAAAAAAAACGGACTTTCCTTGACCTTTTCAAGAAGACAAAATTTTCATATCTCTCAGTTGATTCGATAAGCAAGAGCATACTCTACGTATGAACAATTTCTAAAACGAGGTAAATTATTGACAAACAAGTTGATGAAACAAGAATATCAGCGGTCTCGTTTAAAGTCATCATTTCGTTAGTTCTATGGTCGATACAATGACCTTCTCATGATCAGCAAATACAATTTATCATTGAGTCAAATGCTGACTGACGTTTTTCATACTAATTGTTAGACCATTATTTACACACTGAATTGTGGACTGAATTGTTTTCGTTATTTCCCGATCATGACAAGGAGCACACGGCGGGTGTGACCGGTCGGCAGGGAATGCTCACTCCTCCATGGCACCTGATCCCGCCTCTGATGTTTTGGAGGTCAGTGTTTGCTCCGCACCTATTTTGTCATGTTTAATGGACTTTTGAGCTTGAATGCTGTTCGTTATCTCCATATATTTCATTTCACCAACATAAACAAGTCCACAAAGATTACATTCTATTCCGTAGACAACATTAGAAGATTTGCAGTTCAATTTTACCAAGTTTTGGTACAGAAGCTCTGTCCAGTAAGATTACTGTTGAAAGAAGTGTTAGTTATAAAAATGTCACAGGTTTTACAGTTTTTCGCAGAACATTTTGAAATAGAAGGCATGGGATCGGAAAAGGAATCTTCAAATATATTTCTAATAGAAACCTTACATTCTTTCAATTTTTTGTAGGAACTATTGGTTTTATACCAAAACTGGGAATCTGAAGACTGTACATATGACATATGTTTAATATCCCTGAGGATTATCCGAGGGGCACCGAATGAACTCCTTGAGTCTGTATCCCTTATAGACTCAAAAGAGTGACGCCTTTCTGTACCGGGCGACGCGTCTGCCAGTATCATTTCGTTATTCTGTGTACTCATGAATGAATAGAATTTAAATGTTCTTTTCCAATGCAAGTCTACTTTTGGGTCATTGGTTCAGTACCAAATGCTGCTTGCACTCAAATATGGCCACACTAAATAAATTCCTTGTTTTACTTCTATGGGTGGGTAGGTTTTCAGAAAAATTTGATTAAAAAAATAAAGTTATCAAAATTTCCTCGATAATTATTTTGTAATGAAAGATATGGAGATAACGAACAGTGTTCAAGCTTTAAAATCCATTAAACAATACAAATTATGGAGCAGAGCAAACAAGAACCTCCAAAAACAGAGGTGGGATCAGGTGCCATGGAGGAGTGAGCATCCCCTGCCGACCGGTCACACCCGCCGTGTGCTCTTTGTCATGATCGGGGAATAACGGAAAAATCCGTCGACAATTCAGTGTGTAAATAATGGTTTAACAATTAGTATGAAAAACGTCAGTCAGCATATGACTCAATGATAAATTGTATTTGCTGAGAAGGTCATTGTATCGACCATAGAACTTACGAAATGATGACTACAAAGGAGACTGCTGATATTCTTGTTTCATCAACTTGTTTGTCATTAACCTAGCTCGTTTTAGAAATTGTTCATACGTAGAGCATGCTCTTGCGAATCGAATCAACAAAGATATAAACCCCGTATGCAGGTGATGAAAGTATATTGCTGCATACGTAAGGGAAGTTGACGATAGAAAAGTTAAAGTCATCACGTGTATCATTAAGCTAGATTGGTTGCTAGATTACCATTAACGTCTTTTTTCTAATAAAATATCCAAATATGAAACTCATGTATAGTATCTTTTATTTCAAGCTTCCCGGGATGTATCGTATCGACATCAGAATGGAAATAACCAGTGTTAATTGACACTACTTATCTAAATGTCGAGTTGGAGGCCACAGCAAGTGTTTTCTTCTTTTCAAGTTTTTGAACAAACTTTGCTTCATATGAATACAGAAATAGGTCTGCTAATAACGGGACGCAATTGGTACCCATGGGAATTCCAATAGATTGTTGGAAGACCTGGTCTCCAAAATCCACATAGATATTGTCAATCAGAAACCTGAGAGCATTTTTTTACTATCAACTTCAGAGTAATTGTGTGTACAATCAGAATGTTTTTTAACAAAGTAATTTTGCAAATGACCAATGACAACACAAGCAAATTTACGAGATCTATTTTTATTGAAAAAGCAGCTGTCAATGATATCAATAAGCCTGGACTTTAATTTATCGTGGGAATGGTTGTATATAAAGTTGAAAAGTCGTAAGTTTTTATGTTGTTGATTTTGGTAAAATTTTGTGATTTCAAATGTTCCAAAAGTTTCTTGGAATTTTTAAGTATCCACATCTGATTTACACCACTTCTCAAATATACTGTTGCACATTACTCTTGAAGTTTCTACTTCACTACTGTGAATATTTTAGTGAGAAGTAAAGAAAGAGGCTTGGTTGAACATTTACTGGAACCCGCTATATATCTTCGTAAGGATTTTTACGAAGTTTCGGAATCCAGTATAGATATGATAATTTAAATTCATGTTGGTTGTTGGGTGTATTAAAAATACTCAAAAATGACATATGATTTTGAAGAATTTACCTTTAGAAAGGGGGCTATGGGTATAAGTTGAATTACCACTTGGAAATAATGAGCCTTACAAACAAACACAATGTTGTTACCTGCTTTGTCAGAGGGGACCAGTACATACTGATCGTGTAATCTATTTAATTCTTTTTTCACTTCTGAATTATTGAATATAGAAGGATAGTTGGTTTTCATTTTTCCGCTAAATCGCTAAATTCGAGATTTTATCATACATCTGATACATTTAATTCATATTGACATCTTGTCAAGGTCTTCTTTTGTATGTCTGGCCCATCGCCTGGTGTAATCTTCCACAGAATCCTTAATATTTATGAAATTTTGACGCCAGGTCAAAGATCGGGGTTCTCTTAATTTTGGCCCATTTAAAATCAATAAGTTTTAATGATTTAAGTTTAAGGTCCTCATTATGAACTATATTTACGTCACCAGTCCAGCAGGACTATAGTTGTAGGGTGAAGAAGAACATGAACATGTAATTATTGGAATCTATCCAATTTTTTAAGGCTGCAGTATTCTTAGTTTTGATAGAAATGTAAAATTTAAAAAAAAATGTCAAGGAAGAAAGCATTACTTTCAGGCAACTCAAGCGTCTTGTATTAAATAAATGCTATTGTGTGAAATAGCATTATTGGCATGACTAAATTCTTTAAAATAAAGAATGCAGCATGTAATACTTTCTTTTAACGATGATAGCGGGATATTAGTAGATAAATAAGGAAATATTATGATAGAAAAGTTGAAGTCATATCGTTTGTCATATAATTTAGTTGTTAATTGTCCATTATCGTCTATAGTCAATAAAATATCCAAGTATGAAAAAAGATGTCAGACTTTATGGTGTCTTTTATTTCAGTTCACAGGGATGTATCGAATCGACATATTGCTCCAACATTGAAAAGGTTCAGGAAATAAGAAGAAAAATACATAAACTAGTGTTATTTTATAAAATAGTGTATGGATTAGCTCCCCAGTATTTGCAAGATTTATTACAACAATGCATTTTACCACATAATTCTTATCCTTTAAGGAATCAGGACAAGCTTACATTTCATATCCCACAAGCCAAAACGACTTCATTTATGAAAAGTTTCCTTCCTTCAACTATAAGACTTGGAATGATTTACCCTTTAATATTCGAAACCTTTCTACACTTTCATCATTCAAGACTGCCATAAAAAATATATACTGCTTAAAACCTAAGAAATATTACAACTATGGAAGTCGTAAAATGAATATATTACATTGTCAATTGCGAAATAATGCTAGTAATTTAAATGCTGATTTATTTAATCATTTTTTAAGGGAAGATCAAAATTGTGACATGTGCAGATATAGCTCTGAAACATCATTTCACTTTTTTATGAAATGTCCAAAATATTGTGTACAAAGGCAAAACCTTATGCAAAACTTTAATACTTTGCAATTACCAATGCCTATATCCTTACAGCTTATTTTGAATGGAGACGATAATCTTACTTACAACCGAAATATTGCTGTATTTAAAATTGTTCAAGAATTTATTGCATCTACAAAGAGATTTGCATGATATTGATTCTTCTTTTTTTAAATTTTGTCAAACCACAGAACCAACATCTATTTATGTGTTCTTATTAACTTTCACATTTATACTTGTATTATTATAATTATGAGTCATATATGTTAAATGCAAACTTATATAGTATCATCAGCTCATTTATATTTTTTCCCCTACTTATTTTGTCTTCTTTTATATATATATATATATATATATATATATATATATATATATATATATATATATATATATATATATATATATATATATATATATTTATAAATCTCTTTAGAATATTCACATGTATATATTTTTTTCAATGTTATGTAATTAATATTTACTTGTAACATGTATGACTTGACCTGTATTGTGGAGAGGACTTATATAGGCAGTGCCTGCTGTCCAATCCAGTTATGTTTAATCATAATAAAATATTGTTTAATTAATCGAATCGACATATGAATGAAAGTAAATATTGTTAATTGATAAAACGTCCATATAAATAAATGTTGAGTTAAATGGCCACAAGAAGAATTCTCTTCTTCAAATGATGAAGTGTTTGGATAACTTCCACTTCAGGTAAAAAACATGTCAGCTAATCAAGGGCAACATAGACAACTGCTTCCTTAATAAATGTTCATATCTTGCCTTTGGTCATCTGCATAAAATTATTATTATTATTCAACACAAAAGTGCTCTGAAGTTGATATAAAAAAAGATGCTGGAATTCTTCATTGACAATATATATGTGGTCTAAAAGAAAAGATCTTCAAGTGCTTATTGTGCTCTGTTATTAGCTGACCTGTTTTTATATTCCTATGAAAAAGAATAAAAAAAAATTCTATTTATCTACTACGTTTCATCAATTATCAATGCATGGTCATTCATGCGTCAACTCAATATATCCAAATATAGTAATATTCCATGATCATCTGCAATATTGAGTTTACGTCTCCCAACGTATTCGATACTCCAAAGCATGCTCTGAATACGACCAATATTTAAACCAAGGCAGACAACTGACAAATAAGTTGATGTACAGGGATTTCAACAACCTCGTTTAAGTCAGTAAACTCTATAGTCGTTATAATGCCCTTGGTAGCCAATAAAACATATCTCTGGGTCGTATTTTTGCTAACGTGTATTAACCAATTGTTAGGTCTTTGTTTTTTTATACTTAATTTGATACGGAATATTCCGTCTACCTGATCAATACATAGGGCTGATGACGGGTGTGACCGGTCGACAGGGGATGCTTACTTCTCCTAGGCACCTGAACCAACCTCTGCAATTTCCGGGGGTCAGTGTTTTATTCCCTGTTCACAGATTTGTACTGTTTGTAGTTTTTTTTCAGATCGTTCACTGTTTTTTACCTTGACCTTTTCTTTTTTGCGTTTTTTCTTAATATTGTCACTGTCTTACCAATTTAACGATTTTAAAGGTATCAGAAAATGATGAAGCCGCTTTATTTGCGATTAATTTTCAATTATGCTTTGACTTGTTTTATGAAGAAAGTGTTGATTTTTATCTGAAAACTTTAATTCTATGTCCATTTCATTTAAACTCTGGGCAAAGCACAATATCTGCAACCCTTAAAGTCCATGATTTTTACGAAAATATCAAGTTCAAATGATCAAAACCAAACTGCTCTATCCTGGATTTTCTTAAGAAATATCTTGGTATACAAGAAGTATATCTAGGACCATTCAGTTTGACAAAAATGTAATTGTCCACGAACTTTATGGACAATCCTGTATCTGCCAAAGCATTTGAATTTGGTAATACATGAATACCTATAATTGCATAGGAATCAAATTGCATATAGACCTTATGAATGTTTCTGTTAAAGAAATTCTCGCTATCAAATGCATTGCAGGATTAATTTAAAAAAACGATTGAAACATTATTTGATTTTGTCACCTATGAAATGAATCTCGAACTGCCCCCCCCCCCCCCCCCCCCCGTTGCCCTAGATGTGTTGAAAAAGCAGGACACAAGACTTTATGATAGTTGATTACGTGAGAATTCGTAAAAAATGGATGCTCAACGTTTCCAAAATATTCATTTTCTTTATCAATAGAATTTTTTTTTTGGATTATTTTGTCCTTTTTATGCACCTTTTGCATTAACTAAGGCTATATATTGTATATTATAGAGGAAAAGTGCACGTAAAATTAAAAACAAATAAAAAAATATCAGGATTTTGCTTGACAATGATTGGTTCTTGGTTAAATTTACCTCTAAATCATTAAAATCTTTCCATCTTCTTTTAATATGTATATCAAAATCCCCGATTCATTTTAACATTAAAAAAAAAAAAACAAACTTTAACACGTTTGGACTCGTCCTGGGATTAATTCAAGTTCTCTCAAAGACATATCTCTTGTAACATGTCAGTAACACGTATATTACATATATCATATATATTAAATATATCATTTTACTTACTCTAGAGATAAATGTAATATTGAATTCCTTCCATGGGATATGAAGACCAGATTTTGGACACCAATGTATATGACTGAAAATTTTCAGTTCTATAAATAATAATTACAACAAAGTTTAAATGCATCAAATAGAGATCATTGACAATGGGGCACAATAAAGACTAAGGTAGATAAACGCTCTACACAGTAGTGTTAAATATGTAACCTAACCGGAACGGGATTGCTTTATTCTTTTTTAAATGATGCATCTATTTTTCGCCACTTTAAACCATTGGTGTTAGGTCATTTCTATTTAAACCAATGTAAACAAAAGAATATCTTTTTCTTGTATACATATGTTAATATTGTCTTTGAAACATTTTTATGTCTATATTTAGTAAACCCATTTCTGTAATTTTGACGTCAATCACCCAAAGCATAATTTGTTTAATGAAATCTTACTTCGGAATAACACGAAGATATCAACCAATTTTTATTGTCTGGAACATTTAGCAGAGAATAGTACTAAACAAACAGACAAAATGATCATTACGAAATGAAGGTTTTGAAGGCATATTTTTGCAGGAATTCTCTATTGAGATTGTTATTCCGTTCTCAATCTTTATCTGACATTTATTACAGAGCATTTTTTCTCAAATATGTAACAATATCTCTTAAATTATCACAAATACAGCACCATTTTTGTTGTACATATAACGTGGGACACAAAAATTGTTGCACGTTCCATTTACCCTGCTACACGTACTTGGATCCGCCACATGGGATATTTCATCACTAACATTCACATCATTCAATTCTGTTACATCCACCACAACAGAAATCAAGTATCCAGACTTTGTTGTATACAATTTTATACGTTCCATAGCTTGACAATCACATATGGCAGCTGGACAGTACTCACTGATTTCATGTGCACATCTTTGATATCCGATTCTTCTTTTATGTAATTTTCTCCAATGACTGATTAACATTTCCGTTTATAAATCATTTTACAGACAACATCGTTAACCAATAGAGTCTAAAAAACAAAATCAAAAGATATCAATAAAATTTTTAGAAATTTTTAGAAATTGATACAAATTGAAAATTTAATTTAGGATATGTGTATTTAAAACATGTTTTTTTTAATCATATTAATCATTACTAAGTATCCAGATAAGTATTTACTATTATCAAGTAATAAATATTTATGATCATAAACTTTAATATAATCATATGCAAAAATCATTATACATATCCTCGTTAATTTAGAAATGACAGTCAGTATTCAGTATGGCGATATATAACTTTCATAAAATTTAGTAAAGGTAAATAATTTAAATTGACATATTTATTTACCATGACTAAATGCTCATCAACAAGTTCCCGTATGACCTTTGTAGGAAGTGCTTTAGACCCCTCTGTTGGTCTCGATATCGTGATCAACTGATTATTAGACCACGTATGTACCTCCTGTGAATTAACAATACACACATATCAGCTTAACGTTCACTTAATTATATAGGGACCTGTCAAAGCAAAGTTCGCCCAGTACAGAGGGATTTAAACGAGCAACACACCACAAGAGTTTTAGAGACGAAGGAGCTTCAGAAATTTAATTATCAAGAAATATGTTTGCTTGCAGACCTGATATTATTATATTGCTATGAATCACGGGCATCCCATTTTTTTTTATTTTAACAAGTAAACAATTATGATGGTTTTAACCGTTACGCAAGGTCTATGTCAAACAAAAACTAACAACAGTGCTATTATTCATAGTCCACCTATAAACGTGTAATCATGGACAATTAAATACTTTAATAAAATCTTATTTAGGTTGATGTGTTGAATTATTACATTAGCTTAGCTTTATAGAATTCATAATAGAATTTACTGAGTGCACAGAATTTAAAATCATGCAAATCTTTATTCAATGTGAGATGTTTTATTAAATTACAAAAAATCGATTGATAGAGATCGTCATTAATGTATGAAAATATAAATATGTTTGAGGAAACGGCAAATAGAGCACACTCATACTTAAAGATTGGAATATACAATAACTAATATAATTTACAGGAATTTCATGTCTTTCTTAGAATTACATTCATGTTCACTTCTGGTACGATTGCTCCAAATATATTAACATGTAGTTGATGTCTTAAAAATGATTGCACCAAATAATTAGAAAAGGTTGTTCAACCGCCTGAAAAAGAAAAAAAGAAAACGTACCTTCATGGGATTATGCATTAAGTCTGTGATATGGATCTCTGTTCCCAGGTGAGCCTTGTGGTCTGTGTTTTTGGGGCCTTTATTTTGTATCCGTAACTGTCCATCCTCTACAGATATCACCATTGTAATACACAGACAGGCCGCCTGGGCAAGCTTGCGTAAGATGAAATTCACACCTGATCATAATAGAATAAAATAAATGTAAGGGCAAGATCTAAGTGAAGTAAATGTAAACAAATGGCAATATCTAAAATAAATTTTTAAAAAATGCCGCATTTATTGTTTTTTAGATTTACACAAGAACGGGTTATCAAATTCCCTTTTTCTATCTCTCTCTTTTTCTCTCTTCAAAAACATCTAAGAACTTTTAGATTTCATAACTTATAAATTCTTAGATATATGAAACAATAGAAAATAAGATTAAAAGTAAAATGATTACAGTAAAATTTGTTTTAGGAAATATATTTTCCTTACCGCATTCTTTCAGGTATCCATCTAGGTTCTCATCCCTGTGAAATGACCAGACACCGGCGATTGTTTCCTCTATCTCCGTCACGTCCATCACGTCAAATGAAGAGAACTCTAGTTCTCTGCCCTTGATTCAAGTCACTGCCGCTAGGAAATAGATCGTTGAAACAGTGAAATAGTGCACTGTTACGATTTATGTGTAAATGTTCGCTCAAGTGTAAAATATAGGAATCTCGCCATAAGACTCGTCATACAGTCGGCGTCAGCCTATTCTGCGTAATCCCAATGACTCATTTAAAATCTCTCTTTGTGTGTAATGGAAAATAATGAAATCTGCTGATCGGAGAGAGGAGCAGTTTGTGGATAAGAATATAATTTATTTCACTACATCTGTTTTCATGACTTGAAAGATAAGAGGTTTCAATGTGTTCAATGTACATTAGTTTAAATTATAACACATCAACAAACAAGGCATTGAGTACTGTACTCTGAGGTTCACTGGTAGTTCCTTGTCGATTAGAAATTAATCCAATTTTCATTAACTTAAAATTAGTTTATGAAGTTATACATATCAACTGATATTAAATTAATTAAACATCAGAAATACAAAATATTTAAACTTTATAAAATATCCCATCTTCATTTTTAGAAGAAACAAAATGAAAGCAATAAAATTACATATATTTAAATGATTTCCCGAGACATGAATAAAGAAAGACCTACATTTCATGAAGTCTCGAAATGTATTCATATTAATTTTCTCCAAGAATGTTACAGAAAAAAATATAAATTGGGTAAAATTTTGTCCATGATCAATTCCTGAAATGTGAAGATTATTAAAAATAATCATGCTAAAAATTGATATTAAGCAAAGTGAATAAAGAGCAAAGCAAACATGTGCAAACCCGACGTAAGCTCTATGTATTGATCGGAGCACTTCGTAGTTAAATAGTCTGAAAACAAATGGAATGAACATGTCAGACAAATTAAAATAAGACCCAATGATAGGTTGTATTTACAAACAAAATTATTATAATGACCGTAGAATTTTCGAAAAGATGACTTTAAATGGGATTTTGAAATCCTCTTAACATCAAATTATTTTTCAGTAGCTTGCCTCGTATTCAGAGCATTGCCTTATCGAATCAAAAAAGAGACATAAATCTATATGCAGGTATGCTGGAATATTGCTACATAAATAAGGGAAGTTAAAGATGGAAAAACTGAAGACATCTCGATTGTCATACAGTGTAGTATACGATCTTGTTAAGGTCTTCCGTTCCAACGGAAGACCTTCTACTGATTCTGATGGTTAAGATTATTATTCTTTTTTTTTTTCTTCTTTTTCCTAGACGCCAACTTTGAGACCTCATATCTCGCTCATTTCTCAACGGATTTTGCTCAAATTTGCAGAGTTTATAGACGTTACAAAACTCTATCAGAATGCTGTCAAACAGTTCAAAAAGTCACTTCCGCTTTTGAGTTATTGCCCTTTAAATGAAAATTTATTAGGCTTCATTTCCAGACAAAGGCTCCGAGACTACAAAAGCTGGAGCAGAAATTCTACCAAATTTAGATAATAGAAGGATTGAAGTTGTGCACATCGGTTTTTGTTTTTCGATTTCTGTATTCAAAGTGGCGCTAATTAAAGGTCAAAATTTAGAACGCCTAAAAGAGCGAAAATTTAGACATATTTTCCTTTGTATCTTTAAAACTAAACATATTTTGATAAGACATTTAGAATAAAAGTTGTGCACAATTTCAAGGCCTTTCATTTGACACCACTAAAAAGGGGCTGGCCCCTCAAATTAGGGATCTGGAGCCCTTTAAAGTTTTTCCTTTATAACTCAAAAACGGTAAATATTTCGAAATGGCTGTCGTTAAAAAAGTTGTTCTTTAACATCTTATTGATTTCATGAAAACATTATTTTGTTTGAGTCTTGTGTTTTAAATGCGCCAGAAGCTTGACCCATATACAGGTAACTGTTTTCATTCAGCAATTAAACGAGAGCTCTTCATGTGTGTAACTAAAATAAACTTACTATAAATAATAAATCTGGCTACATTAGATGCTAATATTCTTTAGAATAAGGTTCTTGAAGTGTTTTGTGCTTAATTTCCAAGTTATTTTTTGACAACTTTTCGTTTTATTTCATTTTTTTCAAAGTCGAATAAACCAGTCTTTAAAAAAAAGGGGAAAAAAGATAACCTTTTCTTCTTATCATATAAAAACAAACAATATATTGAGAAAATAAAACATAACTTTGAAGCATAGACTATTTACAGCCATTAAGTGTGCGCCTTTTACATTCACCTTGTGTGTTTACAATTATGTAACACCTCCCTCGATAGCGCGTGGCAAAGGAGGTCACCGGGGATCAATCGGCGTGTGTGATCCAGCGACCTAGTCATACACAAAACAAATCATAGAATGGCCATTCCAAATTCATTTTGTAAACTAAGTCATGAGTGGATAAATATGTTGAATTTTTCAGATTATTTCATAATATCTTTGATTAAATCGCTAGTGTATTTTATTTAATATTTTATTGGCTGAATTACAGGAAAGTTGCATAGTTATTTTTATAAACAATTTATTTCTCGATATCGAGTTAATTGTCTGTTTTATTCATAATAAAATTCAAAATATGTAACCTTAATTAATTCCTACTAGTAATGGAACTTTTGAAACTTAAATGTACATGTATGTAATCTAATATACGTTCTTTTGTCGACGCCCTTAAAATGTACAACTGTATATATACAAAGCGCCCCAAATATATGCATATCGAGCGTATGGAAATACAAAGTCCCACATTCACACGCGCCTCCAAAATATGTAGAATGAGACATACATGCGTAACTGTATTTGAATATTACAAATTTATTAGACACCTAACCTTGAACAAATTATTTTTTTCTACTAAACTTGTTATTGTATGCGAACAAAATGATGAACATGTAATTATTTATAGGTTCCCATTATTTTTTCTGAAAATCAGAACACATTTATTGATCAGCTCTCTTAAGGTTTTACGGATACATACAATGTACACGCATGCAAGTACAGAACGTGCACGTTTTATAAGTGCATATGCAAGAGCGCCCCAAATATAAGCATATCAAGTGTTTGAAATTCAGAAAAATTGTAAATCCCAAGTCTTTTTTTCCCATTATCTTTGCAATAAAATATCGGTTAAACTGAAATGATTTTATTGATTTACAGCATATATTAAAGTCAATTATAGGTCCGCTGAGTTGATCATGAGTTGTTTTCATAACGGGTAGTCCTCCTGGCCAGTCATCGTCACGGTTTGTAACATCGTAATTACACACTCGCCAGGTAAATACTAAGATGTCAATCCATATATTTTCCATAAGAAATGAATTACCGGGAGATGTCTCATTTTCTCTGATCATATATTTTAAATTGACAGCGTTTATGAACAGCTGTTAAAACACAGGCCTTTGTAAACCGGTAAATCACAAAAAAGAAAAATCCAAGACAAAAGACAGAAAATATAAATGTCTCTGGAAATAACATTGCCTTTAGATAACTAAATTAAATTAATGTCTGCCGATTTTTGAATTAATCTGAACATTCATTGATATGTACCTGTACAAGCAGTGTGTATATTTTTATGAAGCCTTCGTCCAAACGAACAATATAATAAATCTTGAATGAATTAACTAACCCCTCAGTACACACACATTCGCCTACACCTGAAATCTAATCAAAATCAAATCTTTTTTACGGCCCGAAATTCTGATAGTCGCTGTATTTCTAATCTGATTGACTATACATGTACAGTACAGGCAACGCGGATCCCGTATTTCCCGAGCCCTGTCGCGGTATAAACACAACGCTGGATTTGGCCAGGTGAGACAGGTAAACTGCGTTCCCTCCGCGGGAAATTCATCACCTACCTGTCCCCGCCGCGGTTAAATCGATCAACTAGTATCATAAACTAGAGCAGAGCTCGTTGCAAAGCAACGAGTAGGTCTTCCGTTGGAGCTGCGAACAGGAAGAAGTGACCTTGAGTCAAGGTCATGCCACATTCTAAGGTTATAAGCAATCTTGTAAGGGGTATCAACTTGCAATGTCTCCCCAGTAGAAAGACAGTTAAGGAATGTTATTTCTCCGTTGATGACCTTGAACTCGTTCAAATGACCTTGCATCAAACCATGACACACTCTGGTTATAAGAAAACCCCATCTATGTGTAACCGACTCGACAAGTTAACACATGTTCTTTCAGACCATTCATCCAGTCAAAACATTCTTTCCTTAGTGACCCTAAATTTAATCAACATGGCCGTAGGAACCGAGGGGGGCGTGCCCCCCAATAATTTTGCCGATATATAGATTACAATAGTAGACATAGATACTATAGCTTGTGCCACCTCAATAAAAACGTCTGATAACCTTCTTTTTTTTTTTTGCTTGTCAAGGAATTTTTGGTAGTTGGTGACCTTTTTTTTTTTTTGCTTGTCAGGAAATTTATGGTAGTAGTGCCCCCTCAACTGTCAACTGAAAATGTATGGCTGTGCCCCCTCCCCCCCCCCCCAAAAAAAAAAAACAAAAAACAAAAAAAAACTGAATTTGCTTCCTATGGGTTTGATCAAGGCAATGATACACTCTGTATGATATCAGCGATACCCTTTTGTGTGTTTCGGACTTGACAAGTTCACAGTTTGCATTTATTGCATGATAGTGAGGGAGACATGAAGATTTCTTCGCCCATAAAAAATCATATTCCGCGAGGGCAACATGAAGATTTCTTCGCCCATGAAAAATCATACTCCCCGAAGGCAACGCCAGAGGGAAATATGATTTTTCATTTGCGAAGAAATCTTTATGTCTCTATTATGCAATAAATTGTTTATAATACCGAATTAACCAAAATGCAGGAATTACAAAGGAGATCCAATGAATAAAGCAAACATGCATTTGATGAGAACGATATGAAAGAGATGTAAGTTACAGGTACACCAATAGCCTCGTTTCATTAAAAAAAATTTCCTACGTGACAAGTTTGTGTGATCACACCAGTAACATTCAAACACCATTACATTTTTACACATTTAAATCGACACAATCAATCAACAATAATATGTTGACGGTGCGACCGTTGGGCGAGTGCATTGTTCACTTAATTTTAAGATCCGCCTCTTCAAACAGCACGAGACATTTGGAACGTCTAGACTGTGACGTCTCATGACGTATGTTAGCTGTACTTCCATAAACGAATTTTGAAAAGTGCAAACATTTTAACAAAGAACGTTTAATCTACTATCTGTATGCAATTCCATTAATTAAGGTGATTTTTTGGGGTGAATTTTTAGTTGTTGTTACCGCGCGAACTAAGTTAGCAGCGTCGCTATAAACAATCTAACTCCTCACTCGTTTAATTGTTACGTCACAATCGTGAAACACGACGTTGTGTTGCAGGGCAAACATGATGGACACGTGACTTTCTCGGCCAATCAAATTCTATTTTACTAGTGATTTTTCACTTGTAAGCTAGTTTTCACAGAGGTATAATAAACGTTTTTTTAGACCATACATCGAAATAAATTATCATAATTTCTATAGTCGTAATTTATTAGGTTCAACTCACTGCTTTAAAGGATCATTGTAAATGTTTTATGCCCGATTTGGATACTGAACAACGTGTGATTTTTGAAACACTGATGCCCCCATATGGCATCTTATGGCAAAAGTTAAAGTTTCTCAAATGCAAGTCAAACTCCATGGTCAAGATCAAAAGATAAAAAAATGTTATTACCCAAATAAAGGTCTTGAACAAAGAATATACTGTGAAATATATACTAGTATAGCAGCAACAGTTTAAAAGTTATTGCCAAGGTTAATTTCTTTAAAAGGTCAAACTCCAAGGTCAAGGGATCATAATTGTTTGTACTTGAGGGAAGGTCTTAATTGTTACAAGGAATACACATATGGTTTTAAAAAAGCCTTAGCACCAACTGTTCAAAAGTTAAAACCAAGGTTAAAGTTTTTCAAAAGTAGGACATACTCAAAGGTCAAGGTAAAATGGTCAAAATTAAAGGTATACAATGACGGGCCTTGTCACAAGAAAATTACCTATGTAATATAAAAGCCCTAGTACTAGTCATTCAAAAGTTATTGCCAAGGCTAAAGTTGTTTAAAAGTTGGTCAAACTCCAAGGTCAAGGTCAAATGGTCAAACATATTTATACCCAAGGAGGAGACTTATCACAAGGGATGTGAAGTATAAAAGCCATAGCACCAACTGTTCAAAAGTTTTGGCCAAGGTTATAGTTTGGTAAAATTTTGCGAAAGAGGATCAAACTCCAAGTTCAAGGTCAAGAGGTCAAATATGTTGGTACCTGAAGGAAGTCCTTGTTACTAGGAATACACATAAGAAATATGAAAGCAGTAGTTCCAACCAATCAAATTTTATGGGCATAGTTGAAGTTTTTGCGGACAAAGAGGCTAACACAGTCTAACAGACAAATAGACAGGTGGACAGGACAAAAACTGTATGCCCCCCGGATCTTCGATTACAGTAGCATAATAAAATGTCGGCGTCTTTGGGTTTTCGCATTGGCCTTAAATCTGAAAATCCAAAGGATTACAAGGTGCATTACGATACGCTTTCACATCATGTTCTATAACCCAGAGCATATTGTCTGCAAAGATAAATATTTAATTCAATATTTAATTAGCTATGCATAATTATCTATGTTGTTTTAAAAAGGAAATATAAAAAAAAAAATATTTGTTTTATATTTTTCGATGTAGAGATATAGAGAAAATGTTTTCCAATTTTAAATCCTATCGCAATACACATTTTAAAAAAAAATTGTGTGTTGGAGGGGGGGGGGGGTCATTACATTTTTGCTGGGATTCGCCTTTGTATGACCGTAGATAAACAAAGAGTGGGGAGGGTGCAAGGAGCAACTAAATCAAAATTTACATATTAAAACAACAACAAAAGTCTATTTTCAGAAGGTCTGCCCCCCCCCCCCGTACAATCCGTACAACGGACTTGTGAGAAAAATACTGATCCTACATTCAGAGTCCCAGGGCACCAGGAAAGAGTGGCAAAAAGAGAATATCGGTTTATTTCAGTCTATAAGTCGAATCAAAATATCTTTTCCTCAAGAGTCTTCTTTCTTTGAGTTCTTCCCAGTGATCGTGTGATTTATTTCATTTAATTTACGTTCTGTACTGGACTTGGAAAATGAGGACATCTTTAGGTTCCTGAGCTGGCCTTGAAGCCCGCAGAACAGATTTTCTGCTTTATGATAAATTCAAGTGATATGTAATTCGGTATTAATTTTGTGTTGATTTTATTAATGTTAATTTCATCAAGAAATATGAAAAATTAATGTTTTAACTCTACATAGTGAGGCATTTTTTGTCTGGAACGATTATTTTGGGGTTTTCACGATTTTTTCATATGGTACACATGATGAGTAAGTGCAATAAATATAATTTGTGGAAAAAAAAAACCCCGGGGTTGAATATCGGGGGGGGGGGGGTCTGTCTACAAGTACCTGTTGTCAAGCCCGTAGAAAACAATTTCAGTTTTTTTGGGAGGGGGGGGGGCAAATAGAAATTTCCACAGGTACTTGTACTCGATTTTTTCCTATGGTACACATGATGAATAAGTGTAATAAATATAATTTGTGGAAAAAAAAATGTCCAACAAACATTGGGGTTGAATTTGGGGGGGGGGGATCCTGTCCACAAGTACCTGTGGAAATTTCTTGATACATAAACAGAATTTAAAAGCATGTATTAGACATCTTTTGAAAGGGAGAGGGCACGGCCGTAATTAAAAGTTATATAGAGACTAGGAAGGAATGAACTGTCATTAAATTTTGGTTAAGAACTATTACCTAAACTCTTCACTTTCACATTTTCAATTACAGATTCTTGTTTTTAAAAAGCTATACATGTACATTTATATGTATCTATTAGATGCATAAATTATGCTATTAATCATTTTATCTTAAAGGAAAAGTAAAAATCTCAATCAAACTTGTTCCGCATATTGCTTCATATACATGTAAGAAGGGAAGACTGCAGACTGCAGGTGTGATAAATTCACAGCATGCAGCTCCAGCCTTAATTCCAACTTTGTTCCAAAATATTATCATTCAACGCGAAAAATTAGAATTATCCGATAGAATATTTTGAATCACTTCGGAAATGCTGCCGTAACACCAGACTGAGTTCACAATATCGAGTGATTTTGATTGACAGGTGTAGCGCCGTTGTGCATGGATTTCGTGTAACTATACATGTACTGCAGATTGTGGTTGAAAATAATAAACAAACAGATCTAAAGAAAAGATATTGTATACTGTACATATATTTGTTAAGAACCAGTTCATTCATGAAACGAATTTAGTCGTATTATGTGGGCCCATGTTAGATTTGACAGGTTGATTTACTAGTAGAAATTCAATGGACCACAGCCATTTAGGGTATTCCGAATCACCCCGCACATCGCGCCTCTCGGTAATTTACCTTACCGCTGTACCTCGCACGACAGGTGTGACAACCAAACAGTCATTATTAGTAAGGTCTATACTTATTGCATACAACAAATAAAGAGGTAAACATAATGCGTTAACTAAAAGAATTAATTATTTTAACTCATTAACTTCCTATCCTTTTCGAAAAAAATGCCCGTGTAGAAACGTATTTCTCATCGATGTCGTGGCGTTGTTGGTGGATGAAACATGGCATATAAGGTATCGATAGAACGGCAATTTTATAAGCTTTTGTGAGTATTATTTGTTTTTTATAACACCTCAAAAATATACTAGTTATGGCCGCATTTGTAGCCCCCTACAGTTTCGAACCATGTGTGTACATGCCCCTAGCCAAATAAATTGCACACGCTACATGTATACTTGTTATATGTCAGATTATTATTTTTTTTATAACATTGTTTTTCTTAAATGCAAGGGGTATGAAAGTAATGATTTGACAAAGCAAGAGCTATAATAAGACTATCCCGGGTCCCGGTATACACTTGAGCAGTGTTGATCAATGTTCATATGTACGAGTACACGTATGCAAATAATTCGATAGCTTTTGAAGATTTCAACATACATTTTTGTAACACGCATATTTGTAATAACCACTTTATATACAAAACAAAATTTCATTCTCTTATATGGTAATATGGACGTCGTAATAGATCTGACTGAATGCTTGACATGCCTGTTTCCAAAACGTTTCTTAAGTTATCTTAAGATATGCCTAAGTTATAACTTTAGAAGTTCCTAAGATTTATCACAGCTGTATCGCGAAACAATCTTATCTAAAAAAAAAATTTATAAGTCATTTCTTAAGTTGTGCCTTTAAGGACTAATAAAATAACATTCCCGCTCTATATACAACTCTCGGTATGGTATATATTTTTAGATGCAAAAAGGAAGGGTGCGAGGATTGGGGATTGCCCCCACTTTTAAAGGATTTGGACACAAGTATGCTTAACTTTGCGAAGTGTGTTGCTAGATCTAAGCATTCACAGACACACCCTTTCAAGCCATCTTCCCTTCCGAGCACACGATATTTGTATTTTAATTTTTAAACATTGTTCTAGGTGTTATACATGTACATTTACTTTATTTTGTTCTTAAAAGGTATCTACATGTAAATAAAATTTTAAAATGAATGCTTCGTAGCGAAAACATGCGAGTTTATATTTTTCAAACAATCTTTGCCAATTACTACACTGCATGTACACGTTAGTTGTTTGTGCGGTGTAGAGCAACTATCAGAGTACACAATGTATTTCAACATCGAGGTGCCCGCGGCTCTCTGTGGCCACGTGTATGTAAACGAGGACTGGACTACAACACTTAAGACACAAAGCGGCAGAGATGGATGAAACTGTTTGCTATATTACAAAGACTTGAATTATAGTACATGTATATTTGAAGGAATTTTTATTTATGTTAATGTTTATTTAATTCTATAAATAATAAATGGACATTCACAAGAGTGATGGTAAAAATAATATGTGCGTAGCATGCGTAGTAATTACAATTATTTACCGAAGCTCCCATTCAATTACAATTGCAGATGAATTAAAATACAACAACACGGGATAGAGCAATACTTTTTTTAAATGTATTGTTGCGTGAACAGACAAAAACAGCGATTAAAATTCAAAATGATTTTTATGCACCAGTGTTTGGAATTAAGATTATAAAAGATCGGTAAAGTAATCTTACTGATTCGATATAATTAAAAACATAACTTTCCATTAATTAATAGCTCTTTGTACAAAATTGACATTATAAGCGATCACAAATACTAGCTTTGTTTATGGCCACAGGTGGCTAGTACACTGGTGACCTCGATCAACAGCGTGGGATTCGCGCGTTGGGTTACATAACTAAACATCGAGCTGAACATGGAGACCGTAATATGCATACAGCTAATGATCGTGAATTATTCAATGCATACAGTTTAAAATCACTTACAAAGTTTGTTGTAATAATAAACGTAGAAAGATAGATTTAATATTCTCCACTTTTGAACACTATTAATCTAATTTAAAAAAGAAGAAAAGAAAGACTAGTTGTAATAAATAATTTAATAGTGAACCATAAACCACGTTTTAAACCTTATTAAAAAGAAAATTAACATTAAATACCGCAGGGTATATTATTGATAGCAAGTCTGTTTAAGTTATACACATGAAGAGGTCTGATTTCCTTGCCGAATGAAAAACGTTACCTGTTTACCTGGCCTGCTTTCTAATACGTATTACGCAATACCCATGGTATACTCGAACAAAACAACATTTTCATTAGATCAAAAAGGTGTAAAAGAACAATTTTGTTCCCAGGATCCAGATCGAAATATTTACCGTTTTTGAGTTATAAAGCAAAAACTTTTAAGGGCCCAAGATCCCTAATCCTAGGGGCCAGCCCCTTTTAAATAGTATAATATGAAAGCCCTTGCAATTATGCACAACTTTTGTTTTACATGTCTTAACAAAATATTTCTAGTTTTCAAGATATAAAGGAAAATATGTCAAATTTTTTGCTGTTTTCCGCGTTCTAACTTTTGACCCCTCTCTAGCGCCATTTATAATGCAAAAATCAAAAAACAAAAACCGATGTGCACAACTTCAATGCTTCCTCTTTTCAATTTCAAAGGGTTTTGTGCTCCAATTATAACCATTTCTGAGTCTTTGTCTGGAAATCGGAGGCATGCAAAATTCAATCAAAGGGGAATAACTCGTGAACATAAGGTAATTTCCGAATTGTATTACAGTATTCTGACAGTGTTTTGTGAAGTCTAAAAGCTCTGAAAATTTGAACAAAATCTGTTTAAAAATGAGGAAGATATGAAGCGTCAAAGTTGGCGTCTAGGAAAAAAAAAAAAAGAATAATAAGAATAATCTTAACCGTCACAATCAGTAGAAGGTCTTCCGTTGGAAACGGAAGACCTTAACAAACGGGAGTTATTTCCCCGAACAGGAATTTTGCGAAATTCCCTCTTTAAAAAAAACAAATTAAAATCCCGCAGTGTATGTATATTTATGAAAGTATTTCGCAAAAGGTTAAAATAATGAATGAACAAAAAGAATTGTAAAGCAGATTATTTTTATTTTATTTATTATTATTAATTTTGTTAAGTTATATATCAATACTAAAGCGACATCTTTTTTTAAATAGTATCAAGAAAACTATTTATAAGCTGAGTCATTTGAGAGTTTAACGTGACAAATTTTAATGTCGGAAATATAAGTTCTAATAACTTCTCTTTTCAAATTATATGCGAACTGCAATGTTACATACACGTGCTAAACAATAGTCAGTGCGAGTTCCGATTAACAGTTTTCAGCATTCCTATGAGGAAAAAAATATATCTATATACTGTTCATGTTTTTTTTTTTTTTTTTTTTTTTTTTTTACCAAATTAAGAACAATATAATTCATTGAAATAATTTCACTTTACTGTATTAATGTGCAAGCATTTCCCTGAAATTGTCGAATGACCGGAAAGTTGTAATATTCGATGGTGAGCGTTTGCAGTGAGTGGGCGCGTGAACGTTATAAAAGATATCAATAAAATATAACAATTTTTTTCCTCGATATTTACTTCTTTTGTAAACAGTGGTTTGTTTTTAATTTAAACATTTCTCCAATTACAGAAGATGGAATGTGCATGGTGATGAACTTCACAAAACAATTAAAACGGGGAGGGGGGGGGTGTATATCACTAAAACTTATTATTCTCAATAATACTCAAGAAAAAAATCAATGCCAAGTTTACTTGAATATATTCTGTTTCTTTGTGTATTAAGTATTTGTCGCGATCATTTCCTGTGTATAGGGATTAGCAGAGCAAGAGCAGGAAACGGCATGCCCTAGGGGTTTCACACCTGTCCTAGAGTACCTGTGGTAAATTTCTCTGCATGTGCAAGGCGTTGTCTAGCCATACAACACACCAGTCCCTTCAACGTTTCATTATTTCATTATTTCTTCATTTTCAAATGTAACTACAACCATGAAAGTTACGCGAGTCAATGTATACTTTTTTTTCTACCCTGGGTGTATATTAAAAGGAAAAAGATCAACCATACTTTTAAAACAAATTAATAGAGTTTAAATGAAATAAAATAAATCAAAACAAATTATGTTTTATCACTTTTTTTTAAATGCCGACGGGCTTGGTATTTATGTTTCTGTTTAATATATATGTACATGTACATGTGCATGTATTATGCAAGTAGAATGTAAAATAAAAAAAAAAAAACGTACAGAATGTTACGGCACGTGCAACGTTTTTCCTTCGGTCAGTTTATTGATTTATCGAGTCCATCGATTAAAACAAAATATTCCTGATAGAATTTCAATGAAATGAATTGCTTCTGGATTATTTTTTTCCCAGTTTCAATATGTCGTTTCTGTGAACAGATAATATACCGTAGCCGATTTATCAGTTTATTGTCCAGTTGTGGACTTTGACTAATTCTACGATCAAGTTTCTGAAAAACACCGAAATAGTGACAGCCACAGACACTATTTAAGGTCTTCCGTTTAAATAGCACGATTAAAGACAAAAATATCTACCGAAACAAGATCATCGTCGCAAGCCACGGGTTTTGTGTCCATTCTATTTCCACAAACCCGTGGCTGCCTCCTACCAAATTCTCTCGTTCTCGCGACTGAATCATTGAATATTTATTAAGTGACGCCAGATTTACCCTGACCAATGAAATCACTCTGTAGCAATTTTTGGTGCGCTTAAATGGCGGCGCCCATAATGAAATCATGTTTGCTATGTGTGGCAGATTTTTTGAAAAAAATACGATAGATCCTGAAGAACAGATGTGAGTAACGTATATTCTAAAATACTTACAAGGTTTTACATTAAAATACAGGGTTTCAAATGTAGACGTTGTGTGAGAACGCTGAATAGCATTACTTGTTAAGAAAGGAAATTCGAACCGAAGTTGATGTACAGCTCGTGGTTATGGTTACATCCAAATACAAGATAGACATCATTTTCATTGGTTCTGACTTGAAGCGTCAGATGTTATTCAATTGGTTGAATGTATGTTATTAATATTCACGAGAACGAGAGAAATTTGAAGGAGGCAGCCACGGGTTTGTGGAAATAGAATGGACACAAAACCCGTGGCTTGTGACGATGAAACAAGATATAATAACATATTTTGGTGACATGTGGTAGGTACATGTATATGATATTTTAGGCCCGATATCCAAGAGGGGTCCAGTGTTAACAAATGGAAGTGACTTACCTTTTCTATTTCATAATACCGCGGGTATGATTTTTTAATAAAACGTTAATTCTACGTTATTTTTATGGATTTTTCATATGGAATACATTGTAAATGTGTACAAGAAGATTAATTTATGGAAAAAGACGAATAAAAATATTCTTGAACCCCGGGGTGTATATTGGGGGGGGGGGGGGGTTCCTGTCCACAAGTACCGGTCTCATCCAAAGGATCGATCTCCACGTTTTACTACTTATCCAAACTGGGCATAAAACATTCTCAATGAATTTTTTTCATCATTATGTTGAACCTAACAAATTATTCCGACTCGCTGTATGATCTGAAAAAACATGGCTGAACTTATCCGTTCAGAAACTCACAGACTGGGATTGCTTTTAACCAGTGTGTGTTATGGCCTTGATGCAAGGTCATTTGGTCGAGTCAAGGTCACTGACAGAGAAACTGTAATTTCGCTACCGTATTTGTACTAGTGAAACATTGCTGGTATCATGCAGAGTGTGACATGGCCTTGACTCAAGTTCAAGGTCACTAAGGATAAGATGTTTTGACTGTATGTATGGACTAAAAGAACATGACGTGTCACTGTGAACTTTTCAAGTCGATAACACACAGATTGGGTTTTATGACGAGAGTGTGTCATGGTTTGACACAAGGCATTTGGAATGTTCAAGGTCACGTACATTCCTTTACAGTTTTTCCTAGCGAAATATTGTAAGTTGCTTCCCCTTACAAGATTGCTTACATGTATAACTTTAGAATGTGGCATGACCTTGACTCAAGGTCACTTCTTCCTTCCGCAGCTCCAACGGAAGACCTATTCGTTGCTTTGCAACGAGCTCGCTCTAGTTTAAAATCATTATTGTGCAAATTCTATAATCAATAAAGTGAGTGAGTGACGTTGCCTGCAAGCATATCTTTTCGTTGGAACCTACTTGATTGTTTCATACCATGTGCAAGGAAATTGTCTGTATATTATTTTTGACTAAATATAAATCAGTTGACCTTATTAACACCTCTGGTGTTTTCAAGGATCCTTGGTATTACAATGTTTAAATGATTTATTCTGATTTATTATATTGATGGCTTGTTATCTTTCTCTTTTTTTATTTTGTTGAAATTTTACCAAACGTTTTCATACTGAAAATTCAGCATTAAGCTGAGGAAACAATATTTACTTACATATATTTACTTTTTTAAATTGTTAAGTCTAAGTCTAGAGGGTTAAATAAGTAAATTTGAAATTTTAAGTCAACTTAAGTCAACTTGAACGATGTCCTAATTATAAGACAACCTTAAAGTTTGGTAAATATAAGACAAAATAAATTGGCATAATTTGTTGCACAAAAAAAAAAAACCAAAACAAAAAAAAAAAGTATATATAACGTGTAAAAATATGTGAAATGGGGAATTATAAAGCATCAACTGCCCCCCCCCCTTTTTTTTTACATAATTAGTATCTAATACTTGAATTTTGTCACAAGTTTTAGATATTCATGTATACTTCAATACTTCCTGTTTGTTTCCTTCTATAATTAAAATATTTATTTAACATGATCACTTTTATCATTGGAAATATCAGGAAGCAAAAATACCCATCTGTAATGAAAATGCTTGTTTTAGTGATACATGTATTTGTTTTTCTCAACATTAATGCAATCCAATCTTCTACAACCTCAGATCCAAACCTTTGCAGGTGAGCTTATATTTTTATTTGTCAATAATTGAATTTGGGTTGTAATGCACCATTTGATTGGATAGAAAAGTCTGTCCATATCGTATTTCCCGTGTTGCCTAACTCACGATGACTTACGTCAAGAACGTATTCTCTTTAAGATACATTTCAAATTTGTACAATTTTAGGACATTTTTAAAAGAAAAGTCGATTTATGATTTAAACATTGATAGAAAATTAAATTACAAGGAATAAATTTAATAGCTAGCCAAGTTACTTGTATAACTCTGACTGTAAAAGTATACGCTTTTTAAAATAAATCGCTTAGCGGTTTATAAAACTGAAACTGTACAAACAAGTTATACAGTATAAGTCGGGTAGTTATTAAATTTATTCCTTCATAAAAAGAAATTTTTAGATACATTTTATTATGTAATTCCTGTGCATCATTTGTTTTCCAGGCCTGGCGTTTGTTGTGTGAATTACTTTTTACGAGATGGCCAGTGTATCGGTAAATTTTCTGTGTTTTAATTAAGCCTGTTTTGTTCTGTTTATAAAGTATATCAAACACTTCCTAGTTCTTCTGACTGGTAATGTTACAGCATGTGATGTTGGTACTTTTGGCGAGAACTGTAGTCAGGATTGTCCAGATGGCTTCCATGGCAGGTTTTGTCTGGGTCGGTGTCCGACAGAATGCAAGCTTGATTGTCACAAGAAATCGGGGTTATGTCTAGGTAGCTGTTACATATACAGCTTGGTATTTTCTGCTTGAAAGATCATACACACACCTAGCTTTCATAATATTTAAAACGTAATGATTATGTTAGAAAGAGATTTCAAAATAGGACGCAGAAAAGTTTACCACTGATATAATATAAGCCGGACTTTAATAGGTACCGAACACTGTTGTTGTTTTTGTAGTATTAATACGAAAAATCTTTAATTCCTTTTACTAGTGAACATGCATCTTAATATTTTTTATTTTTGAAAATTCAAATGAAGAAATATGATTTATTTTGATCAGAAGGTGTGAACGAGGAAAACACGTCCAAGTTTCCAACTATACAACAGATACAAATGTATAACATGTAAGTCACTGTGACGAAGCTTAATTAATAATTACGAATGTTGATCAAAATCATCAATTTTTCTTTTTCTTCTCTAATTCCCTCTGCAAAAGAGAGGAACAGGTTTTAAAATCTTTAGAAGGTAATAATTAAAATTTGAACCTTAATCATAGAATCCTTACAAAATGGCAAATAATTACAAAGATAGGGAAAAACTATCACATAGTTATTAAAACTTGTAAAGAATTTAGATTCTCAGTCTGAAATTTTGATGCAGAGAAGACATATAACAGATATACGTCTTTCTTTTTGACAGCGATGACGTAGATAAGAAATTGAGCAATATAACAAGTTTTATTATGGGACTTCTAGCATCACATATAGTAGTTGTTATTGCAGTTCTTCTGTTAGTTGTTGTTACCAGGTACGTATATTCTCTGCTTTTAAATCAAGATATCTATTCTCAAATTAAAATTACGATGGATCAAATGGGTACTGTAATATTATCAACGAGACACAAGTATTTTAATATTAATCAGATACATTTTATCTTATCCAATGTATAAGACACAACTTTTTTTTACCATTTATATTTTTAAAATTTGGTATGTTAATTATGTCAAAGTTTATTACTTTGCAACGACAATAATTTTACATGTTATATGTAAACAATCAAGATCTTTATATGTACAGTGTTATTAAGATCTGGATATGTACAGTGTTATGAGAATCACAACGTGCATATGAGCTTTTGTACAGATCACATTATAAGTGTTTAAGTGTCTTGATATAACGAAATATAAACATGAATTAGTAGAGTTAGTAATTAATAACTATAGATAACAAAGAAATAGATATATTCAGTCTATATACATATTGATAAAATTTGTATTAAGCAAATTTTGATATTTTTGATATGATTGTTCTAGCTATACAACATTCCTCTCCAGGAAATACAACAGACAAACGTATCAGAGAGGTACTCGTATTATCAGTACATTGGGTCAGAAGTTTGTTAATTCTTTGAATTTAACATTCATTTTCTTATGAATATAATACTTATACTTTGTTATGAATGTTTACACAGTATGTTATTAATTGCAGATTATCAGGCTGTGTACCAGTCAGACCATGCTGTCGTTTCCCAGAAAGCGAAATCATCAACATATACTGGCCTTAAATTACAGACACATTCAGATTATTTGACCCCTTCTGCTGGCCCGTATTTGACCCCTATGCCCCCAGTAACTGATCGCAGTGGACAATATACCGAAGTCTTGTGATGTAATAGCGTAAATGTCAAATTGAAAAGAAATCATGAACCAAAAATAGTATATGTAGAATCTTATTTCTAATGTACGATATAGAATAAGAAAAAGTGCTCGTCAGTTTGGAAGATTTTGAATAATTAAATCTGCATTTATTAATACACTTTTATGCTAAGTAAATCACTAACAAGTAATTTTATATTTACAGCACATTTGTTGATAAAACAAAACTTGATATTTTTATCAAAGGATGAAATGCTTTTAAAAAATATTACCCAAGCTCATTCCCTTTTCTGTGATTAAAATATCCAAAGCTGAAAGAACAACAAATGTATAGTAGACAGGTGACAGGTTATATTATACACTTGTCACCTCTCTCTTCTCTCTCTTTTCTTTCTCTCTCTCACTCACACTCTCTTACTTGATAGTAGGGAACACAGGAACACATGCAACATTAACAAAATAAAAAAAAGGTAGGAAGCGACATCTTTTTCATTGTATCAAGTTCATAATTTCTGGGCCTATATTAAATAATTGATGTAAAGTCATTACGTTTAAAGTAAGTTTTAAAATATATATCTTCTGAACGAAGATTTTTGTAAACATTATTTTTATAATAAGAATTGATATAAACAAATTTCCTGGTTCTATAGTTTTATAATTTCTTTCTGAGAACGTATTGTATATGCCCCATTAAAAAAATGGTTGTGTGATTAGTTATTTCATCTAATGATGAAAAGAGAATGAATAGAAATAGTTAAGTAAACTATTCATTCACAAGACATTATGATTATTTGTAAACGTTTGAAAGATGAAAAATAAAGGAAATTTTTATTTTTTTAATGATTTCTTGTCTGAGTCACTGGTTTTATCGATTGCTGGAAAAAAGCTTTACTTGCAAATTTATTTTGTTAAAAATATTCTGATTGTACACACAAGTACTCTGATGTTGATATTAAAAAGATGCTTGAGTATCTGATTGACAGTATCTATGTAGTTTTTTGAGACCAGGTCTGTTGGAATACCCATGGGTACCAATTGCTCCCGCTGTTAGCAAACCTATTTTTTTTTATTCATATGAAGCAGAATTTATTCAAAATGAAAGGAGATGGGTGAACATGACGAGCGATAAGCCTATAGTGTGACAAATATGATGATGAAAAATTAAATTTCAATTATGTCAAATTTTTCCTTGATATTTCGTTTAACATTAAAATATACTTTATGTAAAATCTCTACAATTTGCAAAAATCCCTCAAAGATTGAAATTATTTGCCTGTGAAATATTAGACACACACTTAAGCGGGCAAAAAGAGTCATTTTCTCTTACTATAACACTATTTTTCGATATGAGTGGGTCTTCGCTCCACCTTTTTGAAAGTTAATCCTCAAAGTTTGCATAAAAATACACATTTTTTGGTTACCAAAAATATGGAGCAATGACCCACTATGCCTTAAAAATATTCTTTTATGACATGACATTCGCATCTTTTCGAGAAATACTTGAAGTCCATTAAGTCAAGGGTCATATCACAAACATGATTTAAATGCCACTGTTCGTCAGGACTTGTTTAGTCTAGTGGTTAGCGTGCTAGTCTCGAAAGAAAATGACAGTCAGGATTTTTATTGCTAGGGTTCGAACCCCATTCATTTTTTTAATAAAAGAATAAATTTTGGCGAGAAAATTTTCCTCAGAAAAGTTTTGTTTGTCACAATTTCATAAATTTCAATAATGAGAACTTTACTCTAAATATTAAATTCACAAACTGAACATGATTTGAACTCTGAAACTATAGGCTTTCTGCACGCTATGTTCGCCCATCTCCTTTATTATTGAATTATATGCTTACTGACGTCTTTCATGCTAATTATTAGGCCATTATTTACACACTGAATTGTCGACGGATTTTTTTCTGTTATTTCCCGATCATGACAAGGAGCACACGGCGGATGTGACCGGTCTGTAGGGAATGCTCACTCCTCCATCCAAAGATAGGCTGATTTTCAAACATGGTCATTATAACGACCGTAGAGTTGGCGAAAAGCTGACTTTAAACAGAAATCCTTGTAGAATCAACTTATTGTTGATCAATTGTTATTCAATCAGTAGCTTTCCTCAGTTTAAAAATTGATCGTGTTCAGAGCATGCTAATGCGTGTCGAATATGTTGGGAGACATAAGCAACGTATGCCGTTGATGCTGGAATTTTGCGACATAAATAAGGGAAGGTGACTATTGAAAAGCTGTAGTCATCACGTTTTTCATACGGTTTAGTTATTTAGTGGCTATTATCATCAATAGTCTGCCATTATTAACTTTTGAAACGTAATGGACATTTCTAAATGTACAATTGAATGCTTCAGCAGGAGATTTCTTCATCTCGTGAAGAAGTATCTGAAAAAAATCTGCTTCATAAGAAAATAAAAACAGGTCAGCTAATAAAATAACACAGTTAGTGCTGATCGGAATTCCTACTGATTGTTGGAAGACCTTCCAACACGCTCTTCAAAGACAAGATATATATTGTCAATGAGGAACTAACCATGTTTTAAACTTTTCAGTTCTTGTAAATAGAATCAGAGTGCTTTTGAACATTTATTTTGTAGATTACAAGTCACAGAACATGGCATTTTAAGAGTTCCATATTTACTGAGTAAGCAGTTTTCTTTGATGTCAAAAGCCTTCGCTTTAATTTTTCATGAGGAATATTTGTAAAAGCTAAGAAAAGTCATATGTTTTGATGCTATTGATGTTTTAAGAAGTTTAGAGATTTTAAATTTTCCAAAAGTTCTTTAGGGTGTATTAGAATCTGCATTTGATTAATACCTTTCAATATGTTGTAGATTCTTCAAAAAAGAAGAGTTCAATACTTGACTATGTTTTATGTGTATTTTTAGTTCGTATTTCATGAGCATGAGGACAAACACTATCTCAAATTAATTCCTGCCTGTAAGTATAGTGTTTCCTAGTAGGGATAACATCAATACAGTTTTCACAAATGGAATTTGTGTTATCTATTGCAATTCTTAGCACCGACCCTTCATTGACTACTATGGATCCTAATTACTGCGGGTATGTTATATTCTTCAGAACATAACTCTTGTATAAGTTGACTGTATTTCATATGTATTTTAGAAGAGAAATTGTATTTTCTTTATTCAGAAAAATAAACCTGGACTAATGCATACGTAATTTTATTTTTAGAGCCTGTGTATTTTGACAAATCATCAAATACAATGCGGATTGCAAAAATACTAATAATAGACAGTATGCTCATATAAGTATAAAAAAGTACTTTTTTGAAGATTTATCTCAAGTTTAAAAGTTCTTTTAGGAAGAATTTTACTAAAATTCCATATAATCGAAATTCTAGTTTTATACTTTGATTCACTATGAAATTCTTAACTGTTGAACTTGATAAGGATTTTTTAAAGATTAAAATTAAAAGCGTTGATGTTTCTCAAACTCCACATCATAGCTTATTATTCTAGAAATAAAAATCAATATCATCTTTTATATTAATGTATTGCGTTTAATTATTTGTTTGTTTATTGTTTAACGTCCCTCTCGAGAATTTTTCATTCATATGGAGACGCCACCACTTGCCGGGGGAGGGCTGCAAATTTAGACCATTACTCGGCACTCAGGACAATTTAGCAGTGAGGGATCTTTTTCGTGCCAGCACCTACTTCGTCATGAGACCTAGGGTTTATACGTTCTCATCCGGAGGACCGATCTTCACGTCCCACAGTGGGATTCGAACCCGCAACGTAAGGATCAACCCCTTACACTGCGACTCTAGAGCAAACACTCTAACCACTGCGACCGTCACGGTAGCTCAGTCGGTAGAGCGCTCGCTCCTTGATCGGATGGTCGTATGTTCGAATCACGGCCGCGACTGACCTAAGTCGATAAAAAATAGGTAGGAACTGTTCCTTCGCCAAGCGCTCGGCGCTTTGAAGTGAAAGTTGCGGGTCTTTAGGATGAAACCTTAAAAACCGAGGCCCCGTTTCACGGTAGGTGTTGGCACGACAAAGAACCCTCACTGCTCAATGGCCCTGAGTGCCGAGTAAAGGTCTAAATCTGAAGCCCTTCACTGGTATATGTTGAGGTCTCTATATGAGTGAAAAATTCTTGAACAGGACGTAAAACAACATATTATCAATCAATCAATCTAACCACTGCGCCACACGGGCTACCGTTTGATAATATGAAGATATGAATACTGCTATATGAAATGTAAAAGGTGAGGATAAC
This sequence comes from Saccostrea echinata, assembly GCF_033153115.1. Classification (NCBI taxonomy): domain Eukaryota; kingdom Metazoa; phylum Mollusca; class Bivalvia; order Ostreida; family Ostreidae; genus Saccostrea; species Saccostrea echinata. The sequence goes on from NW_026889811.1 coordinate 1,270,845, forward strand.
GAACAGTGATCAATCTCATATATCCGGGACCAAATCAAACTGTGAAGAGGGCAGAAACTCGGACTTCTGGAAACACCAGAGGTGGGATCAGGATGTAGGATAAATAAGAATCCCCAGTTGACCGGACATAACCGCCTTGAGCTGTTCAGGTATAAGGAGTACTCCGTAGTCAAATTAAGTATAAAGACAATGGAATATCAAATGTTAGGAAACATACCAGACAAAATACGATCCAAAGGCTTATTTTACAAACATGGTCATTATAACAACCGTAGAATTGGTGAAAAGCTGACTTTTAATAGGGTTGTTGAAATCCCTGTGACATCTACTTTATTAGCCAATAGCTTTCATCGGTTTAGAAATTTATCAAAAAATTAATACATATATTAGGGAAGTTGATAATAGATTAACTGAAGTCATCCCGCAAAAGTGGGTCAAACTCCAAGGTCAACGTCAAAGGTCAAATATGATGGTACCCAAAGAAAATTCTTGTCACGAGGAATACACATGTGAAATATGAAAGTCATAGCTTCAACCAATCAAAAGTTATGGGCAAGGTTAAAGTTGACAACAGACAAACAGCTAAACAGACAAACAGACAAACGGACAGACAAGAAAAAAAACAATATACCCTCGGGATCTTTCGATCCGGGGGCATAAAATCATCCAAAAATGGAACAGATTTGGAAGACTATGGTAAAGTCTTTTATTTTCAGCTTACTTGTAAATATCGAGTCAATATTAATGAAAGTAACTATTGTTAACTGATTAAACGTCGTCGATATACTAGTATCTAAATCCCCCTTGAGTTGAAGACAGCAGCAAAAGATGACCTTAAACGAGACTGTTGATATTCTTGTTTTATCAACCTGTTTGTCAAAAACTTATCTCGATTTAGAAATTATTCATACGTAGATCATACTCTTGCGTATCGAATCAACTGCGAAATATACACCCAATATGCAGGTGATAAGGGTAAGTTGCTGCATAAGTAAGGGAAGTTGATAATTAAAAATGTAAAGTCATCACATTATCATAAAATTTTGTTATCAGACTACCATTAACGTCTTTTTCTAGTAAAATATCCAAATATGAAACAGATGTGTCAGACTCTGTGGTATCTTTCATTTCAAGCTCACTGAGATATATCGTGTCGACATATGAATGGGAATAACTATTGTAAATTGTTAATATGTCGTCGATATATTTCAATGTCGAGTCGAATGCCACAGCAAGAGCTTTCTTTTCTTAGGTATGAGATTTTGAAGAAATTCTACTTCATATTAATACAAAAATAGGTCTGCTAACAACGGGGCGTAATAATTTGACTTACTATAGAATCTTCGTTTAGTTAGGAAATAAGGTATCATTTTTAAACTTTTATCGGGATATAATTACGGGTTGGTCATGTGATCAAATCCCATAAAGCCCGAAGGGCTTTATGGTAGATTTAATCACATGTCAACCCATATTTAAATACCTTGTATATTATAGTTTTAAAGCCATAACTTGATTTATTTTTTTCAAACCTTTTGAATTGAATGGGTTGAACGAGTCGATCACTTATGACATCACTATGAAATCACGTAGATCGTTCAATTTATGGTCACACGACGAACCTGTTTTACAAAGGTGTAAAAAACGAATTGTTTAAATAATATTTAAGGGAAAACATTTGCAGATGTAAATATTACAGTATAGTTCTTCATGGCCTATTCTTTTTCTTTTTTGTAAATGCGGAAAATAATCAACTTAATAAGTATAATTGATTCAAGTATATTGTTTAAAGAGCGAGTAGATTTTTTCCCTTAATGAATAATCAATCGTGGAAATGAACTATATTTTTGTGGTCGACAAATTACCCATATAGACTAAAGTTGTTAATTATACATCTGGCTCTTAAGGAAGAATATCATATTAAAATATAACAAATATAATTAGGGAACAAAATGAAGGGAACTAATTCAAATAGTTTTATTGGTAAGTATTTTTTATTCTAAAAGCTGCTGGACCCTTACTCCATAATGATATAAAAGGGTTTCTGAAATAATTATTTTAAGAGAAAAAATGAAAGTTTTGATTTACTTTTAGAGACAATTGTTGTTCTGGCTTTTTTCTGTATGATGGCAGATGTACAGGTAATAGTATAATGTTTTATAAACCGCATGAGCATGCAAACCCTAGCAAGTTATTTTGCAATAAATTAAATGAAATTTAAGTCCCTATATGTTTGATATACTTTTCTTTGCATATGAGCGACATATTTAATTGAACCAGTTTCAAATCGGTTAAAAATTTCATTGCTCTAAGTCTGTGGGTTTCTTTATTACATCTGGATTTTCTGATCATTATTTCAGGAATTTTTGTTGGCATGAATGAAATTATGCAACAATTTTTATCAAATTAAAAAAAAATTCCTCCTATTACTGAAATAGCATAATTACATATTCAAGAACAAGGAAATGATATTTTTTGCGAAAAGTTTAGCTCTCTTTTCAGAATGTTATAATGGCACAGTTGGTATAAACTGTTCTGAAATCTGTCCTGAGGGATTTTATGGAAGAAAATGCAAGCAGAAATGTCCACAGGAATGTATGGGGAAATGTAACGAAGTTAATGGAACATGTATAGGTATCAAAGTACATGTATATTCACAATTCTAAAATTTATATCATAAACGTCATACGAATACTACTTTATAACAACGACATTTTGTGCAACAAATGAACAAATATACAATCATTCATGTGAAGAAAGAAATAATGGATTTCCGCCTTTTCCCTTAGAATTGCCTAGCCTTTCTTATACCTGTAATCATAACATGAACACATTCCTGGAATATGTAGAGGAATTGTTGGTAATTGAATTAAATTTACTGATACATGATAAAAAAGGAAAATTCTATTTACAAAAATCTATATCAATGGGACAAAGTGACAAAATTCACATCAGCTTCTTGTTTATTTTTTCTATTATTATCTCTGCTCAGATATTGAACAGACAATAAAAATCGAATCAAGTGAAGTTGTAAAGACAAGGTATGTATGAGAGAAATATATTTTTGAAAATAACTCTCGAATATTTAACAAAAGAAAAGAAAACTTATAGTGCTGTTCCTTAAAAGAATTAATTGCACTTTTTAAAAAAAAAAAAAAAAAAAAATCTCGATTAACGTTGATGTCTGATTAACGTTGGTTGTAACATTGTTGGAAGGAACTTTTTCCCCAGGCCTAGTACAGTTTTAACTGAGGAGGATTCGAACAACAATTTGAAGTATCTTTCCGGACTGTTCACGATGCAGATTATCATTACCATTTCGGTATTTGGAATCGTTGCATTGTTCAGGTAGATCTAATACTTAAGTTTATTTCTATTATATAAAAAAATCAGTTATATATCTGTAAAAATATATACATTATTTTCTGTGAATGTTTATTATTTTCTTCTTATAGTCTTATACTTTATTATCAATTTAATTCCTTTCCGGAATGAAGATTATGTTGAGGAATGAAACATTTTTTTTCTATTTCAGCTACACAACGTATAAAATTAGATTTATTGGAAAAAGCATACTAAAAGGTATTAATTGATTTTTTACAATCATTTCATGATATAAGAAGTCAAGTAAAAGTTTTCTAATAACAGTTAATAGTGAAATATGAACACTTACAGATAAAACGATCTCCATTAAATCACTTTCTTCATCAACGTCTGTCAACTACAAAGATGGTCAAAGTCGAATAGATTTGAATACACGATTCAGTATGGACTCAGCACAGAAACGTCACACCATTGGGAATCAGTTTAACTACTTAACTCCAGAGGCCCTTGAGCAAAGAGAGCAGTATTTAGAAGTCGTGTAAATGGACTTATCTTTACCTTAAGAATTAAACTTAGACATATGCAACTAGTAATTAGTTCAATTTCTTAACACTAGGGACCAGAGCAAAGCGAGATATTGTGTAGAAAGTCTTCATTTTGCTGATTTTATTTAAGAAATAAATTATGTCTGAAAGGACAAAACTTTAAGAATTGATCTTAGTAATCAAGCTCAAAAGTCCATTGAAATAATACAAATTGTGTGCAGAGCAAACAAGGACCTCTAAAACCATCAGAAGTGGGATTAGGTGAGATAAAAGCATTGCCAAGAAACTGTATTTCTGAATAAAATATGATTGCATTGGATATTAATTGCGACTTGTGAAAGGAAGCTTACACGAAATTCTTTACTCAAAGTATTCGATTGGAATAAATAACTAAAGGCTTATAAAAAAATTAAGAGCTTCAATGTTAAAATACGTTAGAAAACAATTTATTTATTCATTTTTTGCCGGTTTTAATAATTTATAGGTAATGCGATGAAACAGCAATTACACAATTAAAACTTTTTCAGGTCTATAAATATGAGGGTTGTTCAAGAATTACTCGGGCTCTGCCATTATTTACTGTCATTGACATCACATATCTGTTTCATATTTGGATATTTTACTAGAGAAAACGTTAATGGTAACCTAACAACAAAAGCTAATGATAAACGTGATGACTTCAATTTTTGTATCGTAAACTTCCTTTACTTATATATTATGTACCAATATACCCTTATCACCTGCATAGGGGTTTATATCTCCCAGTTATTTCGATAAGCAAGAGTATGCTCTACGTACGACCAACTTCTAAAACGGGGCAAGCTCTTAAACAATTTGATGAAACAAAAATATCAGCAGTCTCTTTTAAAGTCATAATTTCGTACGTTCTGTGGTCGATACAATGGCCTTGTCAGCAAATACAATCTATCATTATATCAAATGCTGACTGACGTTTTTCATACTAAGTGGTAGACAATTATTTCACATTGAATTTTCTACGGATTTTCCCGTTTTCTCGATCCTCACAAGGAGCACACCGTGGACGCGACAAATCGGCAGAGGATACTTATTCCTCCATGGCACCTGATCCCATCTCTGACGGTTTTAGAGGTTCCTGTTTGCGATGCTCCCGATTTGTATTGTTTCAAAGGGCTTTTGAGCTGGGTTACTGTTTGTTATCTCCATATTTGATAGAAGAGAAACTTTAACCCCCCCCCCCCTTACAAAAATTCTAGAAAAGTTTGGTGATTTATTTGATGAAATATATGGAGATAACGAACAGTGTTCAAGCTCAAAAGTCCACCAAACAATACAAAATAGGAGCAGAGCAAACACAGACCTCCAAAACATCAGAGGTGGGATCTGGTGCCATGGAGGAGTGTGTATTCCCTGCCGACCGGTCACACCCGCCATGTGCTCCTTGTCATGATCGGGAAATAACGGAGAAATCCGTGGACAATTCAGTGTGTGAATAATGGCCTAAAAATAAGTATGAAAAACGTCAGTCAGCATTTGACTCAATGATAAATTGTATTTGCTGACAAGGTCATTGTATCGACCATAGAACTTACGAAATGATGACTTTAAACGAGACTGCTGATATTCTTGTTTCATCAACTTGTTTGTCAATAATTTACTTCGTTTTAGAAATTGTACGTACGTAGAGCATGCTCTTGCTTAATTTTTCCTTAAAATGTTGTTATCATGATATTGTCAATTGTACTGAAAGAAAAGATTTTACAAGATCCAAATTTTTACTAATTTTTATAATTAGGAAGATTATTCGAGAATTTTCCTTACACTTTCTTTTTATTGTTTGATTATTATGCATTTAGATTTCTTCCGATATATTTGAATTTCTAAGAGAAATGTTGTAGTTTTTTTCGCTGATACTTACCTATAAAAGAGCAATTGCAGAAATGACGTCAAGTGATTTAATTAATCAGCCCAGTTTTTTTCAAATTGTGCATAATGCTCAGGAAAATACCAACAGAAACCTAAAATATGCTTGATAAAAAATGTCGTAAAAAGTGGTATGCAAGAAATCTGTCTGAAAATAGCACAAGTAAATTTCAAATAGAGGAACCTTAGTAAAAGGCAATGCAGGAAGTAAAACATGGACAAAAACACGTGACTGAGAGCGTCAAAAATTTTTCAAGAAATATCTGCAGTTTTTGTGATAAAAAAAAAATATTTTCAAAAGTTTCCTAAGGAGTGGCTGTGTTGGTAGTGTAAAAGTAAAGATTTTAAGAAAAAATAAGCAGTACAATTAATGTAAAGTTCTCAAGAATAATGATATACAAATCTTTAACCCTTAAAGTAATTGTAAAGCGCATATTTTTAATACTCAACAACTTATAAGTATAAAGACATGGAATACACTTATGCTTATATGTTTCTTTGATAGTTGTTTCACCTGTTCGTCTCACATTTTATCTAAAATGTTTTATACTGGATCATAATCTGGATTTTCTGTCAGTACAAAGATTCCTAATGATAAAAAAAATGTGTAATGGGCTCATGACACTTGTAAATGTCATAAAAACGGAAATGCACGTAACTGTATAAAACTAAATTCGAGTTAGCAGACGCTCGTGTTTGACAGTGATTGGGTGCTTGTGATCTAAGAAAATGTCTTTACTCTGTGCAGATGGCTTTTTTGATATGTTCGCATAAAAAAGTATAAGGTTTACTCTCAATTTTTTAAAAATTATTTTCTATTAAAGAAATATACAAACCCATGAATATCACAGCTAATAACTGGTTGATATTAACCAAACTTCAACGAACTCTACATGATCATATGACGTATCATTTTTATGAATGTTGTTATGCTAATAGTAAATGCGATTCCCTACCCTACCGTTGCAAAATGATTGTATTTAACCTTTTTAATTTCAGTTTTACACAGAAACTTATCAATTGCCACACCAATATTAAAGTAAAATATCTCCGTTTACGTTTCTTCTAAGCCAAACTTATTTTTCTCTACGTTTCCTGCAATTAGCCGATTGATTCAGTTGAGAATCAATGAAAGAGAGAGATCTTTGCCTTTTTCTGCTAAACTTAAAAAAAATCATTCTCAGCAATGTGTACACGATCTCTTTCATTTCATATATATATAAATAACTCTTTAAGATGACTTGTTATACACCCTGTATATCTACTACTAAAGCAGAATCATTGACCTGAAATTTTTTTTTGTAAAGGATGGAATGGTTTTTCTCGAGATGTAATTATAATTTTGAGTATAAAAATTACAAATTGTGAAAAGAATACAAAACACAAAAAGCTGACTTCACAGTAAGATCAAGGTCTTGTTTTATGCTTGTCTTGTTACAACCAAAAGCAATAAGCTTGCTGTTTATGAAGTTTAGTGGGTATCAAATAGATAAGAAAATGTTTTCAAGTGAGCTGAAGCAGTATATGAACAAACAAACAAACAAAAAAAAAAAAAAAACAAAAAAAAAAAAAAAAAAAAAAAAAAACCGTAGTTACACCGATATGAAAATAATTTTAAGCAACGGGAAAAAATAAAGTTGAAAAGAAGAGCATCTTCATCGCTTCTTAAATATGCAGTACTAAAATCACTATAAAAATACATTGCTGTATGAAAGTGGATGGTTCTCTTATTAGCAAAATGAAAGAACTGAAGATAACGTACAGAGAACGATCTCATAAAATCTACAAAATCTATAAATCCGTGAACAGGGCATAAAACAGGACCCGGAAACTCCAGAGGTGGGATCAGGTGCCTAGGAGGAGTAAGCATCCCCTAAAACATCGAACACATTAAAAAACCTAAATTTCTAGATGTGATTTCTGTCGTCTACTACATGTACTTTAATTATTTGGTAGTGTTATGTTTAAAATTCTTACATAAGAAGTCATGGTTTGATGGTTGTGATACAATAAAGTTTTTGTTTGTGGATGAAAAAAGTGAAGAAAAACAAAAGTATGCAAAATCAAAATTCTTTGAAACAGTATAAATTAGTGACCTAGGCATAGAACACGGACTCCTGGAAATTCCTGAGGTGGGATCAGGTGGCTAGGAGGAGTAAGCATCCCCTCTCGACCGGTCACACTCTCCCTGATCCCTATGCATTGATCAGGTAGACGGAGTAATCCATAACTCAAATTTGTTTAAGAATTCATATGTAACATGTCAGTCAAAATACGACAAATGATAGGTAGTTTTTGCAAACAAGGCCATTATTAGGGCCATTGAACTTTCGAAATGCTGATTTAAAACGAGGTTGCTGAGATCTCTGTAGTCGTAAACAAGGCATGCACTTGCGTATCGAATATGCGGGGAAACCGAAACGTGACCCAGAAGAGTATTTTGAAAATATGTTATAAAACTCCTATTCTAAGCTCCATAAACATCTAAAATTTTGCTTTTCAGTTCGTTTCTTTTTTTTAAACTGATATGTTCAACTATTTAATTTCCATTTTTGATAAATGTTAAAGGATATTTTCCGTTAAAACATGTCGGAGCCAAAATATTTCCTGCAAAATTTCATGCAGATTTTTTACACTGTTCAACAAGGAAGTAATCTATTCTGGCACTAAGTAGGTGTTTGCTGATAAGTTTAATGGCAGTAAATTAGATTTAGAGTGATATTCAAACTCTCCAATGTAAATGTTTCCATTGAAATAGATCACAAATGTTTATGACATTTATGTATTCATCCAACATAATTATTTTTACTTAGATCAATAAAACACATGGCTATGCTAATTCCTTTTGTGTATTCTGCTTATATGATATTATTTCAAAATGATCAAAGTTTACTGCTCCGTGTAATATGAAGTGATTTTTTTCCTGTTTCCAGGAAAATTCATTTCTGTAAATGTATGCTGTTTTACAAGGGAACATGCCTTGTATCATATTGAGAAATAAACATGGAATACACCAAGTTTATGTTAATAATGAGTGTAGTTAAACTGTCCACATCAACGGTCACCAAGGATCCCAACTTGTGTGGGTAAGATTTGAAAAAAGAATAACTTTTTTTCATTAGTTGAAATAACTTATAAGTAGAAAGAAAATGTTTTCAAATCTTCTGCGTTGATTACGACAGTTTCTTATTTCAGAAAGGAGACGTGTTGTGCCAACTATTTTCTTCAAGATAAAATATGTAAAGGTATTTTTTCTTCAATGACATTTGAATTTTAAAAGTTTTTTGTTTTAAATTAATCAACTTTGCATATACTTTGCATAGTATACAGTCCTGGAACATATGGCGAAAACTGCTTGCAGTGAAACATGTTCTACTGGATTCTATGGAAGTAAATGTACCACAAGATGTTCATCTCAGTGTATTATTGACTGTAATAAGGTCACAGGATTATGCCCAGGCAAGTTTATAAATAATCCCTTAAGATTTCTTTATCTACCTATTTTACATATTTTATTGTCAATGGCAGTCGTTAGATTAAGCCATTGAATTATATTTTATAAACAACATTCATCACTTCAACTGAGCAAAGCCAGCAAGTTGTTGTCTTCCCAAAACTTAAAATTCTGCAAATGCCAACATTGCCCAACAACAACTACATATGTGTGTTATTTGATGTGAAATTCATTAAAATGTGTTAACAATAGTTCTACTGTAATGAAAAAAAAAGTGTATATTATTAATCTATGAAACTCAACAACGTGACAGATGCTATCACCGAAAAACAAAAAGATGAATTTCTGAAGGAGAGGGTGTGGTTCATAGGAGGAATATCCTGCCATCTATTTGTTATCTTCTGTGCTTCTATCGGGCTTATTAACTTAACTCAAGGCTGGTAGGTATAACAGAGGGTTAGTATTCCTTACGTGAACAAGTTCTGACCATTTTCTAATCTACCATTATATCACTCATATCGTATAATCAAAATAAAGATATAATAGTATATTTAATGTTAGTGAATTTTTCATTTGAAATAAACGTAGTAAGAAAAATCTAAATCATTATAAAGAAAATTTCACAGTGTATATTATTCAGTCATGATAATTTTTTCAGCAAATGTGAGAAGATGATGAGAAACGGTAAATATTTGCACAGTTTTATATATTCGTACTATGTTAAGTACAATTATTTTTAACTAAGTTAATTTCTTTTCACTCAGACAAAGATTGATATTACAAATAAAGTCAAGGCCATCTTTAAACAAGCATTCTGAGAGTATTGCAGTAGCATTACTAGTCCCCTACCGGCAAGTGTTACCTGGTTCCCGTAAAGAAGTAAAATGCCGTAATTCCGTCAAAAATCAATGAAGCTGGACGAAATGCAAACTTGATCTATAACTAATCAAGGTAAAGTCACATACCAAAAATCAGACCAATATCTGAAAGCGTTTAGAAGAAAATTGCGTAAAACCCCTAAAAATGGAAAAGGCCGTAATTCCGTCAAAAATCAATGAAGCGAAACGAAATGCATACTTGATCTATCACTCATCAAGATACACTCACATACCAAAAATACCAAAAATCAGCTCAATATCTGCAAGCGTTTAGGAAAAAAAGTGCGGAAAACCAAGTGGGACAGACTGACGGACAGACAGAGGGACAGACAGACGGACAGACTCAGAGGAAACCTATAGTCCCTTCCGGTAGGGGACTAAAAAACCATATTTGCTCTCTCTCCCGACTCAGAATTAAAAAAAGATCAGTAGGTAGGTAGGGGAAACATATTTTTCTGAAATTTTCATCACTTATGCTATATTTTCTAATTTTATTGAAATAGAAGGTATTAATAAAATTAAAAATGTTGTAGATGGGATGCGAAAATTCCCAAATGAATAAGAAAGTTAATCTTTTTCTGGAGGTTTAAAAAATTAAAGTTTTGAGTCTGGCTATTTTAACTCAGTCGGTAGGGAGAGGGCAAACATGCAATTTTAAGACGATTCAATGATTCAATGTTTTCCGTCATGATATTTCTTTTAGTTACTATATAGGTATGATTTCTTATATAAAAACAAATGCAAAAAGGTGGAGATAAAAAATGAAGATAATGAACAGTATTCAAGCTCATAGTCCATTTAAACAATGCAAATTGGAAGCAGAGCAAACACGAACAACCAGGTGGAGATAAAAAATGAAGATAATGAACAGTATTCAAGCTCATAGTCCATTTAAACAATGCAAATTGGAAGCAGAGCAAACACGAACAACCAGGTGGAGATAAAAAATGAAGATAATGAACAGTATTCAAGCTCATAGTCCATTTAAACAATGCAAATTGGAAGCAGAGCAAACACGAACAACCAAAAACATCAGAAGCGTGATCAGGTGCCATAGAGGAGTAAGCATTTCCTCTCAACCGGTCACATCAGTGTGCTCCTTGTCATGATCGGGTAAACAGAAATATTTGTAGAAATTTCAGTGTGTAAATAATGGTCTAACAATTAGTATGAAAAACGTCAGTCAGCATTTGACCTAATGATCAATAGACTGTATTTGTTGATAAGGTCTATGGAGTTCTTTGGTCGGTACAATGACCTTGTCAGCAAATACAGTGTATCGTTAAGTCGAATGCTGACTGACATTTTTCATGCTAATTGTTAGGCCATTATTTACACTGAATTGTCTTCGGAATTTTGCGTTTGCCTGATCATGACAATGAGCACACGGCGCGTGTTATTGGTCTACAGGGAATGCTTACTCCTCCATGGCACCTGATTCCAACTCTGATTTTTTAGAAGTTCTTGTTTGCTCTGCTCTTGATCATAGGGTCAATGTAATTGTATCGACCATAGAACTTGGGAAAAGTTGACTTCAAACGAATCTGACTTTGTTTCAAAATTTTTGCCCTGCTCCATTCATTACAATCGACAATATTAAAATAGCAACATTTTAAGAAGAAATTAAGCTATATCAAATAAATCACCAAATATTTCTAGAATCTTTGTTTGTAAAGTTTCACTCCAATCAAATATGGAGATAACAAACAGTAACCAAGCTCAAAAGCCCACTGAAATGATACAGATCAGGAGCATCGCAAACACGGACCTCACAAAACATCAGAGGTGGGATCGGGTACCATGGAGGAGCAAGCAACCCCTACCGACAGGTCACGTCCACCGTGTGCTCCTTGTCAGGATCCTTAAAAGGGAAAATCTGTAGAAAATTCAATGTGTAAATAATGGTCTAACAATTAGTATGAAAAACCTAAGTCAGCATTTGAGCTAATGATAGATTGTATTTACTGATGAGGTCATAGTATCGACCATAGAACTTTGGAAATGATGACTTCAATCGAGACTGTTGAGATTCTTGTTTCATCAAATTGTTGGTTAATAGCTTGCCTCGTTTTAAATTTTTTTCGTACGTGGAGCATGCTCTTGGGTATTGAATCAACTGGGAGACATAAACCTCATATGCAGATGATAAGGATAATATCCAAGTATGAAACAGATGTGTCAGACTCTGTGGTATCTTTTATTTCAAGTTCGCTGGGATATACCGAGTTGACATATGAATGGAAGAAACTATTGTTAATTGGTAAACGTCGAATTGAAGGCCACATCAAGTGTTTTCGTTTCTGATATACACTTCTTTGAATAAATTCTGCTTCATATGAATATAAAAATAGGTCTGCTTATAAAGGGGCGCAAAAAATGGTATCCATGGAAATAGACATTTCACGGTAACTGCGGTACTGCTCTTTTACAGGGCAAAATGATATAGTTTTAGTGAAATATGACGTAAAAGTAATTGTTAAATATACGTCATTTGATTATCTGTCAACAAAACTTCGCCAAACGTTATTATTTTGTCCTGCAAAAGTGTAGTACCGGAGTTACGGTGAAGGGCTTATTCCGACAGAGTGGTGAAAGACCTGATCTCCAAAGACTACATGTGACCAATGACAAGGTTAATATAGTTCCAGTTTTATTGAAAAATCAGGTGACCTTCAATTTATCGTGGGAAATGTAATATTAAGTTTCAAAAAGTCGTACGTTTTGATGTTATTGAATTTGATTTAAATTTTTTTAATTCAAATTTTCTTAAAATTCGTTGGATGTTTTAAGTATCCACATCTGATTTACCCCATTCTCAAATATATTGTCGTACAGTACTTCTGAAGTTTCTTCTTCACTGCTGTTAATATTTTAGTGATGAGTAAATACAGAGGCTTGAAAGAACATTTGTTGGAACCCGTTATGTATCTTTGTAAGGATTTTTGATGGTGTATAGAAATCCAGTATAGGATTGCAATTCAAATTCATTTTGATTGTTAGGAATATTAAGAATATTTAAAGTGTCATATGATTTTGAAAAAAAATTCCTTCTTAGAAGGGGGCCTATGGGTAAAAGTCGGATTACAACTTGCAGAAGTAAATCCCATTTCCTCTGAAATACAATTAAAGTAACGAGCCTTAGAAACAGACAATGTTGTTACCAGCTTTGTCGCCTGGAACAGTAGAAAGTGATCATGTAATCTATCTAATTCTTTTTCTTCACTTCTGAATTATTGAAGACACAAGTAGGTGGTTTTCATATTGTCCCTCAATCGTTACATGCGAGATTTCAACATCCATTTGATGTTTTAGATTCAGCTTCAGATTTCGATTAACAGTAGTGAAAGAAAAACTTCAAGACTACTGTGGAACAACATATTCGAGAAGTGGTGTAAATCAGATGAGGTTTCTAAAAAATTCCAATGAACTTTTGCAAAATTTGAAATCACAAGATTTTACCAAAAACCACAGCTTAAAAACTTAGGACTTTTCAACTTTATACACAACCATTCTCCACGATAAATTAAAGTCCAGGCTTTTTGATATCATTAACAGCTGCTTTTTCAATAAAAATGGAACTCGTAAATTTACTTACCTTGTCATTGGGCATTTGCAAAATTATTTTGTTAACAAACATTCTGATTGTACACACAAGTACTCTGAAGTTGACATTAAAAAGATGCTTGAGTTTCTGATTGACAATACCTATGTGGTTTTTGGAGACCAGGTCTTCCAACAATCTATTGGAATTTCAATGGGTACCAACTGCGCCCCCGTTATTGGCAGACCTTTTTTTGTATTCATATGTTTGTTTGTTTGTTTGTTTGTTGTTTAACGTCCGTTTCGAGAATTTTTCACTCATATGGAGACGCCACCACTTGCCGGTGGAGAGCTGCAAATTTTGTCCTATGCTCGGCACTTACGGCCATTGAGCAGTGAGGGGTCTTTTTCGTGCCAACACCTACTGCGGTCTCATCCGAAGGACCGTTCTCCACGTCCCACAGTGGGATTCGAACCCGCGACGTAAGGATCAACTCCTTACCTCGCGACTCTAGAGCAGACGCTCTAACCACTGCGCCACGCGGGCGACTGTATTCATATGAAGCAGAATTTGTCCAAAATCTTATACGTGAAAAGAAGAAAACACTTGCTGTAGCCTTCAACTCGACTTTTAGATATATCGACGACGTATTGTTATGGTTATTTCCATTCTTATGTCGATACGATATATCCTGGTGAGCTTGAGATATAAGATACCACAGAGTCTTACACATCTGTTTCATATTTGGATATTTTACTTGAAAAAGACGTTAATGGTAATCTAACAACCAAGCTTTTTGAAAAACGTGATGACTTTAACTTTTCAATCGTCAACTTCCCTTACTTATGCAGCAACATACCCTCATCACCTGCATACGGGGTTTATATCTTTCAGTTGATTCGATACGCAAGAGCATGTTCTGCGTATGTAGAATTTCTAAAACGAGATAAATTATTGACAAACAAGTTGATGAAATAAGAATATCAGCTGTCTCGTTTAAAGTAATCTTTTCGTAAGTTCTATGGTCGATACAGTGACCTTGTCAGCAAATACAATTTATCATTGAGTCAAATGCTGACTGACATTTTACATACTAATTGTTAGGCCATTATCTACAAGCTGAATTGTCGACGGATTTTACCGTTATTTCCCGATCATGACAAGGAGCACACTGCGGATGTGACCGGTCGGCTGGGGATGCTCACTCCTCCATGGCATCTGATCCCACCTCTGATGTTTTGGAGGTTTGCTCTGCTCCTATTTTGTATTGTTTAATGGACTTTTGAGCTTGAATACTGTTCGTTATCTCCATATATTTCATTCATTCTGACAAAATGTCAAGGTCTTCTTTTTCATGTTTGGTACATCACCAGGCGTAATATTTCACAGAATTCATAATAATAATAATAATAATAATAATAATGACGATGATGATGATGATTTATTTAAAGAGTGATAAAAATAAAAAAGATTATAAATGTTCATGTGTTGAAAATAAAATTTTGAAGTATCGGAAATGTTCTTGAATATAAAGGTTAACTATTTAACAATACTCACCAAAGTATTGAAAAGAATTTGAAATATTTTAGTTTGGTATTTTTGAAACACACGTCAGAATTAGATTCAGCTCTGAGATGGTAGAATTGGATAACTGATACTACAACTGTAACACTTCAGAATTGTAATTTTGACTTGCACCGTAAAGCGTTTTATACACCAGAACAGTTTATGTACAGTACGTCCATCCAGCTTTTCAAATAAAAGCTTTGATTGTGTTTTATCACAGCATCAAGGAATAAATTAAATATGATTAGCGTAATGTTTTTCAATTATCTTTGACAATCTGGGGAGGATAGATAATTACCAGCATCCAGTTTATCTTCTTTCTTCTACTTGACGTTACATTTGCTGGTTTTAGTTCATTTGGAAATATATCCGTAGAGGGACTGATTTTGACAAGAATAGATATGGATTACACCAGATCCAAGATTTTCGACTATTAATTTACTCGAATTTTCACTGTGCTCAGCTGATCTTTAAAAGAAAAAAATACAGTCTTGTTATGAAACTAGTTCTTCAGTTTGCAGCAAATACTATCACCAGTCTTGGGTCACTAGCAAACAGTGCATACATTGTGATTGCAAGACCAAATAGCCTAGCTCTACAAACATGTGATCAGAAAGTCAATCGCATCTAAACTCGAGAATTTGCGATTGCAGCTGTTGTAAAACCGTCAGTAGTCAGTTAAAAAAAAGGACCCCCCCCCCCCCACACACACACACAAAATTAATGATTATCATTGTCCATCATAAGAAATCATAAGAAATTGTATGATAATTAAAGAACAATAATCATGAAAGTAATGTAATTTGTGAAAAGATTGTCAATCGAAGAATGAACTTCATATTATGGGGGAAAAGGCTGAGGAGGCAGCTGGCGTAGGAATATGAATACTTCTTATTTACATTTCTGAGAATAAAAATATTTTCTTAAAATCATTTTACGTTAATTTTGTTTTCTTCCATGTATAAAATACACAACGATATTCTAAACATTTGTTGCAATGTTGTATCTGCTGATCCTGAATGGAACTGTATTTTTTCAGAGCAATTGTGTGAAGAGTACCTGACTTTAGTAATATATCTTGAATGCATAGTATGCACTGATCAAATATATTAATAAAATGAGTGACTAATTTGAATATGATTGATGCAGCGTATTTTGGAAGACGTGGACCACTAGTATTAATACTAGCAGACCTATTTACATCAAATTTGTTCAGTGGTGATAACACTCCATCTTCACTGATATAAGGGAAATACTAAATTTCTTATCAAGATCAAGTCTGGTTTGCATAAGTCGCAATAATTTCTCATAATTAAAATCTTTCATGCGCTATCTGACATACGTTTGTTCGATTTATCTGTAAATATTTTGTTAAAAATCTCAGCAATTTCTTGTGTGTCCTCATCAGTGTTATCATTGTCAGAAATAGACATTGATACAAAATTATGTGGATTTGATGTTTGTTCAATGTGTGTCCACATTTGTTGTAGATTTTGTATCGCTCATTGGTTAACCTATAACAGCTCAGCTTTTCACTGTCTATTAATGCTATGTCTTGTTTCTCCAGGTTCGGAAGTTTTCATTATCACCAATCTGATGAAAATTATCACGCGTGCGCTGCCTTGGTGATTTCTGGTGTTAGCCATTAGGTACGAGTATCGTTTTTCACTCGCTTACTTTTTTTGTCATGCTGGTCCAATATTTGTTAAAAAGTGTATAAAATTATTTCAAAATTTCACTCTGGTTACATATTGTTTCAAAGGAATTAAAATTAGCAATTTTTAAATCTTTCAGCGAAATTTAGCCCATTGAAGTTTTATAAAGCATCTGCATGTGTTATAAGTGTGCTTTTCTTTGCGAATAAAATTATTTGTTTTTCTTATAACATACACAGGATATTAATCTAATAAAGCTATGGGGGCACTTGAATTTCTCACATGTTTTCAAGTAAATTAGTGTAAACATGGACAATAAGGGTACTTGATTCTAGTAGGTACTTTAATACTTATAAATACCCTCAAAGAATTTAATTTCTACTCTAATAACAATTAACGTGCAAATGCAAGTATCCTGGTTCAATTGGATGCCATTGGTGTTGATGGGATGTAAAAAGAAATCTAATTTTCTCATCAGATTATTATGTTTAACGTGAGATTGATTTCTTGTTTGAGTAACCTGTTTAGCTTTAATATTTTATGCCTCCATCACTTCATATTCCTTTAAAACGGTGACCGCTGTATTTTCTTATTTTTTTCCAAAAAATAAAATCATAAAGAACATATTACAATATTAAAAGAAAATATTGATTTATTAAATATATCTCCATTTAATTTTTGCATGTAAATAAACGTTCTAAATAATTGAAAAACTGATGGTTATTAACTAAAGAAGGAAAACGACTTTTTTCCTGGTTGTTTGGAGTATTCACCATTTATATTTTCAAAAGATTTAACGAGGAAACATAAAAATAAAACTAGACAAGCTCTTTGCAAACCAGCAAGTAGTTATAGGTCTTATATTCTGACCTTCCTGTGACCTCTGTGTATCCCATAACTTAGAACCGATACTTATTTGGTGACAGAGGTAACAACGGATTTTTATTGATAAACTGTTGCAATATTCTAAAGGACACCATAAACCAGGGGCCAAAAGGGGTTTTAGCCTATCTTATCCTTTTCAAGTGGATAAAACAAGACAGACAGACAGCACTATGAAGGTCGCTGATTCGTCGATACGTCTGACATCTTCAGGATCATTTTTCATTGAAATCTACGCTGATATTTGCAAAAATAAGCGATTTATGACTGCTTCCAGTATAATCGGAAGTGACGTTATTGGACGTCTTTTAATGCTCTCACTACCTGGTACTTGTGTAGCGGGTATTCCCGGCAATGATGGAAAAACACACTCAGTTGTAACTTTTAAATTAATCTTCTATTATGGTGACATGTCCAGTTTAAATGGATATTATGGATTAATGGAATAATGGAATATATGGAATAATGGAAATGTCCTGCAATATACAAATTGCGTCATAAAAATATGTACAAACAATATATCAATTATCTAATATTCTGATCATAAAAATATAACAAATTATCTGTCTTCCCTTTTACAATTAATTATCATATGTATCAATTTCACTCAATATGATAAAATGAAGATATTCTATATAAGGGAGTTAACTCTTACAACATAATTACTCTTAACAGTCTTGTGAAGAGTTATCTTTCTTTTATGTTTCTTTACAAATCATAAAAATATATATACAGATAGACATACCAATTTATGGAATTGAACTTTCTCCAATTTCAATAATTTATATTCTTTACTTCTGGTGTTACCTATGTACAATAAATAAAATAATCAGGATTTGTTCTTTACAAATACCTTTCTCATAACCAATAGATATCTAAATTAGTTTGATTCACATCAAAATATTTCTAGGTATATATACAAATTGATTAATAAGAATACTCCATCAGATTTATCTGTATCTGAATAGTTATCTTTTTAAATGTTAACATTTAAACGTAAAATATTCTGTTTTCTACCTATTTCACATAAATTATGGAAAAACATCTCTTAACGCATAAAAAGGTAAAAACTTACATTTTCAGAAACTGTCTTAGGTCTTCAAATAAATTTTAAATCAGCAGCTTAAACTGTATGTCTTACACCATGAAATCTTGAGCTAAATCTGAATAAAACTCAGTACCCCACAAAGACTAAACTTTCAACCAATGAAATCTAACCATTTCAAAATCTGACCAATAGATGTGTGTGTGGTCATGTAAAAGTATATGTACAGGTGTGCATCCAAAGGGGTGTATATCTATGTCACTAAATAACCATGTTAGTAAAGAATGAACAGAATGAAACTTTAATAGAAAACTTATCATTTATGCATTTATAACATATTTAATAGTTTATTTATTTATTTTATTTCATTTAAAATCATTTCAACTTTTATAATTTGAATAAAAGTACCTCTACTACACTTGTTATTTTGAACGGCTTTGCTCTTCAGTAATGCACTATAAATTCCTAAAAGTTTTTCTAGTATTGAGAAAAAATTTGGTCCCTCTAGTACCCCAAGTTAAGGGTCAGTCCCTACTTGTTGATATCATATGAAAGATCTTTTAATTTTGCAAACTTTTTTTTATATATGTTTTAACAAATTATATACATATAAAACAATATTGTACAAAAAGTGTTGAAAAATTGAAATATTTTATATTCCTTTTTTCGGACCAAAGCGAACCCCTACGTGCAGCATTTCCGGCTAAATATGAAATCCCCTATGCACATCTACAAACATAGTTCTAACATACCTGAATGTTTCATATTTCTTTCCAGAGCTGTTCATCAGAAAATCCGTGGACAAAACAAACCTTAAAAATGATTAAATTGAGTTCGGAAGTGGTGTCATCAAAACAGAAAAAATGCGTAAGGGTCAATTGATGTTGCATAAGTCCGAAAAGTTTTGTAAAAATTCATTAAGCCGTTTTCGAGAAATCGCGTGCACAATATAGGTAGGAAAAAAAGTGAAAAAGAAACCTATGAATAACTAAATGTGATCCCGTTGCAAGCAACGTGTAGGTCTTCGTCCATTAGATAAGATTTTCTCTAAGATATATATTAGTAAATAACGATATGTATGATATTACACAATAGATAGGCTTAATTTTTCCTGAAATTCAATTCTTTTAACTTTATTCTAGGATACAAAATCTCTCTTTATATGTAATTGAAAGAAATTAAACCGCATTTTTTTTACCCACATAGTTGAAATATGCCCTATCAGACCTCTGTAGGAAGATTGTGAAATCAGACATTATACTTAAGAATATGAATTTTTTTTTAGATTACCGACTGATTTATTGCAAATTTATGTGATGCTTTGTACGAATACAACTTTCTGTTACTGAATAAATATAGGGAGATAACGAACAGTATTCAAGCTCAAAAGTCCATTAATGAAATATATGGAGATAACGAACAGTATTCAAGCTCAAAAGTCCATTAAACAATACAAAATAGGAGCAGAGCAAACCTCCAAAACATCAGAGGTGGGATCAGATGCCATGGAGGAGTGAGCATCCCCAGCCGACCGGTCACATCCGCCGTGTGCTCCTTGTCATGATCGGGAAATAACGGTAAAATCCGTCGACAATTCAGCTTGTAGATAATGGCCTAACAATTAGTATGTAAAATGTCAGTCAGCATTTGACTCAATGATAAATTGTATTTGCTGACAAGGTCACTGTATCGACCATAGAACTTACGAAAAGATTACTTTAAACGAGACAGCTGATATTCTTGTTTCATCAACTTGTTTGTCAATAATTTATCTCGTTTTAGAAATTGTTCATACGTAGAGCATGCTCTTGCGTATCGATTCAACTGAGAGATATAAACCCCGTATGCAGGTGATGAAGGTATATTGCTGCATAAGTAAGGGAAGTTGACGATTGAAAAGTTAAAGTCATCACGTTTATCATAAAGCTTGGTTGTTAGATTACCATTAATGTCTTTTTCATGTAAAATATCCAAATATCAAACAGATGTGTCATACTCTGTGGTATCTTT
Organism: Saccostrea echinata; assembly: GCF_033153115.1. Classification (NCBI taxonomy): domain Eukaryota; kingdom Metazoa; phylum Mollusca; class Bivalvia; order Ostreida; family Ostreidae; genus Saccostrea; species Saccostrea echinata. The sequence goes on from NW_026889811.1 coordinate 1,291,644, forward strand.
TATCTCAAGCTCACCAGGATATATCGTATCGACATAAGAATGAAAATAGCCATTGTTAATTGACAATACGTCGTCGATATACCTAAATGTCGAGTTGAAGGCCATAGCAAGTGTTTTCTTCTTTTCACGTACAAGATTTTGGACAAATTCTGCTTCATATGAATACAAAAAAAAGGTCTGCTAATAACGGGGCGCAATTGGTACCCATGGGAATTCCAATAGATTGTTGGAAGACCTGGTCTCCAAAAACCACATAGATATTGTCAATCAGAAACTCAAGCATCTTTTTAATGTCAATTTCAGAGTACTTGTGTGTACAATCAGAATGTTTTTTAACAAAATAATTTTGCAAATGACCAATGACAAGGTAAGTATATTTACGAGTTCCATTTTTATTGAAAAAGCAGCTGTCAATTATATCAAAAAGCCTGGACTTTAATTTAAGTAAATTATATTGATACCGGTATATTTAGATAAAATGTTGTGAAAAAATAGAACATACATAGCCCAGGAATTGAAAATTCACATGTAAGTATGCTACACTTTAGGTTTTCTAAAGAGAAAAAAAATATAATTCAATCTTTACAAAACATCAAGAGATTGACTGAATTGGAACCCAGATTAAACTGTGTCAAAATGAGGAACATTGAACCGACAGTTTCAGATATTTTGGCGATTTAAAAAAAAATATTCAATGCAAAAAAAATAAATAAAAGAATAATTAGATGACGTCGCGGTATTTGACCTTTGACCTCTAAATATGACTCTTGACCTTTGTTGTGTGTAGAGAATGGCGCCTCCTTACAAATATTACCAAATATCTGGTCTCTACTTTAAATGGATCAAAAGTTACTTTGCATTTAATAACAGAGTGTCATATCACATTTAGGTGGCATAAACTCATTCTAAAACGTAGGTTGTCGAATGACTGATATATAGGATTCTCTAATTATTTATAAAATATGGCACAAAAACATGTCATAGGTTATTAATTTTCTTACAAAGATGATTGATTATTGACATTATAGTGATTTTAAAAATCTGTGGTTATATTTCAGTACATCAGAAGCTAAAAAAATATATCATATATTTTTTTAAGTTAATGAATACTAGTTGGATGTATACGATGGTTGTCAGAAAAGTTCGCGGACACATTGATTTATTGTATATTTTGAAGAATGGCCTATGTCTAATTAAATTCTTATCTCTTGTTGATTAGTATGTAAAAAAAATCAGATCCCTTTACTAAATTTAAAAAAATATATATAATGATTTTCATTGCGCGGTCATAGGATTCACGGAGAAATTATTTGACGCATTTTGACGTTAGGTTACTCGACAACCTGATTTCAAACTTGTTGAGCTTTTTCTCATTTCTAAATATCTTTCATTTCTAAATCTTTTTCATGTCTTTTTCCTAAAAATTGAATAACCATAGAAAGGCATGTTACATTTTTCTTAAATATGTCTTTTGTGGATTATCGGATATAACTGAGATCTAAAATATCAATGTCTACGCAGTTAAGCGATCAGGTATGGAAACAATACAAAATCCAACGTCTATGCTATAAGCGGGGAATTTGGGTATCGCAGGAGTTGATCAGATATGTCAATCCTTCCATTCTTACAAAGCTACTACCATTGGAACACTGGTCCTTGATACGTGTAAGTAATCTCCAGCAGCAAACTAAAACGTTTTCTTCTTTTCCGGGCATTTTCCTGTCAGCAGACATCATCTTTTTTATAGCTAGGTGTTCCAAGACGTTGAATGACGTTGCCATTCTTTATTTTGTTTTTACGCATTGATTTTCTATAATTAGCGATAAAAATGTCATAACCTCTCCAATTTAATTCCAAATTTCACCAAATGAAGTTTCATTAACATTGTAGCGACAGGTGAAATATCAAACATCTTTATGTGCTACAACAGTGCAATTTTTAATTTCGAAAAAAATGTCAATGTCCTGTAAATGTGCAAAAAAGTAACATGCTCCGTGAAGCATGCTTTATATTAATAATATAGCTATATATTTTTTAAAGGTAATCTGAAAACACGAAATCTTTGCATATACATTAGAAAATAGATATAGTTTTTATTTCCATCTATGACACAGTTCTGTTTTGACAATGTTTGCTTCTTTTAAACACCAGAAATTTTTCTCCATTCTGGGTTCTTTTTTTATTTTCGAGTAAAGGAAGAGGGAAGAGGAGAAGACAACTGGGTAAATATGAATAAACAGTTTAAAAAAAAACATGAATTCAAAATAGAATAAGATAATTAATTAAAAAACAATATATATTTCACAAGCATAATATAGTTTATATTGAGAAAAAATATTTCGCAATTTGAAGACCCTTATGCAATAGTTTATTCTTGGAGTACTTGTAAAGTATTGAAATGTTTGAGACAATTGAAAGTTCTATTAAGAGTAACTAGAAAGAGCTTGACATCATGCTATTCATTCTAAAATACATGGTGGAAAGTGTAGGGACTGGGGAGTCCGCAGTGGTATGTGCTGACACTTTCTGCTCCAAAACCTGGGTGTCTCCCCCACTTGCTCTTAAAGCAAGGGGTTAATCACAGGATTTAATGAAAAGTTTATATTAAAAATAAAATATTTATAAAGTTATGACACAGTTAACTGGGCCATGTTGTCACTATTCTAATGGTTTTGGTATAGAGGGGCCCACACCGGATATGGCTGGGGTCACATCCACCTCACTCAAGTGAGGGGATGCTACAGGCTGGTGCATGTAAAAATTAGGCTTATGTATATGCCTCTCCCACGCAAAACTTAAACAAGGTAGCACTGCAGGAGTTAGGGTAAGAAGAGCAGGTCTCGCTACCCGCCTTAGAACGCTGGCGATCGTTCAGGCCTGGGCACTGATGTTTCACGCAGTGTGTCCCTTACATGTGTAGTTAATTAACTGGGGTAGTGGTCGGCTCCCCAGTTTCCCAACAAAAAATATGCATGCGACCAACATCCACCACTTATGATCAATGTAATGAATGTTTAAAAAATATATATATCTGTTTTTCAGTTATCCCTTGGAATCGGTACTTATTAAGTTAGGATAATCAAAGTGCATTTAAAGCTGTATCGCATGGGGAATTTTGTGTGTTTGGTGAATTCAAAAATTAATTATGCATTTTTCACGACTATTTTTAATGCCAGCTAAAAAGCAATACAATTATACACTTCTGTTTTCATATTTGGAAATTGTACTTGAAAAAGACATTAATGGTAATGTAACAACCAAGCTTTATGATAAACGTGATGACTTTAACTTTTCAATCGTCAACTTCCCTTACTTATGCAGAAATATACCTTCATCACCTGCATACGGGGTTTATATCTCTCAGTTGATTCGATACGCAAGAGCATGCTCTACTTATGTACACTTTCTAAAACGAGGTAAATTTTTGACAAACAAGTTGATGAAACAAGAATATCAACAGTCTCGTTTAAAGTCATCATTTCGTAAGTTCTATGGTCGATATAATGACCTTGTCAGCAAATACAATTTATCATTGAGTCAAATGCTGACTGACGTTTTTCATACTGATTGTTAGGCCATTATTTACACACTGAATTGTCGACGGACTTTTCCGTTATTTCCCGATCATGACAAGGAGCGCACGGCGGGTTGGACCGGTCGGCAGGGGATGCTCACTCCTCTATGGCACCTGATCCCACCTCTGATGTTTCGGAGGTCCATGTTTGTTCTGCTCCTATTTTGTATTGTTTAATGGACTTTTGAGCTTGAATACTGTTCGTTATATCCATATATTTCATGAAGCAGAATTTATTCATAAACTTCTACATAAAAAGGAAAAAGTCTCTTGCTGTGGTCTTCAGTTAGTCATATCGATATACATGCATATCAACGACTTTTGATCATTTAAAATATCCAATTTCTTTCTTACGTTGATTTGACATATCAATTTGAACTCGAAATGAAAGATACCACAGGGTCTGTCACTTCTGTTTCATGTTTGGATATTTTACTTGAGAAAGGATCAATGGCAAACTCACAACTAAACTTTATTCTAAATGTCATAACTTCAACATTTCATTCATCATTCTTCCTTGTTAATGTAAATATATCATAATCACCTACGTATGATGTTTATTTCCCAGTACGTTCGATTTGCAAGAACATGCTCTAAGTACAAACAATTTCTGAAACAAAGCAACTTATTGATACATAAGTTGATAATACAAGAATATTTACAGTCTCGCGTAAATATTTCTTAAATTCTATGTTCGATACAACGACGCTGTAAGCAAATATAATATATCATTATGTCAAATATTAACTGAAGTTTTTCATACAAAATGTTAGGCCATTATTATTACACTGAATTGTCTGATTTTCCCGTTTATCCGATCATGACAAGAAGAACACATCGGGGATGACCGGGCGACAGGGGTTGCTTACTCCTCCATGGCACCTGATCCCACCTCTGATGTTTTTAAAGATCCGTGTTTGCCTTCCCCCCAATTTCTATTGTTCTAATGGCTTTTTGGGGTTATCTTTATATTTCATACCTAGATGAAAAATACATTTAATTGTATTATCTAAGTAATATTTTACATTTAGAGTATATAAAAGTTTTTATAATTTAAAAAAATAAGGAATTTCAAAATGATTTTTTGTTGTAATCTTATTTAGAATCAATTTACATTAATTAGACCAAATGTAAACTATTAGCACTTTTTGGATTAGATATGGTAAAATTAAGATTTTGAAATGCCGCATGTTAAAATGCGAAATAATTTTGTTTTGCAACCAATTAAAATAAATTTTACTCTGAATATAACTTGCAAAAAAAGCAGGTGACAATCCTCATTTGTTTCCGCTTATTATTCCGGTTTGCTCTAAAACTAAAAATAAAATTATATTTATATACATTAAATCAACAGGAAATATGCATTTTTGATAATTTTATTGGAAGAAATGGATAATATTGTTTTCATATTGCTCCTCAGCTTTGTTAAGTTTTATATTTCAACTGTTACCCAGGATCCCAACAGTTGTGGGTAAGATTAAAAGACGAAAAACAATTTCGTTTGTTTATTGTTGTTTCTCTTTTCTACACCAAAAAAAGTAAAAAAAAAAAGTCTTACAAATTAATTAGAGTTGCTTAAATTTCAGGGTAGGGGTGTGTTGTGCGGGCTATTTTCTTCATAATGGAAAATGTACAGGTATATTTTTGTTTAAATGAATTACATATTAAAAAGGTTTTATTGTCAAATGATCAAAGTTATTTTTACACAGTGTGCAGTTCTGGTCGAACAGGCAAAAACTGCAGTCAAAACTGTCCTCCTGGATTTTATGGAGAAAACTGCAAACATTTATGTCCCTTTGAATGTAACATTACCTGTAATAAGGTCACAGGAAAATGTCCACGTAAATATATTTTTTGAATTTTCTTACTTATTTTTCGTATTTTTTAGACAATGATGGTTATGAGAGATTTGAACTTTAATATAGCATTATTACTTCCCCTGTATTAAGATATTGCAACAATGCATTCTATCCTGTTTGAAATTCTCAGCATGCACGCAACCCTTCAAAACAGCAATGATTGCTACCACGATCAATGCTTATGTAACAGAAGTAACGTTTTTCCTTTTCAAATGTGCTTTAAAAATATTTTATAATAAAATATGGTATCTATCTATAAAAGCTAACGACGCGTGGGACTCTAGCATTGAGACACAGATAGAATACTTTCTGAAGGAGAAAGCATGGATTATAGGAGGTGTAACCTTCCTTGTATTAGTCATCCTGTGTAGTTCTATTGGGGTTATTCACATCTCTCAAGCCTTGTAAGTATAAATCCATTGATTTTGTTTCCTCTCTTTGCTCACAGTCTTTTGGTCTTCATGGAACCAAGTCCATGATTATCTTTGAAAATTGAGAAATAAATATATTGATACATGTGTTAAACGATTAAAGTGACTGCTCTTTTTCTTTTTATATTTGTAAATAATAATTGATTCTTATTTTCCTATTCATATTTTATTTTGCAGGAAATGTGTGATAATTAATAGAACAAATGGTAAATATTTGCATACTTTTTTTACATTCATAATATGGTAAATGGATAACTTTTCGATAGCTTAGTAAAACTCAACAGTATATTCTTTCTAACTTAAATGGTATTTTTTACATAACAATTTTCTTGACATTTGTAAAGAATAGACTGTCGGTTTCAATCTTTATCTTGTACTTAGATCATACCACAAATCAAAGCCCACAGTCATCAAACAGTGTGAGATATGAAACTGATTATCCTAACACTCCGAGTGGATCTCTTCAAGCAAATCATGATGAAAGCAGATCAACCAAGAATTCATCAAATAAAAGGGAAGCTAAACCATCCTGCGAATACAGTAAACCTACTCAAAAGAAGCGATACAGCTTTATCTGGAAGTCATCAGTGTCACAGGAAATGACATTATATCCGGATGTTTCTGAGGATGATGAGGGCAGTGAAGAGTCTGACGACCTTATAAAGACTACCAGTGGTATACAAATCTCAGGACTTCCCAAGAAACAGTCTTTTAATACCTTTCAGTCCCTGGATGAAAAAATAGAGACAGACCATGGAGCAAACACTACTTATGGAAATGTTTGGAAATAGAAAAAAAATACACATGTAATATTGACATAGCTTTTTACTAGCCACCATAGTTTACAATTCAATGTTTTGCAACATATTTCAGCATATTACTCTATAGGTATTACTCTCTAATATCATAAAAAATTGCCTTTGGCATACGTAATTTTTGGCATAAAAGTATGTATTTCCTCTATGTAAGCTTTGTAAATATGTATGTAACATATAATAATCAAAGACCCAGCATATAAAATTTACGGTCTGTACTTATGTATTAACATTATTACAGAACAGACGACATGTTTATTTTACTTTTCATCAAGTACAGAGCATAAATTTCTTCCTGTCATTGCTATTTTTGTAAATTGTTTTCATACAGGAGACATGAAAACATAACATAAATGACGCCAAAAAGTCCATTAGAACTATATAAATTGGGAGTAGAGCAAACATGGACATCGAAAAACATCCTCTGTCGACCGGTCACACCCGCCATACAAATCACATATCTTTGTAAAAGGTGAAGATAACGAACACTGATCGATCTAAAAAAATCTACAAACAATTCAAATCTGTTAACAGGTCAAAAAACTCGAAGCCCTAGAAATTGCAGAGGTGGGATCAGGTGGGATCAGGTGTCTGAGAGGAAGGAACCCCTGTAGACACCCGCCATAAGCCCTATGTATTGATCAGGCAGACGGAATATTTCGTAGTCAAATTAAGTATAAAAACAAAAGCCTAACAACTGGTATGAGAAGTTCAGTCAAAATACGACCAAATGAAAGTTACATTCGCTAACAAGGTCATAATTAGGATCATAGAATTTACGAAATGCTGACTTTAAACATGGTCGTTGAAATACATGTAACATCAACTTATCTGTCAGTACCCTTTCTCGGTTTAAAAAAATAATCTTATTTGAATCATGCTCTTGAGTATCGAATAAGTTGGGAGGGGTTAACTTCATATCCAGGTGATAACGGAATATTACAACATAAATCAGGAAAGTTGACGATTTTCATTACCATCAAGGAGATTATTTTGTTCTGTGAATAAATTCCATAATATTATGAATGGAATATGGAGAACAGAGCTCAACCTCAAAAGTCCAATGAAACTTTACAAATCGGGAGAAGATCAAACACGAACCTCTTAAAGCATCAGAGATGGGATCAGGTGCAATAGAGGAGTATTGTAAGCATTTCTTGTCGACCGGTCACAACCGCCGTCTGCTCCTTGTCATGATCGGGCAAATGAAAACGAAAAAAAAAATTCGTAGACAATTCAGTGTGTAAATAATGGCCTAAAAATTAAATGACAAAAAGAAAAAATCAGTCAGCATTTGACTTTATGATAACTTTTATTCGCTGACTACGTCATTGAACTTGCAAAGTATTGACTTTAAACGAGACTTTTGATATCCTTGTTTCAACTTCTTGTTTGTCAATAGTTTGTCTTAAATTGTTCGATCGTAGAGCATGCTCCTGCGTATCGAATCAACTGGGAGATATATGCAGGTGATAAGGATATATTGCTACATATAAAGGAAGTTGAAATCAAATCCACATTTTAAAGTATCTCTCACATACCTCTTGATTTAAATGAATATGTTATATATTGAATTCATTACAGCTCTGTGTATATTTTGGGGGAAGAGCTTCTTACATCCATGATGCAAAAGAAGGTGCAATGCGTTTCTTGGTTATGACCCATAAATTCAGATGATATGCACATTTAGATATGAACATCTGAATTTGCACATTCAGATAAGATTAAAAAACAGTATACTTATGTATGCAAATCATATACGGTACCAATTTTGATGCACCATATTCGCATTTCGACAAATTATGTCTCTTCAGTGATGCTCATGCCATAACTTTGGAAATCCAAAATATTTAAATAAAAAGGACTCCGGAGAGCTGAAAAAAGGTGCCAAAGACTGAACCCAAATGTCGAAGGATCAGAGCTATGCATGGGTGAGATAATCCTTAATTTTGAAATAAATTTCGAAATTTTACCACAACAATTAAATATATATCCGTATTTTCAGGCTAGTACCGAAGTACTTAGCTATTGGGCTGTAGAGACCCTCGGGGACTAACAGTCCACCAGCATAGGCCTTGACCCAGGGGTCATAATGTAAATCATATACGGTACAAATTTTGATGCACTAGATGCACATTTCGACAAATTATGTCTCTTCGGCGATGCTCATGTCGAAACGTTGGAAATCCAAAATATTTAAATAGGAAAGACTTTAAAGAGCTGAAAAAAGTATGTGGGTGGGTGGGGGGAGGTGTTATTGGCACAATATAAAAAAATATATTGTATGATTTTTTTCAAAATGGTATCAATGTTTCTTTCACACGGGAATCACACATGATTTGGTAAAGGACATATTTGATTTGGATTTATTCGACGTTTGCATCAGGAAGTTAAGAATAAAATGGAACAAAAATATGGTTATTGTTTTATTTTTAGTACACGCTGCTCTTTCATATACCAAAGGTCAATAAGTGTATAGATAAAGGTAAGATATAAATTCGATGCTAATATGCGAACAGACCTATTTGTGTTATTCGGAGTTTGAATTGCATGACATCTCGCCATTACCGTGATCATCGTAGAAAGTTATATTTTTAATAACACATCTATGTATGGGACCCCTTTTCAAGCATTTATATATCCATCGTCAGCAACAGAATTTGTGCTATTTAGGCCATTGACTCCACACTTCAGTCATTAACGACTTAACGACATGCTGAATTTACAAACAAGGTCATTGTATCGAACCTAGAATTTGCAAAATGTTAACATTTCAGGAAGTGTTAAATTTTCTTTTTAAACTTCTATTTTCGAAAGTTGTAGTTCTGTGAATCTGTTATGTATTATCTTGAAATATGGCTCAGTGCCTTTTTGTAAAAAGAATACGTATGTACAGCATGAGACTTGTAAGATGCCTGGATCATTTCCATACTGATTTCAATCTCATTTTGGTAGTTGTTAATACATATAAAATATGCACAAGTATAATCAAATACTTTTGGAACACATTTCCTATTATGTATTAAAAATATTAAAAAACATTTAAATCCTTTCATTGAGCAAATTAAAAAAAAGGGAAAGAATATTGCACATAAGGAATTTAATTTTAATTTAACAACAATTTAAGTGTAAAAGCAAGTATGTTTCAATTGAATGTTATTTGTGTTCATATTACAGAAATGTAAGACTCAAACGAACATATCCTGCAAAATTAAAATAAAATTGGAATGATAAGATGTTTCTAATTAAATGATGCCTAATATTAAAACGTTCTAAAAACCAAACACCTGATGTTTATTAATAATGAAGGAAGGGTGCTTTTTTCCGGGTCATTTGAAATATATATGTGTTATATATTCAAAGAATTTTATGAGGAAGCATATCATGAAATAAATTTGTGGTAGATGAAAATGGACGTTGTGTCGTCTCTAATATTCCTAAATGTCTTTCATGCCGCTGTCACAAATGATTCAAACATGTGTGGGTAAGAGACAAAATACAGTAGGCTTTATCAATGATTTTTGGCTATAGCAGATAGATATCATGAATAAAAAAAATCTTTTTTTTTTTTTAGACTTGAAATATGCTGCACCGGATATTTTCTCCAAGACAACAAATGTACAGGTAACATTTAGTTAAGAAAGTAAATATGTGGTATTTCAATGGAACACTTTGAATGTGTTATTCTGATTGCAAAACACGTATATGTTCCTCATTGAAGTATATAAAAGAAAATAATTTGGTCTTTCATTAAAAAAAAAAATAAAAAAAATTACAAAGTATAATAATATAATGGTAATTTGCATAAATATGTCATTCATGCATTTCATACCAATTGTTCCAAAGAACATATAATCTGATAAACCAGTAAAACATGCATAAGTATGTTGTTTGCTAAATCGGAATAAAAAAATGAAAAAAAAGTAAACATAACGAACAGAGAACAATCGTATAAATCCAATTAATAATACCAATTGGGAACAAGGCAAATACACGGACTCCTGTAAACATGAGATGGTATCAGGTGCCTAGGTAGGAGGAAAAAGCATCCCCTGTAGACCGGTCAAATTCACTGTGAGCCCCTTGTATTGAGTAATTCGTAGTTAAAAATAATGAAAAAAAATAAATTGTATAAAATAATAACTCAACAACAGGCTGAATTTTCAAACAATGTCATTTGAAGGAACAAAAAATTGCAAACTGTTGACTTTAAAGGAGATTGTTGAAAGCCCTGAATCAACAACTTATTAGCCAGTACCCTGTCTCTAATTTAAAGTTTGATCGGACTCAGAAAAAGTTTCAGATAAAATATATGGAGATAACAAACAGTATTCAAGCTCAAAAGTCCATTTAAACAATACAAATCAGGAACAGAGCAAATACAGACCTCTAAAACATCAGAGGTGGGATCAGGTGCCATGGAGGAGTGGGCATCCCCTGCCGACCGGTTAGATAAGTCCCTTAAAGTATGACGTCACCGTGTCTTTGATCCGTTTAGATGCTTTAGAACTGAAGGGTTACACCAATTTGACTAAGGTCAATGCACGTGCACGTATTTTAAAATATTAGGCAGATGTATATACTATATGTAAATACTATTTATAGAATGTTATCCAGGAAAAATCGGAAATAATTGCATTGGAGAATGTCCTGAAGGCTATTACGGAAAAAAATGTAAAGAAAGGTGCCCGACGATGTGTTTACACAACTGCAATAAATCTACAGGGATTTGTTTAGGTAATTTGCAAACGATTAATTGGACAACTGATTAAAAGTCGCTGTTTTTCTTAATTGCAATGTATGCAACAATTACGAAAAAAATGTTTGCAAAAAGGAACAAATATACTCAAAGCATGAAAATTTATTTTGGGATAGAAATAGAGACGTTCTTGGAGGATAAACTGTTGATCATTGTCGCAGCATCATCTGTTCTTGTTATCATTTCATGTAGTTGTATTGGAGTATTTCTCCTCTGGTAAGTATTGTTCATATAAAAAGGCTACATGTAATATCGATGTAAAACAGTCTGTACACTTTATATACTTTGCCATCACCCTTAAGTTTTAAGCGTAAGTAAATTTTAAAATTTTGATGTATAAAACTTATGGAAAAAGTAGAATCCTGATTATATAAAAATTCATAACATAACATCACTATTATAATATGTCATTCTTTTAGCATTTAAGTTAAAGACTCAAAGCATTTAAATAATTTACTTGTTATAAATTTCGAGGTGTACTGTCCATTTAGAAAATTGAAATATTTATTTTGATTGATTGATCGCATGTTGTTCTCCGCACCATTCGAGAATTGTTCACATATACAGACGTCGTCGTACATTTATATTGGTGAAGGGCTTAAAATTTAGATCTAAATTCGACACTCAGGGTCATTGAAGTGACGGCTCTTTGTCGTACCAATGTCTACCTTGACAAGAGACCTCAGCTTTTATGGTCTCATTCGAAAGACTCGTGACTTTCGCTTGAAATACCTGTTGTTTTGCGAAGGAGCAGCCACTACCTATGTTTACGTTTTAGGTTTAAAGCGGCGCTGCGATCCCGGGCCTCCAGATCACGAAGCGAACCGCTTACCACTAGAGTAGTGTGACTGTTTGTTCATTTTGATGAATGAAATGTAAAGAAAACGACCGGTCACTGTTGGCTTATGGAATCATGCTAAAAAATTAATTGAAACAATACAAATTATGAGCAAACACGACCTCAAAACACCAGAAATGGGATCAGGTGCCATGGAGGATTGAGCATCCCCTATCGACCAGTCACATCTGTTCTCTTTGTTATGGATTGGTAAACTGAGCGATATCCGTTGTTAATCTCCTTTCAAAAATAATGGCTAAATCGTCAATTTGTTTGTAAATAGTCTGCCTCTTTTTATAAATTGTTCGTAGGAAGACCATGCTCTTGCGTATCGAATCAACTGTGAGACATAAACCATATATGCAGGTGATAATGATATATTTCTAAATAGATAAAATAAATTGACGATAGAAAAGTCGAATTTATCACGTTCATCATTAAGTTTATAGATGTTATTTTGATATCAATGTCTTTCTCCTAAGACTCCAGTAAAATATGCAAATATAAAGCAGCTGTGTAAGCAGTGTCCGTGGTATCTTTGCAGGCAGGTTAAGGCATCGCCAAGATCTCTCTTTGGCAAATTTACACTTTTTTCCAAATGTAACAGCGATCAATCTTTACAAGTATTACAGAAAACAAGCCTCAATCTTTAAAAAAAATATGTTTCAAAAGGTGCGACGGAGCGTTATTTTATTTTTTTTTTATTTTCATTATTTTATATGAAAAACAGAGGAAGGGCTGACGGAGATCTAAAAACATTTTTTGTCTTATTGTGAGAAAAAAAAAAACTAAAAAAAAAATTCAGCGTACCTGCTTATTGAATTTTGATTCAATATAATTCACACATGATATTAGTGGTATGAAATATATGGAGATAACGAACAGTATTCAAGCTCAAATGTCCATTAAACATTGCAAAATAGGTGCAGAGCAAATACGGACCTCCAAAGGAGGTGGGACCAGGTGCCATGGAGGAATGAGCATCCCCTGCCCACCGATCACACCCGACGTGTGCTCCTTGTCATGATCGGGAAAAAAAAGGAAAAGTCCGTCGACAATTCAGTGTGTAAATAATGGTCTAACAATTAGTATGAAAAACGTCAGTCAGCATTTGACTCAATGATAAATTGTATTTGCTGACAAGGTCATTGTATCGACCATAGAACTTACAAAATTATGACTTTAAACGAGACAGCTGATATTCTTGTTTCATCAACTTGTTTGTCAATAATTTACCTTGTTTTAGATATTGTACATACGTAGAGGATGCTCTTGTGTATCGAATCAATTGAGAGATATAAACCCCGTATGCAGGTGATGAAGGTATATTGCTGCATAAGTAAGGGAAGTTGACGATTGAAAAGTTAAAGTCATCACGTTTATCATAAAGCTTGGTTGTTAGATTACCATTAACGTCTTTTTCATGTAAAATATCCAAATATCAAACAGATGTGTCAGTTTCTATGGTATCTTTTATTTCAAGCTCACTGGGATATATCGTATCAACATAAGAATGGAAATAACCATTGTTAATTGACAATACGTCGTCGATATGTCTAAATGTCGAGGTAAAGGCCACAGCGAGTTTTTTCTTCTTTTCACGTATAAGAGTTCGAACAAATTCTGCTTCATATGAATACAAAAAAAAATCTGCTAATAATGGGGCGCAATTGGCACCCATGGGAATTCCAATAGATTGTTGGAAGACCTGACCTGGTCTCCAAAAACCACTTAGATATTGTCAATCAGAAACTCAAGGATCTTTTTAATGTCAACTTCAGAGTACTTGTGTGTACAATCAGAATATTTTTTAACAAAATAATTTTGCAAATGACCAAGGTAAGTAAATTTTTTACGAGTTCCATTTTTATTGAAAAAGCAGCTGTCAATGAGATCAAAAAGCCTGGATTTTGGTATATCAGATAACACTGTAACGTTTCGGGTTTTAAAGTATATATAAATTCGCTGTCACCAATTGTAACGTGTAGATTTGACTAGTAGGTACCTATGAGGCACGTTACAATAATGGGTTCGAAGGTACCTTCACGCTTAAGTAAATTTGAATAAAACAAGTGTAATCAATTAAAATACATTTTTTACATAAATAAATAGTTCAATATACAGATTTTTATATAAAGTCCCAGTGTAATGTACAATAATAATAATCACATTCAAATGTCACAGTTGCGCGTTATACTCGGTGAAAGGTGCTACCGACTTAAGTTGCTAGGTGCTACCGACGATATTGGAGCAAACTGGTTCTAGGTGTCCGGTGTTCAGGTGCTACTGATATTGGCTAATTAGTTCCATCTTTACTGGACTGGTGCTAACCTCACTCGGTGTTACGTGCTAGGTTTCTGCTAAAATATACTTGGTCTAATCTCCGAACATAAATTCTCAAAGTGACTCGGGGTAAGGTGCAAGCACACCGACTATCTAAACATAATTCCGTGCATGATCAAACTAAAGTCCATCACCCTAAATCTATAACTTCTGGTTATAGAATAAAGTATTCTTTGTCATAAAAATGAAAAGTATGCCATGCAAATTAACCACCACCTCATATACATTCAAGCAAAAGACACAATTAATATTCAATTACGGTGTACTGTCGTAATTTAGTCAAACGGTGCAACTTTGCACCGAACTATACTATAAGAAATGACTAAGTTGTACTTGCCAATTAAAATGGAATAAAATACGAGTTAAAACTACTAACAAATTGCAAACTTTAAATAACAACTATAAATTTACTGGGAGAGACAATTTTCTGTGTCTCCCTAGGTCAGAACCCCGAGTGCACCGACAATCTAAATATCGCTGAATTTAAATATGAAATAAATCTAAGTTTCTAAATAATCAATATTACTTTTAAACTTGTGGAATGTTTCTTACTGCGCTGTAACTTATAATTAAACTATTTTAAAATTACATTAAAATGCTCACTTATATAAAACAATACCTCAGATCAAGGTGCCAGGTGCTCTTCAGTAACTGTTGTTGATCGTATTTTTAAGGCGGGATTCTGACAACGCTCTCTCAGAATCTTGTCTTTTATACCATTACGCAATGATGCATCGTCTACGTCATATGCAATTCGTAAAACTTCAAAAACTATTCTTTAATCAATGTACTTGAATTACTTTATTTACTAATAAAACCTCTATAAATTTCATAAATTAATCTATAATTTTTAATCTAGTCTAGACATCTTATTTATAAAGTTTTGTAAAGAAAATGTCAAGGTATGTCGGCATATGTAGCGACTTATCCGGAGATCCGTATTTTCTACCATACTGGTTCTACAATTAGTGTGTACAAGCCATTTCCAGTAAGCATCCAACAAAATTACTGTATTATCACAGACTACCACTAAAAAACAAGTGACACCATTTCTTAATTATTTATTTATTAAGTTTGGCATCATATGGCCACGGCTGGTTACAAATCAATTATTTAAGATACATGTGTTCAGTGGGTGCCTACCCAATTGATCAATCAAACAAACAAACAATCAATCAATCAATATTAACTGTACACATGTCATTTTTTACACTATAAGACTGGCGTTTGCTTTCCAATTTTTGCGGTGCGCCAGCCTTATCAGTCAATATTCAATCAATCAATCAATATTCAATTGAATCAATCAATATCAAGTTCAATCAATCAATCAATAAATTTATCAATTCAATTAATGAATATCCGATCAATTAATGAATATTCAGTTGAATCAATCAAAAAATATTCAATCCAATGAATCAATCAATTTTCAATAATATCAATCATTATTCAATCAATCAATCAATCAATATTCAATCAATCAATGTTCAATCAATCAATGTTCAATCAATCAATGTTCAATCAATCAATACTCACTCAATTCAATGAATTGTAGTAAGTTTATGTTTAAGCCAAACAATATTTCAATTAACCAATGTTCCTTCAATTATTATTCATTGACCAGTTATTCACATAATCATGTTGCAGCTACGCCCTAGTCACAGCGGCGTTAGTCGAGATGAATTGTGTTAAGCTAAATCCGCCAAACGTGCATAGTTACTCATGTAATATGCACGCCGCCACAAATGTGGGGGTAGCTTAACACCCTACTCACAAAACCAGCCGTGACCCACTACAATATATATCAATGATACTACTACAACTATAAATGATAATATTAAAGCAGTACATTATGTTTTTAAGCCCGCTTTTGAAAATTTTAGCTTTCTGCCAGACGGGTTGTATATGTAAAATATCCTCTGTAGTAACTAGATTAATTATGCTTGGTAACTGAGTTTAAAATTACTTTTGCGATCTTTTTCCTGATCGAACCTCCAATCACATCTGGAAACGGCCCTATAGTTAACTTTACTGAACTATTTAAGGATTTGTCAGTTTTGTCAATGCATGTCTTTACACAGCCAAAATCATTTGCCCCGCAATATAATATCAGATATGTTTTCCAAGTTTAAGAACACCATTCTAGCGCAATCCTCTCTTGCCTTGTTACAACATACTAAAATTTACTGCTGTAGAAGCCTGTAATTAAAATGAACAGATGAACCAAATATCTCGAGAAAAAGTTCGTTCAAATGTCTTTCTTGTTCTATTATAACTTATGAATGATAACATTTAAATTGTTCTCTTCCTAACAATTAGATTGATTCGAATGAAAGTAAGTAGCTTTTCAAAGTCTAAAAGAATATAATTTACATGTATAGTGCATATAGTTATATTGAGGCGCAACACATCTAGTTTAAGGTTACTATAAATAATAAATTACCGGGAATGTTTGGTCGGATTCGTAAATAATGGTGCATGACTAATAATTAACAATACAGAGAGTAATTGTGTCTCTTTGCCCTACTGGCCAGCCCCCCCCCCCCCCCCCGAAGTTGAAGGTCTACGTGATGAAAGTACTCGTTTATAACGAGGTCATACTTAGGCAATGTCGAGTTTGAGCTTAAAGTGCTTAGTATAAAAAAGGTTTCTTACTAAAGATAGTTAATTATCTACTGTTGGAGACATATTAATCAGAACATGAGATCGAAAACACTATTTATTTATTTATTTATTTTTTGATGATGAAAACATGTGGAGTGTGATCAAGTAATTCTAAGATGGAGATCTCAATTTAAAGAAGTTAAAATCTAAAAACGTGTATAAGTCATTTATAAACATACCGAACAGAACTATAGCTCTTACATATTTTGACGTCTGTTTATAAAGTTGTGTGATCTAATCGTTACTAAAATAACGTTACAACTATAGGTGTATAATCATATGCTGGATTCCCGCAGCCAATATGCCTTGTAGCAACCTCTAATGTATTCTCTTTAGAGAAGTGGACAGGCTTTCGCCTACATCCACTTCTCTTCGCAAGCCTTCATGTTTTGATTCTGGAAAACGTGTAAATCTCGAACCGGTGACGGTCTACACTTCAACTGACATTTTGTCTAAAATACGTCTGAATGTACGTAATAGACGTGTTGTATTATCAATTTTAACATAAATACACACAATTGTCACAAGAAAACTGACCTTTAAGTATTGTTAATCCATTTTCACAAGTTTTCCATCCCGGATTTAAACTAATGTTTATCTACCACAGCTTATTAGAAAAAATTGAAAATTTTAAGTCGGATAATTTGGAAAAATTGGCGAAGACGTATTTTAATGTTCAAAAAAGTTTTTGACAATTCCCTTTTGATTTAGCATATTATTCAAAATTAATATTATTACCTGTACTTATTTTTACTATTTTAATACAATTTAAAAGTAAATTTGAGCTTAAAAATACTTCATTACTTCCTCACTGAAAATATTAAAAAATATTTTCTTTTATTTTTAAACGATATTAACTCTACCTTTCCCGAGAGATGTAAAAAAGATTTAAAACAAAGATCAAAAGAATTAGAACGAAACTTGAGGAAATACTGCCTCGTAAGTTTAAACAGAGTAGACGATTTCTCTCGTTTCATTATTATTTTGTAAAAATAGTTTCCATTTTTATCCGAAATAGAGATTTTTGAATACTTCAAGGGTTACTTGCACATAATTTAAATCCGGGATGGATTAACAATACTTAAAGGTCAGTTTTCTTGTGACAATTGTGTGTATTTATGTTAAAATTGATAATACAACACGTCTATTACGTACATTCAGACGCATTTTAGACAAAATGTCAGTTGAAGTGTAGACCGTCACCGGTTCGAGATTTACACGTTTTCCAGAATCAAAACATGAAGGCTTGCGAAGAGAAGTGGATGTAGGCGAAAGCCTGTCCACTTCTCTAAAGAGAATACCTCTAATGATAAAACGCCGCTTAATGATACAAATATCATTAAGCGTTGCAATTGCAACGCTTAATGCCATAAATTATTGCATTAATAGCTGACGTTCTCAACCGCTAATGCTAAATCGCCGCTTAATGATAGAATTATATCATTAAGCGTCACAAATGCAGAGCAACACTGACGCTTAACGAAACAAGCAAATATCGACATAATCGACGGTTAATGATACACACTAGTGTATCATTAAGCATTGCAGTTGCAACCTTTAATGATAAAAAAATTCACCCCCACCCCCCAATCCGGGATCTTGTCATGCATTGTTTTTAGTGTGAATATGTGATTTTTTTTAATTATTATTTTTTTCCTATATTTTTCATTTCTAAGAGATCTTTACTGGTGAGATATTTTATCAGCACCCCCTCCCCCTTCTGATAAAACTGGATACTTTGGATCTTATACATTTCAATTCTAGTGAATTTTCTTGTAATTTTCATCTCTCTTTGGTACATCTAATGTATTTTCAAAATAAAATTTACAGTTTAAATACTTCGAGTATTTTTAGAATGTATAGTTTGGGAAAGTATAATTAATACAATTTACTGCTGAGAAAGGAGTTTAAATTAAGAAATGTACTCTCAGGACAAGATCGTAAAATGAAAAATATACCAGTGAATCAACAAATACTCTGCATCAAGAATATGTATGTTTAATGTGCTAAGAAGAATGAACATCGGGATCGATCTTACAGTGGTGACAGGTCACGGTGCAGTGGTCAGGTGAACAAAAAGTATATGCAAAATACTTTTTTTTTATTTAAAAGAACATAGGCAATGCACATGGGCATATACCTTTTCCACTGATAATTTTCCCAAGATAAATGAATTAATTTAAATGCATAGAATAAGTACCATCAGAGACTTTTTACTTTATCGCAAAAAAAAAAAAAAAAAAAAAAAAAAAAAAAAAAAAAAAAAAAATTAATGAGTATGAAAACAATAATTTAATATTATGTACTTTTTTAATCTGTGTAAAAAGTGTTCAAGAAACATAAAAGAAAAAGTTTACAATCATATTTTATAAAGATGCCATGTTTTTCATCTTGAATTTACTACGTGGGAGTAAATACAACATTACAACATGACAACAGCTGTCGTGTTCTAAATTTTATATTTACATGTACTTCCAGTCGCCCGCGTGGCGCAGTGGTAAGAGCGTCTGCTCTAGAGTCGCGAAGTAAGGAGTTGATCCTTACGTCGCGAGTTCGAATCCCACTGTGGGACGTGGAGACCGGTCCTTCGAATGAGACAGTATAAACCGAGGTCCTGTGTCGCAGTAGGTGTTGGCAAGAAAAAGATCCCTCACTGCTCAATGGCCGTAAGTGCCGAGTATAGGTCAAAATTTGTAGCTCTCCACCGGCAAGTGGTGGCGTCTCCATATGAGTGAAAAAATTCTCGAGAGGGACGTTAAACAACATACAAACAAACATGTACTCCCCAACGGTAAATTGAAAATTAACATGTCAGAGAAAGGATTTAAAAAGAAATCGCGATAGCAACTTCTCAGGCCTTTCCGACGAGCGGAAAAAATTCTCGAATGTATTACGTAGACGCCATGACAACCCCCCTTTTCACAAACTTTGAAATAAATGTTGGAAGATTTCTTATCTGTAGAGCATGGAGTTTACCTTCATTGAATGAAAAAATATTACCTAAAATATACCACAGAATAAACAGGAAGATGTATAAATTTTTAACATCCGGTGATGTTAATACTTTCGAGATTGTTTTTCCGACCTCTGACGGAAAGACCCGAGAAGATTCGATTGAAAAAAATCGCTATAATCGAGCCTAACCCGATGTAAATTAAATGATCCCAACTGGAAATACATTCAACATTTTCAATTTCACAATAAAAAGACTATTTGGTTGCAATATATTTACAAACAATTTTAACTTATTAAGGAAGTTGATTTCTCCTTGTTAACTGCATCAGAATGACAAACTTGCTGTTTTAATTTTGAGTTGATTTTATCGGGTTAATTTCATTCGAGATTAGTGCAAACTTGAACCTTAGAATTTTTCTCAAATTTTGCAATTCAAATCAAGTTAAAAAAAGATTTTCAAACATTTGTTTTGTATAGGTAAAAAAACCCCCCTTCATTTAATGTCTTCTTTTATATTATAAAATTGGAAGGGAAATAATTTAACGCCTTTCAGAAAACTTTCGAACAATCATACTCTTTTCGAATGTAGCATGCTTAGATTTGCATGATATACTAGTATATCTTTTTCTTTTTTTTTTTGTCGGATGGCAGTAAAAATCAAAACAGGCGAGTCTATTGATCTGTAGAGACGACTATAAAGGGTAAGGAGGTGGATAAAATATACAGATTGGTTAAAAATGTGTCTAGAATTAGGCAGTGTAAGGTATTTGATTGACCAATGCTGGAAAGTGGAGAAATTCTCCAGAACCGTGCACAGAAAATCTTGCGCCGTAAATTGCGCAATATTTTCATAAAAGGATCTGTACCGTCATGGTTAAAGACTACAATATAAAAGCATAACGCTACAGTTCTGCAGATACCACAAATACTGAAATTTAAATACATATGCTAAGATTATGCCATAATTTATTATACTCGCCTATAAGTAGGCTTTTTGGGAGTTGAATTTTGAACAAAAGTCTAGGTCCGACTTATAGGCGAGTCTTAGAAAATTTAATTTTTTTTCTTAAAGAAGAAATTTATTAGTATTGTAACAACTCGTTTATAAAGGTTGGAACTTAATCTGATGCAGGAAATGAAGATCTAAGGTTACCACATTTACAATTAAAACACTAGTATTTAGAGAATTAAATGATCTTGTACTTGTTAAAATGCCCCCAAAATAAACTTTGAAACGCTCATAAATACAGTGGATTGTTCATCTGAAATTGGCTACAGATTCTAGCAAAATACCATCGACTTATAAGCGGGTCAATGACTAATTCTTCCGAATTTACCTGAAAAAATACAACCGACTTATAAGCGGATTCGACTTACAGGCGAGTATAAATGGTATACCGAAATGGATCGTTATTTACTGACAATTGCAATAGAGACAGACTGAAATCTTTCTAGTTACGAATAGAATTAACCACGTTTGAATAGTACAATTCTTTGATATGCTTGGACTTTCGGTATATAAGGCGTGCAATTCTCGGCACTACATAATTAGATCCTAGATCGATTCCCCTTGGTCACTAGCTCATCTGATTCAATACATATAAAGTAGCACAAATGCAAGTAAAGAAAGAAACACAGAAGTGTTTGAACATTTTCTGTGTGCTGTCTAGTTGGCAAAAATAAGCACGAATTAGAGTTCTTATTGCAATGACATTTATTTAATTTTCTTTTTTTTTTATCGATATCAATAAACAATACCTCGCATGGAAATACTTACTTTAGGACCCTGGGTAGCACATGTAAATTTGGATGATAAAAAAATTACCTAGGTTGCATACAAGGCAAGTCTGTGGCAAAATTTACAAAGTAAAGGGGAGGGCCTCCAAAAAAGGAGAATAAAAAATCCCTAATCTTCCCCAAGACCCTAAAGAAATATTTAAGTTAACCAACACTATATAAAATATTTCGAAGATAGCATTTTAAATAATAACCCCCCACCCCCACCCCATCCCGACACATACACACATACGTCGTCTCATTACTTCTCCTAAAATTGAACACTTCCATTAAACTACAGCGTAGTCTGATCGGTATTTTTTTTTTTAATTTTAATGAGAAAGTCGGTGATGTTACATTGGACGACAAACTGAAATTTAAACAGTTTTTTTCACGGCTGACGTCAAATAGCGGACATGTTTTTTTAAGCTTTGGCCCCGGGGGAGGGGGTTAAATAATTTCTTTCTGTTCTGAAATTCTTTCATCTTGAGATTTAAACAATGTTTTCTTATATATATTTAGTATATTATTCCAAATAACATGAGTTATTCCCGCATTTTTAGGTCACCTGAGTCACTCAGGTGACCTATTTCTATTCGTTTTCGTCCGTCGTGCGTTTGAAAATTTTTAACTTCTTTTTAACTTCTTCTCCAGAACCGCTCAAGTAATTTCAACCAAATTTGGTATATAGCATTTATGGGTGAAGGGGAACAAAAATTGTGAATTTCATGGTCCCTGCCCCCCTGGGGCCTGAGGGGTGGGGCTAAAACCACCAATATTAATGCAATCTTTAAAAATCTTCTTCTTTACTCCTGGACATCAAGCAGTCAAACTGTTGGCATTACTGTAATAAGCACTGAGCCCTCTACCAAAATTGTGAAATTCATGGCCCCAGGGTCAGGGGTTCTGGTGCTAGGACGGGGCTATATAGATCATACAGTGAATGTGCATTATTTCTTTGAAAATCTTCTTCTCTACTCCTGGGTATTATTGAAATAAATCAAATACATAGTTATGTTAAGCAAGAGTGACTTTATCGAAATTGTGATTTTCATGGCCCCTGGATTAGGGGTTCTGATGTTAGGGCCGGGCTCTATTTATCATATAGTGAAAATGCATTAATGCTTAAAAAATCTTCTTCTCTGCTCCTGGGTGTTTTTGAAACAAACTAAGTACATTGTTATGATAAGCAATGATGCCTCTTCCAAACTTTTGAAATTCATGGCCCCAGGGGCAGGGGTTCTGGTTCTAGGGTGGGGCTATATGGATCCTATAGTGAAGGTGAATTTTTTCTGTGAAAATCTTCTTCTCTGCCCCTGGGTACTATTTAAACAAACATTGTCAAGGGTTCTAGCGAAAAGGTTGGGGGGAGGGGGGGCTCTATTGATTATATAGTGAAAAAGCAAAATTTCTTTGAAAATATTCTTTTCTGCTTCTGGTTAAAAAGCAAAGAAGCTGATATATAGTTATGATGAGCAAGAGTGCTTTTTCCAGAGTAGTGAATTGCATGACCCCGGGTCAGATGTGCTGGTGTAAGGATGGGGCTCTGGATAATATATTGAAAATGCATTAATTCTATTAAATAATCCTGTCTGCTCCTTAGTGTTAAGCAGATAAACAAAGTGATTACACTGTACTTATGATGAGCGAACTTCTGGTCCCAGGGTGAGAGACTCTAGTGTTTCTCGGTGGAGGGGGGGGGGGGGGAGGCTCTATTGATAATATATTGAATCTGTAGTAAAAATGCATTATTTCTTTAAAATTTTTTTCTGCACTTGGGCATATCAGAGGCAAAAAGATTAAAAGATTTAATAAGGAAGGGTATTTTTACCAGATATTTTAACATCTGGAACATTTGGTCAAGTGTTTTGGTCCTGGCCAGGGCTCTATTGATTTGTATTCTACTGAGAGGAGTTATTCTCCTTTGCCATTTACTTTTGATAATTAATCACTGTAAACAATGTACTTGAAAGGTTAATAGAATAAGAGAATTATGCAAGAATTTTTATTGTATAATATAATACAAAAAGTATTTTCATAGTTTTAATGATCAGGTAAACTTGTAAGTAATAGATAAATAAAAATGGAACAAAAATAACTTGTCTTATTAAATGTTCATCAAAGACCAAGAGAGGCAAATGTAAGAGATTTCAACAAGAAATTAAAATAGTACAGAAGCACTGATAGGTTTTTAACATACTGTATAGTGATAGTGATAAATGGGAAACAGATTAGAACCTAATTTACAAACTGTCAATGAATACTAGATTAATTATTTTGTTGATCCTGATCACCCTATTTTTCTTGTTTTTGGGCAACAAAGCTTCACCTTTCAGTTCATTTTACACTCTATGGATCCTCTAAATTGTTGTGTTATACTCAGGTGACCGTTAAGGCCCTTGGGCCTCTTGTTCATAGTGCTATTTACTTAACGAATAAAGCATAAATGAACCTTTTTCTCAAAACAATATATATTATCCAATGTATTACATTGTATTTTTTGTGTTATGTATCCTTAAACATAAGTTGTCAATATTGATGTCTCTCTTTTTCGAAATTTGGAGAAATGGAGCAGATTAAAAATACAATAGTGAAAATCATCAATTTATTTCTCGATATGTATATCTGAAATGTTAACAGTGACATGTGTTAGGCTGTATCAAATCTAAAATACAAAGTTTCGATAAAAAATATTCAAATATATTATATATATTTTAGGTTGACTATTCAAATCGTTGTATCAAATTAAAAGGAATTTGCTTGTTTCTGTATTTTCAGTAAAAAAAAGAATGGTTCTTTTAAAAGGATTTGAATATCATTTCATTTATCTCCTTTGTCTGTATCTCTTTCTCTCAGCTATCTCACTGTCTGTCTTTTAAACATCCGGAGCTTAAAGAAGTTCCCTTGACTAGCTAGAAAACATAGTAAAACTCCAATAATTACCATTTATATAGCACAAGGGCATATATAAATGTTTCAATTGGCAAGTGATATCTCATTGTTCAGGAAAAGTGGACCTGTGTTTCTCTGAGATATCGCAAGCCATTTCTAAATTTTATATCATTAAAGGTTGCAACTGCAACGCTTAATGATACACTAGTGTGTATCATTAGTCGTCGATTATGTCGATATTTGCTTGTTTCATTAAGCGTCAGTGTTGCTCTGCATTTGTGACGCTTAATGATATAATTCTATCATTAAGCGGCGATTTAGCATTAGCGGTTGAGAATGTCAGCTATTTATGCAATAATTTATGGCATTAAGCGTTGCAATTGCAACGCTTAATGATATTTGTATCATTAAGCGGCGTTTTATCATTAGAGGTTGCTACAATGCCTTCCGTCTGCGCTTACGATGTACAGCTAAAGAATATTGCTGCTTAATCAGCCATATCGGAAAGAAATAAATATAAAGTAGGGATGGCAATTTCTAACCGGTTAACCGATTACTCGGTCGGAGCGATGGCAATCGGTTAGAAAAACTGTAATCGGTTAGTCGAAAAAAATTAAAATATATGTAAAAATGAAAATCTTCCTAAAATTAATTTTAAAAAGAAATTCCTACTTAAACGTTGATAATTTAGCGTTTTAGTGTATTTATGTAGGCTGATTGGGAGGTAATTATGGCTCTCCAGATTAAAATTGTGGGGTAATTGGTCAGTCTGAGATGTGTTAATTACTGTTAAAACATCATGTCGTTACCCTGACTGTCCTGTAATTCTTTAACGATAATAATCACCGTTGAGGACCGTGAATTGGTGTGTGTATCTTTTGCAGTTATCTATCAAATTAAATTAAGCAACAAACATTGTAAATTAAGTGATGTGTTTTAGACGTAGTTTTGATTATGGTGATAATGAAGAATGAACTTGTGTGACATCCGCTCTGGAAAATTATCCACGATATCTCAGGCATGTTTCATGGTTATCTGAATTTTTTATTGTCTATTGAAATAAAAAAATATATGCATGTAGTTTTCTGATTAAGAATAAAGACAAATAGAATATTTTTGACCTCTAACATTTTTTTTAATACTTCTTGTGCATGGGAATAGAACTACCTGAAAAAAAGTCAAGAAAATGAGTAGTTTGATACGATTAACTGGTTAATCGGTCGGAACGTTTTGCGGTTAACCGATTAGCAATTCTGTATTCGATTGCCATCTCTAATATAAAGTGATTCGAATTTTTAAATGACCTAAACAAATCATCTTAATACGAATGAAAAGCAGCTGCCTTTTTATGCCAATCATTGCATCGTGGGAACGCTGGTAAAAGCGCGGGAAGACGGCACTGAAAGAATTGCATTTCATTTGAAGTGACTTTTAGATTTATTGGCCATTCCTATCAGCAAAATCTTAAGTTTAATTAGCTTTTCGTCAGAATACGAACTTGACATGTATAAATTTCCAAACCCAGATGAATTAATTTTGTGACGGGAACATACGTTCAGCGCATTGAAGAATTCCCGATGCTGTACAAAAATCGCCAAACGTGCCATCAATTTTGAGCAGATGTAGAAGTTAGCTGAACCTGCAAAACAGAAAGACATCAAGATAAATAAATGCGTTTCATATTTCGAACCAGACTGTGACCTGCCGGCCTAACAAAAAGATAATATTTTATTTGTGTTTAATTAATTTATTAATTACTTTATTTCTTTATTTGTGACGATGTGTATGTGTGTGTAAAACAACAAATGGAAGGCGTTTGACATAGTGGTTATTCGAAGCCAAGTACGCAAAAAAAATCATCTGGTTTTCTTGGCAATAGTCTAAAAACGATTTTTTGTATCCATTTGCCAGGTAAAGATGTTATCAATGGTGCTATCATACCGATTATGGCCCTACATCTATAAGATAATGGGCTTTATTGTATCGCCCTTCCTGATATACGGGCCTAGTTTTGATAGAGGTGTTAAGGAAAAAGGAACAGCCATTCGCCCAAAGCGATTTCACTCAGCAACATATATTGAATTTGTCCTGATACAGATCTGATGAAATTAATTTCAATAAATTAATTTATTTATTTGTTCTTCACTCCATGCGCCCTAAATTAAATTAAAAACCATTTCTAAACCCATCGCCTAATTCTTGCTTTGTGAAATGATTACGTTGTTTTGCAAATAATAATTCCTGGTTAAAGTTTAGAATTTATTAAAGTCCAAAAAGTACAAAATCAAAAAGTACATTTTATAACACAAAATTTGTAAAAGAGAGAGAGTGAGTAACGGACAAACTAACGCACGTTCTCATCTTTGACAACTCCTCCCACTTTTCATAAATGAACCAATGAAACAAGTTTAAAGACAGTAGTAAAATTAGGGGAAACAGTTTAAGTAAGCATAACAAATTCAAAGAAATACCAGTCTAAGATCTGACCATAAATCTGATAACAATTATGAGCGAATAGCATCGATATCGTTGGACGGGGAGAAAGATGTCAAGTTTAAGAAATTACCAACACGTGCAACAAAGCTCTTTCTAGAGATCAAATAAAACAATTAAATTTCAATTATAGATTTCCAGCACATCAATTAAAAATACTTAAACAATGGCTTAATCATAAGTACAACAAAGAAACTAACAAATTGTCTTTATCAAATATATATATATATATATATATATATATATATATATATATATATATATATATATATATATATATACGCATGTATAAGGTTTTCTGTTTCAAAAAGTGTTTACCCAGGCCGGGGTTGCTGATTTGTTGAGGACGGACACGAAGATGTTAATCGAAGCGAGAACAAGCTTAAATGTACATGTTTTATAACAATGTGCACATATACACACAATAGGTAACGATAGTTGACATCAAAACACTAGTCTTTTAATTGTATGAGGGATGCTAGCGAGGACAATTAAATATTACAAGTGAGGATCAGGACAATATTGCACGTAATGCAGCCATTACTTGCTATAAACGTGTTTGTTTTGTTTTAAAATTGTACATTCCCCCCTTTCAAAGCTCATTGATTGGTGAATAAACAAATTAGTCTTATTATTATAGCCTCATATATCGATAACATTAAGGCTCTATGCGCATGATCTTAAGAGTCCGAGATTAAATTAATTCAAGTCACTGGGGGTTATAGATCTCAATCTTATCGAATTTTTTAAAAATGCAATTGATACAACAGCGACAATATTATACTAAAAATTGATGTAGGCATACATGATGACATACCGATTGTGCTGTGTGAAGTATTATGCATGTCCTCCTCATTGCTGGTATTGCCCTTATTCTCTCCCTCCATTTTGTAATGCCTTGTTTGGCTTTGGCAAATATAGATGTTGTGGACATCTTGGTCAATATTTACAGCAACAATACTTCTACAAGTGAGAGCCTCGGCTAACGTCCGTACGCTCCTTACAGCCCTTCGACACGAAGTCAAAAAAAAAACTCTAGCATGTTGAAGTACGCTAACGGTACATTTAGTGCAAACAATCAGTAAATCCTCATCCTTATACGCCACAGTCTTTTGACAATGTCATTGCGTGTGCAATATTTTAAATTTTCTTAAAAATTCACAGCAAACCCTAAACGTGTAACATTTGGAAATGGTGTGAGAATGGAATTTACAAATGCTTGCGCATATATTGCGCGCGCATCATTCCATGTGGTGCGCTGTGATAAATGGATTTATCGATACAATGACCTTGTCAGCAAATACAATTTATCATTGAGTCAAATGCTGACTGACGTTTTTCATACTAATTGTTGGCCATTATTTACACACTGAATTGTCGACGGATTTTTCCGTTATTTCCCGATCATGACAAGGAGCACACGGCCGGTGTGACCGGTCGGCAGGGGATGCTCACTCCTCCATGGCACCTGATCCCACCTCTGATGTTTGGGGGTCCGTGTTTGCTCTGCTCCTATTTTGTATTGATTAATGGAGTTTTGAGCTTGAATACTGTTCGTTATCTCCATATATTTCATTTATAACGTATTCACTACATAAATCCGAATAATTCACAAGAGAATTTCTTTTACTTTACTATATCGTAAAACTTTAGAAACATTATGATAATTCTAAGGACACTCTTAAAGTTCATATAGACAACAGTAACTCGTAAAATCAGCATAACAACGGACAATCACCGCACAAAATGTAAACTATCATTCTATGCATTTGACAATCATTGTAATGTGTTGACACTGAGGTATATACTGCCAGAAATGTTGCCTCAGATAGTCACTAGTTAGAAATGGAGTATTATACTCTCAGAAATGCTGCCTCAAAAAGACATTGCAGTTAACAGTAGACATACATTTTTTTCAGAAATGCTGCCAAAATCATTCTGGTATAACTTAACAGGAAACCACTAAATGATATAATATTTAGCTGCATCAGACAGTCTGCCCTAAAGGAAAAATATAAACTATTAAACAATCAATTCAAAACTACTGTTGAAATGTCTGTAATTGACCTGTAAGACAGATTTAACTGAAATAACATCTGAGGTACTGTGGGTAACTGAATATTAGGCATGCCTGATAGGTGTGGAACACCCTTAAATCTAAATTGTACTGGGTTAGTTAATCCTTGGATTATGATTTAAGAAATTGTCTCTAAATATGAGTTGGTTGTATTGTAAGGTCTATCTTCACATATGTCTATGCATGTTAATATGTGAGTAATTTAAGAGGAAAATCTATGGCATTCAGAAAAAGTTAAATGATCATGGTATGAGTGATACAAAATTAGTAAAGTCATTCAACATTTTATATTTTTTATTTATTTATTTTTTTTTTAAAACATTGATTATAAATACTACTCGTATTACACTGTGCTGGTTTGGTATATATTCTTGTGCAGTGTCTATAACCCTGGAATTTCTTGATGAAATGCATAATTTAAATTATTTAGAAGATTACTAAAAACTACCATTTTATCAAAATAAAATTGTATTGAACTATTGGATAAACTCAGTAGCTATCACAATGAGGAATAATTTTTTAAAGATGCTGTAAAATTCCTGCAATATTTAAAATGGCATTTCTTCCTAATTCCACACATGAAAACAATGTTACATATCCCAGCATTATTTCCAGCAGTAAACATCTGAAGTTTGCTAGCAAAGAATATATATATATATATATATATATATATATATATATATATATATATATATATATATATATACACACACACATTTTCTTTTCAAGTTTAAATTGGAACATCTACTGTTGTATAAGAGCCTGAACATATATCATCAGAGATAAAATCATTAATAGATCACATTTTTTTTTTTTTTTTTTTTGTTACTAACAGAAATGAGTGAGTTTTGCAGAATATCAAATAGGGATATAACAAAAAGGATTTGCAATCTTACCAAGTGAAATCCCTAAAGATTCACCAATGTTTCCATGTTCATTTGAAAGTAAATTTGAAGAAAATTCTTGATTGCATCTATAACATGGTGCTAAAACAAGCAGTTAATAGTAAACCCAGTATGTGTACATTAATGCACTAATTGATTTGACTCTATAGAAACATAGGAATACATGAATCTTGGTAAATTAATAGCTACAAATTAAAAATATGAGTGTATGCATATAATCATCAGGAATTACTAATAATAATCTGAATACTTGTATTAGAAGTTAATGCATGTCACAGTTAACATGAAAGTAGTTGACTTTGAATTACAATTAACCTAAATAAAATATTATTCATCAAAATTTATTCCGAAGTAATAATTTAGAATATTTAATTCTTAATTCTAAATGTAACATTCCCAGGAATGCTTAAAGTAAAGTTCTACAAGAGATGTGTAACAATGCTGGAATACACTTATTACCCAAATAGGGGCATAATAATCTTACAGTACCTACATCATAGGAGCGAGAAATGTAAAAACAACTATCTAGGGGCATAGATATTTATGTGAATAAATTATGCAACCAAACCATTATGCCTAATGAGTGCCATAATAAACCAGTGATCATAGCCTGGGGAAATACCCCAACCATATACTGGGGCACAATAACAAGGCAATAATTATTGCTAAAGATTACCCCAGCCATAAAGCAGCTAACAATAATGTAGTATTCCTAGATAGAAAATAAACTCCAACCGCATAGTTACAAATTAATAAACCAGTTATCCTAGCTAGAAAAAACATTCTGAACTTATATCGGCACAACAATAAAGCAGTAATACTAGCTGGAAATTAAACCCCAATCATACAGGGGCACAATAATAAACCAGTAATCAGGCTAAGAGACACACTCCAACCATGCAAGGGCACAATAATTGAAATTTCTTATAAATTACTAGTAATTCAATTTTTAAAACCTGGAAATGGGTGCAAAATCTTGCACAAACATTCCAATTAAGATATATATATTGCATAATTTATTATTTCTCAGTCTATGAATAATAACAATTAACCATAATCCCAACTATATTGGGGGCAAGATCCTGCTAAAATAAAACTCCAACCATATACGGATGCAGTATCCTGCAAAATAAAACTTCACCATATAGGACGTAAAGGATCCTGATAAAATTGAACCCCTACGATGAAGAGATATATGATCCTGCTAAAATTAAACCCCAACCATAAAGGGGTGCAGGATCTTGCTAAAATTAAACTCTGACTATACAGACGTACAAGATCCTGCTAAAATAAAAATTTTAGTATAAACTATTATAGGAGTACAGGATCCTGCTAAAATTTTACTCCAACAATATAGGAGAACAGGATCCTACATGTACTAAAATGAAACCTGGAAAATATATAGGGGTAGAGGATCTTGCTTAAATTAAATCTGAACCATATAGGAGTGCAGGAACTTGTTAATTTTAAACTATGAGCAAATATCAGTACAGGATCCTGCTAAAATTAAACCCTGACCATAAAGGGGTACAGGATACTGCTTCATAATGTATAAATTAAATTAAAAATTAGGATCCTGCTAAAATTAAACCCCAACCATATAGGGGTACAGGATCCTGCTAAAATTAAACTCCAACCATATAGGAGTACAGGATCCTGCTAAAATTAAACCCCAACCATATAGGGGTACAGGATCCTGCTAAATTTAACCCCCGACCATATGGGGGTACAGGATCCTGCTAAAATTAAACTCCAACCATATAGGAGTACAGGATCCTGCTAAAATTAAACTCCAACCATATAGGAGTACAGGATCCTGCTAAAATTAAACCCCAACCATATAGGGGTACAGGATCCTGCTAAATTTAAACCCCGACCATATAGGGGCACAGGATCCTGCTAAAATTAAACTCCAACCATATAGGAGTACAGGATCCTGCTAAAAATTAAACTCCAACCATATAGGGGTGCAGGATCCTGTTTAAATTGTTCATTGTGTTGATGTAGCTTTTCCATTGTTATTTTTAAATGTAGGTTAATAACAAATTCAATCAGCTCATGATAAATCTCGTCCACTGTTTCTCTAACATAAATCATTTGATACTGCACGGCTGATAAGAAATCGACATTTGGAAAGTCTGTTACGTAACTTGTGCCTTGCGCGCACTTTTAGCCAGTGCTGCCCACCATACCTGTTTCAAAGATGTAAAACCACAGGAGTTCGCAATTTTATCAATAAAGTCAATAAAAATCACTCGATTGACCAAGCCATGAGGGTAACGGGATGTTTCGCACCTAAGCATGGTTCGCGCTGCGATGTTTCGCACCAATTCCGTTTCGCACTGAGATGGTTCGCCCCACATTGTTGTACAAATATGTGCTAGCCTACTGAAGTTCGTTTAACAAAATTTTAGATTTTAAACATGTTATATGGTGTAAATTTTGATATTTTTTGAAACATTTTTTTTAATTCAAGAAGATTATATTTGTAGCAGAGACATAATTATTTATGTCTGTGTTTGAAGTATACATAGCATATAATTATGTATACGATGGCCGATAGCGGCCGTCAATTTACACTAACGTTATGTGTGTAACATGTACAGCATTTTCAATGAAAACTCACTGACACATTACACCTAAAAGGAAAAGTGTACGAAGTGTACAGTGTCAAAGCAAATTCCATGTACACTCTACACCAACGTTTTATGTGTAAAATGTCAGTAAAATTTTCATGTACACTCTACACCTAAAGGTGATATCAAGATTCAAAACAGATCCAATGTTTCTTTATCGTGCTGCTCCCTCAAAGTGCCTCTTGATGTTCACATAAACCTGAAGTAATTTTTATTTATATTTTCGCTATAAGGAAATGGTTAAATAAATGCGTCTGTCCAGTAGAAGATATCAAACAGTTCATATAGTTCTGGAAGTGAAAAATCTTGTTTCTAGTAAATATGGATGAAAGGTTATAATACATTTCAAAATATATAAAGTGAATCATTTTCTTTTACTTAGCAGTAATATTCACAATCATTTTCACACAATGTGAAATGAAAACAAGAATTGTTTTATATTGTGTGATAATTATCACTTTCCATTTTTTGACTGGAAAATTTGAATGCTGATGTACCTCTCCTACTGGCAGACTGACCCGTTTTCCAAGCTGTGTCCTAAATAGCGTTTTCGATAGTTATTATCATGATCTGATTAAGTACCTGTAATTTAATTGATGACCCTTTTAAACCTTTCATAAAATACTAATTTTGCTCTTTACTGATTATTTACCAAAGAACTTAATTTGCCAGCATTTCCTCAGGCCCCAAAACCATAAAATGAGAATAGACTTAAGTCAAAATTTGATTTTTTAGTATCTTGAATTTTTTTTTAATGTTGTTGCCAGATCTATGTGAACTTCAAGAGGTACCTTGCGGGAGCAACACAAAGAAACA
Organism: Saccostrea echinata; assembly: GCF_033153115.1. Classification (NCBI taxonomy): domain Eukaryota; kingdom Metazoa; phylum Mollusca; class Bivalvia; order Ostreida; family Ostreidae; genus Saccostrea; species Saccostrea echinata. The sequence continues at coordinate 1,325,474 of NW_026889811.1, forward strand.
CGTCTGGTTCTGTTTCGAATCTTGATTTCACCTTTAGATGTAGAGTGTACATGAAAGTTTTTCTGACACTTTACACACATAACTTTGGTGTAGAGTGTACACGGAATTTGCTTTGACACTGTACACTTTGTACACTTTTCCTTTTAGGTGTAATGTGTCAGTGAGTTTTCAGTGAAAATGCTGTGCATGTTACACACATAACGTTAGTGTAAATTGTCGGCCGCTATCGGCCATCGTATATGTATGTATAATTATGTATTATTTTAACACCATGCTAATTATAATACCGCCATCTAATTAAGTAATTATTGCTGGTTTGACTACCAACACGTCCATTAATAAATTCTCACCTTTCGATCTACAACTAATTACAATTAAATCTTCATGGAATATTTGATGAACACGATCCGTAATCTTTGGCAGTGCATACATGTATTATTAAGTCATGCATTTGAACACACAACATCTATATATGTATATCTTATAATTGATAAACAATTTTTTAAAATGGATAAAAATGTCATTGAATATTTAAAATAAATCGTGAGATGTTTCGCACCTAAATCGGCGCGAATCATCCAGGCGCGAACCATCTCAGTGCGAAACAGAATGGGCGCGAAACATCCCGGATTCGCCATGAGCTATGCGTTAGCATAGCGAAATTTTAGTAGAGAAATGTTGTTTGATATGAATGCTGACGAGCGGTGCTGAAAAAGCGGTGGATAAAAGCCAAATGGTCGATTTCTCCAAAAACGCGTTGCATTCCTGTTCGCTATGCTAACGCATAGCTCATGGCTTGGTCAATCGAGTGATTTTTATTGACTTTATTGATAAAATTGCGAACTCCTGTGGTAAAACATAAAGCGATGTGATGTCACTCGATCGTCTAAACTAACTGAATCAAAAGTTTTTCATCCACGTACAGAAAAATATCACCAAATCATGTTTTTTTTTTTTCAAAGTGCCATTCTATTATCATTGCAGCATGAGCTGAAAAGTCACGTAGCCACAAAACATTGGCATAACGTTAGTTCACGATCACAACATGTTTTTGTACGGATATATACTTACACAATGTTTGTAAACAATATCCAAAAAATATTAAGCAGCGGACAACATTACAAGTCCAAGAAACGGTGGGAGGATGTAAATCAATTCAGATACATAAACATGATAAACAAATCCCAATCAAAAATTTGTTTCCATCAGAATGCATGGTCTAGAGATAAACAAGATCAAGTTACAAATCTATAGAAGCAAGAATTAACTGCGGCACTGAAAATTCCGGAAAAATTCTCTATTAACAGTAGAATAACAGAGATGGTATAAATTACTTTATGTTGCACATAAATACAAATAAGTTAGCAATGCAGGCACAACAACATGATATTTTGTTATATCTCATTTTCACTCGGCAACTATTTTTTCAACAGTTATGACGTTATGTATTTAACCTCCGTAACAAATACTTCATTTATATATACAAACTAAGAAATGACGACAAAATTTAGTTTATGTTATATTTTGCAAGCTTCTTTTATTTTATGGACTTTAATAAATGTTAAGATATAAATAAAAGGAAACCTAAACCGTTAAAGTTTACGTCATATAGCTTACTATAACGTCATTTTGTGAAGGCATCAGAATATCTGAGTTTAGTATTAGCATATCAGCGTTTCATTTCGAGTCAAAGTATGGATGAAAGTCATTATTGTTAATTGATAAAACGTCATTATTCTCTTATATCCCTGACTTTTTTCATACTAATTGTTAGGCCATTATTTACACACTGAATTATCGACGGATTTTTCCGTTATTTCCCGATCATGATAAGGAGAACACAGCGGGTGTGACCGGTCGGCACGAGATGCTGACTCCTCCATGGCACCTGATCCCACTTCTGATGTCTGAGAAGTCCGTGTTTGACCTGCTACTATTTTGTAATGTTTAATGGACTTTTGAGCTCGAATACTGTTCGTTATCTCCACATATTTCATCCCTAATTTCGTGGGGGTTTAATTTTTGTTGTTTTCGTGCTATGAAAAGAAACGCGAAATCATATCAACAAAATGGTTAAATCCAATAATGCAGTATAATGCTTACATTCATCCACGCAATAAAAAAAACCCTCGAACCTGTCATTTTCACTCAAATCACGAAAATTTGACCCCACGAAAATAAGTGATTTTACAGTATCTAAATGTAGAAGAGAAGGCCAGAGCAAGAGACTTCCTCTTCTGCTATGCAAGTTTTGAAAAAATTCTGTTTATAAGAATACAAAAACTGGTCTTTCCACAATTGTTCAGTTTATATGTATTTTAAGTATAAAAAAAGAATGTTAAAATTAATGCCATTCATGTTTGAAAAGGTTATGAATGATAATAACTAGGAACACAATCATAGGTATATTTACAGTAAGGAGTTAATGCTTATCAAAAAAGACTTCTTAAATATATCTAAAGAATTACATACGTATGCATGTTTCTCTCTTTATCCGTACTGTATTCGAAGATTGAACTTAAAAAAAAGATTTTTCCTCCACATGTATTCAATTTTCGTTTTCCAGTAAAGACAGACAGAAGAAAAAAAGAACATTTGGTAAAAAGTTTTTAATTAAATATGAAGTTAATGATGTGAGCAGAAAACTATGAAAACACAACGTATTTACCAGATAGATAAATTTTCTTTGGATATTTTTGTTATCTATCAGGAGAGTACCAATACAATAGAATTTCAGTAAATCAATTGTACATGTATAAAATTGTAGCTCGTTTTTGTATCTTTAAGATAATGCTACTTCTATCAACCAGAATCAGCTTTCTTCAAAGAACGAGAGGAATGAAAGTGACATAAATATACATAACTATAACAGTTGCCCCATTCTATCTCTCTGTGGCCATAATAAAGTAGGAGCCAAGTCTTTTACCGATAAAAACGAAACAGACGAGTCGGAGGTAGTTTACAGTAAACCAAAACCGAAAAAGTGTTACAATAGAGTGCAGGAGTTAGACATGTCTCTGGAACTGACATGCCCGGATGAGTCAGAAGGAGAAGACGTATTTGATAGTGACGAATTTGATGACGATACAGATGCAAGAGACAATGTAGAACTTTTCGGATTTAACAAAAATCAGTCTGTTCTTACCTTCAAATCCTCAACTGACACCAAACAGACAAGTACTGCCTATGAACATATGTTTTAGTCGTCAGTTACATTGAAACTCTGTACATTTACAGTTAGTCTTCTTCATCTAGTTTAGGTACAAATAGACCCAACCTGTTCTCCATTATCAGAGCACTTTTTCTATATAATTTAAAAAACATTATCTGACGATTTTTAATACATAATGATGAGTCACAATCTCTACTACGTTTAATCTTGGAATATTCCTAAGGTATTTTAATGTTTGAATTACTTTAAATGTTCACCAAAATCAAAAAGAAATAAAATTATCCACTTGGAAAGTTTGAATTAATAAATTCACATTCCATCTAGCAAGTAAATCATTATTTACAAAAATGAACTGATTACCTGACAAAATTTTGTTTCTAAAAAGGTAAAAGGCACTGTCACATATATTTCAGGGTATCTTAAAGAGAAAGAATTATGTGAATGTATGGATGATGTAATATTATTTCTCAGAAAAAAATCACTGATTAATCTCATAAATCAAGGACATAATACGAATCGTGAATCTGGCAAAAACACAGACCCCTGGAAACGTACAAGAGTGGGACACGGTGACTAGGAGGAGTAAGCATATCTTGTCGACTGGTTAGTTCGGCCGTGAACCCTGAAGATTATGAAATAGATGGAGTAATCCATAGTCGAATTCAGTATATAATTGATTGATTGATTATTATTGTTTTACGCCGAGTCGGCAATATTTCAGCCATATTTCGGCGAGACATTAAGTATAAAAAGAATGGACTAACAATCGGTATGATTCGACCAAACGAAGGTTACATTTACAAACAAGGTCTTTATTAAGAAAAATAGAATAAAATAGATTTGCTAAATGCTGACTATCAACAAGGTTAATTGTTGAAATCCTTGTTAAACCGACTTATTTATTTGTCGATAGTTGTTTCGATTTGAAAAATAAGCCTGTATACGATCAGTCACAAGAGAAAGTGACATAATAATATGAAATTTTGTAGTTGAAGTAAACTTTAAATATCGAGCATTTTTAAAATTTTTATAATGTTGAAGTTAACAAGTTGAATTTCTCCAAAAACAAATCATCTTAGAATTGACGTATAACTACAAAATCAAAATTTGTTTAAAGATTTAGTAAAAAGTCAATTATTCTGTGCTAAAAAAGAGCTAAGAACGTAAGATTGGATGCAGGGAAAATTAAGAAATAGTCAATAAAAATCATTGAAATTGAATTTAATTATTAAAACTTAAAACTCTGTCCAATGATGTCCTGTTCGTTTTGAACAGAACAGAACTTCTGTTACTAAACGGCTGTAAAAACGGAATAAAATGTAGATTTAGATAAAACATTAACATTATAAAATCAGGCGAAACTAAACAAAATTACTCCTAGCAAGAATTGCAAGAGAATTAATGATTTTTTGCACTTTATTGCAATTTCATTGTAAAGTATAGAAATGATGAGTAAGCATCATTAGAATTTATGCTTAATTTAAGCGATGCTTTTAAACAGGCGATGGATTACATGTATTTAAATTATAGTGTTCCTTGGAATTTTTTTAATACATGCATAAAAATGACCGATGAAATAGCAATGATTATGAAATTCAATATTATTTTAAATATTGACCAGTATCTACTATATTCCAAAAAGTAACTGAACCTAAACTCAAATAAAAATTGGAAGAGAAAAAATATTATAATCTATCCACTATAATGCACATTTGCTGCTGAAATAGCTAAGATGCTGTCCAAGCCATTGCATATTATTTTTTCCATCATCTTAGCTAAAATTCCAAACAGACAACAACAGTTGAATTTCTCTTACTGGCTCTTACCACTATCTTGATTTCTTGAATTTTGTAGGATCATTTCTTGATCTGTTTATTATCAATTTTGTAAGGACAAGATACTAGTATTCTTTCCTAATGTTAGACGTCCTTCATTTTTGCAAGTATTCGTCCTACATATGATCCTCATCAAATCAACATTTGAACGTTTCAACGATATACTTTATTATGTTCCCAAAACGAAGTTTTGTTTTTTCCTTTCTTATTTCTTCTCGGGTACTTAATTGTCCGCGAGTGTTCCCGGAAACTGCTCATCCATATGAGTTAAAACCTTTTTAGGGTTCATAGGCATGTAGTGTAGATGTGCTCGTCGAAATTAAGGCTATTTTGCATGCACATGCATGTACGTGCGGGCGCATGCAATGAGTGAAATGACTGATATACTTAAGAGGGCTGGGTGGTTGTGACCATTTTCAGACTATATTGATCTCCTTTAGAAGAGCTCCATATAAAGATATACAAAAATGATCAAATTTTAAAACTAAAATGAATGAGATTTTTATTTGCCAAATGATAGTTGACAGCTTAAGATATCATATCTAAAAAATTAAGTTACACTTGATGTTTAATTTGTTGACCCCCCAGCCTCCTTAATATAGCTGTAACTTTTATATATTTCTTGATGGAATACTTTGAAAGTCATAATTTAAAGACTTACAGATGGTGTAAACAAGATGACATGGCCAAATTAGCATGAACTCACGATTGATCTGATTGACTGAAATAAAAAAATTCAATATCCTTTTTGTTTTTCTTCTACCGAGGTTTGCGACGATGGAAGCGTATATAAAAGTCCTATAATTTTAAAAAATAAGGAATTTCAAAAAGGTTTATATTATTTTTTGTTGTAAGCTTATTTTGGCATCAATTTACATAAATTACATAAATTGCAAACCATTGACAATTTTTGAATTAGATATGGAATTATCTAGATTTTGAAATGTCATGTTACAATGCGAAATAATTTTTTGCCACCAATCAAAAATAAATTTTACTTTGAATATAACTTGCAATAAAAACAGATGACAATGCTTTGTTTCCGCTTATTTTCCGGTTTGCTCTAAAAACCAAAAATAAAATTATATTTATATACATTGAATCAACAGGAAATATGCATTTTTACTAGTGTTGTCAAATCGGACGATTTTTAGTAACCGGTTACTCGCTTACTTTTCCGATCGAGTACCCGGTTACTCGGATGATTTTTCGTTACATTTACCATATCTATCATTTATCTCATCCTTTACCTATAGGTAGAAATAAAACAAATGTACTGTATATATGAACTATATTTACAATTACAAACTCACACACACACACACACCCTCACACACACACACACACACACACACACACACACACACACACCCTCACATGCATCACCGACCATTCGAGGACTATGACACCCCACCTTCCTCCGAGGACTATACTTTCTAATTGAGATATTTTTTCAAGATTTGGTATATTTATAAGGTTTGGCACTAGATACACGATGGGGGGTTGCATTATGTTGTATTTTGAAAATTAAAGCATGATTTTTTCACTATGCTTTAGAGGACGTTGTGTTAACGTAAGAGGACGTTGTGTTAACGTGAGAGGACGGTGTGTTAACCTTGCGAGGACGGTGTGTTAGCCGTGAGAGGACGGTGTGTAAGCCGTGAGAGGACGGTGTGTTAACCTTGCGATGACGGTGTGTTAGCCGTGAGAGGACGGTGTGTTAACCTTGCGAGGACAGTGTGTTAGCCGTGAGAGGACGGTGTGTTAACCTTGCGAGGAAGGTGTGTTAAGCTTGAGAGGACGGTGTGTTAACCGTGAGAGGACGGTGTGTTAAGCTTGAGAGGACGCTGTGTTAACCTTGCGAGGACGATGTGTTATCCGATAGAGGACGTTTTGCTTATGCCCCACAAAAGAGATGTAAACAAAGTTAGGAAACACACTTTTTTGTTTTCAATCATTCTTACGTTGCGCTGTAAGAACGTGCGCCATGTGTGTTGACAATAAGGGTCATCATTCGTCATACACAGGCGAGGGGGGGGGGGGGGGGTGATAGCGTCGTAAATCTTAATTTACATAGTTTTAATCAAGACCTTCTTCGACCCTTCAAACACATAAAATATTCATGTAGACCTCAACATTGTTCTAACCAGCAAAAGGACCGACTTTGTACGGTAGACCCCCCCCCCCCCCATCCTCAAGTATTTCCCGGGAAAATGGTTTTAGAGCACATACTGGCGCGCGTCGGGCACCCCCCCCCCCCCTCAACTTTGAGTTGTTTGATTTTTTTTCTTTTTGGCTTTCGTAAATTTTTAATTTATTCACACGTAACGACCAGGCACATAGTTTCAGGACTAATGATGAGCTAGTATCCTTATATCCTTATCCTAGTATCCCTAACCCAGGAAATACGATTTTAGAGTTTGGACAATTTTTTTTCTTTTCTTTATTTTGTCAAAGAAAACCATCCGTGAACTGCTCTCCTCCTCCTTCCTTTCTAAAATTTTGGATCCGCCGCTGTTCACTTCTATCCTAAATTCATCTAAAATTTTGAGTAAATACGTAACAGCGCTGTCATGTAATTTGAGTGATTCACACAGCTTTCCATCATCGCTAAAATTAAACAGTTCTGTATTGTTAATATTTTGTAGTTATTGTACAGTTTCTGCTCATTTACAAAATGAAACGACCACGAAGTGTTTATGTCGCAGTTATTGTATCTGACTAATTCCCTGGAAATCGTTATGAATGGACTAATCCCCGTGCGTTAGTCAAATGAGCCAATCCCTCCTTCGAAAGCTAATTCCCGGTTATCCGAAATGATTTTACTTTTACATTGGTATGATATGTGAATGGACATATCTCCGTGTGTTAGTTCAGTGAGCTAATCCCTGCTTTGAAATCACGCCATCCGAATCCTCTAAATTTTACGTTTGTATCGGTATAATAAAACAGTTAAAAGTACATCATTGAGGGAATTAGCAAGATTCCAGTTCCCCAAGGCCAGGACTATTTCCCGAGGCGAAGATTCCAGTTCCCCAAGGCCAGGACTATTTCCCGAGGCGAAGATTCCAGTTCCCCAAGGCAAGGACTATTTCCCGAGGCGAAGCCTCGGGAAATAGTCCTGGCCTTGGGGAACTGGAATCTTCGCCTCGGGAAATAGTCCTGGCCTTGGGGAACTGGAATCTTGGTAACTCCCTCAATGATGTACTTTAACAGAAATTTAACAACCGTGACAGCATACTAATACTTATAGATTCAGTACTCACTAGGAAAAGGTGATTGGTGCATGCGGTGCATGTTACTTTGCATTGGTTAGCAAAAATTACAAGATGTTGCGCTTAACAACCCAAATCTTAATATAAATCAAACTATTCTTAAATACATTGATTTGATATAAACTGGGATAAGGACTGAGATATGAGCGCACCAATTTGAAAAATCTCCAAATTTAGTATTTAGAATTTCCTTATTTACTACGAAATATTAATTGCCGGCAGAACTTTAACACTTTTATTAATGTTCTGAACTAGATGGTTTTTTTTCCAATACCAAGCGGTGCATGCAGTGCACATGTAATAAAAAAGGAAACATCATACAAGACTTTGTAAGGGACTAGAGGATATTATACATGCATCTAAAAAGAATTGGGCATAAATCAAATGAATGATACAAAATTAACTAGAAAGGGGTTACACTGACAGACCCCTTTCCTTCTTGTAAATGCATGTACATTTTATGAATTCCGAAAGCTCTGCGTTTCCTCTCCTTAGGGGGTTGGGGGGAAGGTTATTTGACTCTATAAAGTTTAAGACTGAAAATCCCAGGGGTAGGTGTACGGATTCCCTCATCAGTTCTAAATCCTAACTGACCATTGATCAACTAACTGATAACTAATTACAATGTAATTCTGAAACCAAAAGTAGATATAGTTGAACAGGAAGAAAAGAATTAATTTAGGTACGTGAAGATGAGTCAAAAATGAGATACTTAGCCCCCTCCATTTCCCGGATTTCATACAGGTATAAACTTTCATGTAATTTAATTTAGTCATTGAATATTTTTCAAGAATTAGATGAATTGTATGCTGCTAAGGGGTTGAGATGATGAAAACCTCAGTGCATGTATGACGTAATGAACATTCGAAATTTGCAACCTACATAATTATATTGAGTGCAAAAATTAAAATTTTACATGCATTTAAGCAGATTCTCTTTCGCATTCCCCAAAATCATGTAACAACCACTATTATAATGACGTATGTTATTATCACATTTTATTCCATGCCTTTATATAATAAATACAGCATAGTTAATAAATCAAAACTGCACTATGTGAATACTTGGCTTATACTTGTATGAAATCCGGGAAATGGAGGGGGCTAAGTATCTCATTTATATATATATATATATATATATCTAAGTATCTCATTTATATATATATATATATATATATATATATATATATATATATATATATATATATATATATATATATATATATATATATATATATATTCCTTGCACTTGGCTTCATAAATTTCTCTCTCTCCCTATCTCTTTTTGTCAAAGAATGGTATGTTTTTCTAGAGTTGCAGGCATGCTTTTGAAGCTTTCCTGGGACGAGCTTACGGCATATCATAGGGAGAAGAGAGATGGGGGGGGGGGGGGCAACGAAGCTATCCTATCTTAGGAGACTTCCTTATCTTTGCCCTAACTTCAAGACGACGATGTGCTTATCCTAAGACATATCTAAATGATATCAGAAGCGCTGGTGCCAGGAAAACAACTAGAATATATTGAATTTACAGAGCTTATATAATTTAATCCAATAGTTTTTGTAAAAATATTAATTTCTTTTATGAATTAAATCAATTAAGTAGACACTGTGCCGTGTCACTGTATATGTATGCATTTAACCGTACAAATAGAAAAGAGACAGTGATAAATGAAAATACATTTATTAATTGATGAATGAAACATGTAGCAGGTTAAAACGTTCATAAGCGTGACTACGGCGCGGATGCAGACGGGCACTACCTCCAACCTTTCTACAGAGAGAGAGGGAGGGGGGGGGGGTCTGTTACATCTGGGGACGAACATCCGCAAGAAGTGGCATTTTGAAAATAAATCTTATTACTAATCTCAATTGTTCTTTATATGTGAATTATAAATATATCATAATGTTATAATGTTAATTTTTATTGTTATTCAAAAAGGGAATGCTTCAATTTTTTTTTCAAATTGACTTATCCATTAATATAAATTTTTTTTTTTTTAAAAATTGCATATAGATTTTCTTTTCTGTTTTTTTTTTAATTTTATTTCTCTATTATATCTATTACAGCTCAATACATGAAAACGGGATAAGAATGGACAAACCTGATAAAAAATTTGAAATGAAAATCGAGGAATAGCGATTATTTATAAAATTTCTGAAACATTTTATTATTACCAATACATATCAAGCGCGGATACAGGCATTTTCCGGAGAGGGGAGGAGGGTACAGAGCCGCGCACTCAAAAAAAAGAAGACTCAGACATTATTGTCAAGCATGGATAAAAAACCATAAACTTATCCATACCTTATATAGCTATTTCGTTTTGGAGGGGGGAGGGGGTGTTAAATCGCTTTGCCTTTATAGATATACAGAAGATGTATAAATGTATGTGACTTTCTATGCCATTGTAACAGGGGTCCGTGTTTTCTAGAGGGATTGGGTTTACTATTAATATTATTTCAACAACTCTAAAAATTCCAAGGGGACCGGATCCCATGACCACGCCCCCCCCCCCCTCCCAAATTACGACCTCTTAACTAAAGATATTCCTAAGATGCTTTTGTTTTACATCCAAAGACGTATCTTAAGATAGTCCTTAGATATGTACAAAGTATGCTGCTGGTTCTGAGTTGGTTGGGGAAAAGCCGCATATGATTTGGTGATAGAAAGCGAATTCGTGTCGGACGTCTGAGAAAAATTGATTGAAATTCTAGCTTGAAGTTAATTTTCAATCCAAATTTGCTTTTCTCATACGCTTGATGCAGAAAACAAATAATAATTTCAATTTCCGAATAGTTTGAATTTAATTCAGATTAGAAACTTCTATCCAATCTATTCTTTTAAAGAAATCATCAATATCTTTTAGGGCACGACAATTTTCATTCTATTGGGGGGGGGGGGGGTAATTAAGAGGGGGGCGCTGGCAGATTTTGGAAATAAAGAATCTGTTCTTGAAAATACATGTATAAAAAATCTCTCCTCCAGTGACCGAAATCAGTGGTATTAAGCCGATATCCGTGCCAGTAGGTACGCATACATGTATCCTCAGATGTCGAAAAGCTCCACAGCTTCGAGAGTTTACATCTATAGATATACTTATATATCCCTTCAATCTGCTAGTGAATTAAAATGATTTGAAGATATATACATATAGTCTTTAAACCTATAAAGCAGAGAGAAATTTGCAACATATAACTTTATACAATACATTAAATCAAAGGAAATGATTCAAGCGCTCAAAATCTGAATAATCACCAAAGAAAACCCAACATTTCAAGAAAAAGAATATGGGTCACAATGTAATTAAATATTGGGACTTTATCAAAGATTTAAGCATACACTTCGATATTGTGGTAGGCGAAATAATGTACGGTCGAATCTCCAAATATGTTACGGCACCTCGAATATATCTGTTTTTGCATCTCTTCGTAGCATACAAAAATGTATATAAGTATCATTTTTGCCTCATTTCTAAACTGTTTTTACAATGTATGGATTATTTCCGTACTGTATAAGGTGGAGACCGGTCCTTAGGATAAGACCGTATAAACCGAAGTCCCTTATCGCAGTAGATGCTGGCACGAAAAAGATCTCTCTCTGCTCAAAAGCCGCAAGTGTCGAGTACAGGTCTAAATTTGCAGCCCCCCACCAGCAAGTGTTGGCGTCTCAATATGATTGAAACATTCTCGAAGGGACGTTAAACAACTAAGCAAACAAACAAACAAACATTTTTATACATTGTATTTACCGGTACATGTAAAAGAATATGTATTCTTTCTCTACATAAGATTTGGATTTGGATTCATCTGTCTTTTGCAGATACACCTGTATGCATGGTATTATTTTATCTGAGACACCCCCCCCCCCCCCAAACACACACTTTCCACACTTTTCTGTGGTAGCGTTGAACCGCTTGCACCGTATTGTACAGAATATATTTCGTGCAGAAAAGAAAATGAGAGTATTACACCACCACCCTCCCCCTCCTTTCTCAGTTTTAAGAATTTAAGTTTTGTAAAATAGTCAACAGCCTATTTCCCTTTATTGCTTGTAAACATTTTGCTTTTTTAACATTTAAAAAAAATCCTGAATGTTTTCCTGAGGCTCAACCCCTCTCCACCTTAAAAAACATTGTTACAGACTTGAAACTACAAACTTTACTTTTCACGATTGAAAAGGTTCCTTGTCGACGGATTTTTCCGTATTTCACGATCATGACAAGGAGCACACGGCGGGTATGACCGGTCGGCAAGGGATGCTCGCTCCTCCATGGCATCTGATCCCACCTCTGACATTTTAGAGGTCCGTGTTTGCTCTGCTCCCGATTTGTATTGTTTAATGGACATTTGAGCTTGAATACCGTTCGTTATCTACATATATTTCATTCATTGAAAGGGCAGCTCCCCCTTTTTTGTTGCAGTACAGTCAATTCAGGGTAAAACATTTTTTTTCATTTTCTATGAAAAATTGGAGAAAATTCTTATAAAATAATTAAGAGCTAGGCCTTTCAATGCTGAAACCATGACTTAAGGAAGCTCTAAACACTGCACACTAAAGAGTTCTATTTGTAGGGTAGTTTTATTGGGTGATTTGCCCTTACAAGAAAAATAGCATAAATGGGAATCTACAGTTAATGACACAATTTCTTATGAATTAAAGTATTCTTAATGTTATGTTAGACCAAGATTAAGTAATTGAATACATTATTTCCATTAATTTTCCTGATGCAAGTAAAAAACATTTCTGATTTCTGTTCACAAATAGTTCATTGTCTTTGAACATTTTTTCTGCAGAAATAAGGCAGGTACTTTATGTTGAAAATGAACTTGATACACTGAATATGTGCACCTTTATATGATATATTTTTCTCAAAGCCCAAAAAGCGTTTAGAGCTTCCTTAAATGGATGTCTTAAGACCAATCGAATTAAATTTTGGTGTGGCATTCCTCCTTAAGGAAGTAATTATGGGTCCAGTTCCTAATGAATAGAAAGCCTCATTTGCAGTTTGTATAAACAAGAGCATAAATTATTGATATAAAATTTTATTCAGAAGATAAATCACAAATAAATACCTCACCTTTAATATCATCAATGTTCATTTTTGCATACTTAAACATACATCAATAAAAAGAATTGTTATTATTTTAAAAATATGTAACTATATAAATCAATACTAAAAAAGTCTAACATTTCCAATGTTTTACTGAGCGTTCATACAAAAAAAATTATGTTTGACTGCAGAGTGAGATATTGGACATTGGACCGCTTATGTCACAATGTTGGCAGGATCAGCTAAATCTTATTTTCATCTGTTGGTGTTCGACAGTAACAGAATTGACCAAGTTTAACGCAGTGCAGGTAAAGGAAATTAACATCATAGAAGCCAGCACGAGTACAGTCATAACTGAGGTACAATGTGTAGTAGGCCTCTCGGAGTAAATAGAGAACAAGTATCAGCAGTCAACATGCAGTAGACCTGAAACAAAGTGAGAAAAATTATTACATCACTTATGTCAGCTAAAGGAGCTTTGAGCGAGCTAACAAAATAATAAGGTTATAACCCTGCTGCAATTCTTTTATTTAGAATGTGTAAATGTGACCTTGAACTTACCAAAATGACTTTGATAAAAAAAAGACAGATCTTTGGACATGATTAATCTAAGAGTGAAATATGGACACCCAATTTTTCTCCTTGAACTTGAACTTGTCACAATGACCCTCAGGTCAGAAAAAAAATTTTGTAGCAAATTAAAGCTCAGTTACAAAGTTATTGACTGGACAAGAATGTTATCTCTTATCTGCCAGTGACCTTGAACTTGCCAGAATGACCTTGGTCAAGGTCAAGACAAACGTCCAGGTCATAAACAATCTCTGTAGCAAGTAAGAGCTTCCAATGATTCTCCATTACAAAGTTACAGCCTACACAAGTGTTTTATACCTTTTAAGCCAGTGACCTTGAACTTGCCAGAATTGCCATGGGCCAAGGTCATGACACACTCTCAGGTCTTCAATAATCTTTGTACCAAGAATGAGCTTCAATGATTCTCTGTTGCAAACTGATATCCTGGACAAGAATTTATATCATTTCTGTCAGTGACCTTGAATTTTGACAGACTGTTTGATGGGATCCCGCCAATCACGTCGGGTTCATCAGGACATTTGAGCAATATAAGCCTTAAAGATTCAACAAACTTTCATAAAATAATTATCGTTAATATTAATAAATTAGTTTAAAACTATACTAAACTTAACTATTTACATCATATTGAAACATTGTACTGAACAAAAGTAGTTTTGCCCTTGACTTGTTAATAACAGCTGTGGCTAAAAATAGTGATTGGGACATGTGGGGATTTTTTCTTTACAGAGCAATGACTGTTTACAATCTAACATATAAGAAAGGATAAGATAGGCTAAGATCCCTTTTTGGCCCCTGGTTTGGGGTGTCTTTTAGAATGTTGCAACAGTTAACTGTGTTCTGACTTTTACATCAAATAAGGGGCCAGATTCGGCCATTACCATACCTTGTCCTTTCTTTAAAAGTTTTTAGATAATTTATTTGAAGGACTGAAATGGGGGTTCAACAGTTATTTTATCAATACGACCAATTGGTCTTTTACACGACTGGACTACTCATTTACTAGACTGGGTCAAACATGCCTTAGTGTCAAACCCTGTTGAACTAGCTGGAATGACCTTGGGTCAAGATCTTGACACACCAACAGGTCATAAACATTCTTTGTACCAAGTTTGAGCTTCCAATGACCAACAAGTTGGCACCGATAGACTGACAAGGTGATTCTTATATATTCCCCCAACCTTTATTGTGGGGGTAGAAGACCAGCATGATGAATATATAACAGAACATTCAGGATCTAAATGAAAAATGGGGAACTCCTGATACACGTATCAGAGTGGAAGGAGATGCTCAATACAAAATGCCACCTTCAGTGCCATTGGGAAAACCCAATTCTAAGCTGCTACCCAAGTGACATATACTGTGTTCTTAGAGGAAGAATATTGTAGCAGTGTTCTATGGAAATAAATTTTGTAAGAAAGGTGAAAGCTGAGAAATAAAGGAAAGGAAGTTACCTGCCCAGTCATGAGGACTGCACTGTCACCATTCCTCCAAAGACAATGATTGTGAATGAGAAGAGATGGCCTGCAGAAAGTGAAAGTGAGCTGCAAAGTGATGACCATCCACTAGTCATCTTCTATTTCACCAGTGGTGGTTAAGGTGCCACTCTATACAGATTATCTGAAAAACAAGGAAATTTCATTGAAAACCTAGAAGACTTGCTGCAATTCTTTGATTCTCAAAGAAAACAGACAGCTATGGCTCAATTAGCAGCCACACATTCTGAGAAGAATAAAAGAATCCACACAAAGAAAATTTGCCTTTGACCTAAAGCTTCAATGCAAAACAGAGTAAAAAAAAATATCAGTACTATTAGCACTATTCCATGAGATTTACCTTTGATTAAGTGGGCCATGTCTTCTACCATCAATTCAATCATAAGCTGCTACCAGAAACAGTGTGGAAAGTCCTGTCAACTTACCGGTAATTCCTTTTCCCGTCGATGACTGAAAAGCAATGAGTGGAAATTTCAGTGTAGCCTAGTGACTATGAATTAAACATGACAGAAGAAAATGTTTGTTAAAAGATTATTAACTTGACTTTTAAGTCCAAATAATCTTGCTAGCTAAAATTAAAAGAGTGTTCCAAGGAACACATGTGTCGCCTGATGAACAGCATCATTTAAGATTAAAAGAAAATCTAAGATGGTCAAATATTATTTGATACAAGCATTATGAGGGCTGTTAAGAGATTATTAGTACATAGTGTTTATTTTTCTTTCCAAGTAATGCCTTTTGGTGAAAAATGGCATATATGTTTGAAAAACACTAAGAATTAATAAAAGCAACAAATATTTTACAAATATTTTATTTCTTCTTTTCAATGGTATATTAATAGGTAAATAGAAGGGGTACCCGGTGCCGTCACGAAATCATATATTGAAATATGTTATACCTATGTTCAAACTCCCAGTGGACCAATATACAGCAAGAGCGAAAATAATTCAAATTATATATCGGTATTTATTTTTTCAATTTCATTTCAATTCACTTTGTGCAAGCTTCTTAGAATTTCAATCAGAAATACGGAGATCATAAAAAAATCTAAGCTTGGTATAGGTATCTGATTACATCAATAAAATAGATTTTGACGTCAATGCGACACAGCAAGCATACCTATAGAATTTTACGTAGCTCTGTGGAGAACTCTTTTCCAGACTAAAAGATCTGCTTAAACAATAACAACTAGTGCTAACTGTTACGAGAACTGTTTCAGATGTTCCCCAGACATTTCCCCATTCTCTTATTGGCCCCATTCATTACAGGCTTCATTTAATTATGCAATTCTTTTGTTTAATAAATCTATACTTTATTTTCAGTAGTATTTATTCGAAAAACAACACTGGTATAGTTCTTCGAGTATTAGCCAATTGGATTTCAGCACATGCTAGGCCTGAGTATTGCAAACTACCTAACAATATGACACATATCATGATACGGTCATGTGATATACAACATGTACCACGATACAGCTGTCACCAATTGAATTAAGCTTTATCTTAACATATAATTCTTTGCTAACTCCAAAGTTATAGAAAATATACAAAGAATATCTTGATAACCCTTATCAAAGTTAACAAAAGGTGGATTTATAGTCTTGATATTGTATTTTTTCTTTGCTACCTTTTTTCAGCCATTTTAAAACATTAAAATTTGTTAGGATGAATGTAGAAGTTACAAACAAAACAATGAAAATTATCTTCTACTGTATCAGAATACATACATGGCGATACGCGTATCATCAGCCCTTGCGATCAATACGATCAATGTATTGCTGTATCGTTACACCCCTAGCGCATGCAAATGCCCATATTTTCTAAATATTTCATATTCCTTCCTCGTGAAGAGACTCACAATAAATAGCTATGTAAGAAATCTAAAGATTTTCATTGAAAACAATGAGAGATACAGCCATATAAGTATTAGCAAATCAGAATCCACGTTCTTGCATTCAATTTTCAGAGTAGCACAATGTAGACCCAATACACCTATCTATATTGTAAATTCCATCCAGTTTTGTTAAAAACTAAGAACGTTACTACTGTAACAGCCATTTAAAGTTTAAGCCAATCAAATTGCAGCACACTTGCATGAGCGTGTTTTCACAATATCTCATATATTATATCAAAATGTAGAGCCTTGTTGTGTATGACTATGTTTTAAATTTCAAAGCATTTCATCAAAAAAAAAAGGTTATTGAGATTTTTTGTGTCAGTCAAACAGAGCAAAGCACACATGCATGCACATGCTTTCTTGCTAATTCAACCACCTCTTCTTGTCTACACCACTAATATAAGTTTATACAATGAAGTTCAAAGCATATCATAAAAAAAACAGGAAGGTTAATGGTGTTTTAATTGCTTCAGTCATTTCACTCCTTGCACGCGCACGCATGTGCATGTAAGTGTGGGTAAAATGACCTTCCTTCTGCACATCTACACAACATGCCTGTTAACCCTAAAAAGGTTTCATCTCAATCAGTTGAGTAGTCTCTATGATGTCAGAGAAAGAAGCATTAAAGCTTACAGACTGTCTCAACATGGTAAAGATCTATGGCTGGCATGAGATGAAAATGAAGAAGCAATGATGCTTTAGGTCAATAGACATATGCAAGTTTATAATTCCAATGGGACATGTCTAATTATCCTATCAATTAGAAATTTTGCATAGCTGTTTTATTTGTTCTTGTGAAAATGTTGACAAATTTTCATGAATTTATGTCTTTCTTTTATGGAGTAAAAGTAAATGTCTCATTATAATTTCAAAATAGCCCTTATATAGCAAAGAAAAAAAATCCACAAATAGTAAGACCCATACAGAATAGCATTTATCATAAAAAATCTGACAATAGATATATGATTCTCCAC
The DNA here is from genome assembly GCF_033153115.1 of Saccostrea echinata. Lineage (NCBI taxonomy): Eukaryota > Metazoa > Mollusca > Bivalvia > Ostreida > Ostreidae > Saccostrea > Saccostrea echinata. Next base: position 1,343,762 of record NW_026889811.1, read on the forward strand.
CCTTCAAAGCTAAAGTGAATTATAAAATTGAAATTAACAAGAAGTCTGTGAGCCAATGTTCACTAGTAATACCCCCGCTTTGATGTGAATATACATTCTGATGTGAATATACACAAGTTCAGTTATGGACAGACACAAGGATGAACAAGAAGTTGACATCGGATTCGTACAAAAATGAATCCCACCATATGACATGCCTAAACAAAGAATGTACTAAAATTTCAAGCATCTGCAATCAGTAGTTGCTGAGAAAATTGCGACCAAAATTTGTTATGTATGGTACGGACAGACACACGGATAAACAGGAAGTTGACATCGAATTTGTACAAAAATGAATCCCAACATATGACATGCCTAAACAAAGAGTGTGCTAAAATTTCAAGCATCTGCAATCAGTAGTTGCTGAGAAAATTGCGACCAAAATATGTTATGTATGGTATGGACAGACACATGGATAAACAGGAAGTTGACATTGGATTCGTACAAAAATGAATCCCACCATATGGCATACCTCAATAAAGTGTGTGCTAAAATTTCAAGCATCTGCGATGAGTAGTTGCTGAGAAAACTGTGACGAAATATTTGTTAGGGACAGACAGACAGACACACAGACAGACAGACAGACACACAAGGGTAAAACAGTATACCCCCTCTCCTTCGGAATGGGGGTATAATAATTAAAATAATTATTTTTAATAAATATACCTTTATCCCAGATATCTTCCAAAAGAGATTTCACTCTCTATTCACTCTATAACGATACTTTTGGTATACCCATCCTGATGTCTTTTCATTGTATTTAAATTTCAGTTTGTGTGGTTATATTGCATACAGTTTCAAAGTACAGTGTCATGAGCTCATATACAGTAACATGTGATATAAATGCTAATTATCAAAATCCTGCCTCTCAAAATCAAAAAACAAAGAAAAACATAATAATAATTCAATCGACCGCCAGAGTGATTATATAAAATCAAAATGCTGGTACAGTTTCTTTGCAATAAATACTCGTTTAGATTGAAATCGGTTAACTTGAAAAACTCTGTTAATTTGAAGTGATTTTGGGGTCTGCTGAACCAGTTTTGAGAACGGGTACATTGAAGTTGCCGATTGCGACGCATGGACTCAGGTGACTGACTATATATAAAGTCTAGCACGTGTTAATTTTTCACAGGTGATTTGATGTTGGTGGACCTGTACAAATATAATTAATATGTGTTGTATAGATAAAATAATAATAATTGAGCATTTCTCACCGGAACATATTAGTCCCCATTTTTATTTTCTATCTACGGCATTAAAACCGACATGGATAAAATACGCAGGGGTGTCATGTGTACATTGGTGTGTGGAGAATAGGGCTGTGTATTGACCAAAATATTTCGATAAGATATTTTATAAAGCAATATGCAATATATTGGATTCTTAAATAAGTCTAGCAAAAAGGTCTTGTAAATCATTTAATGCATAAATTTGATAAAAACTGGGTGTTTTAATACCAAATTGGAAGTTCATATGTCTCACTGTCTTTACAAAGAACACTTCAAATTCAAACTTTTAATGACTGAAAAACTAATATGTTAAAATATAGTTGTATATGAATTTTGCAATAGTTAATTAAGATGTGCTATCTCCTTAATGTTTATTTTATTATTGACCAGTTTTAATTAAAAACAGTTAAAAATTATCTTTGGTGACTGAAATTCCCAACTTTTTCACAGAATTATAAGAAAAACTGTCTTCCCAATACGTATTGGAAGTTAGTTTGTCGATACGATAAATTCCTGAATATCGATATGTATTGATTAATCAATATATTGACACAGCCCTAGTGGTGAAAGTGCCAGAGTAAATAAATCCACTGTAATTAAGTAAATGGAAAATAAACTTCTTGAATTGAAGTATATGAAGCATATGTTTCCAATGCTGATGAGACAGGGCTGTTCTATAGATTCGAACCTGACAAATCATTGCATCTATGCAGAAATGTTCAGGACAAACTTTTTTCGTGTATAAATAGTCTTGATAGTTTTCTAACACAGATCAAAAAAAAAAAAATAAAATAAAATAAAACAGTAAAAAAAATTTAGGACATTTTTGAAAAATAGAGATAAGTACATTTCTGAAACACTGCATGTAATGTTATGTAAAAAATATGAATTCTCACATGTATATTTTTTTTACTGTATAGTCAAGCCTCGTTACCTCTAACTTGAAGGGACCGAGAAAAAACTTCGAGATATCTGAGGATTCGAGATATCGAGGGTTAAATACTTAAAGAATAAGTGGTTGGGACAGCAAATCACTTTGACATATCCATGGTATTCAAGATATCAGTGTTCCAGATAATGAAGTTCAACTGTATCTACATTTTTTATGTAATTCATAGCACACAGATATAATGAAATTCGGTTAATTTGAAATAAATCTCAAGGTCCCTTAAATTTCAATGTAAACGAGTTTGACTGTATATGGTATTTTACAAAAGCCAAAGTGCCAAGCAATGCAAGTGCAAAGTATCAAATCCATTCCTCTTACAGTTCTCAGGAGCTAGGGTATGACAGACAGACAAACAGATAAAGTGATCTCTAAGTGTCACTTTTACCAAAAATTTTTTTCATAATTATTTTGTTTTCTTACCTCTCTGAAGAGCATGACAAAGGTTACATAGGTGATAGGTAGAAATACATGCATGGGGTGTATTGTTGTAATCTTTTTAGTGAGCAGATTGCATCATGCATTGTTTATCTGCCGTTGCTGATCTTTAACAAGGGAGACTTCTCCTGAAATAAGAAAAATTATTTTCAAAAGTGAAGTTACCTGTTACTCTTAAAGGGACATAGACACTGATTCGACATTTTGAAATATTTTCTCAAATTGTCTGTATTATAGCATGACATATATGTGACTATAGCATTTCACATGGAAATATAATAAAAAACTTATTTTATCTGTAAATTATTGAAACTATGAATTTTGGGATGCGTTTGATTGACACATCCTTGCACTTTCACAAGTAAACTTCATCCTTAATACTTAAGAAAAATAGGTTTTTTGATACATATTAATGAAAAAATATTAAAAAAAAAAATATAATCCAGAAAATTAAGAGTAGAAATGAGAGAAAGCAAAACCAACTAACCAGTATTGCCAGTCCGTGCTCAGTGATGTGTGAAGAGTTTAACAAATTGAACACAAAACAGTTTACGTTCCATTGGGTGTGATCAATTTGTTAAACTCTGCACACATCACTGAGCACGGACTGACAATACTGATGAGTTGGTTTTGCTTTCTCACATTTCAACTGTGAATTTTCTGGATTTTATCTTTAATTTATTTCATTAAAACACAACAAAAATTCTACTTTTTTTAAGTATCAAGGATGAAGTTTTACTTTGTGAAAGTGCAAGGATGTGTCAATCAAATGCGTCCCTAAATTCGTAGTTTCAATAATTTCCAGGTAAAATAAGTTTTTTATGATATTTCCCTGTGAAATACTATAGCCACACATATGTCATGATCTAGTCAAAAATTTTAGAAAATATTAACTTCAAATCTGAGTCTATGCCCCTTTAAAGGTCATACACAAGAAAACAATTCATTATATTTTACTAGAAAGCCTTGATTAAATTAATCAATTAATATGACCCTCACTAGATAAAAGATGAAGAAAAAATGAATGATGCTTGGACAAAAATTTGAGACCAGAAATAAAATAATTCCTTATGCAGCTTTTAATAGAGAAAATTGATATTACTGATAGGTAAGATACCTTCAATCATGTGGATTTCACATGCTGATAAACAGTTAACACACCATCCAGGAAGTTGCATCATGAGCACCTAAAAAAAGAGTACTCCTTAAATTCATTGATTGCCCACAAGTATAATATTCCTAATATTTGAGTAAAAAATAAATACTGTAGGCCTAAAATGAGAAACCGAAAAAGAAAACATGAAAAGAAATTGTCTCTTTCTACAAAGAACAATAACTGACTAAGTTCATTTTGATTTGCTATTCCTGGCTCTAAGCTAAGCATGGCATAACAAGGTACTACTGGAAAGAAAGGGTAAATTATTCATATGGTAAGAAATTAACAAATCAAACTTTGTAAATAAATACCCAAGCATTTGGTTTTGTCTTTGATTTCGACAAAATGTTATTGATCTCCAAAAATTTTTATGTGTGCTGAGCCACAGTAAAATTTTAAATGTTGTAGAACAGTATATCCATATCTAGATTCAGTAAGAAATTTCTAGTCATTTGACAAGTTAATTTCACAGTTTCACAAAAGTTTGAATAACAATGTTATGGTTAATAAAATATTATCCAATTTAAGCTTATAATTATATTATTAAAGTGCAATTTGTCAAAGTAAAAAATGCCTGTAAAAAGAACAAGTGGCCATGGGCAACAATGCTCACCCGAGTCACTATGGCCTTGCTGTTCTACTTTTTTTTTTTACTACACATGATGATGTATATTTATTCATATGTAAAAAGTTGATTGTCCATTGTGGCCCCACCCTACCCTGGGGGGGGGGGGGGGGGAGGGGAGGGGGGTCATGATTTAAACAAACCTGAATGTACACTAAGTAATGAAGCTTTCAGAGAATTTTCATTTTCTGGCACACAGTAATGAAGCTTTCAGAGAAATTTCATTTTCTGGTCCACTGATTCTTGAGAAGAAGTGTTTTTAAAGATGCCATTAAATTTACAACAATTCTTAATTATTTCCCCTTGAAAGAGCGTGTAGCCCTTCATATGAGCAAACTTGAATTTCCTTTACCCAAGGACGCTCTGTGGCAAGTTTGGTTAATATTGGCAAAGTGGTTCTGGAGAAGAAGATGAAAATGTGAAAAGTTTATGTTGCCGCCTCCAACAACAACAGTGACAGACAACAGACAAATTTTGATCAGAAAACCTCTCTTAAGCCTTTGGCTCAGGTGCGCTAAAATAAAAAATGGAGAAATAAAATTTATTGTTAATGGCAGTTTTACTTATGTATTTTAAAACTCTTTCTCAAATACCATGGATATGTCTAAGTGCTCAAGTTCAGTGAGTTTATGATCTTTACCCGCTATTCTTGAAACCTCAATTATCTGTTTCTCAAAGGTTTTTTTTTTCAGTCCCATCTATTGCCATAATAGGCTTATCTCCAGGGGGTTCTCATGACTAGCAATTACATACATGTAAGCAATAATGTTTTTGGATATTAATATATTGAAATAAATAAAACTGAATAATTAAATGACAAGATATGCATTCGACATTGGGTGACACAATTGGGGAAAATATTCTGGCATGTTACCCTCGAAGTAAGTGATTGTGAAATTTACTTGTCTGAACATAACTTTTACTTGTATGAAAATATTTCATAAAAGACCTATTTAACAATTTGAAAAAATATTGTACATTACAATAGTCTATAATACATTCATTGAGTCTGTTTTTGAGATTTTGAGTGGACACATCTATTGCAAATTACTAAACTGTATCATCCTATCCTAAAGTAGATGTAAATCATGTTATATAATTACATGTATGAAAGAAAAATAGTAACAACAAGAAATAGCTGACTATATGACTTCAATTTTTTCTTTGCCTTCTTTTGCTTATCCTTTGTAGCCTAAATTGTCTTTTGCTAAAGCTCTCCTGCCAGATAATAAAAACCCAAATTTCCTTCAGTAAAAGTACACGTTTCAAAGTTACTGTAGTTCTAAGTAGTCAACTTCCTGGTACTTTAAATATTAAAATTAAAATTGTGACAAATGCCTGAAAAACATCAGATATTTCAGACAAGTTTCATAGTAACATTGTTCCTGATCAAGTTTGACAACCAGGGCCATCATTATTACGAGCAGGATCAACATTTAACTATTTACAAACCGCATGCATGGCATGTTTTCATTTTGAACCTCCGATAAAAAGTTGACAACAAATTTTAATTCTTTAAGTTTTCATGCTCAGCTAAAAAAAATTCTTCCTAGAAAAATATCCCTTGTCAAATCGGACAAGTGGTCAGTAATTATCAATTTTTCATGAAAAATTTTACTGGTACCTGTACTGGACAAGTGGATGAGCATACAATGTCGAGCCCAGGAACTATGCCCCATTTTTTGTTTATATTTGCCTTAGCAACCAACAGCATTAAATCTCTAACCCGAACTATTATAATATGTAGCATAAAAGCACATGAGGATGATCAAGAGGGTGTTACAACTGTTTCTGTTTTGTTGTATTTGTTTCTGGCATTTGTTATTAACTGTTTCTGATGTGATGTGAATTCTTCATGGTATATATAGTGAAACTATATTTGTGACAAAAACATGATAAAAAAAATTATTAAAAAATGTTTTTCAAAAATGTAAATGATACTAGTAGTATAAAAACTCATTTTTAAGCATTTTAGAGTAGAATATAAACATCGAACCTAATGGGTCCTAGAAAAATCTTTGTGATATCCTACGATTCAAGATACTGAAGTTAAAATATGTACTTGTAGCATAGCATAAATTTTCCATCTTTAACGCTCAGTTATACCTCGATAAATATTGCTAATGAGAGGAGGAGCGCAACTAATATTTCTATCTTCATGATAACACAAATCTAAATAAGTCAGTTATTTTTATAGCTAATTTAGCCTTCATTAAATTCAACAAATTTCTTTAAATCTGTTCAGAATCAGACAAGTAAAAAATATTTATGCATTCGGACACAGGGTTTAACATTTATAAGGCATGTCTGATCGACACTGACTAGTAAAAGTTTGGTCCTGTCTAAAAATTGAGTGTACATCTGACATGTAAAATTAATATAACAAGTGTGCAGCATGTGTATTTTATTCATCTGCTCTCATGTACACACAGGATTCGAAATACCCCAAACTGTAGGGGTCTACAAATACAGTCATGACTTTAATGATTTTAGGTTAAAATTAAAAACAAGTAATTGTAATTGGAAGTATTCTATCAATACTAATATGTCAACTATCATCCACCATTATAATGCTACGACATTGACGAGAAAAAACCATGCGTTTTCTACATGGGCATTTCTTCAATCAATTTGTTTATGTACAAATATAAATTTATAATAATCTTCTTGGGTTTTAATGTGATGGAGGAGGGTGCATTTAGTCATCAGGATGTTGTAACGCGGTCTTAAAACTCTTTAATAGCTTTGGGGCACGAACTACTTTTAAATTAGTTAAATAATCTAACTGCGTCTCCAGACGAGCCCTCACCACACCTCTCTTTAACCGGGTCTGAAGCACATTAATCATTTTAATGATTAGAAAATTCTATCTACAACTACTTCCTCTTCCAGATGACTCCAGTCTATTGCAGTGTAAACAAAAAATGAGTTTTATATTTTTTGGTTTTGGTGTTTGGTATCTCCACTGCTTTATTGTTGTTACAAGGATTACAGCAAGTTAAACTATGAATTAAATTGTTTTTTTTATACATACATGTGTACCATGCATGTTCATGACTTGTTGGTTGTCAAATGTGTGGATATGTCATGCGAGGAACAGACGTAACTGCGCAAGGTAAAATACCATGAGTCGTGAAGCGCGGGTCTGCGACATTCGGAATACAGAAGTATATCTGCTGTTTGAGTAACCATACACCACTTTGTGTGCGGTGAGGCATGGATAAGTATGATTACTTCACATTGTGCTGAATAATTACCAATTAATTATCAAGTTTACCTGAACTGATCTTCTTTGTTAATAGTAACTGTTTGGTCACAAATTAACTGAGCGTTGTATATAGCCCTAAAACTTTTATAACTTTGAGTGCAATTGCGCAGAAAAAGACAAATTTTCAAGAGAATTTTTTTCATGAACATAATGAATTGTTTTCAGATGAGCTAAAAGTTGAAAATTATCACTGCACGAAAGTGCGATTTTGTGCACATCTTGAGAAAAAAGCTAATTAAAGAAATGTTTGATTTAGTAGTTAAATAAATCTACTTCAGGTAGGTAAATAAAGCTATGTAGGTAATTCAAGCTACGTAGCTAAAACTAGTGATTGTACCAGCTAAATGACTGTGTATCAGTGTATCGTCCAAGTGTAGAATTGTAGATATCTTTTAATTAAAACTTTGAATTTGATAGATTTGAACTTAGGCGACTAACCGTATGTTTCTTACACATTCTTCTAATACCTCCACAACAAAACACTCGCCGCAACCATTCTTATTAGTCATCCTAAGCTTCCTCAGTCCTCGGTCGGAGCCTGTACTGCCATTTTGGTCGGCTAAATAACCCGACCCACTGTTGTTTCGTAAATTGCCAACCCGTTTTTTTTTTTTTAAATACAGAACATTTAATTCTAATAAATCAGATCTTATTTCCTCTGGTAATCCATCACAATTTTTTTCAGACCAGCTGTACAGCATTTGAAGACAGAATAAAAAGATAAATATTTATTTATAATTGCCATGTCGAACCTCGTATTAGTCGATGCTGAAGAAAGATGGTAATGAGGACGGAAATGCACAATTCATTTATTTTATTGATTAATTCTATTGCAAGTAATTAATGATAGTATCGTCATGATTTTTTCATAAATATGCAATACAGAATTAAAAAGTTTTGAAATTATTGGTAAATAAACATGATAAATGGCAATATTGATCATGTATTTTTTTATCACCCTGTACACATACTGAGTGTAGGGCACTGTATTACAGTATATCTGGTAGAGTTTGAAATGACATTTGTTTAATCATAAAATATGCTCTTATAGTGAAGAAATTGCATGCGTCTAATTAAATAAACGAGAAAACTACATGCATGGGTCCCAACTTGCATTTCATTCTATGTTAGGGGTCTCTTAGCAATACCCAGAGACCTATATAGTAATATACTAACAAAATATCACATAATTTATTCGATATATAAGCACCATCTTGTAAAATATTGTATCATGTCATAGGAGATGTTCTATTGCACACCTTAAACATATACACATAGCCCAATCACCCTGTTGTATGTGTTAAATGTCTATGCATATTTATGTGTTATGTGATTTACATTTGTTGTGCAGTACTTATACATTGTGTAAAAGAATTTTTAATTATTTCAAAGATAAAGTCTTGGGTCCCTGTATTTATTTTGGGGCAGACAATAGTCACTAATTTAATTTAGGGTATGTGTACATCAGGAATTAAATTTGTGTTTATGATTTAGTTGCTTTCAAATTGGCTTTTAGATCAGTCTCTACTCCAGTGGAGAGGATGATTCCTCTTGATTCTGGAGTCAAAAGGTGAAAGTTATGATTGCGGGGTATTGATATGGAATGAAAAAGAGAAGATAATGAACAGTGATCTATTTCATAAAAATTACAAACAATACAAATCTTTGAACACTGCATAAACACAGACCCCCTAAAATTCCAGAGGTGGGATCACGTACCAAGGAGGATTAAGCATCCCCTGTTGACCGGCCACACCCACTGTGAGCCCTATATATTGATCAAGTAGATGGAATATTCGATAGTCAAATTTAGCATATAAACAAAGGCCTAACAATTGGTATGAAGCAAGTCAGCCAAAATACGACCCAGTGATAGGTTATATTTGCGGCTAATTGTATTCGCCGAATACAACTAGCCATATTTGCTAACAGGTAAGTCTTTGTACACCCTTGATTACACCTGGATAACAAATCTTTATTTCCTATATAACCTAATGATTTCTCTGTAAACCCAATTCCACTAATATTTTAAACTACTGATTTACTACATGCTTCAATACATCGTGACATCATGTTGTATGGTGTTTATTTGATATAGAAACTATTCATTGTGATGTCACATTATTTAACCCCACCCACCCCACCCCAGCTTTAGCTGGGTGTAAGGAAATTTACACCCCGCTTGCTAACCAATCAGATCTCATGTTTTAAGATACATAGGAAATAATTAAGGACTTTTATTGAAGGTTATATAAAGATTTTTCAATCCAAAGAAACGTAAATTATATCAATTGAGGCAATGAAATTATAATTATTTTACCAAACTTTTTCATTATTTCATAAATATCTCTAAAGCTTTTGAATATGGTCCATGTATACTGCCCTACTCATCTGCAAAAATGGGTACAAAACTGGTTGTTAAAAAGAAACTTGGAAGTACTTGCACATGGACTACTTGGGAGCTACTTCATAGTTATATTACTTTTTCTGTTTAACACGACAAAATGCTATAATGGTTACAACCAAAAGATTTACTTGAAATGGTTCACTTATATAGTAGCATTTATTATCTTGATACATCAGCTTTGTATATTTATTAGTATGATTGCAAATAGATGAACAGGCAGGCACATATGCTAAAGTGTTCCTTCACTTTGATTTTTTAATTATTTTAATAGATACTACCTATTTTTGAAACATATTTTCTGATCTGTTCCTAGAACGAATCATAAAATTGATAAATGAATGAACTTCTTTTCTACAATTTCAGTACTGTCCAGTAAATGAAGCCATGTTTCTCAAATTTTCCATTTTGACATTTCTGATCAATTTAAATTTATTTAAATTATGTATATAATATCTTGTAGTTGAATACATAAAAAGAGTTGGTAAAATGTGTATAATTATGAACTTTTAACTAATTGTTAATTTATTTTATTTAGATTATATGTAGTAATTGATTAATGAGTGGTTGGTTGTTTAGAACTATAAAAGTTTGCATCAAAATGTGAAAACTTGTTGGTGATTCATATGAAATTCATCAAATGCTAAATAAGAAACATGCACAGTCAAACCTCATTATTTTAAAATAGATGGAACTGAAAAAACTTAGAGATATAGGAGTATTCAAGATATCGAGTGTTTATTTCTTAAAAAATAAGTGGTTCGGACTTCCAGATAACTTTGACATATCCATGGTATTCAAGTTATCAGTGCTTGAGATACCAAAGTTCAACTGTATTTAAATTTTCAGTGACTGAACACTTTTGGAATGCATCTGATACACCTGCACAAACAAAAGTTTCTAGAAAATAAACACTTATTTAAAATTGCAGTGCTTTCTCCTGAGAAATATTAGGATTCAAGGAGACTCATTTATAACTATGAATGACTAAAAAGGGTCAATAGTTCAATGCTGTAGTTCCTTATTCTAGCTTGACATTTGATTTTTTGTTGTTGTTGTTTAACGTCCCTCTCGAGAATTTTTCACTCATATGGAAATGCTACCACTTGCCGATGGAGAGTTGCAAATTTTGACTTGTACTCGGTACTCAGGGCCATTGAGCAGTGAGGGATCTTTTTCGTGCCAGCACCTACTGCGACACTGGACCTCGATATATATGGTCTCATCCGAAGGACCGGTCTCCATGTCCTACAGTGGGATTCGAACCTCGACGTAAGGATCAACTCCTTACTCCGCGACTCTAGAGCATATGCTCTAACCACTGCACCACACAGGTGACGCTTGACATTTGAAATTCAAAGTAAAAACATTAATGTTTTATACACAATTTATAATATTCTAATGCTTCATATATGGGCAAAATGTAACATGAAAAAGTATAATATTTTATCATCTATGGGACTATAGTCATATGTTGTTACCTACCATAAAGCCCTTTGGATTACATGGGATTTGATCACATGACCAACGTGTATCTATAGCCCCATGGTAATTTTAAAGGGGATAGAATAAATGTGTCAGAAATACTTAAGCTTGCATGTCCCTTAATAACCAGTCCTTTAGCTATAATATCTAAGTTTTCTTAGCTTTAAACCAAAAGAAATTTAACTTAAAAATCTAGCTGTTTTACAAAAATTATACAGTCATGTATCTTTATAACCAAGTTGATTTGTAAAGGCAAAAAAATCAAAAATGTGCAGATAGTGAAAACAATTACAGGGTATGCGATATATGGTATAGGTCTAATTGCCGACTAATTAAGTTGCCATAGCACCTAAAAATTGTGATTGGTGCCTAAAATTTTTCTAGAATTCGCCAAATTGGCGACCATTTTAAATTGGCTTGGTGATCATCAAATTACTGAACTATAAACATTTTCAATTTTTTTTTTTAGAAAGAGCCGAAAAGAAGCAATGGACATGTCTCTAATATTGACTAATATCAGTTTTTAGATTGGTGCCTAAGAAAAATTTACCTGGCGGCTAAAATTTGCATTTGTGACTAATTTTTTTTTTCATAAGGAGCCAGTTGGTGCCTAAATTTTAGAGGTCACATAGAGGCCTGTGGTAGAGTTAACATATTTAGTACATGTTTATCAATTTACCAGTCGCCACGTGGCATAGAGTATAGAGCTTTTGCTCCAGAGTTGCAAAGTAAGGAGTTGATCCTTACTTCAAGGGTTTTAATCCCATTGTGGGACCTGAAAACTGGTCCTTTGGATGAAACCGTATAAAGCAGGTTCTTTGTTGCAGTAGGTGTTTGCACAAAATATCCCTTACTGCTAATATAAATGGCCATAAGTGCTGAGTTCAGGTCTAATTTTGCAGCCCTCCACAGGGCAGTGGTGGCTTCTTAACATGAGTAAAAAATTCTCGAAGGGACGTTAAATAAACAGTAAAAAATCACAGGGGCGTAGCTTGACTTTAAATTCTAGTGAGGCAAAACCATACATGTAGCAGCAAGAGGTCTGGGGCCGCCTTTAGCTCCCAGCAGGTTCCGGGTGGTGTCATGGGAGGGGGGGTACTCCGACAGAAAATGGAGTTGGGGACTTTAAAATGCATTGAAATTTCATTTGCTGTACTGGTTTCTTTATTTAAGACTTCAGCATGAAACCACATATTGTAAAAGAGTTAATAAATACGTTTACTAAAAGTTTTGAAACATTTAAAGGTGAAAGCGCATATTAAACTTTGCTTTTATTTCTTTAAAACTTCAATTCAACATTTAAAGGTGAAAGCGCATATTAAACTTTGCTTTTATTTCTTTAAAACTTCAATTCAACATTATAGAACTGCTTAAAATGTTAAAAGAAATGCCATTAATTTTACGTATTATCTGCAATGCATTGTTGATTATGGGAAGGGGTGGTGGTGATGAAAAAATCTAGTGAGGCAGTTGCCTCATTGCTACAATGGAAGCTACGCCCCTGAAATCATTTTACCAAGGAGAGAAATCAATTGTTAATAAATAGAACATCATGTTTGACATAAACAGAATAAAATATGAAATCTAATTCAATTTGAGCAAATATTTTTTCAAATCTAAGAATTGTTGAAACTTCCTGAGGTATTGATTATTTTTAACTCTTTGAATGAATGGGATGTTTGAAATTCTTTGGAATCTTGACTTATTTTAAGTGCATTATATAAGACTTATAAACTATGTCTCAAAGAGCAGCAGTATTTGGTTTATGTGACTACATAGGTAGTGCATATACTATAGTCAGTGACAGTTACTCCTATAAGAGGCTATCAAGTCATTTCCTCTGAGGCATGGAAATCAAAGTCACCTGCATGGTGCAATGGTTAGAGCATTTGCTTTAGAGTCGAGGAGTTTGTTTATTTGTTTTTATGTTGTTTAACGTCCCTCTCGAGAATTTTTCACTCATATGGAGACGCCACCATTTGCTGGTGGAGAGCTGCAAATTTTGTCCTATACTCGGCACTTACGGCCATTGAGCAGTGAGGGATCTTTTTCGTGCCAGCATATACTGCGACACGGGACCTCGGTTTATACAGCCCTCCACCGGCAAGTGGTGGCTTTTTAATATGAGTGAAAAATTCTCAAAGGAACGTGTAACAAACATGGAGATCAGTTTTGTGTTTTGAAGATGAAAGGTAAGGAACATTAAATGAATTGAAGTGTGCAAAAGATTCATACTAATCTCGAGTTTTACAACAACAAATATAAACAAAATCCATAACCTTAATATTCCATTTATAAGTTTCTGAAAGTTTGTTAAGTTATAAATACTGAGTACGGTTGGTCTTGTTTTCTTGATCACCACTGCTTTTCAGACCCATAAAACTTAACCATGATTTTCCAAAAGAATAGAGTATTTTTTTTTTTAATTTTGCTTTTCCATAAATTAAAGATTTGCATGCATGCTACTTTTTTAACAAGTTAATCTACTGCTCCATTTCTGAAAACTATGTCAAAGGAACTATACATTGTTTTCGATTCCAAATAAAAAGTCTCTACAGTGAAAAAGTGAGGAATCTAAGATTGTCATGTGAAGATAAATGATCGATATTTTAGTTTCCCTTTTCAGTAATTTTGGCTCTTCCCTCTGTAAATTCTAAATTTACAAACTGCCATTTTTAATAATCCTACCTTAATTCGTGTGAATTAAGTTAACCAGTGCCACGTATCATTGCTTGTACAAGTGTTTTGTGATTTAAAAAAAATATTTAGGTGGGGGGGGGGGGGTTATTATAAGCAAGCGTTTTGTCAACAAGTTAATGTCACCTAAAAACCTGAAAGGCTCATAGAAATGAACATGGTATAAACATATGTTTTCCGTACTTATCATTTCCCCTTCTTCATTGACAGTTTTTCCTCAATTACACGTTTTTAAGTAGTCAAATGAGATCTATCATTCATCTGTTTATGTCTTTTCCTATTAATGTTCGTGTATGTCCTATCTGTTTACATCTACATGTAAGTACAGATACTAGCATTAAAATTCTTTGTTAATGTCTTTTTTATCTAAGATTATTTATTTTCATTAATGAAAACAACGTTAAGTAAATATATTGTGAATACTTACATATTGAGACGTAAAAGTCAAGACCTTTCATCATTTCCGCCATTCCTATGCGCATGCATCAGTGCGCATCGGAAATATCCTGTTTGGATGCGCGCGCATCAGCGCGCGTCTAAAATATCAAATGTGTGTTATGGCAGACGATAAAAGTGTGTGATGGTGTAACACAATTTCACATCTTACTATTCTTCTGAGGACTTTCACCAAATTTCACCACGTGATGTAGTTCGATATTTTGTGACGATACAAGCAATTTTTTTTTCCGAGGACGTGGAAAAAGTCCTCGGAAGAAATTTACGTCCTCGGAATAAAGGTGTTTTTTCACACCATAGTCCTCGGGAGATCGGTGAAACCAACACACACACACACACACACACACACACACACACACAATATCTTCAAAGAATTTTGATTTTAGATGTCAGCTCTAGGTAGAGCTTTCTGTCGACGATTGACTAACGCAACAATCGACCCTAGCAAACCACATCACCATATCCGGGAAACATTAGAAAGGAAAGCCGACCTCCAAGTCTGGCTCACCTTCCTTCAATTCTTTAAGGTCATTTCAGTCAAAACAGAGGGCAAAGTGTCAATAATGACACTCTTTAACTTTATACTGACAGTGCATGAAATATATGGAGATAATGAACAGTATTCAAGCTCAAAACTCAAGAAAGACAAAGCAGGAGCAGAGCAAACACGGACCTCTAAAACATCAAAAGTTGGATCAGGTGCCGTGGATGAGTGAGCATACCCTGCGGACCGGTCACACCCGCCGTTAGAACATCCAGATGTATTGGGTTTCCATGCGGGGTCAAATTATCTCAAAACATCTAGCAATACTGCACTAAGATTTTCACACGAAATTCAATGTACTTGTGCATTGTACTTTGTATCAGTAGAATTAATTGCTTCCTAAAACCGCCTCTAGACGCCTCTAGACAAGGGTGGTGCTGAAATTGATTTAAAACGGCGTAAGGTAAACAAAATTCATTAGAAAATTAATTATGTCCGAAGTTAATGGGGCTTGTTCATGACATTTTTATCAATGTTCATAAAAGCAGTTTATTTAAATTTTGCAGAACTCAAGCTTAATTAAGTAATATCCTGGGTGGTTTGGAATTCATTTTAGGGGGAAAGGGCAAAAAGGTTCCCTTTTCAGTAGTTTCACATGACCTTATTATTCTGGGTTCAGTTGCTTTAACCTGCCGATAGCTTAGAATTGATATATATTGATTGAGGCAATTTTTTTGGCAGGGAACATCATATTAATAGTGTTGGGAATCTTTCAAGTTCACAATGTAGCTATACGAATATGATGGGACTTTTTAACAATATACAGAGACGTAAGTGTAGTCATATAAACATCGGTCTTACAAAAAAAAAAGTCTCCTTTGATTCAATACTACCTTATGTAAATAAACAGTTAGGCCCTCATCACATTCACACAAAACTTTATTTTGTCCCATTGAAAGTTTTTAACAGTCTACTTGAAAAGTCAAGGAAAGTCCATATTTGGATCCTTCGATAGCGTCAGAATACAGGCTCGGATCTGTAATTATGGATATTGCAAATCATAGGTTTTTTAGACCGTCACGTTTTACAGAAGTGAATACTGCCCAAACAACCACTTTGTTCCATAAAATTCAATATGCTAACAAAGGAATTGACACTGTTAATGTAAGTAATATTCTTAATCACAAAAGAGTCCAGTCTTGTATTCCATCATATTTCAAGCTGAAGTCCACACCTTGTATTTCTTACAAATATACATCGACTATTCTTCCAAACATTTTAATTTAAAAAAAACAAACAAACTCTACACTGCCTAGATATCGAACATCTGAAACATAAACCTCCTACGTGTTCATGTTCTTCTTCATCATACAACTATAATCCTGTTGGATACGTCATTACTGGTGACGTATATATTGTTTATAATGAGAATCTTGAATCATTTATTTCAAAAGGGCCAAAATTTAGGGAACCCCGATCTTCCCCGGTCATAATTTCATTAATATTATGAATTCTGTGGAAAATTACGCCAGGCTATGGGCAAAACATGAAAAATATGACCTTGACACTGTCAGAATGGATTAAAAGAATCAGATGAATGTTAAAATCTCACGTTAAGCGATTGAAGGGAAATATGAAAACCATATATCCTTCAGTCTTCAATAATTCAGAAGTGAAAAAAAATAGAATTAGATTGATTGATTGATTGATTGTATGTTGTTTTACGTCCCATTCGAGAATTTTTCACTCATATAGAGACGTCACCATATACCGGTGAAGGGCTTCAAATTTTGACCTTTACTCGGCACCCAGGGCCACTGAGAAGTGAGGGATCTTTATCGTGCCAACGCCTGCCGTGACACGGGGCCTCGGTTTTTAAGGTCTCATTCGAAGGACCCGCAACTTTCACTTCAAAGTGCCGAGCGCATGGCGAAGGAACAGTTTCTACCCATTTTTTATCGTTATAGGTCAGTCGCTGCGGAGATTCGAACTCACGACCTCCCGATCACGAAGCGAGCGCTTTACCGACTGAGCTACCGTGAACTGTCAAATAGAATTAGATAGATTGCATAATCAGTTTTTACTGGTCCCAACTGACAAGGCAGGTAACAATATTGTCTTTGTAAGGCTCATTATTTTATTTGCATTTTTAGAAAAACTGGGATTTTATTCTCCAAGTGATTATCCAACTTATAGCCATAGCTCCCTTTCTAAGGAGGAAATTCTTCAAAACCATGTGCCAGTTTTAAATATTTTTAATATTCCCAACAATCAAAATGAATTGGAATTACCAAACCTATCCTGTCACTGGTCATATAGAAAATTATTTTGTTAAAAACATTTTGATTGTACACACAAGTACTCTGAAGTTGATATTAAAAGATGCTTGAGTTTCTGATTGACAATATCTACCGTATGTAGTTTTTTAAGATCAGGTCTTCCAACAATCTTTCAAAATTTCTATTGGTACCAATTGCGTCCCGTTACAGTATAAGCAGATCATGTTCTTGTATTCATATGAAGCAGAATTTATTCAAAATCTTGTACATGAGAAGACGAAAACAGTTGCTGTGGCCTTCAACTCGACATTTAGATGTATCGACTAAGTATTATCAATTAACAATAGTAACTTCCATGCATATGTCGACTCGATATATCCCAGTGAACTGGAAATAAACGATACCACAAAATTCATGATAAACGTGATGACTTCAACTTTTCTATCTTGAACTTCCCTTACTTAAGTAGCAATATACTAGTGTTGTCAAATCGGACAATTTTTAGTAACTGGTTACTCGCTTACTTTTCCGATCGAGTAACCGGTTACTCGGATGTTTTTCTTTAGACCTCTTAACATCCTTGATTGCGATTTATACACTCATTAGTAACTGTAATATACACTATATATAACATCATCATAGTCATTTAAATTTCTATATTCATCTTATCATTTCAAAAACAGACATGCACTGCATCTGAATTTTATTTATAATTACAAACACAAACGTATTTATTCTCAAACATCCCGTGATAGTTGGCTGTTTTGCGGGATGTTCTTTATATATCGCTGGTTTCAGAGTAAAATTTCAGTCTGCGGTGGTTTAACATATTTGTTGTCCCACCTATTATAGTAATTCCATTTTACATAAATAACAGCTCACGAATTTGAAATCAGCCATTCTTTTAAAATATTTCCATGCTCTTGATACATGTGGTGGTATCGTCTTCAATGTTGTACTGCGGACTAACTCACACAGGTTTATTTGAGGTAATTATGATTAACACAAATCTTCCAAAAACGTGTATACATACCCCTTGACAATTAAAGCCATCAATTATATAAAGTGTGTAAAACTAATCAAAACAAATGTATCGTATTGGTAAAAAGGCTAAGTCTTACTTTAAATAGATCTAACGGTAAATAAAATGGGAGACATTCATAAACAAATTTACATTTTTTTTCTACCGATTTACCATATAGAATGTCTATTTATCCGAGTAACCGATTAGTAGTTTTACTAATCGATACTCGCATCGCTCGACGATTTACCGGTTAACCGAGTACTTGTTGACAACACTAATTTTTACTAATCTTATTGGAAGAAATGGATAATATTGTTTTCATATTGCTCCTCACCTTTGTTAAGTTTTATTTTTCAACTGTTACCCAGGATCCCAACAGTTGTGGGTAAGATGAAAAGGACGAAAAACAATTTCATTTATTTATTGTTGTTTCTCTTTTCTAAACCAAAAAAGTAAAAGTGACTTACAAATTAATTAGAACTGCTTAAATTTCAGGGTAGATGTGTGTTGTCCGGGTTATTTTCTTCATAATGAAAAATGTACAGGCATCTATCTGTTTAAATGAATTACATATTAAAAAGGATCTTATTGTCAAATAAAGTTTTTTTTTTTTACACAGTGTGTAGTTCTGGTCGAACAGGCAAAACTGCAGTCAAAACTGTCCTACCGGATTTTATGGAGAAAAGTGCAAACATAAATGTCCCTTTGAATGTAACGACACCTGTAATAAGGTCACAGGAAAATGTCCACGTAAGTATGTTGAACTTTCTTACTTATTTTTCGTGTTTTTAAGACGATGGTAGTTGTGAGAGATATGTACTTAGATAAAGCATTATTATGAATACTTCCAGTTTATTAAGATATTGATCCACTTGCATTCTATCCTGTTTGAAATTCTCAGCATGCACCCAAGTCTTCAAAACAGCAGTGATTGCTACCACGATCAATACTTATGTAACTGAGGAAACGATTTTTCTTGTTTAAATGTGCTTGAATTTTTTTTTTATAATTACATATAGTATCTATCTATAAAAGCTAACAACGCGCGGGACACAATCTTTGAGACACAGATAAAACACCTTCTAAAGGAGAAAGCATGGATTATAGGAGGTGTAAACCTTCCTTTTATTAGTCATTCTATGTGGTTCTATTGGTGTTATTCACATCTCTCAAGCCCTGTAAGTATAAATCCATTAATTTTATTTCATCTCTTTGCGCACAATCTTTTAGTCTTTATAGAAGCAAGTCCATGATCATCTTTAAAATTTGAGAAATGAATATATTGTTGTGTTAAACGATTAAAGTAATTGCTTTTTTCAAATAGGTTTTCTGAGATAAACATATGATTAAACACAACAATTAAATTTTAAGTAATAATTGATTCTTACTTATTTTCCTATTCCTATTTTATTTTGCAGGAAATGTGTGAAGATTGATAGAACAAATGGTAAATATTTGCATACTTTCTTACATTCATAATATGGTTAATGGATAAATTTTTGATAGCTTACTAAAACTTAACAGTATATTCTTCCCAACTTATATGGTATTTTTATATACCAATTTTCTTGACATTTGGAAAGGAATAGAATATCGATTTCAATTTTTATCATGCACTTAGATAATACTCATCCCACAAATCAAAGCCCACAGTCATCAAAAAGTGTGAGATATGAAACTGATAACTCTAACACTCCGAGTGAATCTCTTCAAGCAAATCATGATGAAAGCAGATCAATCAAGAATTCGTCAAATAGAAAGGAAGCTAAACCATCCTGCGAATACAGTAAACCTACTCAAAAGAAGCGGTACAGCTTTATCTGGAAGTCTTCAGTGTCACAGGAAGTGACGTTATGTCCGGATGTTTCTGAGGATGATGAGGTCAGTGAAGAGTTTGACGACCTTATAAAGACTACCAGTGAACTATCGATGAAAAGTGCAAACTATCAACAAAATTGTATGACAAACGAGATGACATTAACTTTTCTATCGTCAGCTTTCCTTATTTATGTAGTAATATCCCGCTATCTCCTGAATATTGTGTTTTCATCTCAACATATTTGATATCAAGAGATTTCTCCGAGTACGATTAATTTTTAAACCGAGACAGGCTACTGACAGATAAGTTGATGTTACAGGAATTTCAACAATCTCATTTAAAGTCAGTATTTCGTAAATTCTTTCGCCATTATAATGACCTTCTTAGTAAATATATTTTATCACTTGGTCGTGTTTTGGCTGACGGGTTTGATACAAATTGCGAGGCCTATGTTTTTATACTGAATTTGACTACGGAATATACCTGGTTAATACATAAGAGCCCAAGGTCAACAGGGGATGCTTACTCCTCCTAGGCAAATGAATCCACCTCTGGAATTTCTTAGGGCCGTGTTTTATGCCATCTTCACAAATTTGTATTCATAGATTTTTTTAAAGATCGATCAATGTTCCTTATCTTCACCTTTTTTCATTTCACAGGAAGGGGAGAAGCCATGAGGAGGCGGAGACCCCGACACGTCTCCCTACCATATCTGCCAATGGGTGAGATATTATCAAAAATCATTATGTATATTTGGCCATTTGTTCTTTTAAAATAGCTTTTGTCTTTTTCATTTTACTTATTTTAAATCTTTATATAGCATGTAACATAAGGTATATCTTCTATCGTCATTACCAATATGTTTTTCTTTTCTAAAGCTCAATAATCAGGTTAAAAGAAATTTTTTTTTTTAATTGCATGAAGTTATCATGTCCATTCAATAGAAAAATCCAAATAAAACTGGTGACATTTGGCGCAGAATAATTGTGTCACCCTTTTCATAGAAGACGAACGGAATGGTCCATAAGAATATAGAAATGCAGAAAAAAAGTTACATGGACATTGCTGATTGATAACATGATTAATAAACGGTTTTACAACAATCTGTTGGAATTCCCATGGGTACCAATTGTGTCCTGTTATCAATAGACCTATTTTTATAGAATTTATTCAAAATCTTATACATGAGGAGACGAAAACACTTGCTGTGGCCTTCAACTCGACATTTAGATATCTCGACGACATATTATCAATTTACAATAGTTATTTCCATTCATATCATTGTCAGGGTATATATCTCTAAGTTGATTCGATATGCAAGAGCATGCTCTATGTATGAACAATTTCTTAAAAGAGGTTAGCTATTGACAAATAAATTGATGAAACAAGAATATCAACATTCTCGTTTAAAGTCATCATTTCATAAGTTCTATGGTCAATAAACATTTCAGCAAATACAATCTATCATTAAGTCAAATGCATATAATACTTTTTCGATATATCTAAACGTCGAGTTGAAGGCCACAGCAAGTGTTTTCTTCTTCTCATGAAGTCTCATGAAGTTTTTGAATAAATTCTGCTTCATATGAATACAAAAATAGGTCTGCTAATAAGGCGGCGCAAATTTTCCTTTGTTTCTTGTTAGCAAACTTAATGTACAAAAATATTAGTAAAATAATAACGAGGTTATTTAGGTTTTTAAATGATGGAATAAAATTTAAAAGTGATACTTAAAATATATATCGAGTAAACATTTGGTGTAAATTACCTCTAAAGTATAACAACCAAATAAGGAAGGATGTTTTTCCTGGTTGTCTGAAGTATGAAAATATAACAAGGACGTATAAAGTGAAAAGAAATAGACGGAAAGGAAAATGGATGTTTTGTCTTTTGTTACGTTCCTCAATGTCATCCACGTCTTTTTTGCTATCGATCCAAACATGTGTGGGTAAGTTAATGCTTTAAAGTGTTTCCCACCCTCCAATGATGTCATAGGTTTTTTGCAACACTTGCTGATAATTTCAATTCATATCCAATAAAAAATATATCTTTTTGAAGAATGTTTTTCAATGGGTGCAATAAAAAATATCATTAAGTAAAATGATTTTAAAAAATGAATATTATCTTTCTTTAATCAATTATTCGATTTTTTAAAAAATGTTAAGGGCAATAACTCATTCTCATTTATTTTTATTCAGGCATTTTCTGTATTATACTTCCTAAGTAATATGGTTTCCCTCATGTTTACAATTCATACATATTTATAAAGTAACAATTGTTTTGGAATTTTCAGCATCAGAATTATGTACTTAAACGAGTTTTTACAAATATTTCCTTTAAGGAGGTTGGATCCTGACATTAAAAGTAATGAGAATTTTTTATCAAGTATATTATTAGGATTTATACACATAGCTTAATTAAAAATCAAAACAAAAAACTGGGGTCAATGCGCTTCTTTTGGCGCTATAGAGCATATAGTTTGACCTTTTTGCACTGTAAAAACGTCTTACGCATAAATCAACTTTTTAAGTTTTTCCTCCGATATTTTTTATTCAAATAAGTTATGGGAACAAACACAGTTTTATTTCATTTTGAATAGACCCATTAAAATTTTTGACAACGAAAATTTTTTTTTAAATTACTCCGCACATTCGATTATTTGACCTTTTTGCACTCAAAAAATTTCATTTTGCTAGCATTACAAATTTAACAAGCAAAAAACTCATTTAAAAGTAATGACATTTTACTGAATTTAAGAAGAATGGTTAAAAGTATCTTGTATATTCAGAAAAGAAAGTTAAAAGTGGGGGTCTGTGATGTTAATTTTCAGATATTGCTAAAATAGTGCTAATTTTGAGCTTAAATTAGGGCTATTTTTTTTCTTGATTTTCACAATATATTTGATTTACTTATCAAATATGATGATTGAATTCATGACAGTTTATTAAATATATAATTTAGGACCAGTATAAAACAGTTCACTGCACAAAATAACTCTGTGTGGAGACTGCATGTAAAAATAGGAATCCAAACTTAACATACTTTAAATACTTCGAAAGAGAAAAAATGATCATTTTCTTCCAAAAAACCTTCCGCCACAAAATATAGTTTCTCACTTAATGCTTTTGGTATGGAATTTAATCATGGAGTTTTAACTGAATATAATTTATTTGGCATTGTAGAATCCAAATTCATTGCAAGAATTAAAGCATTACTCAGATTTTTTTAAATATAGGTTAAAATAAAAATCTGCTCAAAAGCTCAGGAGCGAACCTCGTTAATTATACTGTTTAATGAAAATTACAAATTTTTATGCTGACATATATTTCTGTTTATTTATGTCTTGCATCTTATTAAATATGGCAACATATACTTTTTTAACAATTATAAAATAATTTAAGCTATATTCAGTACTTTGAACCCATAGAATTGTGAGGGTGGAAAAACCTTAAGCAATAGTTAAGTCATAGAATAAGAAATAAGAAGTATTTCTTATTATTTTTTCAGTCCTGGTATATGCTGCTCTGATTATTTTCTAAAAGAAAACAAATGTACAGGTAACTTTGTATAGTATAAATAATTTAGATTTAATTTAGATGTCTCAAGGTAAGAGGTTAGATGTATTACTCTGATTGCAAACTTTGTATATGCTTATCATTATTTAAAATAGAACAGAAGAAAATAATCCCATTGTTATTGTATCCAAAAATTGCTAAAGCAATAACTGTCTAATCTTTGGGTGTTTTGACACGAAGATTTATCTTCTTTGCTTAGGGTGGCTTCATCATGCATCGAAAACCGTCATACTTCTGCAAGTTGTATCGATATTGCAACCGACCGAATATTATCAAAGTGGTACTTAACATGTATTTGGTGATGAAAATAAGAATTTGTGACAGAATGGTTTGCTATTTATTGAGAAAATATCATTAAAAACATTTTTTTAATTTGCCAGAGTTCATCATGGATCGGGTAATATTCACCATACATCGGCAAACGGAATATTGAACCACAAAAATGTCGTACCTTTATCGCTATGGCCTTAAAAATATCTTAAATGCTTGTAAATAAGTGACATAAAATATTTTTATTTACAAAACAAGACTCTACTGAAATTTGATCAATGCACAAATGTTGAGAGATTTTAGATCAGTCACATCAGTTAAGGTAGGCCTTGCAATACAGTGCTTCGTAATATGGCAACTTGCGCCTTGTTCTATAGGGTAGGTCTTCTAGTTGGAGAAATAAAGATAAAACATTTGTAGGTGTTATAAATTGGTAACTTGTATTTTCACTGAATATGTCGAGTTTATATTTTATTATTTCAGCAAAAATAGATTTCAGCAAAAACAGTTGTCAGTTTGGTATTATTTGTGCTATTTCTGTACGAAAAGGAAGTTATTATCTATACAATTGACTATGTCCGATGTATGGTTCATATGGCTCCTAAGTATGGTTAAATGATCATAATAGCAGAAAAACAAGTCTAGGAAAATAAATACAAACTTTGAAATGAAATTTCTTGAAATTTTCTATAAAATTATCAATCATTAACAAAATTCGACCAAGGCGGACTCGTTCCTTTAAAGTTAATATATGAAAGAAAAACAATTCTAAAAATTTGCAAAATCATAAAATTCTGTTTACTCCACTTTGAAGATATCAAATATGAAGTCATTTAATACCTTTAATACACGATGTATCTTTTGATTCATTACTACATGTACCTTACGTAAATCAACAGTTAGGTCTACATCATATTCGCACAAAATTTTACGTTGTCCCTTTGAAACTTTTAATTAGTCTTCTTGAAAAGGTCAAGGTAAGTCCATTTTGTTATTCCTCGACACCAGAGTATAGGCTCGGGTCTCTGATTATGGACATTGCAAATCATACGCTTTTTTAAACCCTCACATTTTACTGAAGAAAATACAGCTAAAACAATCCGTTTTCTTTCCTTAAACTTCAATACGCCAAGAAAGGAATTGACTCGGTTAATATAAGTAATACATGTATTCTTAATCACAACAGGGTCCAATCTTGTATTCCACCATATTTCAAGTTAATGACTACACCTTGTATTTCCTACAAATATACATCGACTATTGCTTCCAAACTTTTTAATTATAAGAAAAATTTACATGGCCTGGATATCAAATATCTGAAACATAATCCTCCATCGTGTTCATGTTCTTCTTCGCTCTATAACTATAGTCCTGCTGGACACGTTATTACTGGTGACGTAAATGTAGTTTATAATGAGGACCTTAGATCACTAATTTAAAAAGGTCCTAAATATAGCGAACCCCGATCCTTCAACTAGTGTCGGAATTTCATAAATATACTGGATTCTGTAGAGGATTACGCCAGGTGATGGTCCAGACATGAAAAAGAAGACCTTGACACTTTGTCAGAATGGATTAAATGTATCAGATACATGTATATGTTAAAATCGCGCATTAAAAGATTGAGGGGCAATATGAGAACCATCTATCTTTCTGTATTCAATAATTCAGAAGTGAAAAAAGAATTAGATAAATTACATGATCAGTACGTACTGGTCCCTGCTGACAAAGCAGGTAACAGCATTGTCTTTGTTTGTAAGGCTCATTATATTAAATACATTTTAGAGGAACTTATATTTAATTCCACAAGTGGTAATCCAACTTATACTCATAGTTCCCTTTCTAAGTCTATATGTCAGTTTTGAATATTTTCCAAAACAACCAAAATGAATTTGAATTACAATATCTATATTGGATTCCGAAACTTCATAAAAATCCTTACAAACAAAGATAAAAAGCGGGTTCTTGTGAATGTTCAACCAAGCCTCTTTCTTTACTCCTCACCGTTCTCGGTAGCTCAGTCGGTAGAGCGTTAGTTCGAGCTCAGTCGAGCTCAGTCGGGAGGTCGTGATCTCGAATCTCGACCGCGACTGACCTAAGTCGATAAAAAATGGGTAGTAACTGTTCCTTCGCCATGCGCTCGGCACTTTAAAGTGAAAGTTGCGGGTCCTTCGGATGAGACCTTAAAAACCGAGGCCCCATGTCACGGCAGGCGTTGGAACGATAAAGATCTCTCACTGCTCAATGGCCCTGAGTGCCGAGTAAAGGTCAAAATTTGAAGCCCGTCACTGGTATGGTGACGTCTCTAGAGTGAGAAATTCTCGATCGGGACCTTAAACAACATACATACAATCAATCAATCTTTTCTCCTCACTAAGATATTAACAGTAGTGAATGGGAAACTTCAAGAGTACTGTGCAACAATATATTCGAGAAGTGGTGTAAATCAGATGTGGATACTTAAAAATTCCAAGGAACTTTTTTGGAAAATTTGAAATCGCAAGATTTTACAAAAATCAACTGCTTAAAAACTTACGACTTTTCAACTTTATACACAACCATTCCCCACGATAAATTGAAATCCAGGCTTTTTGATATTGACAGCTGATTTTTCAATAAAAACTGAACTTGTAAATTTACTTACTTTGTCATTGGTCATTTGCAAAATTATTTTGTTAAAAAACATTCTGATTATACACACAAGTACTCTGAAGTTGACATTAAAAAGATGCTTGAGTTTCTGATTGACAATATATATGTGGTTTTTGGAGACCGGGTCTTCCAACAATCTATTGGAATTCCCATGGATACTGATTGCGCCCCATTATTAGCAGTTTTTTTTTTGTATTCATATGAAGCAGAATTTGTCCAAAATCCATTAAAGATATCACAGAGTCTGACACATCTGTTTCATATTTGGATATTTTACTTGAAGAAGGCGTTAATGGTTAGCTAACAACCAAGCTTTATGATAAACGTGATGACTTTAACTTTTCATTCGTCAACTTCCCTTACTTGTGCAGCAATATACCTTCATCACCTGCACACGGGGTTTATATCCCTCAGTTGCTTCGATACGCAAGAGCATGCCCTTCGTATGTACAATTTCTAATACGATGTAAATTATTGAAAAACAAGTTAATGAAACAAGAATATCAGCAGTCTCGTTCAAAGTCATCATTTCGTAAGTTCTATGGTCGATACAATGACTTTGACAGCAAATACAAACTATCATTGAGTCAAATGCTGACTTACGTTTTTCATACTTATTGTTAGGTCATTATTTACACACTACTGAATTGTCGACGGATTTTTCCGTTATTTCCTGATCATGACAAGGAGCACACGCCAGGTTTGTCCGGTTGGCAGGGGATGCTCACTCCTCCATGTTACCTGATCCCACCTCTGATGTTTTGGAGGTCCTTGTTTGCTCTGCTCATATTTTGTATTGTTTAATGGATTTTTGAGCTTGAATACTGTTCGTTATCTCCATATATTTCAACGACATCATCATGGTATTTTTTTTTATCACATCATATTGTATAAAAAAACGGCGTTATTAAAAGGTGTAAATACTCGGTTTTAAGACACAACAAATTATAACATAGATATTCAGGATGGATGCAAGTTCATTGTCTGATGCATGGTGAACTCACTATAGAAGATACAAGCGAACTTACATAGGGAATGTAGAAATTAATTGGCAAAAATATTTACTACATAAAATTATCATTAATAGAATGTCCTCCTGGAACATACGGACTCAGCTGTTCTAAAGAGTGTCCTGGAGGTCGTTATGGAAGAAAATGTAAAGGGAGATGTCCAGTAGAATGTGTACGCAGTTGTAGCATATCAACAGGAAAATGTCTAGGTAATATGAAATCATATTAATTGATTTGCTGGTTAGCAAAAAGAAAAGCTTTCCTGAATTGTGATTTAAATGTCAGTCTCCGGAAATATTTCTTTTACGAAGAAAAGAAGTATTAAAATGTGAAATAAGTATTAGAGGGTACATATTACCTTGACCAAACATTCCAGTTGCAGCATGAATAAAAATGAAGGATAAATAAGAAGTGCCTGAAAAACAAGCTGTGGATCACTGTTCATTACCTTTAGTGCAATGAGTGTATTCTGATCTTATATTGGATTCTAAGGTCTTAAAAGTATACTAAGTATGCACTCATCTCCTATTCAGATTAAGCATACAGGTTTTGTTTTTGTTGGTAACTCTATCGATATTGTTATCCATGTTTTGTCATCTTCTTTAAAGTGTAATTCCTTGAGTATTAAGTATTTCAACAAACTACCAATGCAGTACCGCAGGGCCAATTTCAACAAAAAATCAGTTCGTAGCTCGCGGCATGCAGTCTTATGTAGTTAAGAAAGATTGAATTACTTTCAAACAAGTGCTATAGTCCTTTCTTATGGGAGGCAATTAAGTAAAATTAAATATAAGGATATGATTATGTACAATTTACCAGACTGAAATGGAAGCTTCATATTTGTGGTGAAAAACCACTTGAAATTTCAGTCCAGCAATCTCATCGCATTTAATGAAACCTTTATAAAGTTTTGCGACTTTAAAAAATTAAATAAATTTACATTTTTTAAATCCAGTATTACAATAAAGTTTAACTTGATTGTTCCAGGAATGCATCATTAAGGATTTGAATGAATCTAACAGTGGTTAGCTTTTTCTTGCTCACTGGTATCATAGTTCATGCATTTTCAGATTAGCATTTATCATGAAATATGAAGATAAAATATCACAAAATGTGACAATCAAATAAAATATAATTAATCAACCATCAAAGCTAAAATGGATATAGGAATTCAAATGTTTAGAAATAAACTTTTCTTATTTTAATTCATTCATAGGTCTTAATTACAGCAATCTCCCGCATTCGTGAATAGAAAGATATGACAGTCTGCATTTACTTGCAATTCCTGTTCAAATTTTAAATTTCAGCTTCTGTGGTCATGAAGTCATGCTCGCAAAAAATACATTCTAGTTACACAAGCACTGCTCCTCTTAATTCAAAAGACAAAAAATAAATTATCCTTTCAGGGCATTTTTAATAAGTAGGTCAAAGTAAAGGTCAAGTGGACAGTATCACTATAATTTTCCATACTTAAGAAGTGAAAGAAGAATTGCCTGTAGATAGATAACATGATCATTATGTACTCGTCCCAGCTGACAAAGCATGTAACAACATTGTCTTTCTTTGTAAGGCTCAGTAAATACTGTATTTTAGAGGAACTTGGCTTTAATTCTGCAAGTGGTAATCCAACTTATACTAATAGTTCCTTCAAAATCATAGGTCAGGTTTAAATAATTTTAAAATTCCAAACAATCAAATTGAATTAAATACCATACATGTACTGGATTTCTAAACTAAATATAAAATCTTAAACAGATACACAACGGGTCTAAGAACGTTCTAACAAATTTTACTTCTCACTAAAATGTTAACGGTTAATGAAGGAAAAACTTCAGAATGTAAAATAACATATTCGAAAAGTTTTTTTAATTAGATGGGGATACTTGAAACCTCCAAGAAACATATTTGGAAAATTTGAAATCACGTAATTGTACCAAAGTCAATACCATTAAAACGTTTGACTTCTTCACACTTTACAGAACTATCCCATACGTTAAATTAAATCCAAATATCATAGACATCTGCTTTTGCAATAGAAATGCAACTTGTAAATTTACATACGTCGTCAAAGGTCATCTGCAAAATTATTTGTTAAAATACATTCCGATTGTACACACAAGTACTCCGAAGTTGATATTGAAAAAGTTGCTTGAGTTTCTGATTGGCAATATCTAGGTAGTTTTTCGAAATAAATTCTTCCAGTCTGTTGAGATTCCCATGGGTACTGATCGCGCCCCGTTATTAGCAGACCTATTTTTTTTATCTTATGAAGCAGAATTTATCTAAAAACTTCTATATGAAAAGAAGGTATCTTGTCGTGGCTTTCATGTAGACATTTAAATATATACGACGTTTTATCAATTAGAAATCTTCACTTTAATTTCTACGTCGATTCCATGTATATCTCTTGAAACACGAATGAAAAACATTTAAGAGACTGACTCATTTGTTTCATATTTGAATATAGTACTAGAAAAGATATTAATTGAAAACTAACAACACAACTTTATGATAAACATGATGACTTCAATTTTTCTACCGTCAACTATTCTTGCTTATGTCACAGTATTCCATTATCACCTGCATATGGAGTTTATGTCTCCCAGTTGATTTGACACGCAAGAGCATGCTCTATATACAAAAAAAATTCTAAAACGAAGCAAGATATTGAAAATGAATTGAGGAAACAAAAATATCTCTTTTAAAGTCATCATTTCGCAAAATCTCTGTTCAGTACAATGACCTTGTGAGCAAATACAATCTATCATTAAGTTGAATGTTGACACTAACTTTTTTCATGCAAATTATTAGACCGTAATTACCCACTGCATTGTCTACGGATTTTTGTCTTTTGCCCTATCATGACGAGGAGCAAGAGGCGGGTGTGAACGGTCAACAGGGGATGTTTACTCTTCCATGGCACCTGGTGCCAGCTCTGATGTTTTTTCAGCTAGATATCTTGAAAAAATATGAAAAAACAGTACTCCTTCCCTCCATTTATGGACTAAGCCAGACCACGATCTGCATCACTAGCACTTAACACAATTTGTGCAGAATACAAAACAATTTGAGAATCAGCTTTCTGCAAAACAGATAAATAAACAAGCAGAAAAAGCTTACTCTTGATACATAATATAAAATAATTCTTTTTAATGCACTAAGAAATACCTAACTGGTGTAAGTTATATAATTATGCCGATCACGTTTTTTAAAGGTATATAACAAGAATTTATAGAAAAAAAATATTGATAATCCTGAATATGGCTTGCGTTTACGTTGAATGTTTACAATATACACTGATTACAGTATTCAGTTACTTACTTCCCTATGTAGTGAATATAAGCTTTTTCTGCTTGTTTATTTCAAATAACTTAGTAGGTATATTAACGACGTTTTATCAGTACACAATTGTTACTTCCATTCATAAGGACAAAAATTAAAAAAAAAAAAACTTTGGAAATGGCAAGAACAAATACACAGATGAACAAATTCATCATTAAAAAATTGATTGTGAAAAAATCAACTTACATTGATACAAGACGGGGAGAGGGGAGGGTTAACTTCATTTGTAGTTTGATGTGGGTCAGATCAGGGATAAATCTTGATTGGAAGTTGTGTCATGCTGGAGTCCATTGGTTAGGCTCGTAGGATAGCCAAAGATGAAATCATTTGTAAATATTCGGGGCCATAAATACCGTTTGCGCTTAAAATACCATGTTTTGCTGAAAAAAAGGCTTTTCTTCAATGTTTTGGGTTTTAAACGGAGTTTTTAATTATTTAAGACTTTTAAATACATTTTGAACAAACATTTGTATATCAAAAGTAGATTGGACTACTCTAAACGTGACGGTTTAAAACGCCTATGATTTGCAATATCCATAATCACAGATTCTGGTGTCGAAGAATCCTAAATTGGAATTTCCTTGACTTTTACTATTTTAAAAATAGACTATTCAAACTTTCAAAGAGACAGAGTACAGTTTTGTGCAAATGTGATGAAAGCCTAACTATTTATTTACATAAGGTGGTAGTGAATCAAAGGAGACATCGTGTATAATAGGTTTTTTGTAAGATCAATGTCAATGACTACGCTTACGTCTCTGTGTTCTGTTAAGAATTCCCATCACATTCACAATACATTGCTACATGTACACTGCGAACTTGAAAGATTCCCAACACTATCGACATTGGGGTTATGGTTTTATATTTAAGTTTTTGACCATAACGCTACAGATCCCGTAATGCAAATATTGTGCAATTAACGGGGCAAGATTTTCTGCGCACGGTTTGGGTAAATTCCTCCACTTTCCAGCATTGGTCAATAAACTTCCTTTCACTCCCTAATTCCAGACTTATTTTTCAACCATACTGTATATTTTATCGACCTTCTAACCCGTTATAGTTATCGCTACAGACCAATAAACTCGCTTGATTTGAATTTTCTGCCACCCGACAAATATTCAAAACATTTAAAAAATAAACCAAAAGTTTCAGAACTTCTCGAAAAATTCAATTCAAATTTTCCTAGAATTCTAAAAAAGAGACTATATTGGTTATTTTTATTCCATTAACGTACATATGTTACTTTCTTATACAAAATGTCAACGTCCCGACGTTAAAGTATTTAACTTCAACGCAATGACGTGATAGTATTGATGTGGAAAACAATACTAAATTTAAAGGTCTGTTAAAATAAAACCAGAAAAGATTATTAAAAAATAATTTTTTTCCAACATACAAATCTTAGAGTATTATGTGAGAAAGTTTCATTTATTTTGATGACTGGGCCAATTTTGGCACTTTGTGGATTTAGCTCTTTGACAAGGATCTGTTTAAAATGTATCCGGGGATCTCAAAAAACTTCCTTATATTCGTAAATGCACAATATCCTGTTCATTCTTAACGCGTTTTACTGATTAAACTTCCCCAATACCAAGGACACCCCCTTCCCAGATGAATTGCTTTGAAATCTGAAGACAAAGAACAGTGATCATGCTGAAAAGTTCATTTAAACAACAGAAATTTTGAATCGAGACCTCCAAATCATCCCCCATGAGGGAAATTTGTTATCTTAATAAGATTCTGCACAGCAGAACTTCCTACATTTAGAATATCGGTTCTAATTTTATATGTACAATTAAAGTAATATAGGGACGATTGGTTTGCCCAACGATTTGAAATGTATGAGTATATATATAAATATATATATTCTGAATTTCAATTTTAATTGTTCAAATTATTATTATATTTTGTACTTCCAACAGTCTCGGCAGATTATAAGCTGTCAATTGACATGCGTCTCACAGATCTCACAATAGTGTGCTATGTCACACTTAATCAAGGACTTGTGCCTGAAGGCACTATATAATTGGAAATAGCTCAGTAGAATTCGATTGTATAACACAATTAAAAACAGAATACTCATAATCTAAAAACAATTATAAATGGAAAGAACATGTACTATATTTCAAAACATTCCGGGGGGTGATCTTGGAGGGTGATCTGTAATATAGCATTGGTTCCATAGAGGCAAGTTTTGCTATATTGCAAATTATTTTGAAAAAAGTTTTTCGTATGAGAAAGATAATCTTTCCCGAAAAAAATTCTTATAACGGAACCTTTGTTATGGAACACCAGTATTTTTAATTAAATCAAAGAAACAATTCTCCATCGGTATGTTTTCCGAATTTACCTGAAACTACAAGAAGAAGTCATTCAGAACTTTAGGTGTGGCATTACAAAAAAGAAGTTTGTAGAAGCCATTTATAGTGGAAAATGTAGATATTGATGTGTAAATAGTGAATGCAAGTACGATTCAATGTAGAGCTATTCGGTTCTCGTTGATTACATGAAATCAATAATAGTTTTCTCTCTTGATCATTATACTTACATGTATATGACATTTGTTTTTGCTTTGGTCATTTTTTCCTTCTATATCCTATATAGTTCACTCATATTTTAGAGAACGTGTTTTTCAAGGAAAATTAACTGTTGTTATCTTGCCTTCAATGACATATCGTGTAACTTAATGTAATGTAAAAACTTAATTGATTTTAAAAATATATTTCCGTTCAATATTTAAAGGATACATGCTATTGGAATATTTTACAAAACTAATTACTTGAATTGCATCAACTAAAGAGGGAAGCACATTTTTCCTGGTTGTTAAAAGTATAAAACTGTCATAAATTAGGATAAACAAGGAAACATTCACTGAAATAATTTTGCCAAAAATGAAAATGGACTCTCTTTTTTTTGTTATGTTCCTCAATGTTGTCCATCTTGCTGTCACAAACGATCAAGGCACGTGTGGGTACGGAAAACAATTTTTGTATGTTTTATAAATGTTTTTTGTAATAGCCGGAAAAAAAACCAATTATACTTTTACTATAATTTTTCAGTCCTGGTTTATGCTGCTCCGGTTTTGTCCTCAAAGACAACATATGTACAGGTAACATTTAGCGATTAAAATAATTTAAACGCGATGCAAGAAAATCATATTCATACTTTACATTACAGATAATGTCTTAGATGTCTTAGCTACCATGCAGTTCATATGATAAATATATCTATATAATCGATGAACCCAAAGAACATTGAATTGATGATTACTTTTCATTTTTTTGTAACATTTTGTCACCTTATATATATATATATATATCTATCTATATCTATCTATCTATCTATCTATCTATCTATCTATCTATATATATATATATATATATATATATATATATATATATATATATATATATATATATATATATATATATATATATATATATATATATATATATATATATATACTTTATATAATTGGCATTTAATAGAATGTCATCCTGGAACATACGGAATCAACTGTAGTGAAGAGTGTTCTAAAGGTCTTTATGGAAGAGCATGTAAGGAGAAATGTCCAACAGAATGTGTACGCAGTTGTAACATACCAACAGGGATATGTCCAGGTTATATGAAATCATATACTACTAGTTAATGGATTCACTGATTGGCAAAAACTATTGCTCTGACATGTTATATATACAGACATATAGGAAGTGTTGCTTTTCTAAATTTTGAATACAAGTAGGTTTACTTTATGCAAATATTCTAGTCAATTTAGAGAATAACCGTAATGAAACTCCAAGTTTGATGAATAACAGCACTACCAAGCCTGATACCCATAATAATTTTGAGAAAAAGATAGAGAACTTCCTGAAGGATAAGCTATGGATCATTGCTGGAGCCTCCTCTGTTCTTGTTCTTATTTCCTGTAGTTGTATAGGACTTTTTCTCCTGTGCAAGGTTTGGTAAGTTTTTTATTGCTTTTTCAAAGGATGACTTTATAGAATAATATATGATCCTCATTTTCCTGCAATTCTCATATCACTGCCAAATTTACATTCTTATGATAATCATGCAAAAGTTTAAAAAAAAAAATGAATTGAATTTGCTTAAGGGTTGATAAAACACTAAGTCCTGCTACATCTGCTGCTTGAAGTAGAGGGTCTATAATAAAAGTGTATAAAGCTTTTTATCATAGTACATTTATGCATTATTTTAAAATATACGTTTGCTTGCCCCGACCGTTATTACACTGTTTTATTATTATAAAATAGTTACAAGTATTTTCGAATGGTTGTTATCCATTACACCTTGTCCGCTTCTTTTCGTTTGTCATTTCTTTTATTTTCAAATAATAAATTAAATATGAAGATAACAAACAATAATGAAGCTCAGAAGTCCATTGAAATAATATAAACGGGTAGCAGAGCAAACAAGAACCTCTATAAATATCAGAAGTGGATGGAGGAGTAAGGATACCATTAGATTAATTATGTTTTCGTTTAAGATTCGTATGTAGCAATTGAAAAGTTCGATCTTCTCAATAACCTCTGATGCTCCTTCATTAACTTTCTGAATATGATAGTCACCTCTTGGATATATCATAAGCATTAGATGTATGCAAAAAATGAAAATATTTCTCTCTATATGATACCGTTCATATCTAATTCTTGCAGTGTTTGCATCTGTTTGAAAATTGAAGATTTCCATTTTCATTCCGATATTTAATACTTTCGTTTCTTTTCAGTAAGAGCAGACAGAAGAAAAAAGGAACATTGGGTAAATTTGACTAAAAAGCATGAGAAAAATACTCATTAATAAATAATTGAATCAATATATAAATGAATAAAATGTGTTTGTGAAACACTGATGCCCCCGTATGGCAGCTTGTGGCGAAGTCAAACTCCAGGTCAAGAAATCAAAAATGTTGGTCTTGTCTTGAGGAATATACCTGTAAAATATGAAAGCCCTAGTTCAAACCGTTGAAAAATTATGGTGAAGGTTAAAGATTTTTCAAAGAAAGTAAAACGGCAAGGTCAAGGTCAATAATGCCCAAGGGAAAGTCTTGTCCCAAGTGATACACATGATCGTGAAATGTGAAAGCCTTAGAACCAAAAGTTCAAATGTTTTTGCAAAGGTTTGAATTTTTAAAAGTAGGTCAGAGTTCAAGGTCCAGGTCAATGCCAAAATTGTTGGTATCCAAAGGAAGGTGTTGTCACAAAATAATATACATGTATGAAAGCCCTAACACCAACTGTTCAAAAGTTATGGCCAAGGTTAAAGTTTTTCAAAAGTAGGTCAAACTCTAAGGTCAAG
This sequence comes from Saccostrea echinata, assembly GCF_033153115.1. Lineage (NCBI taxonomy): Eukaryota > Metazoa > Mollusca > Bivalvia > Ostreida > Ostreidae > Saccostrea > Saccostrea echinata. Next base: position 1,380,276 of record NW_026889811.1, read on the forward strand.
GTCAAAGGGTCAAAGATGTTAATATCTACTGGAAGATCTTTACACAAAGAATGCATATGTGAAGTATGAAAGACCTAACACCAACTGTTTAAAAGTTATGGACGAGGTTAAAGTTTTACAAAAGCAGGTCAAATTCCATGGTCAAGGTCATAGGATCAATTTTTTTAGCATCTAAAGGAAGGTCTTTTTAAAAGGAATGCATGTGTGAAGTATGAAGTGTGAAAACCCTAACACTAACTGTTCAAACGTTTTGGCCAAGGTTAAAATTTTTCGATATTGAATTAGGTCAAACTCCACGGTCAAGGTCAAAAGGTCGAAGTTGTTGGTATCCAAAGAAAGTTCTTGTCAAAAGGAGTATACATGCAAAGTATGGAAGACCTAGCCCAAACTGTTCAAAAGTTATGTCCAAAGTTAAAGATTTTTTTTCAATAGTAGGTCAAACACAAAGTTCAAGGACAAAGATCAAAGATGTTGGTGTCAAGAGGAAGGACTTGTCACAGGTAATAAACATGTGAAGTTTGAAAGTCCAAGCTCCAACTGTTCAAAAGTTATGTTCAAGGTTATAGTCTCAGAAAATTTTGTAAAAGTGGGTCAAATTCCAAGGTCAAGGTCAAAAGGTCAAATTTGATGGTTTCCAAAGAAAGATTTTGTCACAAGAAATACACATGTGAAATATGCAAGTCATAGCTCCAACCAACGATATGGGCAAGGTTAAAGTTTTTGCGGACAAATAGACAGTCGGTCGGACAAGGCAAAACTATATGCCTTCGACTACGGGGGCATAAATAGAATATATTTCACCTGAAAAATATTGTTTGTACTTTTATCTGGAAACCATAATAAAATCTAATTCATTGAATCAGCTTCTTTTATTTATTAGATAATGGTACACCGTCCAACCAGTATCAACTTTCCTCGTGCAGCGAAAGGTATCAAAGTGACATAAGTGTGCATAACAACGCAGCTAGCCCCGTTCTACCTCCCCGTGCTCAGAATTGTGGAGGAGCCAAATCTTCCACAGATAAAAGTGAAACAGACAAACCTGAAGTAGAATACAGTAAACCAAAACCAAAAAAGCACTACAGTCTAGTTCAGAAGTTAAAAGTGTCACAGGAATTGACATGCCCGGAGATGTCAGATGAAGAAGTATTTGACAGTGATGAATTTGAAGACTTTACAAATACAAGTGGCGGTGTAGAAATCTCCGGATTCCCAATGAAACAGTCTTTCAACACTTTCTTATCCTCAGGTGTCAACAAACTGACCAAAAAGGGCACAAGTACAAATTATGGACATATTTGGTAGATTGAAGTCTAAGTGATGTCTTTCCAGAATTTTCCTAGGTAAATTTTTCAGTGTTTTATTTTTACAATTTGCCCATTTATTTATCTCATTAAAGTACAAATTATTCTCGATAATCAAAATTATACAGTCTGCTAGCATTGAAGCCTGATATAGATATTAATTTTGATTATATTTTATTATAAATTACACACAGATAAGTCAAAATCACAACCCATCCATATTCGTAAAGGTGTTAAAAGTTATATTAAGCATCATATCATTAGAAGTATATACAAGGATAAAAGTATATTTTGTTTTGAGTCATTATCATAACCTGTCAAAGCCTCTTTTTTACTTCTCACCAAAATAGTAACAACGGTGAAGGAGAAACTTCCGGAGAAACATCAGAAGTGCTGTTAATGAGATGTGGATACTAAAAAACCCCAAGAGACGTTCAGCAAATTTGAAATCACAAAGTTTTACCATAATCAACAGCAACAAAAGTCACAAATTTTCAACACTTTATACAACCATTCCCCACGATGAATTAAAGTCCAGAAGACAAGAACTCAAAGTTGATATTAAAAAGATGTTAAATTTCTGAATGACATCTATGTAGTTTTCGGAGAACAAGTTTACAACAGTCTGTTGGAATCTCATGGGTACTTATTGTGCCCTGTAAAAAGCAGACGTATATTTCTTTTCATATTAAGCAGGATCTATTCAAAAACTTCTACATGAAAAAGAGAAGAATCTTGCTGTGGTCTTTAAATAGACTCTAGAAATATCGACAACGCTTTATTATATCAATCAACAATATTCATTTTCATTCCTACGCTGATTCGATATATTCCTTTGAGCATGGAAAAAACATAGAGTCTGGCTCATCTGTTCCATATTTGAATAATTTACTAGAAAAAGACATTAATAGCAACCTTATATCAAAATTTCATGATAAACATGATGACTTCAACTTTTCTACCGTCTTCTTCTCTTACTTATGTAGCAATATACCATGATCTTCTGCATATGGAGTCAATGTCTACCAGTTAATTCGATACGGAAGAACATGCTCTACGTACAAACAATTTCAATAAAGAGGCAATCTATACACATAAGGTGATGATTAAAGAATACCAAAAACCTCGTTTTAAAGACAATATTTCGCAAATTCTTTGGTGACACCATAATCTGATTATCAACTACAATCTATCGTTTGGTCGAATGTTCACTTTTTTCACACAAATTTTAAGGATATTATTTTAATACTGAATTGTCTAGGGATTTCTTAGTTTGTCCGATCATGACAAGGAGCACACGGCAGATGACACCGGTTGACAGGGGATGCTTACTCCTATATGGCACATGATCCCACCTCTGATAATCTAGAAGTCTTGTGTTTCCCCTGTTCCTTATAATATTGTTTCAATGGATTGTTAGCTTAATTACCGTTCGTAATCTTCTCATAAGTAGACAGTAGACTTCTGTTTGACTTAGTATTTTTCTGGAATATTGGAAGCAGAATCATTTCAATAAAACAAAGATAAAGTTAAATTATATCTATTGATAATAATTTGGGAAAAAATCTTCAATTTTTTTAAAACTGAAATAACCTCAACATAGAATTAATCATTTTAAACATGTTATGTAGAATTAAAACTATCAAGAAGAGTCATGGTAAAAAAAAATGTAATTATGTTATCATTAATAATGAAAAAGATCGAAATAAGAGTGATCGATCTCAAAAAAAAAAAACCTAGAAACAATAAAAAATTGACAACAAGATATAAAACATGGACGCCTGGAAATTCCAGAGGTGGGATAAGGTGCCTAGGAGGAGTAAGCATCCTCTGTTGACCGGTCACACCCTTGAGCCCTATGTATTGATCGGGTACACGGAACATTCCGTGATCAAATTTGGTATAAATACAAAAGGTCTAACAATTGATATGAAACATCAGCCAAAATACGACCCAATGATAGGTTATATTTGTTAACAAGATCATCATAACGATCATAGAGTTTACCAAATGCTGACTTTCAAGAAGGGTTTTGAAATCCCTGTAAGAACAACTTTCTGTCAATAACCTTCCCCGATTTAAAATCTGATCGTACTCAGAGCATGCCCTTGAGTATCGAATAAGTTCGGTGACTTAAACACCATATGCAGGTGATAACGGAATATTACTAAATAAATATTTGAAAAGAGTCAATGTACATTGTACAGCTAAACCTAAATTCAGATAGAAATGAATAAATGTAATACGTAAGATCAACATGAACAAAAACACATGATTATATTTAATGAAACATTCAACATCTTAAATCTTATCTATACATAAAATCTCTTATTCCGTGCAATATAAACATGCATTATCTATCAGCTTTTTATGAACTATGAAAGGTTACATTTAAGATAATGTTACACCTCTGTTACATTATATACAGAATAGAATGGTAAAATGCGTTCTTTGTAAGACATCTATAGTGGACAAGAGGACAGTGTCAGTTGTATCAACTGTCCTTTCTTGTTTAAGAAATTTAAGATAATGGAATTTCGGCTACAATCCGTCTACAATATTCCGGTAAGAAAATTGGTGATATAGGATGCCTAATAATTATGATGGTAATTATCTGCCATTGCAGTATAAATGCAGCTTTGTTAAAATTTAATATATTTTCAAAGAAAGTAAGTATATTTTTATGATTATTCAACCTTTAAGTAATGTTACTAATATTTATGAATTTTTAGTATTTTCAAAAATCATATTTTTGCATATGTGATGTACTGTAAGGTATATACTTAATGCAAAACTCATGTTTGATTAATAATGTGGAAAAACATTTGCGCTTTGTAATTATTAACTATTTATTTGGAATCAGGAAGATTTTGATGTAAAATCCTTGAGTGTTTTGCCTTTATTAGCTCACATTTATCCTGTTTTATGCAAATATACGAAACATTCTGTATAGAAAAAAATAATACGGAAAGTAAGGCAGTAATAAGTATGCAGCAGGGCTAACATTCAACAATGTTCTTTCTCCATATGCGATATTTCACCCTAGGAAACTTTTACTTAAGTATGATATTAATAACTGTATGTCTTGCATCATTAAATGTTCCTTGAAGAATATCGTATCAGTACTCATCAGATCTAATTTCGTTTAGTTTTGAACACTGTTCTTAAACTAATTGAAATCGAAAATACAGATTTTGGAATATATCTTTTACATAATGCTCTCCTTCATATATCTGTCTGCAAAGTATTTTAACGTTGCATTTTAGCCGAGAATTGCATGAAAACATATAATTCGTTATCAATTAAGCTGCTTATATTAGAAAATGATTGAGAGTTGAATTATTCATCTCTCTATTTCACCACGAAAGGGTTATATTAACATGGAATGTTGTAGTTCCTTAACCTACAAAACTGAACGATGAGCCTGCAAACGATGACGAAGGTCAAAATAAGCATAAATGACGAAGGTCAAAATAAGCATTAATGACGATAAGGAAAAGAAATCCATAAATAAATAAAATGAGAAGAAACAAAATCCTCAAATTAACTGTTTATTGAAGTATGGAATCCTCTTTGTGAGTGAATTCTCATTTCAATTTGGTAACAAACATATGAATACTGTTCGCTAACTCCATATTTCATCATTGTTACTGCAGATAAATACAGTATATCTTTGAATAAGATAAAAAAAAGAGTGATGACGAATAGTGTTCGATCTCACAAATCACTAAGTTCAAGTCGCCCGCGTGGCGCAGTGGTTAGAGCGTCTGCTCTAGAGTCGCGAAGTAAGGCGTTGATCCTTACGTCGCGGGTTCGAATCCCACTGTGGGACGTGGAGACCGGTCCTTCGGATGAGACCGTATAAACCGAGGTCCCGTGTCGCAGTAGGTGTTGGCACGAAAAAGATCCCTCACTGCTCAATGGCCGTAAGTGCCGAGTATAGGTCAAAATTTGTAGCTCTCCACTGGCAAGTGGTGGCGTCTCCATATGGGTGAAAAATTCTCGAGAGGGACGTTAAACAACATACAAACAAACAAAAAACTAAGTTCAAAGGAGAAATACACAGATTTTGGAACCACAGGTAATGGTATCGGGTGACTAGGAGGAGTGAGCAACGCCTATCAACTAAACCCTTAATCTAAACCCCCAGATATTAAACCATATCCATTTGCAAGGTGTGACCAAATATAGATATATCCATATAGTTTTCACCAATCTTCACTGTATTTCAATATACAAACTCAATCCTAAGTACATTAATAATTGATATTCTATTAAAGATTTACCCTAACTGCGGAAGCGTTAAGGTCTCTATACACTTGTTGTGTTATAACTTGTATATTGTCTTATATTTTATTGTCTTTTCAAATTATAAAGTGTTATAATGCCTTATTCATACACATTTTTTGAATTGTATTTAGATGGGTTTTTTTTATTTTGCGTAAGGCACTTTCTTCTGTTTAATTGATTTTATTGCTATAAGTATTACCGACCTAAAAAATATTGATTTTAGGATATTGATCAAAGCAAGATATTTAATCCTTTCAATATAAAAATGTCGATATGTAAAGATAAATATATAGTTATATCGATATAAATATATAAATATTTCTGAGAAAGAAGTGAGAAAATATTGTTATTGAATTAACCTTGCAGGGGCGGGAATTCAAATGAATCTTCACTTCACTTGGGATTCAGTGAAAGCTTCTGTACCATGTATTTGCTATCGTATACGATTATAGCTGATACAGATTCAAAATCGTTTTGAAAAGGGGGATTGAGAGACATCATCAGTTAGATCAGAGGCATAACCATAGGGGGCCTCTATTCTCATCGCCACCTTTGAAGAGAGGTTATTCTAAGTAATAAGAAATTAGATCTGATGTGCTGACAGTTAAATTTTATTTGATGTATATATTCTGTCATAATTCACAGCTTATATTTATTGAGTTCGGGGGGGGGGGGGGGGTGGAGATTCAAGTCTATGTGGCAGATTCTATGTTTACCAAAGAGGGATAAAACCTCAAATATTTACAAAGTACATGGCCAGTGTCACTTTTATGATATTGTTACTTTCTACATTCGCTTCATCCACGAATAGGACTAGTACTAAATGCATTTATGAAATGAATATTAAAACAATAGGTGGGATGGGGAAGGGGATTAATTTTTTTCTAGTGACAACAATATTATTATGCATACTTTGCAAGCTCAAAAGTCCGTTAAACAATACAAAAAAAGAGCAGAGCAAACACGGACCTCCAAAACATCAGAGGTGGCATAATGTGCCATGGAGGAGTGAGCATCCCCTTCCAACATGTCACACCCGCCGTGTGCTCCTTGTCATGATCGAGAAATAAGGGAAAAATCCGTCATCGACAATTCAATGTGTAAATAATGGTCTAACAATTAGTATGAAAAACATCAGTCAGAATTTGACTCAATTATTATTATTATTTTTATAAAATTTGTATAGCGCTAAATATACTTAAAATTACTCTAAAGCGCTTGAACATAAATATAAAAATATAAAATAATTAACAGATAATTTAGAATCTGAAATAAACATAAAGATATTTAAAAAAATAATAATGATAAAGATTATTTAAATATTAGATCCTAAGGTAGCTATAACTATATACATTATTGAATTGGGGAAAAATACCTTAAAACATAAAATAGAATTACAAAGCAAAAAAGTCCATAAATTGTGTGTATAAACAAGAACATAAAATTTTAAATAATTACTATATTAATGATAAATAGCCATTTTAAACAGGTGAGTCTTATGACACTTTTTAAAACTATATAAATTTTGTTCATGTCTCAAATCTGCCGGGAGACTGTTCAAGAGTGCAGCTGCGCTTACATCGAAACGTCGATTTCCATATGACTTGGTTCGAGCACATGGTTGAACTTAACACCTGCAATTCTCAGGACGGAATGACCTCGCTGGGAAATACAAATTTACAAGGTCTTGAATATATAACGGTGACATCCCATGCTGTGCCTTAAATACAGTTATTAATATTTTGTATTGGATCCGAAATTCCACTGGCAACCAATGCAAAGAAATCAGGACTGGGATGATATGATCTTGCTTTTTAGTCCTAGTCATTATTCAATGATAAATTGTATTTGCTGACAAGGTCATCGTATCGACTATAGAACTTACGAAATGATGACTTTAAACGAGACTGCTCATATTTTTGTTTCATCAACTTGTTTGTCGATAATTTACCTCGTATTAGAAATTGTACATACATAGAGCATGCTCTTGCGTATCGAATCAACTGAGAGATAAAAACCCTGTATGCAGGTGATGAAGGTATATTGCTGCATAAGTAAGGGAAGTTGACGATTGAAAAATTAAAGTCATCACGTTTATCATAAAGCTCGGTTGTAAGAGTACCATTAACGTCCGTTTCAAGTAAAATACCCATATATGAAACAGATGTGTCAGACTCTGTGGTGTCTTTTATCTCAAGCTCACCAGGATATATCGTAACGTAATTGACAATACGTCGTCGATATATCTAAATGTCGAGTTGAAGGCCACAGCATGTGTTTTCTTCTTTTCACGTATAAGATTTTGGACAAATTCTGCTTCATATGAATACAAAAAAAAGTCTGCTAATAACAGGGCGCAATTGGTACCCATGGGATTTCCAATAGATTGTTGGAAGATGGGAATTCCAATAGATTGTTGGAAGACCTGGTCTCCAAAATCTACATAGATATTGTCAATCAGAAACTCAAGCATCTTTTTAATGTCATTTTCACAGTACTTGTGTGTACAATCAGATTGTTTTTTATCAAAATGATTTTGGAAATGATAAGTAAATTTATGAGTTCCATTTTTATTGAAAAAGCAGATGTCAATGATATCAAAAATCCTGGATTTTACTTTATCGTGCGAAATGGTTGTGTATAAAGGTGAAAAGTCTCAAGTTTTTAAGCTGTTGATTTTGGTAAAATCTTGAGATTTCAAATTTTGCAAAAGTTCCTTTGAATTTTTAAGTATCCACATCTGATTTATACCACTTCTCGAATATATTGTTGCACAGTGCTCTTGAAGTTTCTCCTTCACTATGGTTAATATCTTAGTGAGGAGTAAAGAAAGAGGCTTGGTTGAACATTTACTGGAATCCGCTATGTATCTTTGTTTGTAAGGATTTTTATGAAGTTTTTGAATCCAATATAGAAATGGTAATTCAAATTTATTTTGGTTGTTTGGAATATTAATAATATTCAAAACTGACATTTGATTTTGAAGAATTTCTTCCTTAGAAAGGGAACTATGAGTATAAGTTGGATAACCACTTGTAGAATTAAATCCAAGTTCCTCTAAAATACATTTAATATAATGAGCCTTACAAACAAAGACAATGTTGTCACCTGCTTTGTCAGCAGGGACCAGTACGTACTGATCATGTAATCTATCCAATTCTTTTTTCACTTCTGGATTACTGAATACAGAAGGAGAGATGGTTCTCAAATTGCCCCTCAATCTTTTAATGCGTGATTTTAACATACATCTGATACATTTAATCCATTCTGACAAACTGTCAAGGTCTTCTTTTTCATGTCTGGCCAATCGCCTGGCGTAATCCTCTACAGAATCCATAATATTCATGAAATTCCCACGCCAGTTGAAGGATCGGGGTTCTTTATATGTAGGACCTTTTAAAATTAGTGATCTAAGGTCCTCATTATCAACTATATTTACGCCACCAGTAATAACGTGTCCAGCAGGACTATAGTTATAGGGTGAAGAAGAACATGAACACGATGGAGGATTATGTTTCAGATATTCGATATCCAGGCCCTGTAAAGTTTTCTTGTGATTAAAAAGTTTGGAAGCAACATTCGATGTATATTTGTAGGAAGTACACGGTGTAGTCTTTATGTTGAAATATGGTGAAATACAAGAGGGACCATTTTGTGATTAAGAATATTACTTATATTAACCGCTTCAATTCCTTTGATGGCATATTGAAGTTTAAGGAAAAAACGGATTGTTTTCGCTGCATTTTCTTCAGTAAAACGTGGGGGTTTAAAAAGCCTATATTTGCAATATCCATAATCACAGATCCGAGCCTACATTCTGGTGTCGAGGAATCAAAAAATGGACTTTCCTTGACCTTTTCAAGAAGACTACATTAAAGTTTCAAAGGGACAGAATAAAGTTTGGCGCGAATATGATGTAGACCTAACTGTTGATTTACGTAAGGTAGTAATGAATCAAAAGAGACATCGTGTATGAAAGATTTATTGTAAGACCAATGCCAATGACTACTCTTACGTCTCTGTGTATAGTTAAAAAGTCCCATCACTTTTACATCGTTACACTGTGGATATGGAGACTTTGGGTTCTAATATTACTTCGATAGTGCTGCTACAATCGTGCAGTTAGCATGAATTGATGAAAATTCTTCGATGGTATGTACAAAATGTAAGGGGTTTGTTAAGGTTTCATGCAAACGTATGGAATAATTACTTCTGTGACTGTCATGATTTTAATAGCACTTTTCATGGCCCAGAGATGTTTTACATAATTATTTCTACAGACAGCGAGGAATTGACCCCGTGGTAATGTTGACATTGTCACATGCTGACGTCATAGTGAAGTGCATTTTTCCCTAACAAAAAATACTATAGTAAACTAAACTATAGTTAATTACTTACATTACAGCACTTTTTTGGTCTATAAAGTTCTAAGAATCTCATTTCTTACAATATCTACTTTACTTTTTACCATGAAAATTGTAAAATCAAAATTAAATGTATAAGAATTAGGTATGGAACAGTTATTGACCAAAAGTACTCAATCAAAAAAGTTTAAGGATAAGTTGTATTTATTCTTTAAAAAAACCCACTTCGGGCTTGGTGAATATTGTATTCCTCAGGTGGCTTAACCACCGTATTGACCTCAAAAAACAGGAATAATTGTATAGTATTGAGTTCCGCTTCAGATTCCATTTATAATCTCAATTGGTTACGTGGAATATACACTGTAGTGTTCCATTTATGGCTATAATGAAATTATAAAGTAAAATTTACCCATGAATTATTTTCCGCGAATGAACTTTAATACAGAGATACTAAACGGACATGCCAGAGATGAATGTTTACCGGGATATAAAATGATGCTTTCAAACGCTGTAGATTTTTTTTATTTTACTCAAACTTTCACTTTAATTCTCTGTCAGACTACGGGTGATGCTGGACAGTGTGGGTAAGTGCCTTTTTATCATAATAAGGTTTTAACATTACATATAAATATTAAATATCCTTTGTATGACAATATATACCGCGTCACACTCAATACTTATCTTTAAACATTGTGCATACAGTAAGCTGGATTTTAAATTTTTAACATTATAGGAAGAATACAAGTTAACTTTCTAATGAATTTGTTGTCAATAAGCATTAGATTAGTAGTGGAAAACGGACAGAAACTGCAAAAGAACCTTTTCTTTCAGATCCAATACTTGTTGTTCAGGTTTCTACATGAAAGATGGCTTATGTAGAGGTACTGTATTAAACTACTGGAAATTGAAAAAAAGAGAAAACAAGGCTTTTTAGTTTCAGGTTTTAATTTTTTCTGCGAATTTGTCAATTAAACAATATCATTGCATTACTGGTTTGTAAATGACATCATAAAATAATTTTAAAAAATAATAATATTAAAAGTTTGCGAAGATGGAAGACATGGAATAAACTGCAGCGAATCTTGTCGAGAAGGTTACTTTGGACGTTTGTGTAAATCAAAATGCCCTACACCTTGCAAGCTTACCTGTGATAAAGTCACAGGGCAATGCAGCAATCAAACCTCTATTTGTGAGTTTTTTTTTTTAAATTATCAAGAAAAGTATGCGTATAAAATGCAAAAATGTTTCAGAAATACTTTTTCAATTACTTTAGAGTGGATAGTAACTTTTACACATGTTTTGAAGCTGACAGTGGTTTGGAGAGCTTCCTTAAGAATAATTCTTGGGTTCTAGTTATTGGTTCTTCCGTGCTAATGATTTTGTCCTTTGGATGTATTGCATTTCTGTTCTGTCACCATATGTGGTAAGTTGTGGTCATTGTTTCCATAAGTGTTATGTTGTGTTTACTGTGTTTCATTTAATGCATTTAGACACAATTAAAACGATTCAAGTTCAACATTGATATTTTTTAAAACTGTTTCAGCCAAAAAAGAGAAGACATGCAATTAATATCAGGTATTTTATATTTTTCACATATGATACATTATAATACATGCAATTCAACTAAAAAAATAATCATGAAAAGTGTAGAAAATGTTTCCTTATATTTCTTCTATTTCATGTCTCTATAATTGCAGAACCAAAGCATAGAAATGTTATACCCGGATCTGTTAAACAAGGAAAATTCACTCCACGTCGATCACAGAAAATTTTGAAAAGAAACGAAGTTTCACTAACGTTCAGAGATGAAGACACGGGTAGAAACAAGAACCGCAAACAATTGATAGAAATCAGTACTGAAATTAAAGAATTCACACCAAACAGTATTCCAGGTGACCAAAATAAAGCAGATCAGGGAAGCACACATCCTTGTAATAACAAACCCAAATATCGGTACAGCTTAGCAAAAAACTTCGAAATAACAGAGGAAATTGATATTAGTCAGGAATTCTCTGACAGTTGCGACAGTTCTGATAGTGACCATGATGTTGAATATGACAACATTGATGTTGAAAAGAGATTTCAGAAGAAAAGTGAGGGTGAAGCAGTGCAACATATGGTGGGTCCCTGAACTTTAAATATAAAATTTAAAATTTCTTTCCATTTGTGAAAAGTTATTCTGGGAAAAAAGGATAGGAAAATGTATAGCCTCTCGAGCACAAGTATACCTGAGAGGGGTTTATTTATTCGACAAGTGCGTAGTTTATCGTTTTATGATCTTTCTACATATATACTTTAACTAAAAGTTCAAACAGTCATATACTTTTCCATATGCAATTTTCTTTTATTTATATGAAATACATAGAAATAAACACGAAGTTTTTGTGTCTCTTTTTAAGAAATAAAACTTCAAATTTCCTGTTTCCTTTTCCGTCTCTCTTCCTCTTCCATGCATTGTGACATGGATGTGTCGTTTGGTGCAAAGACATGAAAAAGACAGGAGAACCTGAGAGTAATACAACCCTGTAAAGGATCAATAGAAGTATAAAAAACAAAATAAACCTATAGATGAAGCTATGTTGCCCAAAAACAAGAGAAATAGGATGATAAGGGATGAACGAAATAATTGATCTAGTACTCAGTAACAACTCATAAAGTAGATGTATTTGCCCCAGTTGTCACTATCAGCAGGCTAAACAAAACAATAGCATTTAACCACTATTATTAAACCCATATCATTCCTTCTCACGTTGCCTTTTCTTGGTCTTTGAAGAACATTTAATGAGATAAGTTAAGTTAGTTTTGTCTCATTTTTATTTATATATTATTTACAAGTCTATTATCAATAGTCACGATACAGTGGCTGCAACGTTATTGTTGACAAACCAATCGTGTAGAATCGTTCGTGTAACGTGCGAGATCGTGCGTGTATCAGACTCAATCGTTTGCGGTTTTAATCGTGCGTGATCGTGCGTTAAGAAACGTGTAAATTTCGTTTTGTATGTTTTTATCGGAATGTTATCTGTTTAACAAGCATTTCGCTTGTCTGTTTTTTTTTTTCAATCCAAATAAAATAAATGAAAAGCGATTTACATAATTGAAAACAGAACGAACTAATTCTCGCTTGGAAATAAGCAATATAGTAAGTTGTACAATATTGTGTTCTCGTCAAATAGCGTGATTCATTGTGATAAACCGTATAGATGTTTAAGGATTTTTTTTCTGATGTTAATTATGTTTACGGCTAATTATGTCAGTATATTTTTAAAATCAATAGATATTTTTACAAATAAATAAATAAATAATTCTCAATGCTTACACAAATATTTAGTCGGCGAATGTACATGTACACGACATGATTGTCGGGGTTTCGTTTATCAGTGTTTATCTCTGGAGCTTACTTTTAATTATTTTTATAATTTCTGCAAATAAATGATTTGTAAAATAATTATTGATTTTAGAGATTCACAAATGGAAACATGGATATAACTTACACTTTATTTTCATGCCATTTTTTTTCAAACCTATCCGTTTTGCATATCATTAAATCCAATTCAATCAAAACTCACGGTCCACCTACTTGTACATCTTCTGATAGAACGAAATAAAAAAATCAGTTTTCTTAAGTCGGAGAATTACGTAAATAATTATTTGTAATCTAAAATAATTAATAAGTCTTACATGTATTTAGTTCCAGAAATATCCATTTCTATTTTTTTTTTCATTTTTCAAAGTCGATGATATAATATCAATAATTATTTCAAATCTAAAATAAGTATTAAGCCTTATTTCGTTTTGAAAATATCCATTCCTAAAGAATTTGAACTATTTTGCTAGAAGAATCGAGCGTTTGCGTTAGCAATCGTGTAAGATCGTGTAACGTGTAGAATCATGTGCGTGAAGGATCGTTCGTGTAACAGATTTTATCGTGCGTTAATCGTGCGGAATCGTTCGTGTAACGTGATCGTTCGTGTAAGCTGTCAACAATAACGTTGCAGCCACTGTACTAAGAGCTTGATCTATCCAAATAATCAGAACTCTATGTCATTATGTTGCACATAGTTATTTTCTAAATTATAACATATGAATCAAGAACAGGACAAAGAAGTTAGATACTGTAAATCACAAATTTTCGTAGGGTCAATTTGTCGAGGTTTGAGAAAAAATATTGGTTCGATGGGAATTGATTTCGTGGTTGGGGAAGTGTTGAGTAATAATGCATCTGACATTTTACATTTAGTTGTGGACATGGATTCGTGGGTGTCTTCGTACCTCGAAAACGACGAAAAATTAAATCCCCACAAAAATTAGTGATTTAAATGTAACAAAAAATAAATATATATTTGAGCTTCATACTCAAACTATAATAAGATCGAATTTCTGATTCAGATGTTTTTGATATTATGGTCAGGAATTATCACATTTAATAATATTGTATTCTCTTTGTAATAAAAGAAATGTTTAGGCACATCTTGTTACTTGTAATTCATTACAGCAATAAATTGTCCGCTTTGTATAAATATCTCACAAATTAAATAACTAGTAGGAAGAGTAAAGCTATTTAAATTTTTTGTTTTTGTTTTTTATTAGAAACACACTTTACCCCTTTCCCAAGACGTCATAACTACTGATCAAATACTTGCTAGGAAACAGAACAAAAAGTCGTGTAAACAAATAAAGATATAACTAACAATATTCAAGCTGAAAAGTCCATTTAAACAATACAAATCAGGAGCAAACCAAACGCAGACCTCTAAAAACAACAGAAATGGGATCAGGTGCCATGGAGGAGTAACCATCCCTGTCTACCAGTCACATCCGCAATGTGCTCCTTGTCATGATCGGAAAAACGGAAATATTCGCAGACAATTCAATGTGTTAATAATGGCTTAACAATAAGTATGAAAAACGTCAGTCAGTATTTGACTTCATGATAGTTTGTATTTGCCTTCATGGTCATTGTATCTACGGTAGAACCTGTGAAATGATAACTTTAAACCAGACTGTTGATATTCTTGTTTCATCAACTTGTTCGTCAAAAGCTTGTCTTGCTTGAGAAATTGTTACCACGTTAAGCCCCACATGCTGGTGTCAAGAAGTTACCGTTAAGGTTTTTTTCTAGTAAAATATCCAAACCAATCACCAAGCTTTATGATAAAAGTGATGACTTTAACTTTTCAATCGTCAAATTCCCTTACTTATGCAGCAAAATACCTTTATCACCTGCGTACGGGGTATATGTCTCTCAGTTGATTCGATACGCAAGAGCATGCTCTACATATGTACAATTTCTAAAACGAGGTAAATTATTGAAAAATAAGTTGATGAAACAAGAATATCAGCTGTCTCGTTTGAAGTCATCATTTCGTAAGTTCTATAGTCGATACAATGACCTTGTCAGAAAATACAATTTATCATTGAGTCAAATGCTGACTGACGTTTTTCATACTTATTGTTAGGCCATTATTTACACACTGAATTGTCGACGGATTTTTCCGTTATTTCCCGATCATGACAAGGAGCACACGGCGGGTGTGACCGGTCGGCAGGGGATGCTCACTCCTCCATGGCACCTGATCCCACCTTTGATGTTTAGAGGTCCGTGTTTACTCTGCTCCTATTTTGTATTGTTTTATGGACTTTTGAGCTTGAATACTGTTCGTTATCTCCATATATTTCATCCAAATATGAAACAGATGTGTTAGACTCTGCGGTATCTTTTATTTCAAGCTCAATGGGATATATCGAGTCAACAATCATATGAATGGAAGTAACTATTGTTAATTGATAATACGTCGTCGATATATCTAATAGCAAGTGTTTTTTTTTTTGGTCATGTACAAGTTTTTTTTAATAAATTCTGCTTCATATGAATACAAAAATAGGTCTGCTGATTTTAAAATGTTTTTTATGACAAATCACATGATACGAACTGAATTTAAAAAAAATGTTCTTTAAAATTCTTTTAATGCAACGTCTTACATCATAGTCATTTTGATACTGCACTGCCCCAGGCGTAATCTGTTACCAATTGATATAAATTAGTTCCGCTTACGATTGTATTGATAAAATTCAATTTGAAACAGGAAGAATATGTTCTATTTAGCTTTAATCAAATAATAAAGTAAAATATACCCATAAATTATTTTCCTCGAATGAACTATAATTCAGACATATCTAAAATGACTGTTTAACGGAAAATAAAATGATGGCTTAAAATGCTGTAGATTTTGTGTATTTTACACAAACTTTCACTTTGATCCTCTGCCAGGCTACCGGTGATTCAACCCAATGTGGGTAAGTGCCACTTTATCATAATAATGTTTTACATGTAACATTACATAAATGTATTAATTATTCATTTTATGACAATATCGCAGCACACCCCATACTTGTCCATAAACATGGCAAATTCTGAACTGTCAACGAATAATTACAGGAAACGTACTTGATTGTTTTAACATATTGAAAAATATATTGCTAAAACTTCGTAACAAGTTTGGTATCAATCAATTATGAAAAATGCATGTACTTTTTTCTCTCAGATCCAATACCTGTTGTTCAGGTTACCACATGAACTATGGCTTATGCAGAGGTACTGTTTTAAACTACTGGAAATTGAAAAAATAGAAAACTAGGCTTTAAAGATTCAGGTTTATTTTTTCTGCGAATTTGACAATTAAACAATATCATTACATTACTGGTTTGTAAATGACATCATAAATACGAGGGGTTATCAAAAAGTTCGTGGACTGATGTGATAAAATTAATACTATGTAGTCTGTGCTTACAAAATTTATGAAAAACATAAATCAACAAAAGTTTAAGAAATGTTGAAAATTTTAGCTTAATAAGTTGATAATTTGCCAAATTATTCTAAATTAAAAAAGACATTGTATGATCACCCGGCGCTGTCGCCGTTTAGTTTCATGACGTCCGACAACGTCATTGTTTCTCAATGTCCACTCCGTCTACCTTATACACTTATCTTAAAGTGATTACTTGGAGTTAAGTAAGTACTTTAGCCCGTCTTGTTTATGTGACTTTACAATGTCATGAACAGCTGCTTTCAATGCATATAATATTGTAAATGTATCTATATATAAGGAAAGATCCTCACTTGATTATGCCAGAATACTTAGCTTGTTGGAGTTCAATTTCTACCACACATGATCAATGTCACTTTTCGACGTGACTGATTTTTGACACCATGACTACAAATTGACTTTAACTGTGCATCTTTCATCTCTCTGAATCTTTTTGGGTATTTAAAACGAGTACTCTGGGTGTATCTTATTTTTCTGTAGCCGATTTAAACATTCTCTAGGTCTATACCAGTTTTTCCAGGTGCGAAACTTTAAAGAATGTTGGAAACAGAAACCCCTCCCCCTTTTTGACGTCATTTTCAAGTCCTTAATTGTTTGGATTCTCCATATAAAATTTACGATAAAATATCATAGAATTTACAGAATGGGGTAAAAATTGAAAATTTTACGGAACAATTGTGTTGTATCACATGCCTGAATTAACCGGATTTTTGGACGACAAATGCTCATATCAAAAGAGTTTTTCTCAGTTAAACTCAGGTAGAAAAAACGTCATATTTGAGGTTGCGCCGCTTGGACATACCATTGCTTACAAAAACATTAACAATTTATTAAAAAAAATTATTTTATGATTTACGGTTTATTCTATAGATAGAAAAGATGATGCTAACTAAATGTATTAAAAGTCATTGATGTATTTAAAGCGGTTTTAATTTTATGGCGCAAGTCCACGAACTTTTTGATAACCCCTCGTAATTTAAAAAAATAATAATATTCAAAGTTTGCGGAGACGGAAGACATGGAATAAACTGCAGCGAATCTTGTCGAGAAGGTTACTTTGGACGTTTGTTTACATCAAATTGTCACACACCTTGCGAGTCTCTGGGCAATGTAGCGCACCAACCTCTATTTGTGAGTTGTTTTTTAGATTATCAAAAAAGGGAAGTATCTCAAATTTGTTTGCTGTCTTTATGTTAAAATGTTCCAAATATGCTTTTTAACTTCCTTTAGAGTGGCTAGTACCATTTACGAAACATCTTTTGTAGCTGACAATAGTTTAGAGAGTTTCCTATAGAATAACTGGAGGGAATTTTTAAACAAATTTGATCGGTGTTTTGGTAGGCAAATGTCACGTTAGATTCTGAATGTAAAGTAAAATCATTAGAAGTTTGAAAACAAATAAATCTTGTAGGAAATTAATTCTCTGGTTGAAAAATGTCTTATACAATAAGTTACATTTGTGCAAAGTTGCTAAATCAAAAACAGATAGCTAGACCAATTTTTCAAAAATGCCTTTGATGGCGCATCAGGGGACCCTTCAAGTATAACTCTATTTTTGGAGCTTATATTCTCTACATGTAACTACTTGGTGCAGTTCCCGAGATAGTCAGACAATGATTAATAGAACGCAGTATCAAGATATTGTAAAATAGTTTTCTAGTTTTCAGAGGGTGAAATTTCTTGATTTTTCAGAAACTGAGTCTAGTTTTTGCTTTTCAACACTGTCAAGGCGTCATAAACATGTAAACCCAGCTTTGAATTATTTAATTTCGTTTATCTTTGTTGCTACATTTTGTTTAATCAATATGAAAAAAAAAAACATTTGATTTTCAATATTTTTTTTATTAAATCAAAGTTTAGAGATATTTCATTACACGATATATTATTCCCATAAGCATGCAGAGCTGCATCATCAGCAAACATATCAATGTTTGTTATGACAACCATGTAAGTAAAGGTTATTGATATATAACAAAAACATTAATGGGCCTAATATTGATCCATGTGGCACACCTGTTGTGACATAACGGTATAAGAAATCAGAAGAAGTTGTACCAATTTCTACACATTGTGTCATGTCATTCAAATATTAGTGAAACCATTAAATTGCAAATCAATCAAAATTGTAATTACTTAATTTATCTATAAGAATGTCATGACTCACTAAATCAAAAGCTTTGCTGAAATCCAAAAGTTTTATGGTTATGAGATTACCTTGATCCATTACATTCAACCAAGCATCAGTTAGTTTAATGAATCCTGCTTAACAGGAGTGAAATTCTCTGAACACATACTGGGAATTTGCATTTAGATTAAAAGTTGCGGTAATTTACTATGTGCTTTTCTATTTCTTTGGATAATGTTGGTAGTAAAGAACGGTAAAGGGACGGTAATTAACGGGTTTGCTCTGTTGCCCTTTTTGTATACAGGGGTGACTTTTGCTTGTTTCAACTTTGATGAAAAAGTACATTACTGATAAAAGCATTAATTAAATGAAGGACTGATGTACCAAAGATACTGACGGATTATTTTAGGATATGAGGTCCAATGAGGGACAATGCCTGTCGATTAATTAACATCAAACCCGTTCTACAAATCAGATACTTCAGTCTCTCTAAAAAGTGTAAAGCTAAACAAGTTTTCATCACCAAAACTTTCTAAATTGTCTTAATAATTCTAGGTAAAATCTGCAGTTTGGTAGATTATGTTTTCTTGAAATTATTTTGAAGTGCTCATTTGAAATATTAGCAATTCATTATGAAGTGTTAGTTTCTGAGTCATTGTAAATGATATATGGGCAGGAGTAAAATTTTCCCTCATTTCTCTGGGTTTTGAATTGTCCGCGATGGTGATCTGATATAAAAGGTTTTCCATTGTCAAATTTTCAAAATCTCCCTGATGGTAATAAAAAATCTTGTAAATGTCTAGCTTCGCTAATTTCTATGTTAGCCATTTTGGTTGAGTTTCACTTTTAACTCTTTTAACTTTGGTGTACCTGTCAAGGACATTATTAAACGTTTTGAGAAAGTGTCAAGAATGTCATTAGGATCGTGCAATTCTGCAAAACTATCATAATGATCATTTTGTAAATCAGACAGGAAATTATATTCAGGTGTAATTTTTGTGCTTAGTTAATTAATCTTTTATTTATTATAGTTTGAAGAATAATGCCATGTTTTGAAGCATCATATTATGTTTATGATATCAGGGAAATATCAAATATCAGGAAAAGAGAGTTGTAAATACTAAGGGAGTTTTGTTACTCCAAACAATATTTTATTATCTTGGTAAATTAAGAGTTTTACTACATTGATTACGCATAACAGAAAAAAAAAACCTTTGTTGACCCCCCCCCCCCCATCTGGAAAATTAAGGTGCAATAGTGTGTGCATGATTGCAGAACCACTATTTAATGGCATCAAAATCATTTTGAATATATGACAACTCACTTTAAATATTATAAAATATAACATTATTGCACATTTTGGGTCTATAATGTGCTGAGAATGTTTTATTTTTCTTACAATATCTATTTTATTTTTTACCTTCAAAGCTGTCAAATATAACGTATAAGAATTCGAAATGTAACATTTTTTACCAAAAAAATACACAATAAAAAAGATTCAGGATAAGTTGCTTTTATTAGTCCTTTTTTAAACTCACTAAGTCACTAAATTATCTAAATTATAGTCAATTCAGTGACTATAAAAAGGGTTGATCATATCTAAATGAAACATATAAACACGTCAGGAAGAAACAGACAGTAATCAAAACTGCTTGAATGATATTTGTTATATTGATAGATCATGAACGGAATTTAAAAAAAAAATCTTACGAAATTTCGTTTGATGCAGGCTTGTTATATCATATTAATTTTTGCACTGTACACTCCAATGTCAAAATTGTTACTTTATAATTTATTGAGTTCCGCTTCGGATTCTATTTATAATCTCACTTTGTTACGAGGAATATACACTGTAGTGTTTTATTTATGGTTATAATGAAATTATTAAGTAAAATATACCCATGGATTATTTTCCTCGAATGAACTTTAATACAGTGATACTAAACGGACATGCCAAAAATGAATGTTTACTGGGATATAAAATGATGATTTTAAACGCTGTAAATTTTGTGCATTTTACTCAAACTTTCACTTTAATTCTCTGCCAGACTACTGTTGATTTAGGCCAATATGGGTATGTGCCACTTTATCATGATAAACATTATATAAATATATTAAATATTTCTTGTATAGGGATACCGCACCACACCCAATACTTGTCTATAAACAGGACAAACTGAGAACTGCCGTTTCTTCATTATGGTAAACTTACTTTTATAGTTTAAACATAATGAAAAGTATATCATTAAGACTTTGCAACAAATTCTGTACCAATAAGTACTGAAAAATGCAAAGACTTTTTTTTCTCTCAGATCCAGTACTTGTTCAGGTTACCGCATGAAAGATGGCCTATGTAGAGGTACCGTATGAAAAGTCTGGAAATTCAAAAGACAAAAAAAATTTCAAGTTTCATTTTTTCTGAGAATTTCACAATTTAAAAAAATCATTAAATAATTGGTTAATAAATGATTGCATGAAAATTAAAATGAATCATTAATTAATGTTGGAAGTTTGTGACGATGATATACATGAAATAAACTGAAGCGAATCTTGCCGAGAAGGTTATTTTGGATGTCTGTGTACATCAAAATGTCACACACCTTGCGCGCTTACATGTGATAAAGTCACTGAAAAATGTAGTGGCCTTATTTGTGATTGTTTTTTTTTTTTTTTTTTTTTTTTTTTTTTTTTTTTTTATTATCAAGAAAAGGATGTTTCTGAAATAGGTTTGTTGTTTCTATGTTAAAATGTTACACGTATGCTTTGACATTTTCGAGAGGATGGTAATTTTTAGGCAACATTTTTTGTAGCTGACAATAGTTTGGAGAGTCTTTAAGAAAAACTCCTGGGGTATAGTCATTGGTTGTTCCGTGCTAATGATTCTGTCCTTTGGTTGTATTGCATTTCTGTTGTTATCATATGTGGAAAGTTATGCCTATTGTTTCCATAAGTATTATGTTGCAACCTCCGAATTCATTTATCATTCGTGGGAACCATTGAAACACTTAAAGTTCAACACATATGTTTATCTGTTTCCGTCAAAAATTAGAACACATGCAATCAATATTTTATATTTTCCACATACGATACATTAAAATACACTTCAACTAGGAAAATAGGAAAATAATCTTGAACACCATAGAACATTTTTTTTCATTAGAATCCTTCAATTCTCTTTCTCTATGATTGTAGACCCAAAGCGTAGAGATGTAATACCAGGATCTGTTAAACAAAGAAAATACACTCCACGTCGATCACAGAAAATTTTGAAAAAAAAAAAACGAAGTTTCACTGACGTTCAGGGACGAAGACTGGGGTTGAAACAAGAACCCCAATCAATTGATAGAAATCAGTACTGAAATCAAGAATTCACATCAAACAGTATTCCAGATTACCAGAATGTAGCAGGTCAGGGAAGTACACATCCTTGTGATAACAAACCCAAATATCGGTACAGCTTAGCAAGAAATTTCAAAATAACAGAGGAAATTGATATTTGTCAGGAATTTTTGGACAATGAGGAAAATTTATTTTAATTACCATAGCAAAAACTGTCCCCACCTGCTTTCTATGGGCCTGAATATTTTGTCCCATTTTGAATTCCCCCAAATAGAGAGATAAGCATATGACCAAAAATCCATGATCTATTGATTTAATAAACAAGCATGTTGTGAGAAGATCAGTACAAAATGATGACAAGTAGGAAACGGCTTATTAATACTCACAAACTATACGATCATGCAAAAATAACTCCATCCCTAATATAAAAATTATTTATAACTCGTTTTGTTATAAAACAATTTGTGAAAAATACAAAAATGCACATGTAGAGGAAGTTTATTCGTGGATCTCTGAATGATTTTCATGTTCTGATTCTAGGAGGGTGGTCAAGAATAAAATATCAAGCAGATTATCATTGAAACAATTTTGAAGCAGGTCATAACCTTTTTACTACTTAATGCATATTGAATCAAGGGAGAATATTAAATTTTCAAGATATATGATCATTTGAAGCCTTGGGGTTGGGAATGACCTCCGGGGGGTCATGACCCTATATATCCTATTTAGTGTATCGTAATACAAAGATGACTTGGAAGCTTTTGCTGTAATGAAAGTTGTTTTGTTTCCAGTTCCAAAGAGTGGGAATGACCCCCAGGGACTTGCCTCATGTATAATTTGCATATGGCATTCCAATGATATTTGATTCTTTTTAAACTAATGGCCCCTAACCATTTTACCCCGTTCTATACTAAACTTTTAAAATACTATATACATAATGTACTTACCATCTGTTATTATTTCTGTTAACTTCACAGAATAATAAATCCATTGACTATTAATATTTCTATTTGTAATTATGACATAGGCCTTCATACACCATGTGCAATCCAATAGTGATAACGATAAAAGTAGTGTTCGTGGTTCGGACTTTATTCCAACGCCATGCACGGGTCTAGAAATTCTCCAAAAAGGTGTACATTTGTAAAATTTATATTATAATTAAACACAATGTTTCATTTTTACATAAATTTGTGTTATTTATTCCAAATATAACAGGAAAACAGGTGAATTGTTGGTGGTTGTTGATTTTTGACAAAGTTGATTGGGTCAAGGTTTGGAAAAGGGTTTTCCGAGTCTTACCCAAATACTGATCAAAATTTGCACAAGTTGTCATTAGGGCACCTAACTTTTTTTAAGTTCATCAAAAAAAGCTATGCACAGAAATAATAATATTTGTTGTTTTGGCAATAAATTCAACAAGTTCCAATTATGGGTCAAAAATTGACCACTCCTTTTTTACACAAATCTTTCAAAAATTCATTTTTAAATTATGTAATATCAGACTGGTAATGAAATATTTACATAAGAGGCCCATATGGGCTGCATGTTCACCAGAACAATTTATGTTTGATTTAAATGTGTGCTTCTTCCTTGATTACTGGTTACCAATATTTGAAGGAGAGCGGATTTAGGGGCAAACACCTTGTGCGGGTATTACTGTCTTATGACAGCATCTAGTTTGAATATGTCAACGTATGATTGTGAATGTGTTTTAATGCAAGACTACAATGAAAACTAGCTGTATGCTTATTATAGTAATCCTGGACAGAGAAAGCTTATCATAATTATTAGATAGTTCACTAATTGAACAAAATATTTGAAGAAAATATATGAGTTGTTACTTTGCCTTCCAAAAATATCCCACAATTTTTGTATTGCTAAATATGTTTAAAGGATTTTTCAGGATACATGTTATTGACATATTCTATAAAAATAAATACTTGAATTGCATCAACTGAAGAGGAAGACATTTTTTTCCTTGTTGTTAAAAATATAAAACTGCCATAAATTAGAATAAACCAGGAAGCAGTCACTGAAATAATTTTACCAAATCTGAAAATGGACGCTCTGTTTTTGGCCATGTTCCTCAATGTCCTACATCTTGCTGTCACAAACGATCCAAACATGTGTGGGTACGGAAAACAGTTTTTGTAGGTTTTATACATGCTTTTGCCAGTAGCCGGAAGAAACGTTAAAAGATTTTTACTGTTATTTTGCAGTCCTGGCTCATGTTGCTCTGATTATTTCCTCAACGACAACAAATGTACAGGTAACATTTAGCAATTAAAAATAATTAAGATGTGTTTCAATAGAAAAAAAGTGGTATTTTTCTGATTTCTTACTGCATTTATGTTCTTCAAAGTTTTAATTAAACAGAAAAAAAAATCTATGACAGTGATCAAATGTTTTGATAAAATCTGTCGAGTTCTTGGATTTTTTTCTGTAGGGTAGATACATTTTCTAGACATTTTAGAAGTTGCATAAAAGACATTGAATTAGATGCATGAGCTTTCATGTTGTTCAGCTTAAATGCATCTAAGTATTCGACCAAAGCGAAAAATAGTTTTGTTTACTTACTATGTTTACATTATAACTTATTAAAATAATTAACTACATTTGAATAAGATTTAATCGATAAACAATAAGTATGTTGTGAAAGTCTCTGTATCTTATTTTTTGAATAATCATTGTTTCATAGACAGTTTGAAACATGAAAATATTACTGACATGGCATAGGTAATGTAAATATTGCATTTAAAAATAATCGGAAGAAATATATACTGTATTAAATTGTCATTTACAGAATGTTTTCCTGGAACACACGGGAAAAACTGTAGTAGAGTATGTTCTGAAGGTCGTTATGGAAGAAGATGTAAGGGAGTATGTCCTATAGAATGTGAACGCAAATGTAACAAATCAACAGGGACATGTCCAGGTAATTTGAAATCAGATACTAGTAAATTGATTCACTGATTGGCAGAAGTTATTGCATTAACTTGGTAAATGTACAAAAATTAAAACATATGTACAAATATTAAAACAATGTTATTATAAATATTTCATAAATAAAATATGAATGGTCATATACTAGTAATTGTACTCTAAGCAAACATTCTAGTCAATTTAGAAAGTAGCCCGGATGGAACTCCACGAGTGATGAATTCCAGCACTATCCAGCCTGATGCACATGAAAACATCACGAGTATCAGTTTTGAGAAAAAGATAGAGAAGTTCCTAAAGGATAAGCTATGGATCATTGCTGGAGCCTCCTCGGTTCTTGTTATCGTTTCCTGTAGTTTCATAGGAGTGTTTCTCCTGTGTAAAGTTTGGTAAGTAAATTAAATACTTAAAAAAGGAGATAACGAACAGGCAGAAGAAGAAACAAGACTTTCAGTTAAAACTGAAAGGCGGCTTTCAGTAACTTTTCAATGGTCATTCAGTCATTGAATGGCAGGTACATTTCAGTGACTCTTCAGTTACTTTTCAGCCACATTTCAGGTACCATTCAGTCGCCATTCGGCGGACACATTACAGTTATCTTTCCGTGACCTTTCCGTCGTCTTTCAGTGACCTTTTTGTCATCTTTCAGTGAACTTTCAGTCGGAATTAAACAACCCTTTCATCGGCTTTTCATTTATTTATCAGTAATAAAAATTAAATATAATTAAATTATTCCTTTACAATTTTTAAATACAATTATTCACATCTTTAAATGTGCTTTTGTTTTCATATTGTGATAAAATTCAGGTACGTAGAACTGATAATAGCTAGATGTTTAGTTGTCTTCAAATTGTTTTCTATATGTTAAATTATGATTTTTAACTGTAACATTTTGTCTAATTATATTATTATTAATACTATAGATAACAATTCAACTGTGGACTGAATGATTTTCGAATTTCTAACATGTTGCATGAAAATTGATGTCACAATTAGTGATAATGGCATGGAAATATTCCCTCGCTGTAACCAAATCTTTGAAAAAGAACAAAGAGTAAGTGCAAACAAGTTTATTATAGTGCTCCAAAAAAAAAAAATGCAAAGAATATCTGCACACCTCCACACACACACAACACGCACATCTACAACACTCGCACAAATAAAAAAAAAACAAAATAATAATAAACAAAAAAAAAAAATAATGATAGTATCAATATACCGACTGTAATAGAGTCATACCAGACCCGACAAATGTTTTATTGCCATGTGCGAATAAAATCAAAATCGGAAACACTGACTGGCGAGACCACAGAGGTTGACCCAAGACGTTACCGTATACTGTTCATGGACACACAGTCGTTGGTTACTCATGGAATTACGGTTACGATACTGTCCAAAGGTCGCACGTCCCTCTAGCCTTCAACGCCTTAGTACGTAGAATTTCCTCGAATGTCTCAGTATGCCATAATGTTCATCTGCTACTGTAAACACGCACATACACAGCTGGTCACCGCTGCCAAAGTTCTCAAAATTACTCTACTGTCCACACAGGAAAACTTCTCGAACACACACAAAACATTCAGGCCCAAAGCACGTAGCTATTTCTCTCGCGACCACACAGGTCATACAACATTTGTACTTAGGAAGGACACACCTTCTCACTTCTACGGCCTGCTCAGAACTAACTTACACGTAGACAAAATTGTTAAAACCGGTCTGGCAGCCGTGACCAGCTATCCGTAACGACTATACGATGAGAATGAACCTATGGTACACCATAACCAACATAATCAAATTAAACAAAATTGTGACAATTGATTTAGAAAAAAATATTCAAAATGGTTAAAAAACAAACAAACAAATATTCGTATCAGAATTTAATTAACGGAAATAGGATTCTCTTATTTTTTCTTTCTGTAAAATCTCTAAATCAGTGATAAATATTTTCACAATCTTATTCAATTTAATAAGTTGTTAAATGAATAAACAATCAGAAAAAAATCAATCTGAAAAAAATCGATGATATCGATCAAAATGCTCTTAATATAAACAAGAGAGAAGTTTTCTTACTGTTTTTCCAGCTCTAAAATACATGTAGTTATTCATTATTTTTTTATATCCATCTAAGACAGTGTGTATTGCTGTTAGGTTTCATAGAAATGTCTCGTAGTGATCAAAAGACGAGACAGAATTAATTATGTAGGCCTTTTCTGGAAAAAACTTAATATTGTAAATTTGTTTCTTAATTTTTAAAATGTTAAAATCGTATGATATTTTAGCCTTTAAAAAGATATCGTTTTGAAATTAATTTCTATAAACAGAATTATTTTATGCCTCTTGTGGAAGAAACTTAATATTTTAAATTTTGTTTCTTAATTGTTAAAAATCGCATGATAATTTAGCTTTTTAAAAGTAATCGTTTTAAAATTATTTTCTAGAAAGAGAATTTACAAAGTTTTCTGAGGTGAAGATCTATCTTGAGTCATTTCTTTAGGGAAAAAAAAAACAAAAACAGAAATAGGTGCCCGTCGCCGATAATTGCTACCATCCCGATTAGAGATGTGTAATTAATTACTCTGTCCCCCAAATCCGCGCAATTAACATAGAATATACAAAATATATACAAGGTATATACACACTGGCCAGCTCCTCGACACAACAGGTGAATTGGGTTTCCCAATTCGATCTCTACAAATTTATTGATTTTAAATCACGTATTATTTTTAAGACGCCGTGGTGTAATTGATAACGTCACAGACTATCAAGCGGGAGGACGGGATTCGACCATAGCTTTCTGCAAGAATTTTTTTTTCTTACATTCACTTTTTCATTTTTTTAAATTCAAAAATAGATTATTTTAGTACCTTTGTAATAAGAAAACGTGAAATAAACTTTCTAAGTTAGAAAAATAAGCCGATTATTCACTTAAAAGATACAACTGAAAGATAACTGAAATCTATCTGCAATTAAGTAGACTGATTTGTACATGTAACTGAAAGATCACGGAAAAGTCACTGGAAAGGATCTTTTCAGTGACCTTTCAGTGGCCATTCAGTGGGCATTTAGTTATCATTCCGTCGACTGAATGGTGCGATTTCATCCTGTGAGGATTCAAGCTCTAAAGCTCGAAAGTCCATTGAAACAATAATTGAAACAAATATTGGGAGCAGAGTAAACACGGGCCTGTAAATAAGCAGAAAGAAAATCACATTGAAAATAGATATATAGGAGAGAATATAAGAACTATTGCAGATCTTATTGATTACACAAGTTTAAATAATATTCCTGGACTTATTTTGTTGGTAGATTTTGAAAAAGCTTTTGATACAGTTGAATGGATATATTTAGATAAAGTATTAGAAACTTTTGGATTCGGTAGAGGGTTACGGCAATGCGTACGTATCCTATACTCAGGCATTTTAAGTTGTTTGATTAATAATGGGTATTCCTCCTGCTTTTTCAGGATTTCTCGAGGCATTAGACAAGGATGTCCTTTATCACCTTATCTATCTATCTATCTTATTATTGAATTAATGGCTATTGCAATTAGATTGCAATTAGATCAAATAAAAGTATTCACGGTATAAGAATCGGTGAAACAGAATTTAAAATCAGTCAGTTAGCAGATGACACCACTTGTTTCTTAAGTGATGAAAAATCAGGATTTGAAGTATTGAGAATCATCCAAAATTTTAAATATTGCTCTGGTTTAAAGATCAATCTAAATAAAACAGAAGCTATATGGATTGGTAGCTGTAGGAATTTTCCTCCAGGAAGTTTACCAGTAAAATGGCCCAATGGTTTATTTTTTTACACTTTGAATCTGGTTTAGTGTACATGAACATGGAGAACATGACTGTTTAGTAAAAAATTTCAATTCCAAATTAGATGACATTAAAGCATCTCGCAACCTCTGGAAAATGAGGCACCTTTCTTTGATAGGAAGGATTTTAATAACAAAAACACTAACAATTCCAAAAATTATTTATCAAGCAACTGTATTACCCATTTCCAATTAAATGATAAAAGAAATAAACAAATTAATAACGTCTTTTATATGGAATAGTGAAAAACCAAAAGTTAAATTAACTGTAGCATGTCAAAAAATAAACAAGGGTGGACTTAAAGTTCCAAACTTTGAATATCAGATTAAGTTAATTAGACTCAATTGGATAAAGAGAATGTATTATTTTATCAATAACCGACCAAACCAAAATGGTTCATGATTTTTCAAGCTTATTTAGAAGATATAGACTTACAAACTCTACTTCAATCAAAATGCTGTATAGATATTTTAAACATTTATATACCACAATTTTATATGGATATTTTATATTGTTGGAAGGAATTTAGAACTTATGATAATGTTTGTATTGAACCTAAAATATTTGAGGAAATTTTGTGGTTTAATGATAAAATAAAGATAAACAATTTATCCATCTGCTGGGGAAACTGGTACAAATGTGGGATATGTTTTGTAAGTGACATTATTGGTGAAAACAAAGACTTTTTAAGTCATGAAGATATTCTCAAGCTCAGTGGTTTAAATGTTTCTTTCCTGGATTACATGTCTTTACGAATGGCAATACCACACAAATGGAGAAAATTATTTAGAGAAAAGCAAAAACCTGATTTTAATAGAAATACATTAACTCTTTCTATAGATAAGATATTTCAAAAATGCAATGCAAAGACTATTACTGAACTATGATAGAACACTTGATTGAGCAACCAACTTGTATCAGAAAATGGGAAACAACATTTGATAGAAGTATTACAGAATCAGATATGAAGAATATCTTTACCATTTCCTTTTCATGCAATAGTGAAACTTATTTGCAATCTTTTAATTATAAATTAATTCATAGATTTATAGCACATGGAAAACTATTATATAACATGGGTGTAAATAAATCACTATTATGTAAATTATGTAAGGAAATTGATACAAAAGAACACAGGTTTTATTTTTAGGTCACCTGAGTCACTCAGGTGACCTATTGCTATCCGTTCTCGTCCGTCGGCGTGCGTCGTGTGTTAACATTTGAACATTTTTAGCTTCTTCTCTGAAATCGCTTAACCAATTTCAACCAAACTTGGCATATAGCATCTATTGGTAAAGGGGAAAAAATTGTGAATTTCATGGTTCCTGCCCCCCTGGGGCCTGAGGGGTGGGGCTAAAACCACCAAAAATAATGCAATCTTTAAAAATCTTCTTCTTTACTCCTGGACATCAAGCAGTCAAACTGTTGGCATCATTATAATAAGCATTGAGTTCTCTATCAAAATTGTGAAATTCATGGCCCCAGGGTCAGGGGTTCTGGCCCCAGTGTGGGGCTATATAGATCAAATAGTGAAAGTACATTATTTCTTTGAAAATCTTCTTCTCTGCTCCTGGGTATTAAATAAAGTAACTAAGTACATAGTTATGATGAGCAAAGGTGCATCTTCCAGAATTGTGAAATTCATGGCCCCTTGGTCAGGGGTTCTGTTGTTAGGGCGGGGCTCTATCAACTATATAGTGAAAATGCATTATTTTTTTGAAAATCTCTGCTCCTGGGCATTAAGGTGATAAACTAAGTACATAGTTATGAGGAGGAGATGGGCCTCTTCCAGAATTATGAAAGTCATGGCCCTTTGGTCAGGGGTTCTGGTGTTAGGGCGGGGCTCTATCGATTTTATAGTGAAAATGCATTAATTCTTTGAAAAACTTCTTCTCTGCTATTGGAGATTATTTAAACAAACTAAGTGCATGATTATGATGCATAAGGATGCCTTTTCAAAAATTGTGAATTTCATGGCCCCAGGTTTAGGGGTTCTGGTGTTAGGGCGGGGCTCTATTGATTATATAGTGAAAATACATTAATTCTTTGAAAATCTTCTTCTCTGCTACTGGAGATTATTTAAACAAACTAAGTGCATGATTTTAATAGGAAAGGATGCCTCTTCAAAATTTTTAAATATATGGCCTCAGTTTTGGGGGTTCTTGAGGAGGGGGGGGGGGCTCTATTGATTATATAGTGAAAAAGCGTTAATTGTATTAATTAATCATTAATTAATCCTGTCTGCTCCTTAGTGTTGAGCTGATAAATAAATTGCTTAGCTATGATGAAAATGGGAGCTTCGAACAGAATTTTTAAATCTTGTGGTCCTAGGGTCAGGGCTTCTGGGGGGGGGGGGGGGCTTTTGATAATATAGTGGAAAAGTGTTAATTCTTTGAAGTCCATAGTTATGATGATGAGGGTAACTCTTCCAAATCTGTAAATTTCTTGACCCTTGGTCTTGGGTTCTGGTGTTAGGGTAAGGCTTTGTTGAATGTGTAGTGAAAATGCATTGTACCTGTGAAATTCTTCTCTGCTTCTGGGCATTTCGGAAGCAAACTGAGTAAAAGTTTAAATGATATAAGTAAGCGTATTTTTACCAGGTTTTTGAACATCTGGACCTTTTCTCTATGCATTCTGGTCCTGGGCAGGGCTCTATTAATTTGTACTCTACTGAGAGAAGTTATTTCCCTTTTCCATTCACCTTTGATAATTAATCACTGTAAATAATGTATTTGAAAGGTTAATACATTTTACACAGTAGCCTAATCATCTTTTGGGAGATGGTTAGTGGTGTCCTGTAGATGTGCATTAAGGTTTCGGAATTTTCATTTTCACCCTGGGGGTCAAATGGGGCTCGAAAAATGACGCTTTTTTTAAATACAAAAAGCCCCTGGTTCCCTGAACTCCTCCTACATTTTACACAGTAGCCTAATCATCTTTTAGGAGGTGGTTGGTGGTGTCCTGTAGTTGTGCAATAAGGTTTCGGAATTTTCATTTTCACCCTGGGAGTCAAATGGGAGTTAAAAATGATGTTTTTTCTAATACAAAAAGACCCTGGTTCCCAGAACTCCTACATTTTACCAACAGCCTAATCATCTTTTGGATTGATTGATTAATTATTATTGTTTAAAGCCCAGTCGGCAATATTTCAGCCATATTTCGGCAATCAAATTAAGTGTATATTCACATCTATGAATTTTGACACAAATTCAAGAAAAGTGAGGTCAAGGTCAAAGGAAAGGTCAAGGTCAAAAAATGTTAATTCAGTTAAATAGCTTACATCAGTATGTATCAACATATGAAGTTTGATTATACATTCTTGAAAGGCATCTTTAAAACTGATCTAAACACTAATTTAAGAAAAGTGAGGTCAAGGTCAAAGGAAATGTCAATGTCAAAAATATTGATGCAGTTGAATAGCTCTCATTAGTATGTATCAGCATATGAAGTTTGATAAAGATATCTTGAATGATTTCATTAAAACTGAGCTAAACACTAATTTAAGAAAAATGAGGTCAAGGTCAAAGGAAAGGTCAAGGTCAAAAACTGTTGATGCAGTTAAATAGCTTACATCAGTATGTATCAACGTTAGAAGTTTAATTACACTATTTTGAATGGTATCTTTAAAACTGAGCTAAGGTCTAAAAAAGATTATGTTTGTTTCCTGTAACCCGACTGACCCATTCAAATTACCCCCTGGTGGATTTTTTTTCCTGCCAAATATGTGTTTGCTCTTTGGTTTGATCATTCAGCTGATTCCATATATTAAAAAAAAATTAATTGTATCTTTATTTGAGATATAAAATATGTCAACTTAATCATCATTTACCTTAAATATAAAGAGTAATCATTATTGTAACTACAATTTCCCCCACAACTTGTTGAAGTTCGTTTTCTGCCGCTAGGCAGCCATGTTGGGTGTCCACTGTAAATATAACACCTGGATAATTCAGTCCAGGGATGATTGACTCTATTATTCATAAGCAAAAAAGTACAAATTTGTTTCTAGATTATGAAATGAAACTATCACATAAGATTCAATTTTGCTTGCCTAGTGGTTCTTGAAAAGGATTTTTTTCTTATACAGTAAAGCATGCTTATAGCGAAACAAGCCTATAATGAATTGACACTTACAGCAGAGCGATTTTCATTCCCCGTGACTTTAAAATATATTGTTAACTTAATGGATATAAGCAATTGCACTTATAACAAAGCAAAATCATCCGTCCCAGGTACTTTGTTATAAGCGTGTTTTACTGTACATTCCCATCTACACTAAGTAATGAAGTTTCACATAATTTTAAACTTTTCTGACCCAGTGGTTCTCCAGAAGAAGATTTTTGAAATAACATTAAAGAGCTAAATCCACGAAGGGGCTAAATCGGCCTATTTTTTCAGGAAAATTAAACTGAGGGGAAGAAGAAAATTAACAATAGAAATATCATCCTTGGGTATCAAACTTAAAAAGTTTATGCCAATTTTTTTTATTTGATGACGTCATATTTATACAGAAAACGTCTAAACACGTGCACTTTGCTAGTTTTTATCAAAATAAAGCATTTTTTCGTCTTGGGTTCAAATTTTTGCTGTGGCCACACCCTTCGAACAAAATAAAATTTATGCCATTGAAAAGACGATTAAAATATGAATAAATAAAGTTTATTTTTATTTTGTTCGAGGGGTGTGGCCACATCGAAATTAATACTTTTCGTTCGATTCAAATACCTTAGCACCGACTCACACTGTGAAAATAGCGGGGATTACCCTGCATAAATAGAAAAGAAAAAAATTCTATAGTGTTTTTAGCTCACCTGAGCTGAAAGCTCAAGTGAGCTTTTCTGATCACCCGTTGTCCGTTGTCCGTCCGTCTGTCTGTCCGTCCGTCCGTCCGTCTGTAAACTTTTCATATTTTCAACTTCTTCTCAAGAACCACAGGGCTAATTTTAACCAAACTTGGTACAAAGTATTTTTGGCTGAAGGGGAGTTTAAATTGTTAAAATAAAGGGCCAAATCCCCTTACAAGGGGAGATAATCAAGAAAAGACAAAAATAGGGTGGGGTCATTAAAAATCCTTCTTCTCAAGAACCACTCGGCCAAAAAAGCTGAAACTTATGTGGAAGCATCCTGGAATAGGATACATTCTAAATTGTTAAAATCATGACCCCCGGGGGTAGGGCGGGACCACAATAGGGAATCCAAGTTTTACATTGAAATATATAGGAAAAATCTTTAAAATCTTCTTCTCAAGAACCACAGAGCCAGAAAAGCTGAAACTTATGTGGAAGCATCCTGGGGTAGTAAAGATTCTAAATTGTTCAAATCATGACCCCCGGGGTAGGGCGGGGCCACAATAAGGAAACCAAGTTTTACATTGAAATATGAAATCTTTAAAATTCTTCTTCTCAAGAATAACTGGGCCAGAAAAACTGAAACTTATGTAAAAGCATCTTGGGGTAGTGTAGATTCTAAATTGTTCAAATTTTGACCCCCGGGGTAGGGTGGGGTCACAATAGGTATTACAAGGGGGAAATCTGGTAAAGAACAGCATGGCCAAAGTTACTCAGGTGAGCGATGTGGCCGATGGGCCTCTTGTTGTAAATATTCAAAAGTTTCGAAATGCAAATATTATATTTATTATAAGTTATTTTGTGTTGTGGTGCAAAAAAAGTACGAAAAAATTATCGATAAGCATGACTGCATGTAGATGCAATAATGTCAACCTTTTGTGTACTACGTGCCTTAGTCCTGACCCAAGACTTTTCCTTCAAGAAGTTGATCTATAACTCATCATTATGCTGAAATGTTTAAAAAAAAAAAATAACGTGTTCTCTTTTCCTCTGAAAGCCTATTTATTAATGCTTTGAATTTGTTTTCTGAATAACTCCCGGCTCCTCGTCACCATGATCACTATGTAATCAAAGGGAGATCACCCGAGAAACATGTAGGCTACATCATTCTTTATTTTTTCCTGAGTAGCCGTGTCGGAATAGCCTAGAATATTAAACAATTTACATCGGATGCAACTGCCAAGACGTATTTATAATGATTTGATGTGAATTTTGCATCGACAGCATACAAATGGTTAATGTTATGCAATTTAGAGTCTATTATAAATATACAATGTCATGTATAGTTATAATATGCGTTTCAGAAATCGCCAGTGGCATTTTAAGACAAAAGATTAATTAATATTTATTAGTTAAAACCTTTACCGATCCGAGACCTCTTAACATAAATTATGTCACGAAGTATAGAACCTAGAAAATTCGAGTTGACAGATCAAATAAACAATAGATTGATTTTACAGATCGCGTGTAATATTTGTGATAGGCCTCTATAAGAAAAATGCCCTATATTGTATAAACGAATAACTTACTTCCAAGGCAGTGGCAACTCTTTATGGTTTTAAGTAATTTCAGTATCGCATGCATGCTGTGACCTAGCCAACACATGAAAAAAATGTCACAGGGAAGCTACTTGCTATCTCTTTCTATTTTGAGTTACTCCGCTTAAATGTACAGGGCCAAGGGAGAGAGGGCAACCAAAATTAGCAAGCATGTTTATACATGTAGTAGTGTAAATTCATAAAGGGGTGATTAGAGCATTGGTATAAAATATGAAGCAAAAAAAAGAACCTATTACATTTACAAATATAAAAAAAAGACTGGGGTTATTGGGAGGAAAGGGGGGGGGGTTCGGGATTCCCACTCTCACACATTAAATACGTGGGACGTGGGACAGTTCGACCAATTACTGCTGCCATTTATAAACAAGAAAGTAGTAAAGTGAATAAATAACAATGCCAATTATATTACTCCTTATATATATAGCATAAAAACATAAATTCAATAGCAGTTTTCAATTGTTTTCAATCTCCTTG
This sequence comes from Saccostrea echinata, assembly GCF_033153115.1. Lineage (NCBI taxonomy): Eukaryota > Metazoa > Mollusca > Bivalvia > Ostreida > Ostreidae > Saccostrea > Saccostrea echinata. Next base: position 1,416,172 of record NW_026889811.1, read on the forward strand.
ATCAAAAATTAATTTAAAAACGATTGATTTTTCGTGACTCGGTCATTGCATAAATTTATTATATATCCTAGGCCTGTAGGTAGCAATTTCAGTTTGGACGGGAAGGGGTCACATCCATACATTTTCAGTTGGGGGCATTATCAACTACCAAAATTCGTTGAGAAGCAAAAAAAGAGGGGCATCAGACGTTTTTATTGACGGGGCACAAGCATATAATAGCTTTGTTTTATATAGTATACTATATATCGGCAAAATTATTGGGAGGTGGGGGGGGGGGGGGCATGGCCATCCCCCGGTTCCTACGGCCATGTATCCTGAATGTATTATTTTTATTAACGGATATAACTGCTAATTTTGCCTGTCTATCATATTTTTTAAAGGATGTCTATACAGAATATGATATTGTTTTTTCGGGGGCGGGGGGGGGGGAGTATGGTAATATGTCGCTTTACATGTGGTCTATAATTTTTTTTTAGACGGTCTGTAATGATTGCCATTTACTACTGCCTGTAGCTGTTTTTCGTATATTTTTGTTTAATTACAAAGAGTAACGATCCGAAAACGTCCAAGTTAAAAATCTCATATATGCAATATGTATACGATATTATGATTATTTTATCGTCTTCTCTACTCATTATCGCCTATCTATTTGTAGTTGTATTAGAAATTGCACATGGAGAATCGAAATGTTATTTTAAATATTTGAAAATTATGAGTAAAATGTTAAAACTGGCTTTGAACTACATGAAAGTCTTAGACGTTGTTATGTTTCAATTTAATTTTCACTTCTCACCAGATAATCATTACATTATGATTTTATTAAAAGGGTTTATAATAGGTACACCCCAAAATGGGAGTGTGTAAGATATGATAATAGATAAGAAAACGATTAGTTAGCAATAAATTATTCGATCGTTTTTGTCATCTGAAATCTCTTTTCATACCTATTGTGGGTATATAAAAAAGTTTCTCTTTGATGATATAACATATTTATCATAATTTTTTTGCGCCCGATTTGATGCTTTGCATCACTCTTGTTTAAAAGGCTGTAGTGGTTTCTTTCCTGTCAATCTGTGGTTCGCAGGATTACCGTCAAACATCACTATTTTACGTGTATTACATGTATGAACTACATTTTCATTTCAAATGTCCGGGAAATGCCATAAATTACGTAAGTGCAACGAAATTCTCAAAATGACAATAAAATAGATGGTAACTTCAAACGTATTCATTTTTAATGCAACTTTTCATTTTAATTTTATGTTTTTGTTTTTAAAGAGTACTTGTGTATTTTCGGAAAAAAAGTTTATCTTTTGTTTGTACGCCGTATGACCATACAATAACACATTTAAGAATAAAATCCTTATCCATGGCTACTATAGTATATATTTTACTACATTAATTCAGTTTTACTCAACTATGACGGATTAACACGTTGTGCTTGTTTTCAGCTTAACGTGTCTCTTATTATCATTTAAAATGTGTTACATGTATCAACGATTATACCAGAAAACCGTTGTATATAACAAATATTTGGCATTTCTTTAGAGTACAAATAGCTTTAATTAAAAAAAAACTAAAATTTTCAGAACTTCTTGAAAAATTCATAATAAAATTTTCCCAAAATTTTAAAGAAGAGTCTATATTGGTTATTTTTATTCCGTTAACGTACATAATTATGTTACTTTCTTATACAAAATGTCAACGTCACGACGTTAAAGTATGTAATGTCAACGTAATGACGTGATAGTGTTAATTAGGAAAACAATACCAAATTTAAACGAATGTAAAAAGAAAACCAGAAAAGATATTGTTAAAAAATAAATTGTTTCACAACATACAAATCTTAGAGTTTTATGTGAGAAAGTTTCATTTATTTTGATGACTGGGCCGATTTAGCCCCTTCGTGGATTTAGCTCTTTTCACTCATTCTTATCTCCCCTTAAAAGAAGGTTTGGCCCTTCATTTGAACAATTGTTTTACACAAGAAAAAATATTTTGCATGAGAAATAAAACTCTTTGTGTTTCTAGATATTTCCTCACACCTCTAGTGTGTTTCTTCTAATTTAAACTTAGATAATGATGATTTAATTATGACTTCAATTTTGTACAGGCCTTCGTATGATAATTATACCCTGAAGGGTATGTTTACCTGTCTTCAACAAGTCAGGTGATTGTTCACAGTGAGTACTTTTCAAGCATAATTGATCAAGTTCATTTCTGCCTACTGAAAATACTGATCTTGAGCAAATTATAGGAGTTCCAAGTGAAATTTGTAACAAACCACATTCAAAGACTTCTGGCTGTGTCCTTTTGTAATTATAGGTATATAGATCAAAGACAAGATAGTGAGTAAACTTATTTTTTTTCTGGGAGGGATAACATTCTTGCTGCAGTATGAATTAGTGTAAAATCCTAAAAAGTCATCAATTGAAAAAATTGTCTTATAATTCCACTTTAATTTTGACTCAAGTAGATGTTAGAGAGAGAGAGAGAGAGAGAGAGAGAGAGAGAGAGAGAGAGAGAGAGATTACTCCAGGTATATAGCCCCATGCAAAATATATATATATATATCTGTGATAGCAAATTCTCAGGAGACAATTTTAGAAAAGCAATTTTCTTTCATGCACTTTTTTCAGAAAACTCAAAGCTGAAAAATTTAAAATTTATACCCATGTCAACATAGTGCAACTTTTATTAATATTGATAAAAATGTACATTAAAAAAAGTATGATTAAATAGCTATATCAAAGTGTTTTGAAAAGCAAAACCAAGCTATACCAGTATAGCTAATTCAACTACAGAGCTTAATCAATTTTAAGAGATTGTGCAAGACCTGTTTTAATTCTTTATCATTCTTAAAATATTTATACATGTATCACTATTCCTGATTCTAGGGAGAGCTAGACCAAAAAAGTCCATGATCTATTGATTTAATAAAGACACATGTATGATGTGAGAAGATCAGTAAATAATGATGACAAGTGGAAAACAACCAGGTTAATATTCACAAATTTTAGGAGTTTTCAACATTTAAGACCATCCAGACATAACTCCTTCCCCTTTTCCCCCTTCCCAGCCCCAGGCTCGTTTATTTATACAAATTATTTATAACTTGTTTTGGTATAAAATAAATTGTGAATAATACAAAAATGTACATGTACACAAAGTATAATGGCGGGTCTCTGAATGATTTTCATTTTCTAATTCTAGGAGGGTGGACTGACCCTAGGGGGTCCTGAATAAAATGTCAAGCAGATTATCACTAACACACTTTTGACACAGGTCATATTGTGATCATTTCCAGTTTCAGGATGAGGATGACTTCAAGGGGTCATAACCTTTATACCATTTAATGCATAATGACTCGAGGGACAATATTATATGTGGTTAAGGGGATAGTTTTCAAGCATTTTCAAGATACAGTGTAAATTATGATCATTTAAGTTTTAGGGGTTGGGAATAACCTCTGGGGGGTCATGGCCCCATATATCCTATTTAGTGTGTCATAATACAAAGATGACTTAGAGGCTTTTGCTCTAATGAAAGCTATTTTATTGTTTCCGGTTCCAAAGATCGAGTGGAATGACCCTAGAGACTTGCCTCAGTGTATAATTTGTATAATTGTGGCATTCCAATGATCTTTGACCCTTTTCCACCTATAGACCCCTCACCATTTACATTTCCAATTATTTTACCCCGTTCTAGTCGCCCGTGTGGCGCAGTGGTTAGAACGTCTGCTCTAGAGTTGTGGAGTAAGGAGTTGATCCTTAAGTCGCGGGTTCGAATCTACAGCGGGACGTGGAGACCAGTTCTTAGGATGAGACTGTATAAACCGAGGTCCCGTGTTGCAGTAGTTGTTGGCACAAAAAAGATCCCTCACTGCTCAATGGCCCTAAGTGTCCACCATAGGTTAGAATTAGCAACCCTCCACCGGCAAGTGCATGGTGGCGTCTCCATATGAGTGAAAAATTCTCGAGAAGGACGTTAAACAACAAACAAACCCCGTTTTATACTAAACGTTTAAAATAATATATTCATAATGCAGTGATTCATTTTGATGTGCGTCCTGCGTAAATTACGCACAAATTTTGCTCAGGACGCATTATTTCAATAAATGTGCATCCCAATGGACGCAATAAATTTATAGAAGGACATGTACTATTTTAAATTATATCGGTATAATCTGATTCAAAACTTGACCGATTGCATCATATCCACGTGCTAAGCGATATGCATGAACGATTTTTAACAGGTATAAGGTTGCCAACAACAGGTCAGATTTCACAGCTGCAGTTAAAAGCAATTATCAGAAAATATTTGAAAGTTAGATAGCATAGTTCGATTATCACTGATTATGTCTATACTGTGGAACGTTTCTGAAGCGAATACTATACCTTTGTATTTAAGCTGTAACCTGTATCATTGTTTTTTTTTTCTTTTCGGTTTTTCCTTACAAGCTAAGAAGTATAAAATTTAATCATTTTTATTTCTGACTATTTGTCATTTCTTCTTAAACTTTTTGTTTACTTCATTCTGCTTCTGTGCATTTTTATGACTGATACAATGTGTGAGATCGTATGTACGATCTAAAAATAAACCAAAGTGCACAGTGGACAATATATTATTTTTATGACACAAAATCATGTACTCTTACTTGGACCATTGATAGTAAAAGTATAAATCATTCACAGCTACAATAAAACATTTGCACTTTCGTGCAATACCCTTTTTTATTTCACCAGAATTTCCTGTGTAACATCAAATATACGGTACCCTTGGATTTGGACGCATTGATTTTGGCAAGGGACTCATTGTTGTCATTAAGAAGGGTCCTTTGGACCCATGATAACCATTTTCAAAATGAATCACTGTAATGTACTTACTGCCTGATATAGGTACTGTTAACTTGACAGATTAATAAATCCATTTAAAACACACACTAAATATTAATAATCCCAGTGGTAATAATGATGTACATACACAATGTGCAAAACAATAATGATAACGGTAAAAGCAGTTCTCGCAGTGTGACGTAATTCCACGCATTATTAATAATCCCAGTGGTAATAATGATGTACATACACCATGTGCAAAACAATAATGATAACGGTAAAAGCAGTTCTCGCAGTGTGACGTAATTCCACGCACGAGTCTAGAAATTTTCCAAAAAGGTGTACATTTGTAAAATTTATATGATAATTACATATAATTTATTTTTCATAAGTTTGTGTTATCTATTCTAAATATGGCAGGAAAAGGGGAAAATCGTGGGTGGGAGTTGATGTTTGACAAAGTTGATTGGGTCAAGATTTGGAAAGGGGTTCTCCGAGTCCTACCCAAATACTGATAAAAATTTGCACAAGTTGTCTTTTTTTCATCTAATAAAAAAGCTATGCACTAAAACAATAATATTTGTTGTTTTGACAATAAATTCAAGAAGTTCTAATTATGGGTAGAAAATTAACCACCACCCCCTTTTTTTACACACATCTTTCAAAAATTCTCTCTTTATCAGAATTTACATTATTAGGTAATATCAGACTGGTAATGAAATATAACATGCGCGGATCTAGAGGGGGGATGGGGGTCCGGGGTACGAAAGCAACTAAAAGTGACCTTGGAAACCCCCCCCCCCTAGAAAACACGGAAACCTGTTAAGTTGGTATGAAAAGTTATGCATATGAAGCTTAAAAAGTGAGCGGCCAAACCCCCCTTTTCTCCCCCCCCCCCCACCCTGAAATAGGTTTTCACATTTGGGAGAGAAGTTTAATTTTTTTTCTTGCTTGTCAGGAAATTTCTTGGTTGGATCCCCCTGGAAAAAAATCCCGGATCCGCACCTGATTTACATAAGAGGCCCATAGAGGGCTGCATGTTCACCTGAGCTTTTTATGCTTGAGTTAAATGTGTGCTTCTTCCCTGGTTACCAGAATTTGAAGGAGAGCAGTCGGAGCACATTTCAGAGACGTAGCAACGTTTATGAAAGGGGGGGGGGGGCAGCCAGAGAAAAAAATTTCAACTTACCTGAAAAAACTTGACAAGCCAATTTTTTTTTTTCAAAACTCAATAATCCTATTTCGTGGGGTGGGGTGGGTTCCAGCTTCTTTCAGTACCCCAATTTTATATATACTTTACTACATTACCTTTATTTGACTATAATGCAACAAAAAGTGGGGGTGGGAGGGTGGGGGTGGGACAACCACCCTTTCATAAACATTTTCAATAGTAATAAGTTATGTTTCGAAAAAAGTGGGGGGGGCAGGCCCCTCTGCCCCCCCCCCCCCCCATGCTACGTGCCTGCATTTAGAGGCAAACACATTAGTGCGGGTATTACTGTCTTATGACAGCATCTAGTTATAAGATTAGAAATACACAAGAGTTGTGAATGTAATTTGTATTTTACTGTTTTAAGAAAAATGTTAAGGGAAAAATTTTATATTAAAAAAATTCTATATTGTAGTAAGAAAAAATTAGAAAATTATTACAATGAATGGCAAAAATTATTAGAGAATTTGGAAAACTGATTTTAAGTATTTTTATACATGATTAAGCCCAAAAACATATTCAATTATTAGAATTTTTTATTATTTAAGATAATTTTAAGCAATATTGATTATACATTCCTTCTGCAATGTTACATTTGTATTTTTTCTCAATTTGTAAAATGTAAGAGCCAATAAAAAAAGAAAGAAAATCATGTGCCATGGAAGAGAAATCAACTCCTGTCGACAGGTCACACCCGCCGTGTACTCCTTGTCATCATCAGACATACGAAAAAATCCTAAGGCATTTCAATGGCCAAACATTTGTATGAAAAACGTCAGTCAGCATTCAACGTAATAATAGACTGCATTTGCTGTCAAGATCATTGTATCGACCAAAGATTTTGAGAAATTTTGACTTAAAACAAGAATGTTGATATCCTTTTTCATTAACTTGTTTGTCAATATCTTGCATAGTATAAGAAACCGTTTGTATAAAGAGCATGTTCATTCGTGTCGAATCCACTGGAATACATAAACTCCATATGCAGGTGATAAGGGTATATTTCTACAAGTGGTAAAACGTAAATTCTAGTGGTTGTTGTCCATTACACCGTCAGTACTTTTATCTATTGTCCATTGTCTGTATTTTTATCATAATTATTCAGCAAGACATATTGGTTATCTTTTTTTTTTTTATTTTTTATATGAAATATAAAGAAAAAGACCAGTAAACAAGCTCAAAGTCCATAGGAACTTTAAAAATATTGGAGTAGAGTAAACACAGATCTCTAAAATGATCAGATATGGGATCTTGTGCTTTGGAGGAGTATACCTATTGCATTAATAATGCTTTATGTTTTAGATTCGAATGCAATTTAAAGGTCCACACTCTTTTCAATAACTTTTCATGTCCCTTCATTAATTTTTTATACATAATTACCATTACTTAGATATAAGCATTAGATGTATACACAAACTTTAAGATGGAAACATTCCTTTCTTTGATTCCGTTTATGTCTGCTTGTTTGAAAATTGAGCACTTTTTTCATACAAATATATTATACTTTCATTTTTTTTTCAGTAAAGCTAGACAGAAGAGAAAAGAAACCTTGGGTAAATTTAAATGAGCAACTTAAAAACACATTGACAAATAATTAAATCAATCCAATTTTAATTTTAAGATAAAAAAGGAGATTTCACCAGATAAACATGACTTTTATTTTTTTTTGGAGGGGGCATTATTAAGTCTTGTTCAATGATCCAATGGTCTCTTGTATTTATTAGATAATACTTCACCGTCAAACCAGACTCAAATTCCTTTGTGCAGTGAAAGGTATCAAAGTGACAGAAATATGCATAACAACTCAACTAGCCCCATTCTACCTCCTCGAGCTCAGGATCGTAGAGGAGCCAAGATTTCTACAGATAAAAGTAAAATAGACAAACCGGAAGTAGAATACAGTAAACCAAAACCAAAAAAGCGCTACAGTCTAGTCCGGAAGTTAAAGGTGTCTCAGGAATTGACATGCCCTGAGGGTGAAGATGTATTTAATAGTGACGAGTTTGATGACGATACAAATAATAGTGGCAGTGTAGAAATCTCCGGATTCCCAATGAAACGGTCTTTCAAAACTTTTCGATCTTCAGGTATCAGCAAACAAACCAGAAAGAGCACGAGTGCCAATTATGGACACATTTGGTAGATTGCAGTCTAAATTGACTTTCCATAATTTTCCTTGTTATCTTTTTTCTGTATTTCTTTTAGATAATTTGCCGATTTATTACTCTTATGAATCTGCCAATTTTGTCTATAATTATGTCATTAAAACATATATAGAGTAATAAATACATATTGTGTCTTTAGAGTAATTATCTATACTTATAAATTGATAAATTTTGCAAATAAACTCCGAAACGGATGCACCAGAGTTCTTACTTACTCCTCTAAGGATACACTATATACAATATGATGTCCGTAAACTATATTTAGATTTCACTCGCATAGTAATTATCATACATTAAATTAAAACTCTACTTTCATTTTCTATAAACAGCCATGAAATAGTAAAAACGTGAGTACGGTGGCGTTTCCGGTTGGCGGATCTAAGTTACTGGCAATTTTTAATGAAACTGACAACAAGCAATTGTTCAGTTATTTCATAAAACGTCATCACTGAATAATGCAATCAAAACTTAATTTAAATGATATAAAAGAAATAAGATGTAATTGCCGATTACAAAGGGAAATGTCCAAATTATTTTCGTAATTCACCGATCTTAATTTTGACGGAAGCTTCTAGAACATCCTATAGCTTCGAGCCCGATTTAAAAAAAAAAAAGAGGCGATTTTAGCTGCATGAACATAAAAAAAGCTTTTGTGTGAATGGTCATTGAAATACTGGTAAATCATTGATAACACTTTAAGTTGTGAACATATTTATATATATCGAAAGACTATTACATATACAGTATGTGGTAGGTTTTCCTAATAAATTTATCGGTAAAATTTGTATATATTCCTCACTGAAAGCATCGTGGCAACGAACCCGAAGTACAATTTGTACTTCGTTATAAGCTTGCTTACATGAAAATAGAAAATTAATGAATAAGAAATTGTTCAAATACAATTAAAGCTGTAGAATTTTGTGCTTTATCAATACATTTCAGTTTTTTTCTGAATGCTCTTTTGTATCAAAAACTCGCCCTATTCATAAGGCTTAAAAGCTAAAAAAAGTAAAGTATATATATTTTTTTTACATATGAATAAGGTACATACATATTTATAAACCAAGACCCACGTACCTGTGAATTTTAACACCCCCCCCCCATCAATTTATCAGTAAAATGTGCATATTCGCTATGAAATAAGAGTATCTGAAGTACAATATCTACATGTATAACATAGTATAAAAGGTTTTCAAGTTTGTTATTTTTCAAGTTTTTACTAAAAGGGGGGGGGGGTGGAGACGGACATCTACTTCGTGCGGGATTTTGAACAGTATTTCTTCCTGCTATAAGCCTGTAGGCTGTCAGTAGAATATACGATATATATTCTGTCGGTAGTGGTATACATTCAATCCCCTGCGCTTGTGCGGGATTTCAGCTAGTCGTTATCTATAAAAAGCTCCTATCATAACTCCTCACCACACACACACACACACACACACACACACACACACACACACAAAATTAAAAAACGATAAAGGAAATCCTTCAGGAATCCTGTAGAACAATATATATTTGAGAAATTGTGTTTATCAGACAATGGGATATATCAATGCAACATATGAATAGAATTAACTATTGTTAATTGATAAAACGTCGTCGATATATCTATACATGCTATATGTCGTGTTGAATGCCACTGCACGTGTTTTTTTCTCCTGATGAATAAGAATATATTCTGCTGCGTATGAATAGATGAACAGGTCTGCTAATACGTAATAGGGCGCAATTGGTACCCGTGGGAATTCCGACAGATTGTTGGTAGATTTAATATCCGAAAATTACTACTAGATAGTTTCAATCAAAACTCAAGAATCTGTAGATATAAATATCAATTGGTTGGATTGATTGATTGTACGTTGATTAACGTCCGTTCGAGAGTTTTTCAATCATATAGAGACGTCATCATATACCGGGCTTTGAATTTTGACCTTTACCCGGCACTCAGGGCCATTGGACAGTGAGGGTTCTTTATCGTACCAACGCCTACCGTGACACAAGGCCTAGTTTTTTAGGGTCTTATCTGAAGGTCCCACAACTTTCACTTCAAATTGCCGAGCGCTTATCGAAGGAACACTTACTACCTATCTTTTTTTTTTATCGACTTAGATCAGATGCAGCCGACATGCCGATCACAGAGCGAGCGCTCTACTGACTGAGCTACCGTGACGGTTCAGTTGGTTGGAGTACTTGGTTGTACAATCAGCTAGAATGTTTTTTCTTGACAGAATAATTTTCAACTGCTGAAAAGTCGTACGTTATGATGTTATTGATTTTTGGTATACTTTTGTGATTTCAAATTTTCTAGGAGTTTATCACTAGTTATGACGTCCACTGCAGAACGCTGGATGAAGGAAAAAAAAACCGAAAGTCATTATGACCATCATAGAATTTGCAAAATCGCACCTTCACACAAAAACTATTGTAATATCAAAATATTTATTAGTAGCTTGTTCATAATTAAAAATTAATCGAACTTACAGCATACACTTAAAACAGTTGGAAGACATTTCTCACATGCTGTAATAATGAAATTTGTTTTTAGCATAACCAATTTCAAATAAGTTTAGTTTTCGGTCTATGTATATTCGTATTTTATTCAATATATTTGAGAGATCAACTTCATGGTGTTTTTGAAGCATTATATTAGGTATTTGTTATTTTAAATACTATAATTGACACGGAAATGCGAGACTCTTAAATCATTTCATATACATGATACTTTTAAACAATGAAGGGAGTTTTGTTCGTTATATTTATACAAATATTATTTTAAAAAAACAGGCAAAGAATGAAGCAAATATCAAGGGAGTTCTGTTAAACCACACTATCTTTTGTTCTTTTGGTAAATTGCTAAATTTCATTTTTTTTTTTTTGTGCATTTGTAACATCATAGTTATATTTCGTTTACTGCACAGTCGAAAACCTAATCTGTTACAAATTATTGATAAAAGAAATTGATTTCCACGTCTGATTCCATTTATAATCTCAGTTTGATAAAGGAAGTATATACTATTCTATAAAGCGTTAATAAAATTATACAGAAAAATTTACCCATCAATTATTTTCCCTGAATGAACTATATAACACAGACACTATATAAACGGACGTGTCAAAGGTGAATTTTCACCGGAAAAGTTTCCAAAGGCTGTAGATTTTGTGTATTTTACTCATTTTTTCATTTTAATTATCTGTCAGACTATCAGTAATATAGGCCAGTGCGAGTAAGTGCCACTCCATCATAAAAAAAAGCTCTTTTCTGTAATGTATTAGATATTCATTGTATGACAATACCGCATCACAGGATCAAAAATTCAGAACTGCTCATGTCTTATATCGAAAAAAATGCAAATACTTCTTTTTTTCCAGACCCAGTACTTGTAGAAGTTTGAAAAACAAATTAACCTTATAGGTAACTAAAGTTTTGGTGTAAAAAAAATGTACAAAAAGATACATGCATTTGTGTAAAGTTGCTAATTAAAAAAAAAAAAATCCTAAAATTTTCTAAATATCCTGATATGTTGAAATAATGCCTTTGCATGAACATCAGTGGCAGCTTCAAATATTTCTATTGGTCCGTTTTTTGGAGCTCATATATTTTCTCCATGAAATTCCCTAGTGCATTACTCCATATAGTCTGAAAATAATTAACATCAATTCTCTGTAAGGACCAAAATTTTACTGTAGGGCTGTGGCACACACCATGAGCGATTTTCATGAAACTTTTTCAGGTGATTAATGCCCATACACCTTGACATAATCAACATTCAAAATTAAGGTTACTACCTTGGTTGCCATGGTAACGGGATAATATAGATTTTTGCCCCATTTACTCTCAATTCAAGCATAAAAATGCTACATACTTGATTTCATGTGGTTTAATCATCTTTATTATTTTGAGATAATTCATACATTATATGAATAGAACAAATGAAGCACTATATAACACAATAAAAAAAAATTCTACAAGTCACTGTAAATTCTTCAATTGATGGCTCAAAGATGACCAAATTCTTACATTTTGAAAATGGTCGTTTTTACCCTATATTTCAAGAAGTCTTTCAAGAAATGCAGGCAATTCAAGAAAAAATCACCTGTAATTTTAGAAACACTATAATAATATTAGTTAACTTTTATGAAAAGTAGAGTGGGGATTTTTTTCGTTTTCGATATTTTTAACTTCGAAAATTGGCATTTTGCCAAATAATATTTTTTTCAAAATGTTACTAGACACTGGTTGTTTTATAAAATTTCTTTTCCAAACATTTTTCTCACGAATAGATAAGACAAACAGAATGATAAGTAAATATTATTAAAGATAATAAATAAGATAAAACAAAATTAAATGAATTATTATTGTTTCTCTATGATCCTTTACAAAGGGCAGATAACTCAAACCTAAAGAAAATTAGCTATTCAACTTTTCACTGGAACTTATTTCAGTAAACAACATTTTCAAATACTAGATAAATAATGGAAAAAGATAATGGATAAAAACTCTAATGATACTTTTCAACCAAAAAAAAAAAATGAATAAATAATAAATAATTACTTTTTCATGCATAGGTAGGTAGATATTAATTTAGCAGGTTTGAAATTTGATAAGCTAATGTTAATTTCCTCCATTTAAATTTTGCTTGTTCCCAGATGCAAATCTTTAGATATCAATTTTATTTGGATAAAGAAATTTAGAAGTATTTAGACTTACCATAAATTAACACCCCATTAAAAATAAAACCATAAATGTATATTCTTACAATCAGAAAACATACACATTTTCATGTGTATATGTATAATTTTATCGTTACTTTTAAAAACAGTTTTTTTTTTTCAAATTATTAATCAAGCAAAAATCTACAACTAAACATTATCCAAAATGTGTATTTAGAGATAAACAAAATGTAGAAAATTACTGCTATATAGCAATTTTGTAGGCAATAGAAACAGCTAGGCTTGATGTTTCCATGATTTCTCTTTACATCAGAGGTTGGCCATTATGTGGTGTTGTGTCTGACCAGTCAAGAAGAATTTTAAATGGGTTTGAAAAGTGAAACTTGAAATAATCATCTTCATCTTTTCCCCTGGAATAAAAAACATACATGTACTTTAATTAAAAATCAATTGTTTAATATCTACTACATTTTTCATGTGATAACAAATACAAGTATATAAGCATATCTATTTTTATTAAAATGTATATAATACTAAGCTAGTAGTTAGTATTTACACCTCCAAATAAATTGCCTCAGAATTCCTGCATGTGTACTTTAAAAAGCAGGCTTCCTATCACAGGTGCTTGGGGACCCCCCCCCCCCCCCTGCGTTCCATACCCCAAGGGTTCTCCCCGACTTTTTTTTTATATAAAATACTTTTCTATGACACATTCACAAAGTTTTTTTTTTAGTTGACTTTAGACATAAACAAACATACATACACATACACAAACACAGACACACCACGGCTGGAAAGCTTACATACAGATTTTTAGGAATAAACATGAAATAAAAAAAAATATGAATACACAAGATATAGTAAAATAATAATGTAGATGACATAAATTTATCTATATGTTTATGTTTTCAAATATCTGGTTCCAGTTAATCCATCTTCTTTTATAGTTTATACACATGAAGTTCATTGTTTTATTTATTTTTATAAAAATTCATACTCTTGGATACTAAAAGAGAACTTTTAGTATCAGAAAGTATGAATTTTATAAAAGGTTAGTTTCAAATTATATTTTGGATTTTTCAATTGTAATACCTTGTGAATGTGTCATAGAAATATATTTTATTTAAAAAAAAACGCAGACAACAATTTGCTAATTAATGAATACTGCAAATAAACCATTAATAAATACAATACATGGCGCAGACGTATGTAGCGCTAATTCATGATTACGCCAACCACTCCATACCCAGTGATTGCGCTAAATTTTGAATATGCCAATTTATGTACACATACAGTATTTTCAGTGTAGCCAATTGCAAGGTAAAAGTAACGGAAACAATTTACCATCACCTACTCCAAAAGCTGTCCCCATACTCTAACAGAATCTTCTCCAAAAGAATATTGTTCAGTTAAGATATTGTCCGATGTTCAGTTCTCACGGTCAATTGCAAGGTTTTTTTCTCCATTAGTTAATTTTGTAACTGTCTCCTGCTTCTGGTATTTGGCCTTTGTGTTGAAATAAAGATGATAAAAACGCAAGAATAAAGGTTCTCTTTATGTACCGGTATCTTTTCATCTTCTTTTTTTCAAAGCACCAGTGCATATAAAATATGTTTAAAATATTTTTTTTCAATTAAAGAAATTCATTCTTATTGTCAATCATGAATACATACATTTACATGGGTATATTATATTTATATCTTATTAGTGTGTATTTATAGCTGCAGTTAAATTATTCTCTATTGAGAAGCTGATGGCTCGTTTTAATTCTCCTCCGCAGGGGGAGTATTAAAACGAGCCATCAACTTCTCAATAGAGAATACAGTTAAATATGTTTTGTTTGTTTACAGTGAATCTGAATTATATGACTTCTTTTTAGGCTAAAAAAAATTTTAATATGTGTTTCCGTTAAGTCGACCATCTCTAATTTTTACCCACCACCTACCGGTACTACTTTTTTGGCCAAATCAGATTTTAAACTGTACCACTGGCGGTTTTAGAGGGGGGCCCAGCCCCCCCCCCTTTTGTGTCCAAAATATACATCAGATTTAATAAATCAATTTTTGGTGTGGCCTTGAGCCCCTACCCCGACACCAAACTGCCCCCCCCCCCCTTTCAAGATTCCTGGATCCGCCACTGTGTACAACATTACCAAAAATATATGTTTTTTAAAATATTAAATTGCCTTGTGTATATTTTTCATTACATACATACTTACATCTTCTATAACATTCTCCTCCTTTTGATAAACTTTGTAGTTATGATTTGCCAAAGTAAGTTGCTTTCTGAAGCAGGCAAAAATTCCTATAATGCAAATATATTACTAAGATGTATATCTGGAATGTCCTGCTAACATGGTGATCTTTGAATATAGACCAATTAAGTCTATTATACAAAAATAAATATTTGATTTAAAAATTATGTCAATTTAATTGAAAAAGCTTCTTACATGTAGTTTTTATACAAAATGAATATTTGAAAAAAATCAAATTTATACCTGTGCCTAGGGTTGTTCTAACCATTCCCAATGACTGCCGTATCTTCTGCTTGTTGTATTCCTCCAATTGCATCTTACATTTTTCTCATGGGTTTTAGAGAGTACATGGAATCTCACATGATGGGAATACAAGTCAGACTTCATAAAATTTGTTTCAATATTTCGCAAAGTGAATTTGACTTTAAAAATCTATTATTAATAAAGACCTATACTTCATTATCAAGTTGAATGCTGAGAGAGCAGTGTCTCCTTCTTTTGATGACTTACTTTGTCATTCACACCTAAATTCCATTTTAAAAAGTTGAAAAACACATCATTTTTCTGTTATTGTTTCATGGTTATTTTTCTGGCGTCTGTTTTTGCCACATGTTGTTATAAACTTCTTTAGACTTCAATACAGGAGAGTCAACAAAGGGAAATAACACCAGTTTAATTTTTTGTCTTCAGTGCAAAAGAGTCAGCAAAGGGAAATAACTCTAGGTTAATTTTTAGGAAAAGTTATAATTTGAGGAGATTGGAATATGACTTTTAACTGATTTCCCCACCTCAAATCTTTTTGCATCTTTTGGATCTAAGCTCGATCTTACTGAAAATATCTTTTTTCTAAGTTTCAATTGCCTGCAAAAATTAATACGCATATCAAGAAATAGGCACCTTTGTATTCATTTTTATGACAAATTCATGTAAATTGATCTGTATCATATTAAAAACCTTGGGTTGAATTGAATAAAATTTAGATGCACAGAAACTTTAATTACTTAGCTATAAAATGAAACCCATGTTATGTTGATAACTTTCCTACATTAAGGAAGCACGGAATTATTTTACATAGTGATGACAATCAGGTCAGTTTTGCCATAACAAAATATTTCAAAGTCGTTGCTATGGAAACCAAGGAGGTACTGTCCAAAATTTACCCACCAATAGTCTTTATATAGGGCACTCTCTAATATTATAGTGATAAAATAAAATTCCATGATAGTGCGTGGCCAAGCATTTTTGGTCCTTACAGAGAATCGATATTAATAGAAGGTGGTATAGAAGTATTGTAAAACAATTTTCTTCGAGTTAAATATTTTATATATGGGTCCACATGGGTCTGAAAATTTAGTGTTTGGTCTATATGAATTCCAGGTTATTTGTAACACTATCAAGGTATCTATGGATTTAACGTTTACCCGGTAATGACAACGAGCACAGAGCCTGTGTGACCGGTCGACAGGATCGACCGGATCACACCACCGATTGCTTTGAGACGCCTTTATTTGTTCTGCTCTATAGTTGTATAATTTCAATGGACTTTTGAACATGATAACTTTTCGTTATTTTTATGTTCCATGTGTTAAGTTATATCAGACTAAGTCTACATTACTCCTACTACTCCTACCTTTAACGTCCCTACGTCCCTTATATACCTCGGACTCTTACATCCGATGGCCATTTTCTAACGAGCTCGTTCGACTGAAATTTGGTCGGATCATATTATGCGTGAAAAGCCACAAGAAATCATAAAATCCATTTTAAACTTTAATCGGTATTCATCAGCGTTTATTAATAAAAATCATGAAATATATAGAAATAACGAACAGTATTCAAGCTCAGAAGTTAAGCAGAACACAGCGGGTATGACCGGTTGGCAGGGGAAGGCACCTGATCCCACCTCTGATGTTTTAGAAGTCCATGTTTGCTCTGCTCCTGATTTGTATTGTTTGAATGGACTTTGAGCTTGACTACTGTTCGTTATCTCCATATATTTCATGCTTGAGTTTCGATTATAAGTGTAAAGCTAGAATCATTTTCATCACTAAGCTATAATTTATAATACTTCAACAAATCATATGCAAATCAAATCACTGTACGCTATCTTCACGCTTTTTCATGCTCCCGTTTCGATTACAATTGTAAAGCTAGAAATGTTTTCATCACCAAATTTTGATTTTTAAATTGTTATAAATATTTTTTTTTATCAAAATGCAGTTTGAAAGATTTTGTAAAGGTTTTCTAAATTCGTGTGAAAGGCTATTAAAAAGTGTTAGCAATTTCTAATAAACTATCAGTTTTTGAGTCATTATGAATGATATATGTGTAGGGTAATCATTTATTAATAAGATGCCAGTTGATTTAAAAATCCTTATATTTCTCTGGGCTTTGAACTCTCCTTGAAGGTGATCTGTTTTGCATTTTCAATCAAGAGTATAATTTTATTTTTCCATGTTAGGGAATTTTCAATATCCCCCTGATGGTGGTCAGTAAAAGTTTTATAAATGTCTAGCCTCATTATTTCGCAGGTTTTGTCAGGGTTTCACTTTTAACTCTTTTACTCTTATATTTGACATGCTTGTCAAAGACATTATAAATATTTTTGTAGAAAACACGAAAATATGACATTAGAATTGTGTAGTTCTGTAACACTATCAACATGACAGACAAGAAATTAGATTCCTGTTTATTTTTTTTTTTTCATGTGTGTATATTTATCTCTTATTTACAATAATTAAGAGATCAATTTCACTGTGTTTTAAAAGCATACTGTACTGTATCTGTAAAATCAAAATCTATTATGTATTCTATGTGTATAAATACTTAGATAAATCTAACTATGAATTATCATTCATTCGTGCTAAGAATTTTTATTATTCTTATTTTTCACCTTGTGCTCCAAGCCTCAAAATCTCTGTTCTCGTGAACAGGCCTCTGTATGATCGTGTAGACATACGTAGTACATCTACTTAATATTTTTTTTTTTTAAAAACTAAATAAATGATAAATAAATAAATAACCACCGTGCATTTCTTCAAAAATTGTTGAACATAAACTATAGATTATTGAACTGTGTACAGTATATTATTGTTAGTTGAAAACAATATATAAATCTACAATGTCATGTATTTTTTAACCCGAGTGAGCAGTACTTTGGTATACTAATTTAAATTTCTTACGGTATTGCAAACTAACTAAAAACAATTTAGCAAATCTAAATTATACTATCCCCCCCCCTTCGCTTGTGTTGAATTTTAAACTAAATCTATAATTAATACTCGCACATACACCCTCCCAATTATGCATTTAATTAAATTACTATTTTAACAACCCTATATGTCTTATATAATTTTATGTCAAATCTCTAATTTATGTTCAACAATTATTGAAGAAATACACCCCCCTTTTTTGTTACTATTTGCAATTTTATCTCATCTTTGTTTTCTCTATATATTAAGTTGACATTATACTCCATGTATGGTCGGCCGCCAAAAAATGATTGCTTCAGTCTTCTTGACTGGGTAACACGGTGGTTATTTATTCATTTATCATTTATTTATTTTTAAAAAATAATAAGTAGATATACTACGTATGTCTACACGATCATTCAGAGGCCTGTTCACGAGAACAGAGACTTTGAGGCTGGGAGCACAAGGTGAAAAATAAGAATAATAAAAATTCTTAGCACCAATGAATGATAGATCATAGTTAGATTTATCTAAGTATTTATACACATAGAATACAATTTCACTGTGTTTTAAAAGCATAATGTACTGTATCTGTAAAATCAAAATCTATTATGATCACGGAAATACGAGATCCTTAAATCAATTTTATATATTTGATACTTTTAATTTATGAGAAAAGTTTTGCTATTAATATTAACACAACTAATTTTTAGTAAACTGGAAAAGAATGATGTTGATACCAAGGAATTCTATTACTCCAAGTAATCTTTGGTTTTCTTGGCAAATGCAAAATTTCACTATAATGATTTTTGCGAAAGAGAAAAAGCGTATTTATTATACAACCCCCGAGTAATCTGGAAAATTAAGATCATGCCTGTCTTCGGTAAAAAGGTGCTAAAGATCATTTCAGGTTTCACAGTATCAACTTTATTTTTAACCTTGAAAACTGTAAAATCAAAAATTTGGAATTTGGAATGAAAGACATCGGCCAAAAACAACTCAAGTGAAAAAAATGTTTTCAGAATAAGTTGTGTTCATTCATCTTTTATTTTAACCCAAATGATAGCTATTAAATTCTTCGGGTAATTATGGAAATTATGGTAAATTCGGTCAATATTAAAATCGCTCATCAAATTTTAATAAAACATAGATATAATATTTATAGAAGAAGCAAACAGTAATAAAAATTGCTTGAATGATAACTGCAAAATTGATAGATCATGAATTGAATTCAACAAATTCTTTTTTAAAAAATCTTTTGTTGCATCATACTATTAATAATTTTTTGTATTGCACATTCCAATGCCTAATCTGTTACCAATCGTTGATAAAAATAAGAGTTCCGCTTCTGATTCCATTTATAGTCTTAAGTTGTAACAGGAAGTTCGATGTTGTATTTAACTTCAATAAAGTTATAAAGGAAAATATACCAATAAATCATTTTCCTCCAATGGACTATGTTACAGAGAATCTAAACGGATATGTCAGAAATGAATAAAATGATGTTTCAAAACGCTGTACAATTCGTTTATTTTATTCAAACTTTTACTTTAATCCTCTGTCAGACTACCAGCAAAATAGGCCTGTGTGGGTAAGTGCCACTTTAGTATCATAATGCTTTAACATTACATAAATATAATGTTTGATAATATAGCTTCACGCACAATGCTTGTCTATAAAATGGCGGATTCAAAACTCTTGACCCATAAATACTGTAAACTTGAGCTTACAAGTTTTGTTTTTGCATAATGAAAAGTACACTTGTTAAACAAGTAATATAGTTAATTCCATCAATAAATTTTGAAAAATGCAAATATTTTTTTTTCTCTTAGACCCAGTTTATGTTGTTCAGATTACTACATGAAAGATCATGGCTTATGTAAAGGTAAAGTATGAAATATATGGAAAATCAAAAAGAGAAAAAAAGAATATTTATTGGTAATTGAAATATATGGTGATAACGAACAGTATTCAAGCTCAGAAGTCCATAACACAATACAAATAGGAGCAGAGCAAACACGGACCTCCAAACATCAGAGGTGGGATCAGGTGCCATGGAGGAGTGAGCATCCCCTGCCGACCGGTCACACCCGCCGTGTGCTCCTTGTCATGATCGGGAAATAACGGAAAAATCCGTCGTCAATTCAGTGTGTAAATAATGGCTTAACAATTAGTATGAAAAACGTCAGTCAGCATTTGACTCAATGATAAATTGTATTTGCTGACAAGGTCATTGTATCGACCATAGAACTTACGAAATGATGACTTTAAACGAGACAGCTGATATTCTTGTCTCATCAACTTATTTGTCAATAATTTACCTCGTTTTAGAAATTGTACATACGTAGAGCATGCTCTTGCGTATCGAATCAGCTGAGAGATATATACCACGTATGCAGGTGATGAAGGTATATTGCTGCATAAGTAAGGGAAGTTGACGATTGAAAAGTTAAAGTCATCACGTTTATCATAAAGCCTGGTTTTAGATTACCGTTAACGTCTTTTTCAAGTAAAATATCCAAATATGAAACAGATGTGTCAGACTCTGTGGTATCTTTTATCTCAAGTTCACCAGGATATATCGTATCAACAAAAGAATGGAAATAGCCATTGTTTATAGACAATACTTCGTCGATATATCTAAATGTCGAGTTGAAGGCCACAGCAAGTGTTTTCTTCTTTTCACGTACAAGATTTTGGACAAATTCCGCTTCATATGAATACAAAAAAGGTCTGCTAATAACGGGGCGCAATTGGTACCCATGGGAATTCCAATAGATTGTTGGAAGACCTTGTCTCCAAAAACCACATAGATATTGTCAATCAGAAACTCAAGCATCTTTTTAATGTCTACTTCAGAGTACTTGTGTGTACAATCAGAATGTTTTTTAACAAAATAATTTTGCAAATGACCAATGACAAGGTAAGTATATTTACGAGTTCCATTTTTATTGAAAAAGCAGCTGTCAATGAACTCAAAAAGCCTGGACTTTAATTTATCGTGGGGAATGGTTGTGTATAAAGTTGAAAAGTCGTAAATTTTTAAAACACCACATGAAATTAAATAAAATCAAAAATTGATATTCAAAGTTTGTGATGATGGTACATATGGAATTAACTGCAGCAATTCTTGCAAGGTAGGTTACTTTGGACGTCTGTGTAAATCAAAATGTCCTTCACCTTGCGAGCTTACATGTGACAAAGTCACTGGGCAATGTAGTAACCAAACCTCTATTTGTGAGGTTTTTTTTTTCAAGATTAAAAGAATTTGAAGATTGTTTAAAGATTATCAAAAAAGATGTATTTGAAATGTCTTTGTTGTCTTTAAGATGGTATGGGACACCAATCGAAACTTCTCCTTCATATTTATTTACCAAAATTAGGAGGATTTGAAATACCCCAACCTTTCAGTATGTTAAATTGTAATTTTGATTTTTTTCAAATTATTTTAATGAGAAATACAATATTATTTATTTTTTTGTATAATTCTTTTTCAAAAGCTTAATATTATAGGCATAAGTTTACTAAATAAACATAAAATGTATATAAAAACAAGAATGACGTAAAATATTGTGTAGTATTTTTTAAAATTTTTAACAAAATATAAGCGTAAAAAAACTGGGAAAACATCATTTCTTGAAAACAGACGAATAACATTTCATGAAAGTCTACAATTAGAATGAATTTTAATATGTTAGCAAAGTGCAATAAACAAATTGAAAATATCTATACATATGGAAGATATAAAATGCATTAAAAATATTTTGAATTAAAAGATCCGAGCTGAAGAGTTATCCTTCTTCATTTTCCAAGGGTTGAAAAAACCTGGGTGCTATTTCAGAAATGATGAGCATTTTTTCCCAAACATAAGAATAATTGCACTTTGTTGCAGTGGTAGTTTTCAACTTTGAACTGTTTTGAAAACGATGCATGCACAATCGCTTTCCAGGACGTGTCTTGTAGAGAATAATCGCATTCGTCTAAAAGTTTTGGGACTATACAACAGCTAGCTGATTTGTGACCAAACAGTTTCTTCTCGAATTAAATAACAAAGAAGACTAGCTCTGGTTAACGTGATAATTGAGTGGTCATATATTCAGCACAGTGTGAAGTAATCATACTTATCCACTCCTCATCGCACACAGTGTGCTGTACAGTTACTCAAACAATTGAAATACAGCTTTTGCTTAAAATTGTTCAAAAGTAGCAATGTTTAAAGTATCTTTTACAGGGGTTTGCTTTTTAAATGTCCGTAGTACAATTATAAGTAAATTTATATACTTGCAATTTCTTTTTGTCTATTTTTAATTAAAATGCCAATTTATGAGAACTTGCATTGAAATAGCTTCAGAGTATTGTTTTAAACGGTGTATCTACACATTTTACCTGATAATAAGCACTCATGCAAAACAAAACAATACTTCAAACGGAAATACGTCATAACGTGGAGGTATCCCATGCTACCTTAATATGAAATGTTCCACATATGCTCTTCCATATACTTTTGAGTGGCTAGTGACCTTTTAGCAACATGTTTTGTAGCTACATGTACATGTAACAATAGATCATGAATTGAGTTCGAGAAAATCTTTTTTTTTAATCTTTTAATGTAGCGTGTTGCATCATACTTTTAATAATTTTTTGTATTGCACATTCCAATGCCTAATCTGTTACCAATCGTTGATAAAAATAAGAGTTCCGCTTCTGATTCCATTTATAGTCTTAAGTTGTAACAGGAAGTTCGATGTTGTATTTAACTTCAATAAAGTTATAAAGGAAAATATACCAATAAATCATTTTCCTCCAATGGACTATGTTACAGAGAATCTAAACGGATATGTCAGAAATGAATAAAATGATGTTTCAAAACGCTGTACAATTCGTTTATTTTATTCAAACTTTTACTTTAATCCTCTGTCAGACTACCGGCAAAATAGGCCTGTGTGGGTAAGTGCCACTTTAGTATCATAATGCTTTAACATTACATAAATATAATGTTTGATAATATAGCTTCACGCACAATGCTTGTCTATAAAATGGCGGATTCAAAACTCTTGACCCATAAATACTGTAAACTTGAGCTTACATGTTTTGTTTTTGCATAATGAAAAGTACACTTGTTAAGAAAGTAATATAGTTAATTCCATCAATAAATTTTGAAAAATGCAAATATTTTTTTTTTCTCTTAGACCCAGTTTATGTTGTTCAGATTACTACATGAAAGATCATGGCTTATGTAAAGGTAAAGTATGAAATATATGGAAAATCAAAAAGAGAGAAAAAAAGAATATTTTATTGGTAAATAAAACACCACATGAAATTAAATAAAATCAAAAATTGATATTCAAAGTTTGTGATGATGGTACATATGGAATTAACTGCAGCAATTCTTGCCAAGAAGGTTACTTCGGACGTCTGTGTAAATCAAAATGTCCTTCACCTTGCGAGTTTACATGTGACAAAGTCACTGGGCAATGTAGTAACCAAACCTCTATTTGTAAGTTTTTTTTTAAGATTAAAAGATTTTAAAGATTTTTTTTAAAGATTATCAAGGAAAAGATGTATTTGAAATGTCTTTGTCGTCTTTAAAATAAAATGTTTCACATATGCTCTTCCATTTATTTTGAGTGGCTAGTAACCATTTCAGCAACATGTTTTGTAGCTAACATTGGTTTGGAAAGCTTCCTTAAGAATAATTCCTGGGTTCTAGTTATTGGTTCTTCCGTGCTTATGATTTTGTCCTTTGGATGCATTGCATTTCTGTTCTGTTATCAAGTGTGGTAAGTTATTGTTTCCTTAAATGTAATGTTGCGTTCACTGGATTTCATTTACCGCACTTAGAAACAATTGAAACATATCAAGTTCAACATCAATGTCTATAAACTTTTTTCAGTCGAAAAAGAGAAGATGTGCAATTAATTTCAGGTATTTTATATTTTTCACATATGATACAATAAAATACAATTTAACTAAGAAAATCACTACAAGTAACCGTATAAAGTTTGTTTTTCTTAGAATCCATCTATTTTTTCTATTTAATTACAGAATCTAAGCATAGAAATGTAATAGCAGGATCTGTAAAACAAGGAAAATGCACTCTACGTCGATCACAGAAAATTCTGAAAAGAAACGAAGTTTCACTAACGTTCAGAGATGAGGACACAGGTAGGACTAAGAACCCCAAGCAATTAATAGAAATCAGCACTGAAATTAAAAAAATTACACCAAACAGTATTCCAGATGACCAAATTAAAGCAGGTCGGGGAGGTACACATCCTTGTGATAACAAACCCAAATATCGGTACAGCCTAGCAAAAAATTTAGAAATAACAGAGGAAATTGATATAAGTCAAGAATTTTCGGATAATGAGGACATTTTTGATAGTGACCATGATGTTGAATATGACAACATGAGTGTTGAATAGAGATTCCAGATAGAAAGTCAGAGTGAAGCAGTGGAATATTTGAAGAGTCCCTGGACTTAAAATGTTATAAGAATTTAAAATTTCCTTACATTTGTGAAAAGTTTTTCTGGGAAAAGTGTAAAAAAAAATTATACTCCTTCAAGCATAAGTAAATAAAAGGTTTTTGACAAATGCGTTGCTTATCGTCGTTTGACCTTTAGACTCAGATACTTTAAGTCCAAAACTTTCAATTACTTTTCCATAGGCATTTTCTCTTATTTAAATTAAATAAATTACAATGTAGTGTTACTTAGCTCTTGTTAAGGAATAAAACTTCAATTTTCCTGTTTCCTTGTGCATTTTTCTTCCTCTTCCAGCTGTTTTGGGATATGGTTGAGTACCTTGTTGCAAAGACAAAAGGTTAGAGTACATGAAAAAATAAAATTTAATTAGTACCTTGAAACATCAATAATTTCAATGCAAATGAAAATTATAAAAGTTAAACTTTAATAAAAAGTAAAAAAAAAAAAAGGGGGGGGGGGGGCAAGGAGCACATAAAACCTGTTTATGAAATGTTAATAGCAGTTTTGAAGAATTTTGAAGAACTGTTTTAAGTTTAGTATATATATAAGTATTTCATTTGAATATTTCATTTCAGAATATAAAGGATACGATTTAAACGCAAACATAAACATAATACAATAAACTAAAGCAAAATGACTAAACAAGCATCAGAGATTGAACTTATTAGATATTTTGATGTTAATTTTAATGAAAGTGCATTTCATATGCATTAAAAGATATCTTTAGGCAATTAATTCTTAAGAAAAATCTTAAGAGCAACTAATTGTCCGTTTTGCATAAATTCCTTACAAATATAAGTCCGTCTTTGTGATCTTTATGTGAAGATAAGTACACATGGACAATGTTTTTGAAATCAATTGATATCTCCAACTTTGAACAATCACACTGCAATTACGTGTACATGCATCTCCAAATCTCTCTCTCTCTCTCTCTCTCTCTCTCTCTCTCTCTCTCTCTCTATTCTGTTATGATTTATTACATATTTCATATATGTGTATATACGTAAACCTGGAGATATCTACAACTAATCTCTTGAAAATTCTTTCCTACACTATGTTTACTAAAAATGAACAGATAATGTTATTACGCAATAAGGATGGTTTGTTTGTTTGTTTATAAGTTGTTTTACATCCGATTCGAGAAATATCATTCATAAAGACGTCATTATTTTCCGGCGAAGGGTTTCAAATTTAGTCCTCTGCTCGGCACTCGGGTTCAATAAGCACTAAATGTTCTTTTATTTTTGTATTTAAAAAGTTGATACAAAAGGCATCTTTGTAATAAGAAAATGTATTAATATGACATTAATGGTCATCCTTCTTAAAAAAAAAAAAAAACTCTAAATGGTTAACATAAAAGAAAAGTAGATATTCTAGTAATTCTTTGCAATAGGAATAAGACTGATCTCCATAAGAAGTTGATGCTTTAATTACTTCATAATAAAAAATTGAATGTCAAACGTTTTCAATCTTGTTGCAACATAACAGAACAAAATTGATATAAATATTTAAGAATCAATAAACAACCTTTACGAAATGTTGCGTCAAATTAAAGTCGTACAAACAGTTTTGATTACGTCTTATGCATCATGTTTTATCCAAAATTAAATTCTTATTTTTCTAAATATTCAGACAGCTATTTGTGCCTGTGAAACATCTATTTTGACATTTAATTTTATCTGAATATCAACAATCCAATTTAAAGTCATCGTTTCTTGACATCTACGTTCACAAGCCTTTCTTGTAAATACAACCTATCGTTAGGTCCTTTTTGTCTGACATGTTTCATTGTATTTGTTAGGTCATTACTTTTTATACTTAATTTAACGACAGCCTTTTTCGTGACCACTATGTAGAACTCATGTCCACGATTAACATTTTTACTGGATTTATGAGATTTATCAACGATCGTTATCTCTTTCTTTTCTATTCACACATACAATCGACAAAGCAATTGATACTTATATGTAAAAACTTCCTAGTGCGAATTAAAAATGCTACAAATAGCTCAGCAATTCATTATATAAAACGATTTGGCGTCAAACAGACGTCAAATACTAAAAAAAGGTTATAGTAAAGAGCAATAGTTTTAGAAAATCAAAACCTTTACGTATTTATGGGGAAAAAGAAAAAATCATCTGTTAAATGACTGTTTTCGTGTTTAAAGTCAGCATTTCAAAAATTATATGGTCGTTATAATGTCCTTAGAAAATATAACCTTTGTCGTATTTTGGCTGACTTGTTTCATACCAATTATGAAGCCTTTTTAAAAGTAATTTTGACTCCAAAATATTCCGTCTACTTGATCAATGTAATATAATATGCAATAAATAATGGCGGATGTGATCGATCAACAGAGGATGCTCAATTCTTCTCGACCTGTTCCCGCCTCTGGTCTCTGTTTTATGCCAAATTTGTATATACAGGGTGTTTCATAATTTATGTTACATTTTTAAATCTGATTATTTTTCTTACCTATCATATTTCTATTACAAAGTATATATATCATTTTTTACATCAAATCCTGCATTTTTATTCCATGTGAAAAAGTCAAGAAAATCACGGTATAACAATGATTAATTGTGACATAAACGCCGATGTCATAATTTGAATATTTTTCGAAATGAACTTAACTTATCAACATATTGCTGAATTGTAAAGCCTTTTTTCAATACATGTCGCCAATATTCATTCAGAGGTTGATTAAGGAAATATTCCAAAAGAATGGAAGCTCTTTAGGATGCTTATCAGAAGGCTAGACAAGGTTAAAGGACAGGTACGGGTAATATGCGATAAATGACACAATAACTCCAGAAAGCCTAAGGACTTCAAGAACCGAAGATTTAATTGGTGAAGTGGAGACTCTTAGAAAGTTTAGCAAACTCCTGAGAAAAGTGTCAGACGGATGTTTTCAGAAATTGATGCTGTCAATATCAGCATTTCCATCATATATTGAACTTTGAAATATGATATGAAGTTAGCAGCGTACAAATTTTCAATAATGCAATACACCAAGAAAAGAGTTTGCTCTCTGCATTCGCCAATCTCAATCTTTGGGCTTTTTTGTGGGGGTTCTTTAGGAACAGGGTCTACAATCCTAGACAACAGATACTGAATAAGCTCAAAAGAAACCAACCTTCAAATGAGGAGTGTCTAAGCAAAATGTGTGACAAGGTTATACAAATTTCGAGAAGCAACTTTCATTTGTAAGTGTAATAGTGGAGATCATTAAGAACTTGTAACGTGGACTTTTGACGTTGTGAAATTCAACGTAACAAAAAATGACGTAATTTAAAAATTTCACTTATTTTCATTAATGTTTGAGATTTCGTCCAGCTTTTGATATTTTAGTTGGTAATTGTTCATAATAAATCTTATGGATACATGCATCAAGTTGATAAAAACACTTGTGTGTATCTTTTTCTTGTGTTTGTTAAGTGGAAGATTCAAAATGTAACATATATTATGAAACACCCTGTATATATATTTTTTTCAGTGTTAATGAAAAATTATTGCGTGCCTTTCTATGTCTTTAATCAATTCTAAGTACTAGTGATAACCGTATTCCATGTTTGATTGTATGAACAAGAGTATCATATTGCTCCACGATTTCCATATTTGTAAGATCACTTACCTTCAGCATTTATGAACGTTAGAAGGGAAGTGAGTCAAGCAATATCAAATATCATTTGTTTAATTTTATCACAGTTTATTGGAAAATACTTAACGATATCAGGTTTATGCTTTTTAAAATGCATTACATCATTTAGCCAAATTTGTATGGGTACCTGGCAATTAGAGTGAATCATTCAGTGAATGTACATTTCCTGGAACAAACTTCCTTGCATACGATAAAATAATAACTTGTTATTTCGTGAGAGGCAAACTCTCAACTATTTTAGGATATTTATAACTGAGAATAATTATTTTCAATGAGAAGAATTTCTGAAATATGGGAAGAAGACCAAAAATCTAGAGATTCCTTAAGTTTTAAGTTTTAGCTATGAATGATGTTAAGAAACAAAAAAAAAAAAAAAAAAAAAAAAAAAAAAAAAAAAAAAAAAAAAAAAAGTTTGTTTATTCAGCACCTTGAGTTAAATGTCAAGAATGACTCATTTTGATGATAAAAAAACCTTACTATTTATACAAATAGACGAAATGATATCAACAAAACATAAGCTTTTTATATAATTTTGTTAACTTACTCTTCCTAGGCAGCTTATCCTAACTCTGAAAGAACAAGTGCACTTAAGCAATAGAAAATAGACCCTTTTTCAGTGCCGTTTTAATATAGAATATATTACCAAATTCTTGTCTGTTGGTAATAGTTAAATACTGGAGGATATTTCTAATTCAAAATCACGTTTAACTTCTTCTTCTTAATAAGCATGGATTTTAAACAATTGGAGATTTTTAAAGGCCTATAGATATCCTAAATCCGGAAAAGTCTCACCAAACCTATTTGAGTTTCGTCTTTTTAAATCAGGGGGAGGAGACATTTAAATCGGCACTTGAACAATCTGGTGGTGGATCATCGACGGGCGCGTTTAAGAATTTTGCACGATTAAATTTGAAATAATGCAATAAGTATTAACATTATTTTCTTTATCAATTTTAAATTAGAAAAAGGTATTTAGGTGTATAGAGTGAACTGTTTTACTGTGCTGTCATTTAAGAACATATAGTTTGATTTATCTGTTATCGATGTTATTTAACGTAGGTCGCGGGTTTGCTGACGTCGTTAAAACTGGGTACGCAATTTATATGATTTGGACAACTTTCTTGTGCACATTTGATTATGACGTCACAATAATGAAAAAGAAATCTGCAATGACTTTTTTTAATTGAATTCTTCGGTATATCATGAGTTAGCTATAACTTTTGTTGGAATTGATAGTTTAGTGTCATATTATTTAAGGAACAAACTTTAAGGAACAAACTTATCACAAATAATGAAGGCTTACACGATTTGAATATTCGATACAATATTTAGATATTACTTTGTTGGAACGTATAATTTGGTGTTAGCTATACTATTTATGGAACAAACTAAGTTATCACAGATAATGAAGACTTGATCGACACAGGAAGTATTAGAAAATTGTTATTCATTCTCGGGCTTTTCCGACAGGCCGAAAAACAACCGCTTGTTTTCCGAGCTTGCCGAAAGGGCCGAGAAGATGCGATTGATTTGTTATCACATTGAGATTACAAATGGTATCACAATATGGACACGTTTAAACTGACATTTTTTCCCATTGAACGTATTTTAACAGTTTGTTTTATTAATAAAGAAGTTATTATGTAAACAATCGCAAATACACCTGTTACATCAAAAGTTTACACTTAATTTTTTAGAAGGACATTTTTAAAACATATCTAGGCCTACAAGTTAATCACAAATTAAAAACTACTAAGGTACTATGAAAGATAAAGACAATTTTTGAGCGTCACTGACCTCCTGTAAATAACGGCTTACAATGCTGTTAGCTACAGATTTTATTTGCAACTTTGCTTTCCACGTCCAACAAGTAATGTTCTATAAATTGAAAAGTCAATCGTAAAAAAAATCTGCCTGTCGATTAGGTCATATAAAATTATTTTTTAGGTTCTCGTCCCATTTACCCCTCTTGAAATGTCTCGTTCGATTGTTTTATTTATTTATTTTTTTAATTCCTATACGTATACTACATAAAATCAAGATCAGGATTAATTTTTGACTTCTCCTCTGTCTGTATGTGAAAAAAATCGCTTGGGCTATTTGCAAGAATGGAGAAATATCGGTGAGGAATTCAGTGTAAATATACGTATAAATACAGGTACATATAATGTGCTTGTATCAAGAATTAATGTTACAGTTTGCATTTATTACCAGTTTACCACAGAGATTTGAACATAGTAAAAGTACTGCGACGAAGAAATGAAAGGTCTAAAATCGCAACATTTAGCAGGGCGAGCGGCACTTATGTGTTATTTCGTCTGATTAAAAAAGATTACAGGAATTTTTAGAGTTTAGTTGTGCTACAGAAAAAGGTGCATCAGGCCCGTTAAAACTGGGGGATGTATGTACTACACACCAGAAAACAAAGCTAATTTGCGGTTGCACCCCTCAACATCTTCGCTATCGCTATCCATGCATGCAAGGTTTTTCGGTCCACTCCACTCCCCATAAAGGCGGAGTCAGGACCGGAAACCCTTGGTTAGCGAAAAAGCCCCACAAGAATGTCTGATAACTTTTTTCATACTTGTCAATTAATGTTTGGTTGAAATTATGTGCCTCTGTATCTATAAAAATTGTTCACCAGAGGATAAATTCTATCGATCATTTTAAATACGAGGCTTTGCAAAAACGCTGACAATATTGAACGATTCATGAACAAAAAATTCGACATACTAAATATATCAGTAATCCAGTAGAAATTTGTGATATTTTCAGAAAAAGCACGAGTAAGTTCTTGGTATACTCTTTTTTTTTTAATTTACGAACGGAGTGGAGAAACGCTGACGACGTGTGATGATACCACAGAAACAATTTGTACATTAAAGCAGCAGTTGTATGTAGCAAGCATTTAAATGTTTCAAAATATTATAAGATTAGCGTTATGTTTAAATGTAGCTCTTTTAAAGAATAAAAAAAGAATTCATCCATTTTAGCTTCAAAAATGTGAAAAAAATGGAGAATGATATGTAACTATTTTATATTTCTCCATAACTAGAGAAAACTAGAGAACTAATATAGGCCACTTTTGCCTGCTGTTCATTCCATATTCATTGTATATACTTCTTTGTATATCGTGAATAAAATACTTCTTAAACTAACTATTTTATATTTCTAATTAAAGAAAATAAAAAAAAAAAAGAAAAACATATAGGAACTAGCTTCCGGTGTGTAATTTTTTTTTAAATGTATGCTGAAAATATATTGTATTTAACCTGGACGATATTTGGCGGAAATTCATGTATTAACAAGTTATTGTAGATTTGAGCGCCTTGCTGAATGTGCTAAATAAAACATTTCATATTTAGAGGATGCCGCTTTTCGCCAGCACGCTGAAAAAAAAATACACAGCCAAATGTTACGATACATATACTTCTAATCTACGAAAAAAAGAAAACAAAACAAAAAGAAAAGACACGGCAAGAAAACAACACATAAAGAAAAGGGTGTTGTTTTGCGTCCCTTATTTTTCTTGTTTTTCTGCACTGTATACCGGATTGATATTCACAAAGTAAAGCGTGACGTCGTGATATTTTATGACGTCGTCCTTAAAAATGTTACATTTTGCGATATAAAAGCAATTATCCACATTTAATTTACAAGAAAACTAACCCGAAGACATATTAATTTTTTCACATAGATGTATTTCAAATCATTTCTGTGTTAAATTACCAAAAGGGAAACAATTTCGTCTGCACCATTTAAAATTTATTGATATTTTCTGAAACAAAATCTTGCCTCAAAACGAGCCAAAAATGATGTTTTCCCTATATAATTCAATAGAATAATGTTGAAAATATTACGACACCAATGGCATGTTTGGGATTTAATTACACAAAAACAATGCAGACGAATTTTATAAAATTTTCAGAGAATGTAAAACGAAGGTAGAGGATTCATATAGCTAATTTTCATGGTATGTTTTCGGACACTTTTAAAAGGTCTGCAAACCCGCGTCCTACGTTAAGACCAGTAGAGTTGAATATGTAAGTAACAATGAGTCAGAAAGTGTAAATCATTTTCATTTAGTTTTGTAGTTATTAACTTGAAATAATTGTTAATTAATCATATTTTCCCATCTGTAGATTTAAGAAACCCATTGGAAACAAGCTATGAAGCTTTAATAGGTTATCCTGATATAATGTATATGTACAGTCATGCATGTAATTTATCGTATTCATGCGTAAAATTATGGCTTTCATTACCGGTACCATCGTCTTTCATTAATGTTAAAAATATTTGACATTTTTATGTATGATAATATTTTAAATGACTCTAAAATCTATTTACCCTCCCGTTTTTCATAAAACCGAATACATGCAAACAACTCTAAAGAGACACAACTTTGGCGAACGATGTATAAAATGTGGCTGTGTTTTACGGTGATCACTTCTGAGGAATGTATACCGGGCAGAACACACGTGACTATTCAAAATAATTTATCCCACAGGTGGGTTCAAAAAAGGCCACACAGGAAAATAACTCTCGCTTGCTATAAGAAAGACATCGAACATTTCATAAATTTTCAAAATTTTAGGTATACCAGCCTAAAGATGTGCAAATTTCATACTTTCACACACGTTATATAATGCATAATGCGTCTCTTGTCTTTGGCGCAAGTTTGTACAACGTTAGGCTGACAATAAAAAAAGGGTTTGAAATGAATGCCCCTCCCCGATTTACTATAGAAAATCACAAATTTCGGTTGACTCCTACCACATTGTATGGCTTTGCTCTCTGTATAAACATGAATTTCAGCGCTTGAATTTGTTGAATCTTATAGTTTAGATATCAATTAAGGATGTGAGATGAAAAAAAAAATATGCTTAATTTGAATCCTCATTTTTTCACCTTTTATCGGGGCCCATACGTGCACTTGTTCTTTCCATACGTGCACTTATTCTATTAGCGATAGAATAATTTCGCTCTGTTCTAATATTAACATTAAACATCTCTTCTATGATCTGTATTAGTTTTTGTCATCACCCTGATTATTGACTTTAATTGCTTCTTTGTTGAACTGAAAAAAAATTAAAATAAATAAATAAATAAAAATAATTCATTGAAAATTACTTCTAATGAAAGGCTTGATTATCCTGCATTTGCACTGCAGCAGTTCAATGTAACGCAATTATAATGCATCTGCAAGGAAATAAAACTTAGATGAAAAATTCTTTTAAGTTTATACTTTCTTTTTTACAGCTTCAAAATAGATTCATTTACATCACGTATTATTCCAGGCATGTAGTACTGGGTATTATGGGCCCTCCTTTTAGTTGCAGAACATAACAAATCATTGTTAAATTAGAAAGATAAGTTCCTTGGAAAGTCGGTTGACCCCTTTTCGCATTTAATTTAGAAATTATAGTCAATAATTTCATGTAAATGTAACAATTTTTGTTTTCTTTACTCAACAACCCAAACACTCTTTCTTCCATTCCATCAACCAATGAAGATAATTTCTATTTTGGACATTTTTCTATTTTTTTTTTCTTTTGGCTGTTCGAAGAAGATTTTGTAAATTGAAGTTGGAATGAAAATGGAGATAACGAAAAACAATCAACTCAAAAGTTCATTGAAACAATACACTGCAATTCTCTAATTTGTGAGCAGAACAAACACCGACCTACAAAAACATCGGAGGCGGCATCAGGCCAAGGAGGAGTATTATCCAGTCGACCAGTCACATCGGCCGTGTGCTCCTTGACATGATGAAGAAAACGGTAAAATCCGCAGACAATTTAATGTGTAAATAAATGCCTAAAAATTAGTATAATAAACACAGTCAGCATTCGACATAATGATAGGTTGTATTTGCTGACAAGGTCATTGTTTCGAACATATAACTTGCAAAATGTTGACTTTAAATGAGGCTGTTGATATTCTTGTTTCTCAAACTTGTTTGTCTATAGCTTGCCTCGTTTTGGAATTTGTTCGTACGTAGAGCATGCTCTTGCGTATAGAATGAATTGAGAAGCATAAACCCCTTATGCAGGTGACAAGGATATGTTGCTACATAAGATAAGGAAGTTGATGATAGAAAAGTCATCATGTTAGTAATAACTTTGTGTTGTTAGATTACCATTAACGTCTTTTTCTAGTAAATATCCAAATATGAAACAGATATGTCAGACTCTATGGTATATGTTATTTCAAGATCACTGAATTATATATGAATGGAGGTAACTAATAATAATTGATAACGTCATTATATCTAAATGACTAGAAGAAGGTCACAACAAATGTTTTCTCCTTTTAATGTATAATTTTTAAAATAAATTTTGCTTCATATGAATACAAAATAAGGTCTGGTTATAACTCGGCGCAATTGGTACCCATGAAAATTTCCAACAGATTGTTGGAAGTCATGATCTCCAAAATCAACATAGATGTTGTCAATTAGAAACTCAAGCATCTTTTTAATATAAATTTCAGAGTACCTGTGTGTACAATCAGGATGTTTCTAAAACAAAATAATTTCGCAAATGGCCAATGAAAAGATAAGTATATTACCAATTCAATCTTTATCGAAAAAGCAGCTGTTTAAAAGGTCCTAAATTTAGGGAACCCAGATCCTTCAACTGGCGTAAGAATTTCATAAATATTATGGATTCTGTAGAGGACTACGCCAGGCGATGGGCCAGACATGAAAAAGAAGACCTTGACACTTTGTCAGAATGGATTAAATGTATCAGATGTATGTTAAAATCGCGCATTAAAAGATTGAGAGGCAATATGAAAACCATCTATCCTTCATGTATTCAATAATTCAGAAGTGAAAAAAGAATTAGATAGATTACATGATCAGTACGTACTGTTCCTGCTGACAAAGCAGGTAACAACATTGTCTTTGTTTGTAAGACTCATTATATTAAATGTATTTTAGAGGAACTTGGATTTAATTCTACATATGGTAATCCAACTTATACTCATAGTTCCCTTTCTAAGGAAGAAATTCTTCAAAATCATATGTCAGTTTTGAATATTTTTAATATTCTAAACAACCAAAATGCATTCGAATTACCATATTTATATTGGATTCCGAAACTTCATAAAAATCCTTACAAACAAAGATACATAGCGGGTTCCAGTAAATGTTCAACCAAGCCTCTATCTTTTCTCCTTACTAAGATATTAACAGAGGTGAAGGAGAAACTTCAAGAGTACTGTGCAACAATATATTCGAGAAGTGGCGTAAATCAGATGTGGATACTTAAAAATTCCAAGGAACTTTTGGAAAATTTGAAATCACAAGATTTTACCAAAATCAACAGCTTAAAAACTTACGACTTTTCAAATTTATACACAACCATTCCCCACGATAAATTAAAGTCCAGGCTTTTTGATATCATTGACAGCTGCTTTTTCAATAAAAATGGAAATCGTAAATATACTTACCTTGTCACTGGTCATTTGCAAAATTATTTTGTTAAAAAACATTCTGATTGTACACACAAGTACTCTGAAGTTAACATTAAAAAGATGCTTGAGTTTCTGATTGACAATATCTATGTGGTTTTTGGAGACCAGCTCTTCCAACAATCTATTGTAATTCCCATGGGTACCAGTTGCGCCCCGGTATTAGCAGACCTTTTTTGTATTCATATGAAGCAGAATTTGTCCAAAATCTTGTACGTGAAGAGAAGAAAACACTTGCTGTGGCCTTCAACTCGACATTTAGATATATCGACGACGTATTGTCAATTAACAATGGCTATTTCCATTCTTATGTCGATACGGTATTTCCTGGTGAACTTGAGATAAAAGATACCACAGAGTCTGACAAATCTGTTTCATATTTGGATATCTTACTTGAAAAAGACGTTAATGGTAATCTAACAACCAAGCTTTATGATAAACGTGATGACTTTAACTTTTCAATCGTCAACTTCCCTTACTTATGCAGCAATATACCTTCATCACCTGCATACGGGGTATATATCTCTCAGTTGATTCGATACGCAAGAGCATGCTCTACGTATGTACAATTTCTAAAACGAGGTAAATTATTGACAAATAAGTTGATGAAACAAGAATGTCAGCTGTCTCGTTTAAAGTCATCATTTTGTAAGTTCTATGGTCGATACAATGACCTTGTCAGCAAATACAATTTATCATTGAGTCAAATGCTGACTGACGTTTTTCATACTGATTGTTAGGCCATTATTTACACACTGAATTGTCAACGGATTTTTCCGTTATTTCCCGATCATGACAAGGAGCACACGGCGGGTGTGACCGGTCGGCAGGGGATGCTCACTCCTCCATGGCACCTGATCCCACCTCTGATGTTTGGAGGTCCGTGTTTGCTCTGCTCCTATTTTGTATTGTTTAATGGACTTTTGAGCTTGAATACTGTTCGTTATCTCCATATATTTCATGATCTCAAAAAGTCTGGACTTTAATTTATCTTGGGGAATGGTTGTAGATTTTGTGTTGAAAAGTCGTACATTATGATGTTATTGATTTTGGTATAATTTTATGATTTAAAAATTTTCTGAAAGTTCTTTCGAGTTTTTAAGCATCCGCATCTTATTTACACCACTTCTCGAATATATTGTTGCTTAGTGCTCCTGACGTTTATCCTTCAATGCTTTTAATGTTTTTAATTAGGAGTAAAAAAAAAGGCTTCGTAAAACATTAACTAGAACCTCTATGTATCTTTGTAAGTATTTTTATAAAGTTTATGGATCCGGTATGGTTGTTGTTATTCTAATTCATTTTGATTGTTAGAAATATCAAAAAAATATTTTAAAGTGATATATGTTTTGGGTAGCAGTTGGATTATTTCTTGCAGAATCAAATCCCAGTTCCTCTAAAAAAAAAAAAAAAAAAAAAAAAAAAAAAAAAAAAAATTAAAATTATCACCCTTAATAAAGACAATCAATGAAATATGGAGATAACGAACAGTAATCAAGCTCAAAATCGATTTTAAAAATACAAATCGATAGCCGAGCAAACATGGACAACCACAAACATTAGAGGCGGGATCAAGTGCTATGGAGGAGTGAGCATCCTCTGCCGACTGGTCTCACCCTCCGTGTCTTGTCATGATCGGTAAAAAAGGAAAAATCCGTAAAGAATTAAGTGTGATTCTTTTTTCACTACCAAGTTACTGAAGATAGAAGGATAGATGGTTTTCATATTGCCCTTAAATTGTTTAATGCAGGATTTTAGCATGCATCTAATACGCTAATATATTCTGACATAGCGTAAAGGTCCTCTTTTTCATAGCTGTAGAGTGAACAAGCTTATATAGAGAATTCGTGTCCCCTGCTCAAGAAAAAAAAAAGAGAATGTGCAGATCTAGGATGGTCGGGGGGGGGGGGGGGGGGAGGTCGCCTCCCCTGTCTTTGCAGAATTTTTAAATGTATACATGTAAACAGAAGCAAATAAGAAATGTCAATATGGATATACAAATTTCATGGCTTATTTTTTAACATGTGGACAGAAGATTCTTTTTATATAAAATATTTATCACACTATAATCATAATGACTTAATGGGAAGTCTGTACAGTTACTCAAACAATTGTAATACAGCTTTTGCTTAAAATTGTTCAAAAGCAGCAATGTTTATACTATCTTTTACAGGGGTTTGCTTTTTAAATGTCCGTAGTACATTTATAAATAAATTTTTATACTTGCAATTTTTTGTGTCTATTTTTACTTAAAATGCCAACTTGTGAGAACTTGCATTGAAATAGCTTCAGAGTATTGTTTTAAACGATATATCTACAAATTTTGACCTGACAATAAGCACTCACGTAAATCAAAACAATACTTCAAACGGAAATACGTCATAAGGTGGAGCTATCCCATACTACCTTAAGATAAAATGTTTCACATATATGCTCTTCCACTTACTTTTGAGTGGCTAGTGACCTTTTAGCAACATGTTTTGTAGTTACATGTAACAATAGATCATGAATTGAATTCAACAAAATCTTTTTTTTAATCTTTTAATGTAGCGTGTTGCATCATACTGTTAAAATTTTTTTATTGCACATTCCCATGCCTAATCTGTTACCAATTGTTGATAAAAATAAGAGTTCCGCTTCTGATTCCATTTATAATCTTAATTTGTAACAGGAAGTACGATGTTGTATTTAACTTCAATAAAGTTAAAAAGGAAAATATACCAATAAATCATTTTCCTCCAATGGACTATGTTACAGAGAATCTAAACGGATATGTCAGAAATGAATAAAATGATGTTTCAAAACGCTGTACATTTCGTTTATTTTATTCAAACTTTTACTTCAACCCTCTGTCAGACTACCGGCAAAATAGGCCTGTGTGGGTAAGTGCCACTTTAGTATCATAATGCTTTAACATTACATAAATATAATGTTTGATAATATAGCTTCACGCACAATGCTTGTCTATAAAATGGCGCATTCAAAACTCCTGACCCATAAATACTGTAAACTTGAGCTTACATGTTTAGTTTTTGCATAATGAAAAGTATACTTGTTAAACAAGTATTATAGCTAATTCCATCAATAAATTTTGAAAAATGCAAATATTTTTTTTTTCTCTTAGACCCAGTTTATGTTGTTCAGATTACTACATGAAAGATCATGGCTTATGTAAAGGTAAAGTATGAAATGTCTGGAAAATCAAAAAGAGAAAAAAAGAATATTTTATTGGTAAATAAAACACCACATGAAATCAAATAAAATCAAAAATTAATATTCAAAGTTTGTGATGATGGTACATATGGAGTTAACTGCAGCAATTCTTGCAAAGAAGGTTACTTCGGACGTCTGTGTAAATCAAAATGTCCCACATCTTGCGAGCTTACATGTGACAAAGTCACTGGGCAATGTACCAACCAAACCTCTAATTGTAAGGGGTTTTTTTAAGATTAAAAGATTTTAAAGATTTTTTTAAAGATTATGGAGAAAAAGATGTATCTGAAATGTCTTTGTTGTCTTTAAAATAAAATGTTTCACATATGCTCTTCCATTTATTTTGAGTGGCTAGTAACCTTTTCAGCAACATGTTTTGTAGCTAACAATGGTTTGGAAAGCTTCCTTAAGAATAATTCCTGGGTTCTAGTTATTGGTTCTTCCGTGCTTATGATTTTGTCCTTTGGATGCATTGCATTTCTGTTCTGTTATCAAGTGTGGTAAGTTATTGTTTCCTTAAATGTAATGTTGCGTTAACTGGGTTTCATTTACCGCACTTAGAAACAATTGAAACATATC
This sequence comes from Saccostrea echinata, assembly GCF_033153115.1. Taxonomy (NCBI): domain Eukaryota; kingdom Metazoa; phylum Mollusca; class Bivalvia; order Ostreida; family Ostreidae; genus Saccostrea; species Saccostrea echinata. Next base: position 1,455,914 of record NW_026889811.1, read on the forward strand.
AAGTTCAACATCAATGTCTATAAACTTTTTACAGTCGAATAAAAGAAGACGTGCAATTAATTTCAGGTATTTTTTATTTTTCACATATGATACAATAAAATACAATTTAACTAAGAAAATCACTACAAGTAACCGTATAAAGTTTGTTTTTCTTAGAATCCATCTATTTTTTCTATTGAATTACATAATCTAAGCATAGAAATGTAATAGCAGGATCTGTAAAACAAGGAAAATACACTCCACGTCGATCACAGAAAATTCTGAAAGAAACGAAGTTTCACTAACGTTTAGAGATGAGGACACGGGTAGGAATAAGAACCCCAAGCAATTCATAGAAATCAGCACTGAAATTAAAGAATTCACACCAAACAGTATTCCAGATGACCAAATTAAAGCAGGTCGGGGAGGTACACATCCTTGTGATAACAAACCCAAATATCGGTACAGCTTAGCAAAAAATTTAGAAATAACAGAGGAAATTGATATAAGTCAAGAATTTTCGGATAATGAGGACATTTTTGATAGTGACCAGGATGTTGAATATGACAACATGAGTGTTGAATAGAGATTCCAGATAGAAAGTCAGAGGGAAGCAGTGGAATATTTGAAGAGTCCCTGGACTTCAAATGTTATAAGAATTTAAAATTTCCTTACATTTGTGAAAAGTTTTTCTGGGAAAAGTGTAAAAAAAATTATACCCTTTCAAGCATAAGTACAGAAAAGGTTTTTGACAAATGCGTTGCTTATCGTCGTTTGACCTTTAGACTCAGATACTTTAAGTCCAAACCTTTCAATTACTTTTCCATAGGCATTTTCTCTTATTTAAATTAAATATATTACAATGTAGTGTTACTTAGCTCTTGTTAAGGAATAAAACTTCAATTTTCCTGTTTCCTTGTGCATTTTTCTTCCTCTTCCAGCTGTTTTGGGATATGGTTGAGTACCTTGTTGCAAAGACAAAAGGTTAGAGTACATGAAAAAAAAAATTAATTAGTACTTTGAAACATCAATAATTTCAATGCAAATGAAAATTATAAAAGTTAAACTTTAATAAAAAGTAAAAAAAAAAAAGGGGGGGGGACAAGGAGCACATAAAACCTTTGTTTATGAAATGCTAATAGCAGTTTTGAAGAATTTTGAAGAACTGTTTTAAGCTTAGTATGAATATAAGTATTTCATTTGAATATTTCATTTCAGAATATAAAGGATACGATTTAAACGCAAACATAAACATAATACAATAAACTAAAGCAAAATGACTAAACAAGCATCAAAGATTGAACTTCATAGTTAAACTATAACAAAAGGATTTCTTATTAGATATTTTGATGTTAATTTTAATGAAAGTGCATTTCATATGTATTAAAAGATATCTTTAGGCAATTAATTCTTAAGAAAAATCTTAAGAGCGACTAATTGTCCGTTTTGCATAAATTCCTTACAAATATAAGTCCGTCTTTGTGATCTTTATGTGAAGATAAGTACACATGGACAATGTTTTTCAGATCAATTAATATCTCCAACTTTGAACAATCACACTGCAATTACATGTACATGCATCTCCAAATCTCTCTCTCTCTCTATCCTTTTATGATTTATTACATATTTCATATATGTGTATATACGTAAACCTGGAGATATTTACAACTAATCTCTTGAAAATTCTTTCCTACTATGTTTACTAAAAAAGAACAGATAATGTTATTACGCAATAAGGAGGGTTTGTTTGTTTATAAGTTGTTTTAAATCCGATTCGAGAAATATCATTCATAAAGACGTCATTTTTTTCCGGCGAAGGGTTTCAAATTTAGTCCTCTGCTCGGTACTCTGGTTCAATAAGCACTGAATGTTCTTTATTTTTGTATTTAAAAAGTTGATACAAAAGGCATCTTTGTAATAAGAAAATGTATTAATATGACATTAATGGTCATCCTTCTTAAAAAAATAACCTCTAAATGCTTAACATAAAAGAAAAGTAGATATTCTAGTAATTCTTTGCAATAGGAATAAAACTGATCTCCGTAAGAAGTTGATGCTTTAATTACTACATAATCAAAAATTGAATGTCAAACGTTTTCAATCTTGTTGCATCATAACAGAACAAAATTGATATAAATATTTAAGAATCAATAAACAACCTTTACGAAATGTTGCGTCAAATTAAAGTCGTACAAACAGTTTTGATTACGTCTTATACATCATCTTTTATCCAAAATTAAATTCTTATTTTTCTAAATATTCAGAGAGCTATTTGTGCCTGTGAAACATCTATTTTGACATTTAATTTTATCTGAATATCAAAAACCCAATTTTAAAGTCATCGTTTCTTGAAATCTACGTTCATAAGCCTTTCTTGTAAATACAACCTACCGTTTGGTCGTTTTTGTCTGACATGTTTCATTGTATTTGTTAGGTCATTACTTTTTATACTTAATTTAACGACAGACTTTTTCGTGACTACTATGTAGAACTCATGTCCACGATTAACATTTTTACTGGATTTATGAGATTAATCAACGATCGTTATCTCTTTCTTTTCTATTCACACATGCAGTCGACAAAGCAATTGATACTTATATGTAAAAACTTCCTAGTGCGAATTAAAAAGGCTATAAATAGCTCAGCAATTCATTATATAAAACGATTTGGCGTCAAACAGACGTCAAATACTAAAAAAAGGTTATAGTAAAGAACAATATGTTTAGAAAATCAAAACCATTTCGTATTTATGGGGAAAAAGAAAATCATCTGTTAAATGACTGTTTTCGTGTTTAAAGTCAGCATTTCAAAAATTATATGGTCGTTATAATGTCCTTAGCAAATATAACCTTTGTCGTATTTTGGCTGACTTGTTTCATACCAATTATGAAGCCTTTTTAAAAGTAATTTTGACTACAAAATGTTCCGTCTACTTGATCAATGTAATATAATATGCAATAAATAATGGCGGATGTGATCGATCAACAGAGGATGCTTAATTTTTATCGACCTGTTCCCGCCTCTGGTCTCTGTTTTATGCCAAATTTGTATATATATTTTTTTAGTTTTAATGAAAAATTATAGCGTACCTTTCTATTTCTTTAATCAATTCTAAGTACTAGTGATAACCGTATTCCATATTTGATTGTATTAACAAGAGTATCATATTGCTCCACGATTCCCATATTTGTAAGATCATTTACCTTCAGCATTTATGAACGTTAGAAGGGAAGTGACTCAAGCAATATCAAATATCATTTGTTTAATTTTATCACAGTTTATTCGAAAATACTTAACGATATCAGATTTATGCTTTTAAAATCCATTACATTATTTAGCCAAATTTGTATGGGTACCTGGAAATTAGAGTGAATCATTCAGTGAATGTACATTTCCTGGAACAAACTTCCTTGCATACGATAAAATAATAACTTGTTATTTAGTGAGAGACAAACTCTCAGCTATATTAGGATATTTATAACTGAGAATAATTATTTCCAATGAGAAGAATTTCCGAAATATGGGAAGAAGACCAAAAATCTAGAGATTCCTTAAGTTTTAAGTTTTAGCTATGAATGATGTTAAGAAAAAAAAAACAAAAAACAAAATACAGTTCATTCATTCAGCACTTTGAGTTAAATGTCAAGAATGACTCGTTTTGAAAAAAAAAAAACCCTTACTATTTATACAAATAGACAAAATGATATCAACAAAACATAAGCTTTTTTTATATAATTCTGTTAACTTACTCTTCCTAGGCACCTAATCCTAACTCTGAAAGAACAAGTGCACTTAAGCAATAGAAAATAGACCCTTTTTCAGTGCCGTTTTAATATAGAATATATTACCAAATCCTTGTCTGTTGGTAATAGTTAAACACTGGTGGATATTTCTAATTTAAAATCACGTTTAACTTCTTCTTAATAAGCATGGATTTTAAACAATTAGAGATTTTTAAAGGCCTATAGATACCCCAAATCCGGAAAATTCTTACCAAATCTATTTGAGTTTCGTCTTTTTAAATCAGGGGGAGGAGTCATTTAAATCGGCACTTGAAGAATCTGGTGGTGGATCATCGACGGGCGCGTTTAAGAATTTTGCACGATTACATTTGAAATAATCCAATAAATATTAATATTATTTTCTTTATCAATTTTAAATTACAAAAAAAGGTATTTAGGTGTATAGAGTGAACTTACTGTGCTGTCATTTAAGAACATATAGTTTGATTTATCTGTTATCGATGTTATTTAAAACCAATAGAGCTAAATATGTCAGTAACAATAAGTCAAGAAAATTGTGCAAATCATTTTCATTTAGTTTTGTAGTAATTAACTTGAAATAATTGTTGATTAATTAATCATTTCTCCATCCGTCTATTTAAGAAACCCATTGGAAACAAGCTAAGCTTTAATAGGTTATCCTGATTTAAAATATTTGTACAGTCATGCATGTAATTTATCGTATTCATTTATAACTGCGTAAAATTATGGCTTTCATTACCGGTACCATCGTCTTTCATTAATGTTAAAATTTTTTGACATTTTTATGTATGATGATATTTTAAACGACTCTAAAATCTATTTACCCTCCCGTTTTTCATAAAACCGAACACATGCAAACAACTCTAAAGTGACACGACTTTGGCGAACGATACATGTATAAAACGTGGCTGTGTTTACGGTGATCACTTCTGAGGAATGTATGCCGGGTAGAACTCACGTGACTATTTAAAATAATTTATTCCACAGGTGGGTTCAACAAAGGCCACACAGGTAAATAGCTCTCGCTTGCTATAGGAAAAACATCGAACATTTCATATTTTTAAAAAATATTTTAGGTACCAGCTTAATTTTGTTCAAATTTCCTACTTTCACACACATTATTTAATGTATAATACGTCTCTTGTCTTTGGCGCAAGTTTGTACAACACAAGGCGGACAAAGGCTTTGAAATGAATGCCCGTCCCCTATTTACTATAGAAAATCAGAAATTGGCTGACTCCTACCGCATTGTATGGCTTTGCTCTCTGTATATACATGAATTTCAGCGCTTGAATTTGTTTTATCTTATAGTTCAGATATCAATTGCTGATGTGAGATGAAAAATTATGCTTCATTTGAATCTTCATTTTTTCACCTTTTATTTTTTCACGTTTTATCGGGGCCCGTACGTGCACTTTTTCTTTCCGGGGTCCGTGTTATGCCCTGATCACATAAATGTATTGTTTGTTCTTTTTATGAGATCAATCACTTTTCCTTATCTTTATCTTTTTCATCATAATAAAAGTAGCAAACAATAAATGCAGGCTTTATTAAGGACAATTTAAATTGATATTTTTTTTTCAAATCTTAATATTTATCGATCATTATTACCACAATTTGTGATAATGGCATGGAAATATTCCCTCGCTGTAACCAAAACAAAGAGTACGTGCAAACAAGTTTATTATAGTGCTCCAAAAAATGCAAAGAATATCTTCACGCCTGCACACACACAACACATCTACAACACTCACACATATAAAAAAAAATAAACAAAATATTAATAAACAAAAATAATAATAATAATGATAATAATAATAATAATAATAATAATAGTATCAGTACCGACTATAATAGCGTCATACCAGACCCAACAAATGTTTCATTGCCATGTGCAAATAAAATTAAAATCGGAAACACTGACTGGCGAAACCACAGAGGTTGACCCAAGACGTTAAGGTATACAGTTCGTGGACACACAGTACTCATGCAATTACGGTTACGACACTGTCCAAAGGTCGCACGTCCCTCTTGCCTTCAACGCCTTAATACTTACGATTTCCTCGGATGTCTCAGTATGCAATAATGTTCACCCGCTACTTAAACACGCACATACACCTATAATAACACATTATTTAAAGGTCTGGGTTTCCATAGTCGGTAATAAACGCATTCATACGGAATACTTGAATATGTCGGGTACATTACCTAGTACAAATAAAACTTAACCTAACAAAGTAATGAAATAACTTTTTCTTAAAAAAAAAAAACTAGCTTTTAACATTCCAAAACCATAAAGGACTGTTTGGGATCGAAGGTTTTTACAACGCTTGGATCTGTAGCTCTCTGCTTTATCTGTCCGAATTTTCTCAAGCAGAGAGCTACAGTTCTACAGCTAAAATAAACCTAGCTAACAAAATATACAGTTCAAACTCACCGCTGCTAAAGTTCTCAAAATAACTCTACTGTCCACACAGGAAAACTTCTCGAACACACACAAACCATTCAGGCCAAATGCACACAGCCATTACGCAGCACAGTTAAGGCTACAAAAAAGAGGCGTGGCCTAATTTTTACGGGAAATATTAACTATGACATCACAGGAAACTAACAATCCTTACAAATACATCAAAATGAATTCATTTGCGATTTTAAACTGTAGGAGATAATTAAACTACATCAAACCTTACTATAACATGCGACTTGTTGTTAGTTAAATCCACATAGCAAGGTTTAAACAAGTCACTGATTGCACTGCACTCATATGACGATATGACGTCATTCCGTAAAACTTGACGAAGTTTGTATGCAGTGAGAGGCGGATCAAGTAATATTTTCACAACAGAGAAATGTATTTTATTAATAAATGAAATATCATTTTAAGATTTTTAAGAGGCTATTGATTTGGAAGCAATGTCCTTTTTATGCATTTGTTCATATATTTCCCATATATTTCCCAATTAACGGATACTGCCGTATATTTGTATGCAGGTACATTGGAGGATGATCTAAGGGTCTTGACAAATCGATCTAGAGCAAGGGCATACCCTCAGTGGATCATGACAAGTTTTTAATCATAAACTCTAGAAGTATTAAGCTATTTGAAAAGTGCTGCGATCCTGTTGAAATCTTGAAACTGAATTAATCATTTCTATATTTAATGAAGCTGGCCAGCAAAAAATTCAGTATGCGTTCATACAAATATGATTTTAACAATGAATTAGTAGAATCTTTATAGGATCGCAGCACTTTTCATAAACTACAATGGGTGTTGAAACTATTTAAAAATTAAACTTTGAATTTTAACTTCGTTATGCCCTTGCACTATGGACATTTATAGGTGACCTCAATACAGCAAGTATATGTGCTAAAATCACGTGACTGCCACATCACCTGACAAGTCTAAATGGAAGATCTAATCGTCCTAAATATGTAGTTAATAACCATAATTACATTTGTCCGATATTAGTAAAGAACTAAAAAAAAAATCGCCATCCTGAAAAAAAAAAATATTGTTTCATTAAAAATGTCCGATATTTCCATTGCGCACCTTAACTGTACTGCGTATTCTCGCGACCACACAGGTCATACAACATCTGTACTTAGGAAGGACACACCTTCTAACTTCTACGGCCTGCTCAGAACTAACTTACACGTAGACAAATTGTTAAAACCGGTCTGATAGCCGTGACCAACTATCCGTAACGACTATACGATGAGAATGAACCTATGATACACCATATCCAACATAATCAAATTAAACAAAATTGTGACAATTATCATATACCAAAAGTGCCTATTAGCGATAGAATAATTTCGCTTTGTTCTAATATTAACATTAAACGTCTCTTCTATGATCTGTATTAGTTTTTGTCATCAACCTGATTATTGACTTTAAATGCTTTTTTGTTGAACTGCAAAAAAAATATAATAATAATAATAATAATAATAATAATAATAATAATAATAATAATAAATAAATAAATAAATAAATAAAAATAAATAAATAAATAACTAAAAATAATAAAAAAAAAAAGATAAATAATAATAAAAATAATAATTTTTGTCATTGAAAATTACTTCTTATGAAAGGCTTGATTATCCTGCATATGCACTGCAGCAGTTCAATGTAACGCAATTATAATGCATCTGGAACGAAATTAAACTTAGATAAAGAAGAATCCTTTTAAGTTTAAACTTTCTTTTTTTCAGCTTCAAAATAGATTCATTTACATCACGTATTATTCCAGGCATATGGTACTGGGTGTTATGGGCCCTCCTTCTAGTTGCAGAACATAACAAATCATTGTTAAATTAGAAAGATAAAAATGTTCCTTGGAAAGTCGGTTGACCCCTTTTCGCATTTTTTAAAAATTATAATCAATAAATTTTTTTTTATTCTTCAATCACACAAATTATAAATACAAACAGTCACAGTTATATAAAGAAAAAAAATGTGTGAAAGAATTTTATTTTTTGGGGGATTAAGAAAAGATAGAAAAGAAGAGGGGGAAAGATGGGGAGGGGAGAGGGATAAGAAAGGAGGGGCACTAACCTTCAAAATATTAATAAAAAGTGATTTTTGAATTCTTACAATTTTTCAACAATTTCCTGCCAGTTTCTTGTAAATTCCTCAAATTTACAGTTTTTTAACAGTAAAAACTTTTCAACTCTAATTCTGTCAGTAGTTACATGTTTTAATTCCTCAATGCTTAATTTTATTGGATTTTTGAACTTGAAAAAATGTACTGTTTGATAGTCATAATAAGGAGATTCTCAAACTTGTATTGTTCTCTGTTTGTAAATTTACCAAACAAGATTGATTTCTTATCGAAACAAATAACCGGTTTAGTTTATTTAAAATCCATTCTTCAATTTCCAACCAAAGTTCTTTAACACAGAAGCAATCAACGAAAAGATGATCAATAGTTTCAATATCGGTATCACAGAAGGAACATAATGGTGAATCTCTATGTATTAACTTATCTAAGAAATTTTTTATTCTTTCAGCAATACCTCCAGATGCTAATTTGTATACAACATTCAAGAGACTTATAGGACGCCAGTTTTTTTTTTTTTTTTTAAAATTGTCGTGGTTTTCCAGTTTTTGGAATACAAGTTATTACACCTAGTTTGTTGGGTTCAGAGAAACTTTGTTTTACGTATGAGTCATTTATTGCACGTGTCACAAATGTGCCAATATATATCCAAAAAAATTTAAAGAATTCACAAGTAAATCCATCTGGACCTGGGCTTTTATCATTCTTCATTTGTTTAATAAAATTAAGTACCTCCTTTTTTGTTACAAGGCCCTCTATACTTTGAGATTCCTCCAAGGACAACTTTGGGATATCCTTATATTCTGTTAGTTTTTCACTATAATTTTCATTCTGTAAAATATCTCTTTTTTTATATAGATTTTCATAGAATAATTTAGTTTCATTCAAAATGTCATACTGTTCAGAAACAATGGTACCATTTTCTTTTTCTATTCTTGGTATCTGTTTACTTATATAATTCTAGATTCTAACTGAACTAAAATATTTGGTTGGTTTTTCTCCTTTCATCAATCCATTTCATTCGAGATCGAATAACCTGTCCCTTCAATCTAGTCTTATGTATACCTTCAAGTTCTGATTGCTTCTTTGTAAGGGTTGCAAGTAAATTTTCCGTCAGATTTTGTTCTAAACATAGAATCTCTGTTTCTAAATTTGATTCTCTTCCGATCATCTTTTTTTTTCTTATATGTTGAATAAGAAATAGTCTTTCCTCTAATTTCCATAAGTAAAATATCTAAAAATAACTGGTCATTGACAGTAAAAAATAAGAATTCATTATCGATACTACTAAGATTGACCATGTTGTATACTGGGCAAGCATATTCAGTTTTCAATTCATTTTTTTTCCCTTTATCAGTCTTAAATAATCCTTATCTGTTAAAAGGGAATTGTAAAACTTCCACAAACCTTTGCCTTTTACAAAGTTATTTATCTTTATGGACATTACTGTGTTTGAATAATTTTTTCATCATCACTTATAAAATGAGTATCTTGTAGAAAATAAACATTACAGTTCCTTTTTCTTAGAGTATTAAAAACATCTTATCTTTTATTTTTATCTCCGAGACCTTGGCAGTTAACTGTGAGTATTTTTAAATGGTTTTCTTTAACCGTATCCACACAGGAACATCAACAAAGAATCAAAATAGTGCCCGTAGTAAAGAAAGAGAAGGAGAGAAATGAATCCAAAAAAGAAAAAAAAAATGTTGCATATTTACACAAACAAAAGGCTAAAGCTAACGCCAGCCGATTGAACATATCTCCTAATGGAGAAAAGGAATAAGTCAATCTGTATTTACCTCAAAAAAGCAATGGTAATTCCCAAAACAATTACTATCGGAAACAAATATTGCCGAGTAAAACATAAGTATGTATGGTTAATGTATGTTTTCCCGGAAAGTTAATAAATGCAATAGTCTTGAAAAATAATCTTAAAAGAAGAAAAAAAAAAGAGATAAGGATGGAAAAATAGAAATTTCACTTTTACATACTGTACAAGATTTCTATTTACTGTTTTTTTTTTCAATGTAAAATATTTAGTAAGTGTGTCTGTTACGAATTTGACATTCTCCACTATTGTTATGCATAAGTAAACAAGATGTTTCTTGTTATATGAGTCATTAAAATGATGATTCGATGGATGATTGAATGAATGAGATGTATTGATATTTATTCTTGCTTACCTGTTATTATTTATTAGAGTTATTTGAAATTAATGATGTGCTAGGTGCAAATTGTTCACCAGGTACCGAATTTCCTCCACGTTTTGAGGAATACGGAACGTAAATAAACCATTCACTGGTCTACAAATGCTTTTATATAGTACTAAATATTCTTACCTTTGATAATTGGGGTAATTAATAAATCCATTCACTGATAATTAGAGTAAAAACCTTACAATTACACTCTGCTTTTTCATACTAAGCGGCAAAAGATGTAAAGTACATTCTGAACACCTCGGATGCGTATAATAGTTAAATGTATCCGAAGCTTTCCGGCTATTTGAAGTTATGGCGCCAAATCTCATGCAATATACGTCATAATGGGTGTAAAGGCTTTATATACGAGCTCCCCGGGCTCTGACAGTCAGACGTCTGCTGTCTCACTCACTGTGCGGTCGCCAAATCTGTCAGATAACGATGACCTTACAAGAACAAGGCTCAGAGGAGTTTAGATGGGTAATTATCCCTCAATTTGTATTGACTTGTTAGCAACACTTGATGGCTTTATTAGTTTAATGAGTTTTATTCAGACACAAGTAGTGATCTGAACGTGATATTTATAACTCCTGACATTATTATTAACAACAAACTAACAAATGCATGGTGCATTGTATTGAGTTTTGTTGAGATGTTAGCATAACTTTTTGTCCCTATACAATTAGTTGTCTGCTATAACCTGACATTTTATATTTATACTCACTAAGTGAAGAAATCACTAGTTGGAACTTTATTCAAGACCTAAAGGCATTAGGTCTATTTACATTCATTAAAGGGTTTGTTTAAGGGTGGTTTATAAATTAACATTTGTTGGAAAGGGTGGTTGGTTTGCTTTTATTTCAGGTGAGGACCGCAGAGCCAAAGAAGAATATTTTGGATGTTTATTGAATAAAATCTAATAAAATATTAAAAACAAATTATATCCTGTTGTCTTTCGTTCAACATTCAGATTAAGGAGCCCCACAATGTTACGCCGCTAAACATAAAGCTGTAAGTCGTAACATGTCTAACCGCTTTTTTGACAAGTTCGCTCATAATTTCAAAGCGACGGGGTCCCAAATGCCTGCCATTTTTTCCTCGAAATAATAATTGCAGTATTTGATACTTCCGCATTAACAAGTACCTTCAGCATTCGACGCCCGGCTCCATACTCCCCGTTGTCACAGTTACCATCGTGAACTCGCCCCTGTGCATCTTTGAACCTATACACTAAAATGTTATGATTAGCACAAGCATAATCTGGATTGCGCAAGACGTTTTATACAAGTTCCTAACTTGTGCATAGGTTTGAATTTCTGAAACCAACGATGTAAAGACATTCCCATCCTCTGTAACCGTATCACTCTTATTAACATCAACTTCTTCTAGTTTCTCAATTTCTTCTCTGTCGAGCATCAGGAGGTCCTCGGCTCTTGGTGGTAGAACCTTATCCCGGTACACAGATCCATTCGGGAATACGAGCTTGTTCCCCACAATCTTTGTTTTCACATTTTCCTCTCTATACTTAGCATTGATCTCTTGCAGTTTCTTTTTATTTTCATTAATTTGCAGAGGAGTCTGCGTTGTGATATAAAACTCCCAAATGACACACAAAAACTTCAAAATTACCACAGAACTGTGTTTTAAGCAGTCAATAATTTCATGCAAATGTAACTGTTTTGCTTTCTTTACTCAACAACCCAAATACTCTTTCTCATCCCATCAACCATTGAAGTTAATTTCGATTTTGGACATTTTCTCTTTTTTTTCTCTTTTGGCTGTTCGACGAAGATTTTGTAAATTGAAGTTGCTAAGTTGGAATGAAAATGGAGATTACGAAAAACAATCAAGCTCATATGTTTATTGAAACAATACACTGCAATTCTCTTATTTGTGAGCAGAACAAACACTGACCTACAAAAACATCGGAGGCGGCATCAGGCTATGGAAGAGTAGTATCCAGTCGACTAGTCGCATCGGCCGTGTGTTCCTTGACATGTTGAAGAAAATGGTGAAATCTGTAGACAATTCAATGTGTAAATAAATGCCTAATAATTAGTATAATATACGTCAGTCAGTATTCGACTTAATGATAGGATGTATTTGCTGACAAGGTCATTGTTTCGACCATACAACTTGCAAAATGATGGCTTTAAATGAGGCTGTTGATATTTTTGTTTCTCAAACTTGTTTTTCCATAGCTTGCCTCGTTTTGGAATTTGTTTGTACGTAGAGCATGCTCTTGCGTATAGAATGAATTGAGAAGCATAAACCCCGTATGCAGGTGACAAGGGTAGGTTGCTACATAAGAAAAGGAAGTTGATGATAGAAAAGTCATCACGTTAGTCATAGCTTTGTGTTGTTAGAATACCATTAACGTCTTTTTCTAGTAAATAACCAAATATGAAACAGATATGTCAGACTCTATGGTATCTGTTGTTTCAAGATCACTGAATTATATATGAATGGAGGTAACTATTGATAATTGATAAAGTCTAATCTGAATGACTGGAAGAAGGCCACAACAAATTTTTTTCTCCTTTTCATGTATAATTTTTAAAATAAATTTTGCTTCATATGAATACAAAATAAGGTCTGGTTATAACTCTGCGCAATTGGTACCCATGAAAATTTCCAACAGATTGTTGGAAGTCATGATCTCCAAAACAATTGCATAGATATTGTCAATTAGAAACTCAAGCATCTTTTAATATCAATTTCAGAGTACTTGTGTGTACAATCAGGATGTTTTTTTAAACAAAATAATTTCGCAAATGGCCAATGAAAAGATAAGTATATTTACCAATTCAATTTTTATCGAAAAAGCAGCTGTTTAGGATCTCAAAAAGCCTTGAATTTTATTTATCGTGGGGAATGGTTGTACAAAGTTTTGAAAAGTCGTACGTTATGATGTCATTGATTTTAGTATAATTTTATGATTTAAAATTTTCTGAAAGTTCCTTCGAGTTTTTAAGCATCCGCATCTGATTTACACCACTTCTCGAATATATTGTTGCTCAGTACTCCTGACGTTTATCATTCAATGCTTTTAACGTTTTTTATTAGGAGTAAAGAAAAAGGCTTCTTAGAACATTTACTAGAACCCTCTATGTATCTTTGTAAGTACTTTTATAATGTTTATGGATCCGGTATGGTTGTTGTTATTCTAATTCATTTTGATTGTTAGGAATATTAAAAAATATTTTAAAGTGATATATGTTTTGGGTAGCAGTTGGATTATTTCTTGCAGAATCAAATCCCAGTTCCTCTGAAAAAAAACAATTAAAATAATCAGCCTTACAAACAAAGACAATCAAAGAAATATGGAGATAACGAACAGTAATCAAGCTCGAAATCCATTTTAACAATACAAATCGATAACAGAGCAAACATGGACAACCACAAGAATTAGAGGTGGGATCAGGTGCCATGGAGGAGTGAGCATCCTCTGCCGACTGGTCTCACCCTCCGTGTCTTGTCATGATCGAAAAAAAAAAAGGAAAAATCCGTAGAGAATTCAGTGTGATTATTTTTTCACTGCCGAGTTACTGAAGACAGAAGGATAGATGGTTTCCATATTGCCCTTTAATTGTTTAATGCAGGATTTTAGCATGCATCTAATACGTTAATATATTCTGACATAGCGTAAAGGTCTTCTTTTTCATAGTTGTAGAGTGGACAAGCTTATTTAGAGAATTCGTGTCCCCCGCTCAAGGAAAAAAGAAGAGCATGTGCAGATCTAGGAAGGGGGGGGGGGGTTACCTGCCCCTGGCATTGCACAATTTTTAAATGTATACACGTAAACAGAAGCAAATAAAAAATGCCAATATGGATATATAGATTTTCATTGCTTATTCTTTAATATGTGTACAGAAGATTCTTTTTATGTAAAAATATTTATCACACTATAATAATAATGACTTAATGAGGAAGTTTGTACACGCCAGGCGTCATATCTTCTTCATTTCATATGTTGAAAACTATCATTAATTAAATCCAAAAAAAAAAAATAAAATAAAATTTAAAAAAATGCGGGATTTGAACCCAGGACCCCTCATCTGCTTAGCAAGAATCATACTCCTAGACCAACGAGACAATTTGCTTCAAAGCAAATTAAATGCAAACATCGGGTAACATATACATGTTTATATGCACGTTCGATTTTGTCAGAATTTTACACAACACATGGTGTCTAATTTAGCCTTTACTAAACAGTTCTAGTAGATGTAACTAGAATATAAACGCAGGACTGTTAAGGCGTACTACGAAGCAATCAACGGAATATAAACGTGCATAAACACATACCTTTTTAAACTGAATTTATTTTTGTAAAGCTACTATATTATCACATGACTTTAATTTTAATTGAAATAACATTGTATACCCCGCTCTGTACAGAATATGGTTTGGTTACTTAAATTTGACAGTCACGTGATAAATGCATATAATGTGTACTGTATGTAGGTCATAAACAAATTTCAATATCGCAAGGGCATACCCTAGTTAGAATTAAAAATTTCAGTAATAAATTATATCTATATAACTTAATTGTAGTTTATAAAAAGTGCTGCTGCTTTGAATAGAATTCGCATTTTATTAGTTTAAATTTCAAGTTATTTGGGCCTAGTCGAAATATGTGTGACCTTTACCATGTATTTTATTTATTTAGTTAGTAATGCTCTCGATTTCAGGAAAGCAGCAGCACTTTTCAAGTTAAGGAATGTTTCTGTTATGCACATTAAAAAAATGGTCAAAATCTATTAAGTGTATGCCCTTGCGAAAAGGCGATTTAATGAGGCACCTCGGCGTGAAACATGCACACCCTGTACACAAAAACACGGTAGAATTAATTCAGTACACTCTCTCTATGATTTTTAAATAATGGCACTAAACAAAGGTTTCAGATTTGTATTAATGTCTACTTAAGATTTGCAATTAATATTCTGTTTAATAATAAAATGCGTTTTCCACTGCGGAAAAATTACTTGATCCGCCTCTCACTGCACATAAAATGCGTCAAATTTTACCATGATGACGTCATGTCGACAAGTGCATTGCGATCAGTGACTTGTTTATATCTTGCTGTGTGTGATTTAACTAGCGACAAAAATGAATGCAGTGGTAAGTTTTGATGTAGTTTATCACTCTTATGCAGTTTGAAATCGCAAATTATTTCATTTTCTATTGTTGTGAGGAATTGCTATATTTGTGTGATGTCACAGAGACATTTCCCGTATAAATTAGGCCCCGCCCCCTTTATGCAGCCTTAGCAGAGCTGCGAAGTCCGCCGACAACCTATGAAATAACTCTCCACATGCTCCTGTGCTAAAATAGTGCCACGCGACTTCAAATACAATAAATTAAAAAAAAAAAAAACGTTGTGAGTCACTTTGAGAGGAGCGAGAGAGGCCCTATGGTATAAAAAATTCATTGCAAAAGCTCCAAAGTTTCTTGAGATATCACCCGGATACGAACAGACAGAATGTATGAATTTTACGACCTTGACCTTTGACCTTTTGAATTTAAAATCGATAGGGTCTTTTTATGCCATAGGGAGTAGTCCTGTAAAATTTCATTGCAAAAGCTCCCACACTTCTCGAAATATCGCGCAAAAAAAGAAATTGTTACCGACAGACAGAATAACAGACGGACGGACGGATGGACAGAAAGACCGAAATCCATACCCTTCACTTTCAGTGAAAGCGGGGGATAAAAAGAACATGACCACGTTGGATGATTATGTTCAGATGTTTGATATTTTGATATGTAGGCACTGTAGAGTGTTTTGTAAGTAAAAACGTTGGAAGCAAAAGTCGATGTGTATTTGTAAGGAAAACAAGATGTGTACTCAAACTGAGAATACGAGGGGTAATCAAAAAGTTCGTGCACTAGCGCCATAAAATTAAAACCGCTTTAGGCACATTTAATGAATTTAAGCATATTTAATAAGCTTCATTTTTTCTGTCTTTAAAATAAACCATAAATGATATGTTTTATTATTTAATAAATTGCAAATGTTTCTGTAAGCAACGGTATGTCCAGTCGCGCAACTTCGAACATGACGATTTTTTTTTCTACCCGAGTGTAACTAAGAACAACTCTTTTGATATGAGCATTTGCCATCCCAAAAACCCCGTCAACTGAGGCATGTGATATGACACAATTGTTTCGTAAGATTTGCAATGTTTATCTCATTCTGTAAGTTCTATGAAATTTTATCTCAAATTTTATATGGAGTGTTAAAACAATGAATGACTTGAAAATGACGTCATGAAGGTGGAGTGGTTTCTTTTTCCAACATTCTATAAAGTTTCGCCCCTGGAAAAACTGGTATAGACTTAGAAAATGTTTAAATGGGCTACAGAGAAATAAAATGCCCCCAGAGTACTTGTTTTTAAAGGTCGAAAAAGATTCTCAGAGATTAGAGATGCACAGTTAATGTCGATTTCTAGTAAGAGTGTCAAAAGTTTGTCATGTCGAAAAGTGACGTCTATCATTCGTGGTAGATATTGAACTCCGACAGGCAATTATTTGCTGGCATAATCAAGTGAGAATCTTTCCCAGTGAATAGATATATTTACTATATTTTGTGCATTTAAAGCAGCTGTTTCTGACATTCTAAAGTCATAAAAGCAAGAATGGTTTAAGTCCTTACTTAACTTGAGGGAATCTCCTCTACATAAGTGTATGAGGTAGAGGGTGGGGACATTGAGAAACAATGACGTTGTCGGACTTCATGAAACTAAACGGCAACAGCGCCAGGTGATCTTATAATGTCTTTTTTATTTTATAATAATATGGCAATTTGTTATCATATCAAGCTGAAATTTTCAAGATTTCTTAAATTTTTGTTGTTATATATATATATATATATATATATATATATATATATATATATATATATATATATATATATATATATATATATTGTTAATAAATTTTGCAAGCACAGACTACATAGTATTAATTTTATCGCATCAGTCCACGAACTTTTTGACAACCCCTCGTATGTTGAAACAGAAGACTGGACCCTTTTGTGATTTAGAATATTACTCATGTTATAGCCGTATTTTCCTCTGTAAAACGTGGCGGTTTTAAAAGCCTATTTGCAATTTCCATAATCACAGATCCGAGTCTGGAATCCAAATATCTTGACTTCAAATCCTTGATTTCAGACTATTAAAACTTCATAGGGACTGTATAAAGGAATAACTTCTTTGCGAATGTAATTAAGACATAACTGTTTATTCACATAAGGTAGTAGTGACACGGTGTATAATAGGCATATTGTATGTCCAATGTCCATGACTACACTTCTCTCAGTGTATTATTTTAAAAGTCTCTCTACATTTACATTGTTACACGGTTGACTTGAAAGATTCTCAACACTATCGACATTTTCATTGCTGCCATATGGAAAAGCAGTGTCTCATCTACTGTGTAAGCATTTCAATTCGTGGGAATCAATATTGGTGGGTAAGCAGTTTTTTTGGTTCATGGGGACATAACTTCGTGGGTAACCTGTATATACAGGAAATTTAATAAATAAAAATGTTGACAAAATAATTGTTCGTGAAGATGTAAATTCGTGGACAAGGGTGATCCAGGAAATCCACAAACATTTTTCCCCATTTAACATTGATGAGCTGAAAGCTCAAGAGAGTTTTATGGTCATATTTTGTCTGTCTCTGACATCTCATTGTATGTCTTTGTCTTTTTTCTTCTAAATTTGACTACGGAATGTTCTGTCAACTTGGTCAATACATAGGACGTTGGGGTGTTACCGGTCAACAGGGGATGCTTACTTCCCCAGAAACACGATTCTACCTCTGGACTTTACTAGGATATTGTTTATACCCTCTTCACAGATGTGGATTGTTTGTAGTTTTCATTTAGATCAATTACTTCGTTATTTTCACTGGGTATAGGTATGTAGGCTTGGTTTTTTAGCAATTACTGGGTATGGAGTTCTTTGCATAATCATGAATTAGCGCTGCATACGTCAGAGCCATGTAATTTATTTATTGAAGAATTCCTAGCTGTGTTCATGAATTAGCGCATCATTGTCTTAGCCAAAGCTGCCAAAAGTCGGTTTTAATACACATACATTATTCACCATTTATTCATCGCCCGATTTCCAGAAAGATGATCAGTTTATTCAAGTCGTAATCTTGTCAAAATGAATATATAGATTTGATTGCTTATTCTTTAATATGTGTACAAAAGATTCTTTTTATATCAAATATTTATCACACTGTAATAATGATTTTATAAGAAAGTTTGTACACGCCAGACTTCATTACTTCTTCATTTCATATGTTGAATACTATCATTTGGTAAATCAAAAAAAAAAAAAAAAAGCAAAAAAAAAAAACAAAAACAAAAAAACAAAAACAAAAACAAAAAAACAAAAACAAAAAAAAAAAGCGAAAAAAAAACGGGATCGTCCGGGATTTGAATCCGGAACCTCTCATATGCTAAGCAGGAATCATACCCCTACATCAACGAGGCACTTGCCTTAAAAAAGCAAAAAAAAAAAAAAAAAAAAAAAAAAATAAAAAAAAAAAAAAAACGGGGCAGGATACTTTAATAGGGGAATTTATGAATTTATGACTTTGACCTCTTGACCTCAAAATCAATAGGGGTCATTTGAGGCCATAAGGAGTTGTAATGTAAAATTTCTTTGCGAAAGCTCAAAAGCTGCAGATATCGCCTGGACCGAAAGTGTTACAGACTTACAGAAATACAGACGGAAGGATAGACGGACGGACGGTCAGACAGAGAGAAATTAATATTCCCCACATTTGGGGGACAAAAACTGTAGATAACCCAGCGTGATCTCAAATTTTCTCTTTTTTTTTTCCTTTTGAAGATTATGAATAGAAATCAAGCTCGAAATTCTATTGAATCAATATATATATTAGAAGCAGGGAAAACTAGGACATCTAAAGTGTGATCAGATGACACGGAGAAGTAAGTTTCCCCCGTCGAGCGGTCACACCCACCATATGCTCCTTGTCCTAATACAATTTCAAAATTTATTCTTCCTTATCATGAAAAGAATTATTCTGTGAATCTTTTTCAATGTCCTTGTTTGCTTTTAACAATTTTTAAATAGCTATTCATTAACAGTCAGCTAGGCTTAATTAACCTGCTGTGTCCGAAATTCTGTTGGAATTAAGTGGGATGTACAGTTACATTGATTTGTTAAAATTTAAAAGGATGTTTCCCTATTATCATATAATACCATTTCTATTGTAAATGCGCATTATATATGACTTTGGACTGCGCATGATTGGTATTTTAATGTAAAAATGAAGCTTAATCCTGTTGCTATTTGTGTGTTTTTAAACATTATATCACATATACTAGCCTTCAGTAGTGGATGTCGAAGGTAAGGACATATTCTTCTTTATATATCGCTATGTCAAGTCTTTTTTGCAAATGAATTCTTCAAACCCAACTATGAAATAAGTGTAAAGAAGGTGTGTCTAAATAAAATCAAATGATAATTATTCCTCGAGAGAATGATATTTCTTATGTGGGTTTTAGATTGATAAAACATGTTCCTTTTATTTTATTTGAGACTTCCTCTTTTGCTTCAACTCATCCAAATTTATATTTAGACCACCAGGCGTCTCTTGTTGTTACAATGAATATTTCGATCTTGAAAACAAGACGTGTAGAGGTTAAGTAAATTCATAATTACTATTGAAAACAAAATCTCAACAATTAAACTATACATGAAAAGAATTGTGCAATATGTAATGTCTATTGTACGTTATCTCAAAAGCATTCGACTCAAATACTGAAAACATCATTACATTCCTTTAGAGTATTTTCCGCGATTGTGCAATATGTAATGTCTATTGTACGTTATCTCAAAAGCATTCGACTCAAATACTGAAAACATCATTACATTCCTTTAGAGTATTTTCCGCGGTTGCAATACATAATTTCAATCTATGAATCTATTTTTGAAATGCATCACGGTACGCTGATTTAGGTAGACTTCTTAGGCACTGTTTGGTGGCTGAGCCAATGGCTTGTCGGGACTTCTAACGACGACCAAATAACTTTTTTTAAGAATTGGAAAAAGCAAAAAAAAGATTTTGAGAATATGATGAGCGTGGCCAGGTGGTAACCTTCTCCGACTTCAAAAAAATGCTTCACAAGCTCAGATATATGCAATGGTAGACGATCATGCCTACATCCTGACACAGGGCGTCGTTTATGATAAAATTTATTGAGCTTTTTAGCATAGCATCTCGGTAATACCGACCCGTAACACTTTTGCCCTTCGGCACGGGAATTTGTACGGCTATACCATTACATGGGATGAATATGCATAAGGAATCTTCTTTGTGCTTATGGTTCTTTTGGCAATTCAGGCCTTCTGCTGTGTTGAATTAGCCATATCTCGATTCCAGTTTTCTTTAGTGGTTCGAAATAGTGAACTCAAGTTTCGTCACCAGTTACAATGTTTGCAAATTGCCTTTGATATAATTCCGGTAACATTTCAACAATTTCTAAGCTGTTTGTACCCGTTCCTGTTGTTGGTCATCTGTCAATATATGCGGTATCCATGCGGTTGAAACCTTTTGTACATTCAAAAAACGTTTCAAAATGAAATGAATCCGCGATAAAGAAATGCCAACAGCGTTGAAAAATCACGAATAGTGTATCTGCCATCACTTTTAATCATTCTCCTGAATTTTGAGATATTTGTCTTGCCTATTACAGTCACAGGTCTGCCGGATTTTGCTGCATGTTTGACGGACTCTGTGCCAGTCAAAAACTCCTTTATCCCCAACAATCTGTCCCGTAAGATACCTTATCAGAACCAAAAACTTTCCCAATTGTAAAAATGTACATTACTGAATAACATTTTTGTGCGAACATTTATATAAGCTCTAATTTCTTTAATACTCTCAACCCGTTCCCAAGCATTTTTACAACAGTGGTAAACGAGTGGATCTATTGAAATTACTATAACTTTAAAAGTAAATGGAGCTGTGGTCTAGCGTTTATACATGTACCATTGGAAATGTATTAAATAGAGCTATTCCAGAGTATCATCTTTCATAAAATCGTGCAACGTGGTATCGCAGTTTGGTACAATATACATTACATATCGAACAGCCCTCGCACAAATTTATATTTCAACTTTTTTGACATTGACTTAAACTAGACCCTACCAAGATGTCAGTCGTACCAGAAATACCCACAACGATACGTGATAGAACCGAACAAAGAGCAAATACAAGCAAAGGTATCCTTCTCTCTTTCTCTCTCTCTCGTTTTATTTCCATTTATTTTTGAAAGCTGTACGTGAAACCATCTATCCCTTATTTCCATAACAGATGCAAAAGGACAAATCTTGGGAATGAAATTAACTTCTTTACCTCATGGTTCAGAGGA
Organism: Saccostrea echinata; assembly: GCF_033153115.1. Classification (NCBI taxonomy): domain Eukaryota; kingdom Metazoa; phylum Mollusca; class Bivalvia; order Ostreida; family Ostreidae; genus Saccostrea; species Saccostrea echinata. The sequence continues at coordinate 1,477,835 of NW_026889811.1, forward strand.
ACATCTCCAACGTAAGTATAACTAACTGAATGAGCAAAAATTATCGAAATACGGAAAGATAATTATAATTCCAAAACTTTATCGCTGAAATATAATTAATTAAAAATTTTTAGCCTATACAAGTCATATGCATATGCCATTGATTGTAACAATATTACCTTTTGTCAGTTTACAATCAAGACAACATATTTAATTTGAAGACATAAAAAGAATGAATACATCATCTATGATAACTCATTGATATGTATTTAGGTCAAAGTGTGAACAGTGAAAATAATGGAGAGGAGTTAGAGCAGATATCTAAGCACCTACAGTTGATGAGCATTTCCTTATTTTTGATTGTGAGCTGTGTCATCATTCTAATTCCTTTCCTGGTGTATGTAGCAAATTTAATTGTGTTTATCTGTTTGTTTCATACTTTTTTTCCTTTTTAGAATTAGCCATAGAAAGAATTTTTAAGACAATTTTAAAAAGTTCTACTTTTATATGATGTCTTTTGTTTAGATTTTATTTTTGAAATTTATTTCATATTTATTAAAAATTGTTTTATAAACTGTTTATATAAACAATTTATATTTTATAACTCTAGAAGAACAAAAATGCTTGTATGCATGTATTAGAACAAGTATTGAAGGAAAAATATTATAAAGTATTATTGAAATAGTCCTCTCATTTTCTAGGTATTACATCTGGACGCGTACCAGAAAAACAAAATTACCTATAGGTATGTTCCATGTAACTCAAAACGTCAAAGTATAAAAAATTATATATATACCCATTTCAGTTGGCTCAAAGAGGCCATCTATATTGATAATAAGACATGTAAGATATATATGTACCATATTAACCTATTCCATAAATTATTTCTTTGTAATGTCACCGAATTTAAATAAACAATGAAAAAATACCTTAAATCTGGTGCACTAGTTTTTATATGTTAAATGAATACTTTGAAATAAAAAGTATATAGAATTTCTGTTACATTTTCTCTACAGGATTAAAACAGTTGTATGCACACAGGATGAATACTTTTTATCCTGTCGGAACAATGGAGCGCGGGTATACTCCTTTGTCACACAGAGAACGTCAGGTTAGAAGTGGAAGACAGTCTTATTACAGTACGCCCCAAAGAAATGGAAGGCAGTCTGATTATAGTACGCCACAAAATATTGGTTTGGAACCGTATATAAGCACTCTCTGATATGATGCAAGAAAGCTCTGACATGTAAAAACTCGCAAATAGCATTGGACAAAATATGACTAAATAATGTTACAGGCTTTGGAAATCTGTGGCAACTAAACTTTTGCTCCTTAACATTGTCTTGCACTTGTGTTTTTTATATGCTATCCTTTTTTGTCCCAAAAATAATTTGTAAACAATGGTTTTATTTACACGGTTGTATAGCACAAAGGTCCAGGCACAGTGTATAAAATTCATATTTATTGTGGATGAACCAATTTGAAATTCTTAAGATTTCCTTTGCTGTAAATATGTATTGTATTTTAATATTTGTATTCCCATGTTGGCTGGAACATACAGTGCTAGAATAGTTCTAAAAGTAAATTACAGAGTATGGTTAACTCAGACTTGTAATGCAAACTATGTTGATATTACATTACATAGATAATGTATTGTTAATCAGGAACTCAAGCATACAGGTGATAAGGCTTTATTGCTGCATTAGTAAGAGACGTTGACGATTGAAAAAATAAAGCCATCACGTTTATCATAAAGATTTGATGTTAGATTACCATTAACGTCTTTCTTTAGTAAAATATCCAAATATGAAACAGAAGTGTCAGACTCTGTGGTATCTTTTATTTCAAGTTGACTGGGATACATCGCGTCGACATATGAAATTCAATGTAAATAGCTATTGTTAAAATAGAGAAATTTCAATACTACAGTCCTCACAGGGGTAAACACTTTGACCAGTAACGTTTTTAATAGTCATCAAAATTTTACGAATTAAAAGGGAATGCAATAATTTTTTGATAAAAATAACATGTGAACAGATCTGTAAACGGAGAGAATCTAAAATAATAAAATAATAAAAAAAAATGTTTGACAAACGAGATGACTTAAGCTTTTCCATCGTCAACTTTTTTATGTTGTAGTATTTCACTATCACCTGCTTATGGTGCTTATGTCTCGCAACAAAATTATTCCTGTACTCACTGATAAGTTGATGTAACAGCCGACATTTGGTAAATTATCTGGTCTTTATAATGACTTTGTAAGCAAATTATGACATATCATTGGATCGTATTTTAGCCGGCTTGCTTTATACCAAATGTTAGGCCTTTGATTTTATACTGAATTTGACAAGGGAATGTTCCATCTGGGTATCTGTATGACATGCAGTTTAATTTACATAAATTCCTAAAATTCAAGTGTTTATTAATATTTCCTTTCTGTCTAGTCCTATTGAAATGTTTAGACAACAGCCATGCCGGAAATGATATCGGTTTACAACAAGTCACTTGTCAACTTTATGCAATTGAAGAATTGATTTCCTTTTATTAAACCTGTTAAAAATAATATATTTATACATAAATATATCATTTATAGATTTGTTTCCTCATGGATAAAAAGTACGATGGAGGATACAAGCGTTATAAAATGATACTTATTCGTTTTGATTTTAGGCAAAAGGTGATATATTTGATATATTACAGGCGTAAGATCGATTTACATTTCCCTTTCATTTTTTGCCTTAATTCTATATTCCAAACCATTAAACAAGCGTGGTATAAAAGACAAAAACTCCATAATTTTCTTTCTAGGAATCATCATAAGTGTGATTATAATTACTATTTTGATAAACACAATTCCCGCTGCTTAACAAAGCATTCAAAATTAATAGCATCTTATTTCGATATTTTCTATCCAACTTTGTCCTTTGAATAACATAAATATTGATTGAATGCCTTGGAAAATCAAACTAAATGATAAAAATAAACAATGTTTACAAAAATACTTATTTGAAAAACTGAATTTAGAAAGTCATGTTATACAATTACTATTGAACAGTTTTATAATGAGTTATTTTACTTTATATAGAGTGTCCATTCGGAAGTTTTGGGGAGAATTGTACGGAACAATGCATAGCAGGTTTCAACGGTCGACTGTGCACGAATGCATGCACATGTGAAGCTGAAAGATGTAATCGCGTAAATGAATGCATTAAAGGTTTCTCGTGCAATGTTTAAAAAATCCTTATTTTTCCGTTTTTTATTCAAAATGATTTTTATATAATGTTTTTTTTTATTTTTTAAAAATATATATTCAGAATTGACAACTAGCGTGGCAGGAGATGCTGAAATAACTTTAACATCGCCACAAACCTTAATACGTACATCTGAGACAAATCAACAGATAGTAGAAGAAGCATTACTATCCAACACGTCGACACAGCGAGTGGAAAACTTCACATGTGAAAATTGGTACAAAAATGAGTTAAATTACATGGTCCTTTCAAACTTCTTAAGAAATACATTCTAATTGTACACATATATTAAAAAGATGCTTGAGTTTCTGATTTATAATATCTATGTGGTTTTTGGAGACCAGGTCTTACAACAATCTGTTGTAATTCCCATAGGTACCTATTGCGCCCCCTTATTAGCAGACCTATTTTTATATTCATATGTAGCAGAATTTATTCAAAATTTTATACATGAGAAAAAGACTTCTTTTGCGGTGGCCTTCAACTCGACATTTTAGATATTGTTCTGTAATTGAATGAAACAATTAATCATCTCCGTAATAGACCTATTGCAAATTGAGTATTCGCATATTCTCTCTTTGATTATTTTGCTACTTTATAGATGATAACGTTTATAGGTTTCTTAAAAATGTCGCATTCTTTTATATGCATGTGCCGATATTCTTGTTTCATCAACTTGTTTGTTAATGATTTATCTCGTTTCAGAAATTGTACATACGTAGAGCAGGCTCTTGCGTATCGAATCAACTGAGAGATATATACCCCGTATGCAGGTGATGAAGGTATATTGCTGCATAAGTAAGGAAAGTTGACGATTGAAAAGTTAAAGTCATCACGTTTATCATAAAGCTTTGTTGTTAGATTACTATTAACGTCTTTTTCAAGTAAAATATCCAAATATGAAACAGATGTGTCAGACTCTGTGGTGTCTTTTATCTCAAGCTTGCATAGAAATGCCTATACCTAACCGTAACTCATTTGCATGTAGATTTTTTTAAAAATAAATTCTGCTTTATATGAATACAAAAATAATAGAATGTTTTGCGTATTTGCACTCATTTTGAACAAAATCGTTGACATGCTGATAGAAATATAATCAACACTTGCTGTGACCTTCAACTCGACATTCAGATACATCAACAACGTGTAATCAAATTTGAAAAAAAAAATGGATTCATATGTGTAGATATACCCCAGTAAAATTAAAGTAAAGACACCACAGGATATGCCATACATGTTTTATATTTTGATGTTTTACTGACTATAGACAAAAAGGCCAGCTAACAACTTAATTGTATGATAAACGAGATGACAACAGATTCCATCGTCAAATTTCATTATCTTTGTAGTAATATTCAGCTTTCAACTACATATATCCAAATTTATTCAAGAGCACATTCTGAGTACAATCAAGTTATTAATTGAGGCAGGATACTGACAGATAAGCTGATGTTACAGGAATTTCAACAACCTTGTTCAACGTCAGTTTCGTAAATTATTTGATCGTTATAATGAAATCGTTAGATAATATAACCTATTATGGATTGTACTTACCTGATTCGGTGTTTCATGCAAATTGTAGAGACTTTTGTTTTTATACTAAATTTGACTATGGGATATTTGACCTACCAGAACAATAAATAAGGCTCGTGTCCTGTATAGGCAACTGTTCCCATTCTCTGATATTAAATGTGAAATGGAAAAATGTGTTTTATTCTCAAGTTTTTTTAAATTGTTTATAGATGATATCGATAGGTCTTTGTTATCTTTATCTTTTTTTTTCGTTGAAAAAGGTTATAAATAAATAGCAATTTTTTCTAATAAAAAAAAAATGAATATAACGACCAATGATCGATCTCAAAAAACATATAAAAATACTAATATGTCAAGAGGGCATAACAGCTGAAATCCTAAAGATTTTACTAAGTAAAAATACATTTTTTCAGTTTATCTTAGTTTACCATAATGAAATATGAAGATAACGAACAGTATTCAATCTTGAAAGTCCAATGAAACGATACAAATTTGAAGCAGAGCAAACACGAAACTCAAATTTTAGAGGTGGGATCAGGTGCCATGCAGGAGTGAGCATCCCCTGCCGACCGGTCACACCCGCCGCGTGCTCCTTATCATTATCGGGTAATAATGGAGAAATCCGTAGACAGTTCAGTGTATAAATGATGGTCTAACAATCAGTATGAAAAACGTTAGTCAGCATTTGATTCAAAGATAGGTTGTATGTGCTGACAAGGTCATTGTATCGACCGTAAATCTTGCGAAAAGATGACTTCAAACGAGACTGTTGATATCCTTGTTTCATCAACTTGTTTGTCAATAGCTTGCCTCGTTTTAGAAATTGTTCATAGGGCATGCTCTTGTGTATCGAATCAACTGAATCAACTGAGAGACATAAACCCCATATGCAGGTGATAAGGATATATTGCTACATAAGTAAGGGAAGATGATTTTTGAAAAGTTGAAGTCATCACGTTTATCATAAAGCTCCGTTGTTAGGTTTCCATTAACGTCTTTTTCTAGTAAAATATCTAAATATGAAACAGAATTGTCAGAATCTGTGGTATCTTTTATTTCAAGCTCACTGGGATATATCAGGTCGACATATGAATGAAAGTAACTATTGTTAATTGATAATACGTCGTCGATATATCGAAATGTCGGGTTGAAGGCCACAGCAAGTGTTTTTTTCTTATCATGTAAAGGTTTTTGAATACATTCTGCTTCATATGAAAACATGAATAGGGCTGCTAATAAGGGGGCGCAATTGGTTCCATGGGAATTCCAACGGATTGTTGGAAGACCTGATCTCCAAAAACTACATAGATATTATCAATCAGAAGCTCAAGCATCTTTTAACTATCTACTTCTGAGTACTTGTGTGTACAATCAGAATGTGCTTTAACAAAATAATTTTGCAAATGACTAATGACTAGGTATGTAAATTTACGACTTCCATTTTTGCTGAAAAAACAGCTACTTATCATGTCAAAAAGCCTTGAATGCTTGTAAAAAGTGTTGAAAAGTCGAACGTTTTGATGCTATTGAATTTGGTAAAATTTTGTGATTTCAAATTTTCTGAAAGTTCCGTGGGGTTTTCAGGCATCCACACCTGATTTACATCACTTCTCGAACAAACTGTTGTACAATACCCCTGAAGTTTCTCCTTCACTGCTGAAATATCTTAGTGAGAAGTAAAGAAAGAGGCTTGGCAGAACATTTATTGGAACCAACTGTCTATCTTTGTTAAAAAGGATTTTTATAAAGTTTAGGAATCCATTTGAAATCATGGCCCTAGAAGGGTGGACCATAATGGCGGATGAAACAAATCTTTAAAAGTCTTCTCAAAGACGACAAAGCCATGATTAAGCGTATTGAAATTGAAGCATCCTCAGATAATGTAGATTCAGACTTGTTCAAGTCACCTGGGGGTATGTTGAGGTTACAACAGGGTTCAAAGTTTTCATAGGAACATATAACAGAAAAAATCTGCTTATGAAGAACAGTAGGGCCATATACGCTGAGGTCAACGTTGTTGCCCATGGTCCTCTTTTTTTTTTCTTTTCGTTACCTTTTCCCTTTTAAAATAAGAGTTACATGCCTGTACTCTGTATGTACATCTACTGTCCATCTACTGTCGTTAATTTTCATGGAATCAGAGGGGAAGATATTTTATACGAGGGTCGTTCAATAAGAAATGCAACATATGGTTTATCATAATAATTGTAGAAGCACTTGATTTTTTTTCGTAGTAGAGAAGTTCTTTTCAAGAACTCATAATAACCGAAAACCGCATGCTTTTCCCTACCGTATTCACAAAAAATTCTTATTCAAAGTAAGCATGATAACTACACTGATTTGAAAACTTTTTCAAAATGGTGGTCTCTGCCAAGAAGATGAAAATAAGGGCGTACGTAAAAACTGCGCTTCATTACAAAAATGATTGAAGAATCAGTATGAAAGATTATTTTGATATCTGGGAAGACAAGCCTTTCACGCTGTACAATGTTTAGATTGATTAAGAAATCCAACAATAGAGAAAGGAGTGTTACAAGATCGCAGTTGAATTTTACATAGAATATATTTGCATTATATAGAAATGGCTCAATTCCTCTATAAATAGACAGGTACTTCAAAGTGTCCGCATTAAATTATAAAATTTTATCATTTCATTCCTTCTTTTACTAGTAAGTCGCCATCTTGTAATACACATATCATTAGCTTTATTACAAGAGGATCCCGGATTTTTCACAGGATGAACCTGCAACATTCAGTTAACTGAATGGTCATCGAAAGGTCTGGAAAGGTCATTGAATGGCAGAGCTCTACCATTCAGTCACCTTCCAGTTAACTGAATGGCAGAGTTTCATCCTGTGTTTATCCCTTTTTTGGTATTGAATTGTTATATCATTTTCAAATTCCATTCTTCCTGATAGGGAAAAGAATTTTCCTCGTGTATATTATTTCAATGTCCTTGTTTGCGTCGTACAACGCTTTAATAGCTTCATATTAACAAAACAGTCAGACTTAAATACACCTGCTTTGTCTGTTATTCTATTGGGATTATAGGGGTTTATACAGTTGTATTGATTCGTGTAAATTTAAAAGGATATATCCCTATGATCATGTAGCACCCTTTCTAATGAAAATGTCATTATATCTAACGATCACCGCGCATAATTGTATTTTTATCTATATAAAAAATGAAGATTAATCATGATTTTATTTCTGTGTTTTTAAACATCATAACATATATACTAGCCTCCAAAAGTGGATGTCGAAGGTAAGGAATCATTCTTATTTATTACATACTTAGTAATAAATACAGGGTTTTGGTATATATCATATGCCTGCTGTCACAATAGCCGAATCATACGGTTCATACGGATTTATATCAAACTCCTTATAGAGTTACTGTTCGTTATCTTCATATTTTACTTTAAAAGCAATACTTGTGATAATAGACTCATTTTTTCGTTCATGTTTTCTTCATTTTTTAAATTACTGTTCTTTGATATTATAAGCTAGTCAGTAATTAATTTGCTTATGAAAACATGTGCTCTATTTCATCACTTACTAATAATAAAACATACCTTTTTTCCACATCACACACTGTATTAGCCCTTAATCAATATCAGCACTCAGACATTCGGCCTTCTGGCCAATATTGATGTCTCGGGCTGATACCTAATGCAATAAGGTAAAGGGTATGTATTATGCTCTATGTTCATATCTATCTCTATGTCATTTCTTATTTTGTAAATAAATTCATTTTAATTATCAAAACACAGCTCAACTATAAAATGAGTGTAAAGAAGCTAGATCTATTTAATGTCAAATAATTCCAATCTTAATTTTATTCATTAATTTCCTGTGTTTTGATTGGACGAGAACAAATTCAAGAAAAAGTTTACACATCGATAAATTCTCAATCAGAACTACTTTCTTGACCTAGGTTCTATTGTATAAAAGATGAAACAAATCGTTACTTCTATTCTGCGTTTTAGCTAAACAATTACAGAAACTTGAAATTCAATAAAAACAAAGCTGACGACATACAGGACTGACAGACGAGAATATTATATTTATGTCACTGTCAGATCACGAGTCTGAATTTTAAATCTCTGAAGTAAAAACAAATCAGCTCAATTCTCGGTAGCGCTATGATAGGAAAGAGAGACGTACCTTAGACTCTTGCCTTATTAGCATCAAATTCATTTTTCTACATCCTATATTCTGTCCCGTCTTTGAACAAACCAGAGCAAATCAAGGTTGTTGTCGGTCTGCTACTTTCGTTTTAGAGCGTCTGTCGTTATATTGTCAACATGGTCAAGGACGAATTCTTTTGAAGTCTACTTGTATTTACGATATTTGTTGACTTAAACAATATTCGAAGAGTTTTTATAAGCTTATTATATTAACTTCGCACTTTTATTCAGATTGTGAGTACAAAGGTATGAGTTTACACATCGATAAATTCCGAAAAAAGAACGTTTAATCCTTTAATGATTATTAATCCTGATCGGATTGAATTCCTAAAAAAAAGTTCAGATTTATTAAGAATTTTCTCTAGTAGATTTCATTCATTTTGCCCCAACTCATCCGAATTTATGATACTTTTAGACCAGATGATGTCCCTTGCTGTTACAATGAATACTTTGATCCCGAGAACAAGACGTGTAGAGGTTCAATATATCAATACATTACATATCAAAAAAGACAATCTCATTAAATGAATCTTAATTGTCTTGTCCTAGGCATTTGTTTTCCGTTGAGTAATGTTTTTCATTTTAGAATGCAATCCTGGGAGAATAGGCTGGAAATGTCAGAAACCTTGTAAGCATGGATAATACGGAAAATTTGTGCAGATTGGCCTGCACGTGTGACTCTCTTTATTGTGACCCAGTAGTTGGATGCCTTTCAACAACCACAAATCGAAGCGCAACAACACTTTCAAGTTTAATACATCTTATAGCATTGTTAACATGAAATGCATTTTGTTGTTTAATCAATTGAATATTGACTGTGGTAATGTCATTCCATTTTCAACAGCAATGGTGACTGTAAGTTAGTGTTCTACCTCTTACTTTTATCTTCCGTAGGGTTCTGGTGGGAGAAAACAAAACACTTTGATTTATCAAATTCAACAACAACGTATGGAACACTCATCTTGTCAACAATTTCACATGAAGAAAGCAATTCGGTCCTAACATCCTCAACTAAGGACATGTATAATTTATAACTGTTGAAAAGATCTAAAAGGATAAATTTGTTGAAGGATCATATAAAATACAAAATTCGTATTAGAACGTATATATTTTGGATTCACAGGGCTTCAGAGAAAGAGACAGCAGATATGGTAAATATAACAAGGAATACTAAAACTATCCTTCTAACAAAGTTTTAATATATATATATATATATATATATATATATATATATATATATATATATATATACATCCACTGAATATTTTCTCCTTTATTTCTAAAGAAAACCATTGCCGTTTATCACTTCATGAACAACACTTGGAATATCACCTGTACAGATTTCTTGATCAGTAGCTGTTCCATCAATGAAACATACTATAACATACATATCAATAAATACAATAATTAATCTTTTTATCCCATTTCAAATGATTATTTATACAGATATAAATATAAACAATAAAATGTCTTTCTTTGGTTGTTAGTACGGGAATTAACGTCGCAGCTATTGCAGAAAAAAATTACATAACCCGCTTACGCGGATAGATAGATCTATATATATATATATATATATATATATATATATATATATATATATATATATATATATATATATATATATATATATATATATATATATATAGTAGGGATGTTAATCGATTACAGAAATGCTAATCGGTTAACCGCAAGACGTTCCGACCGATTAACCGGTTAATCGTATCAAAATATGCACTTTTGGTGGGGCCTTTTTTCAATTCATATACACAGGAAAACTAAAAAGATGCTAGAAGTTAGAAATATTCTGTTTATTATCTTGATCACGACACTATATGTATGTTTATACCCGCACTTTATAAAGAAAGTTCGGGTATATTGTTGTTAGTCATGTCTGTCCGTCCGTCTGTCCGTCCGTCCGTCCGTCTGTCACACTCTTATTTCTCAAACTCCTCTTACATTTTACACAGTAGCCTAATCATCTTTTGGGAGACGTTTGGTGGTGTCATGTAGATGTGCAGTAAAGTTTCGGAATTTTCCTTTTCACCCTGGGGGTCAAATGGGGGTCAAAAAATGACGTTTTTTATGCAAAAAGCCCCTGGTTCCCTGAAATCCTCTTACATTTTACACAGTAGCCTAATCATCTTTTGGGAGATGGTTGGTGGTGTCCTGCAGATGTGCAGTAAGGTTTCAGAATTTTCATTTTCACCCTGGGGGTCAAATGGGGGTCGAAAAATGATGTTTTTTATGCAAAAAGCCCCTGGTTCCCTGAACTCCTCTCACATTTTACACAGTAGCCTAATCATCTTTTGGGAGATGTTTGGTGGTGTCATGTAGATGTGCAGTAAGGTTTCGGAATTTTCATTTTCACGATGGGGTCAAATAGGGGTCGAAAAATAACGTTTTTTATGCAAAAAGCCCCTGGTTATCAGAACTCCTCTTACATTTTACACAGTAGCCTAATCATCTTTTGGGAGATGGTTGGTGGTGTTCTATAGATGTGCAGTAAGGTTTCGGAATTCTTATTTTCCCCCCGGGGGTCAAATGGGGGTCAAATTTTTTTAAAAAAATATTTAACATGTTTAGACATCCTGGTTCCCAGAACCTCCTTTATATTTTATGCACTAGCCTTAAATCATGTTCATTTGGAAGATAATTTATTTTGTCCTGTGGATGTGTAAAATGGTTTTAAAATTTGCATTTCCATGTGGATAGCAAATAGGGGCAGGAAAAAAATGGCCCCTCCCTAACCCATGGGGTCATGATTTGTACAAACTTGAATCTACACTTCTTGGGCATGTTTCCATATTAATCATGCTTTTGTTGTTCTTAAAAAGAAGAATTTTGAATATTTTTTTTTCCTTTTAAATCTCTATAAAACTTTGATCCCTTATTGTGGCCTGACCCTATCCTCGGAGGTCATGATTTGAAAACTAGAAATATGTCCATAGGACATAAATGCCCCGCCGAATGTATATTACTAATGCAACATGAAAATTTGTATGAGTGTATGAAGTTTGATGAGAATATCTTGAACAGTTTCTTTAAAATTGAAACTAAAATCTAAAAAAAAAATGGATATAGATGATAAATTCTCACAAAATTATGTATAAGTGCATACTTACATAAAAATATCTTAGATTGTTTCTTTAAAACTAAGCAAAATACAAATTAAAGAGAAGGGAGATCAAGGTCACAGGAAAGTGCAAGGTGAAAAGTTTTTGATGCAGTTGAATAGCTCTCACTAATACATATCAGCATATTAGGTTTGATAAAAATATCTTGAATGATTTATTTAAAACTGAGCTTAACACTTATTTGAGAAAAGAGAGGTCAAGGTCAAAGGAAAGGTTGAGGTCAAAATGCTGATGCAGTTGAAAAGCTTATATCAGTATGTATTATCTATTAGCATAGAAGTTCAATAAAAATATCAGAAATGGTTTATTTAAAACGTAAATAAACACTAATTTAAAAAAGTGAGGTCAAGGTCAAAGGAAAAGTCAAGATCAAAAAAGTTGATGCAATTGATATCTCTCAGCAGTATATATCAGCATATGAAGTTTGATAAATATATCTTGAATTGTTTATTCAAAACTGATCTAGACACTAATTTCAGAAAAGTAAGGTCAAGGTCAAAGGAAAAGTCAAGGTCAAAAATTTTGATGCAGTTGAAAAGCTTACATCAGTATGTATCAGCATATGACGTTTTATTGAAGTCGGACATGATAAACACTATATGCCTTGGCCATATTCATGGCAGGGCATAAAAAACTTGAATCTACACTATATGAGGATGTTTCCATATCAAAATGACTAACAAGCAAATTCAAAGAATTGTAGTCCCCTGCTTTCCGTGTCCTAGTGGATGGGATGCCATTATTTATGTCATATTGTTTCAAATATGCAGGCCTTATCATATGTCATTCAAAAGTAATCACCAAAGTTAAAATTTATGAAAATTAGGTAAAAAACATCAAGGTCAAGGGGTAAAAAAATCATAACATGCTTGGAAACATCTTGTTACAGGTAATGTACATGTCAAATATGAAAGTCCTATCTCTTCTCAATCAAAAGTTATAAGGAAATATAACATTTTTGAAAAGTAGGTTAAACTTCAAGGCCAATGTCACAGAGTCAAAAGTCGTGATATATTTAGAAAGGTCTTGTCACAGGTTATATACATGTATAATATGAATGCCCTATCTTTTCTCTTTCAAAATGATCATTTAAAATAATGTTAAATTTTTTGAAAAGTGGGTCAAACTTCAAGGTCAAGGTCATGGGTTCAAGAATCATGGTATGTTTAGAAAGTTCTTGAAGGTAATGTACATGTGAAATATGAAAGCCCTTATCTCTTATTATTCAGAAGTTATGACCAAGGTTAAATTTATAGTGACAGACGGACAGACTGACAAACGGACAGACTGACAGACAAATGAGATTTAATGTCCCCTAGGTCCCTTTTGTGAAAACGGACGACAATAATGCCCTTGCTGTTCATGAGAAGAAGATTTATGATGGAAAAAAACCCCTGCATTTTTCTATGTAAATCATTGGATCCCCATATGTGGCCCCACCCTACCCCAGTGGGTCATAATTTTAACAAATTTGAAGCTACACTGTCTATGTAAAGAAAGTTTCAACTTTTTGGGCCCAGTCAGTGGTTCTTGATAAGACTTTTTTAAAATGATACCACCAAATTTTCACTAATTTTTGATTATCCCCCCCCCCTGAAAGAGGGTGTGACCCTTCACTTGAACAAACTTGAATCCCCTTTACCCAAAGATGCTTTGTGGCAGGGTTGGTTGAAATTGGTCCAGCGCTTCTAGTGAAGAAGACAAGAATATGAAAAGTTTACAGGCGGACAGATGATGACAAACAAAATGTGATCAGAAAACCAGAAAAACTCAAGTGAGCTAAAAACTGATGATCACAAGTATTTGGAAAGAGTTACAGTATTTGAAAAGCAGTTTTTTTTCATGCATTGTTTTCAGAAGCTGAAAAGGTATGACTTGTATACATGTTGAAAAAACTTCACATTTCAGAAAACAGTATGATTAAAAATAGTTAATCAAGGTGCTTTGAGTAGCAAAATAAGCTAAACTGGTATAGCTAATTCAACCACAGAGCTTAGTGAATTTTAAAATGCACAACCTTTTCAACTCTTAATCATTCTTAAAATATTTATTTCATCATTTCTGATTCAAGGGAGAACTAGAGATATGATCAGAAGTATATCCATTGACTAATAAACATGTACATGTATATTGTGTTTTTTAAGTCATTAATGTTTGTTTGTTGTTAAATGTTCCTCTTGGGAATTTTTCACTCATACGGAGACACCACCACTTAAAAGTAATGAAGACGTACAAGTCGGATTTGAGGTTAACATTCATTTTAGGAATTTTCAACAATTAAGATATAAAGAGATAACTCCTTCCCCTTGCCCCTTCCCAGACCCCTGTTTGTTCATGTATGCAAACTAGTCTAATACTTTGGTTTGACATAGAAAAAAATGTGAATATATACAAATAGTTTAATGGTCCATCTCTTTGAATGATTTTCAATCCTAATTCTAGGAGAGTACATGGGTTGACCCAAATTCATGAATGAAATGTCAAGTAATCTTATCATTGATGCACTTTTATTTAATTTGATGTAGTCATATTATGAACATTTCCAGTTCATTAAGAGAGTGGGGATGACCTCCAGGGGTTCATAACCTTAAACCATTAGATGTACATGACATAATAACACAAGAAACAAAATTATGTATAGTCAAATGGAAAAGTTTTCTACTATTTAGGAGTCACATGATCATTTGCCATTTCAGGGACAGGGAGCGGCTAGGGAGATTGGACCCCTCCCCCCCCCCCCCCTGGAATTTGCAGAGTTATTTAAATAGGACTATATACTGATTTACAGAAGCAAATAAAAAATGACTTTGGATGCCCTCCCCCTTTAAAAACATGGACCCCACCATCATTGTTTTTATTTTGTTTGTTTGTTTGTTGTTGTTTTTTTTTTTTTTTTTGCTCCTCAGGAAATTCTGGGCTGGAATTTTTTTGGACCGAGGTGTGAACCCCCCATCCCCCCGGAAAAAAATTCCCGGATCTGTGCCTGTAACTGAATGTAATGTCGACAACGGGAGATAACTCTTCAGAATGATCCACTCTCTACCATCGGCTCATACATTCAGTGTCTGAGAGAGAAACGAACGACAACTCTGCATAGGAGATTGCTGATGATCTTTGATCCTTTTTAAACTTTAACCTAACCATTTGCATTTCGGTTTATTTTACCCCAATCTATACTTAAACTTGTACTTACCGACTGTCATAGGTCCTGTCAACTTCATGAAATATAATCCAATTAAAACACAAATATGAATTAATTTCCACTGATATACATGTAACACTGCACCATGTCACATGGCATGTGCAATCTAAAAATGATAATGGCAAAACTAGTACTAGTACTGGTAGGGTGACGCAAGCCCAATGTGATGTAGAAATTTTCAAAAAGGTGTTCACATACATGTAAAGTACAAGAACAAATTTTAAATTATCATAACAAACGGTGTTTTAACATAACTTTGCCATCTAGGCCTATTTCCAAAAACAGGCAAATTGTGTGTGTGTGTTGGGGGGGGGGTGACAAAATTGATTGGGAATGGCTTTTAAAGGAGGTTTTTGCCTAATCAAATTGAGAAAATAAATTTAAAAAGTTCCAATTATGGGCCAAAAATTTATACCCCCCCCCCTTTTATCAAAACCTAATTTACATTATTAATTAAATTCTGTTATTTCAGACTGGTAATGAATTAAGTATATGAAATGCGTATAAGAGGTTCATGGGTCACATGGTCACCTGAGCATGACGAATACATGTACTGTGTAAATTATGGAATTATTTGGACTTTTTCATTGGTAAGCCCAATATGAAGGCGTGTGCATTTAGAGGCAAACACCTTAGTGCGGGTATTACTGTCTTATGACAGCATCTAGTTTATTTTGATTTCAATAGACAAGAAAAAATATATAAGAAAACCATGAATAATGCCTGAAAAATCAAACATGGATAATTTTCCGGAGCAGATGTCACATGATTCATTCAAATTCTGCAATATCACCATAATCAAAACTATACCCGAACTTTAACTTAATATACGATGTTTTTCTAACAATATAATTTAAAATTTAACAGCAAAAGATACTAGACAGTTTAACACGGTGGATGGTATTCATTTGGTTGAAACACCAGTAAAATGTAATACATCAAAATGGTTTCATGTTTTCTGAAAACACCCTGTACTAATTCATAGTGCAATGACTAATTCACAGTGCTCAACGATGATTTATTTAATATCATTAAAGATTTACAGTATAGTCGGGGTAACGACATGTTTTTAAAAGCAGCAATTAACACTTTACTAACTGACTTATTACCCATCCGTCTCAATCCGGGGAGCCTTAATTACCTCCACATAAGTATCACAGTGTAAATTTTGATAAAAACAATTTTAATGACATGTTTTACCTGACTTTGAAATATACTTTTAATTATCTGTAATTACTTTAAACATCACGAAAAACTTTAATTATGCTAATTACTATGTTACTCAAAACGCGCCAATTTAATCAATTTACTCAACATGTCATGAGTTATTCTATCTAGGCCATCTGTCACTCATGTTCAGAATCGTGCTAATTGTCATTGTTATACTTTATTATTTATATGTTACATGCATCATTGTTAATCAGTGAAGTCCTAGGCTTCGGATTGTTCGGGTGTAATTTTGGATTTCCAGAATTCACCCTACCGACCTAAGTTATAATAAAGTGCTATTCCATCGTTAGCATTTTTATGTTTCATTGTTGCCGGAAAGTTTTTACACTTATTTTCCCCGGTGATATAAGCTTAAATAGATGTTTTAAAAACGCTTAATTATCAACTTTTATGGAGAGGTTTCCTTTCTAAAAGTGAATTTTAAGAAAATTGCCTTCAAACTTACAAATATTTTATTTTTTCCGACTAACCGATTGCAGATTTTCTAACCAATTACCATCGTTCCGACCGAGTAATCTGTATATAGTATTACTTCACTAATAAACATTGTATTTCAATGCATTCAATGGTAATGTTAAAACAATCAGGTATGAAGAGGTGCCATTCGTGTAAACAACTAACTTTCAATCGCCATTGCTAATAAAATAAGTGATTTCCTATTTATTAAATTTATCATTACCATAATAATTTCCTCTTATTTAACCAGTTTTCAAAAAATAAAAAAAAATGATCCTATTTTAAATTTTACTTTTAAATAGTAACTCATTTGTTTCCTCAAAGATAAAATGTACAAAGGGGAAGGTTTCTGTTGTAAAATGGTGCTTATTGATACCTATATTTTGCTTTGAAAGGGTAAGAGGAAAATCCCTATTAATTCCTTTTTGTGCATGCCTCTTTTTACCCGTAATATTTATATTAAAAATATAGCATCAAAGAAAATTGGAATGTTTTTTTCCCCCAGGAACCATTCTCTTTGTGGTTATAATTATTATTTTGATACAGAAAGTGACAGCTGTTTAGGTAAGCGAACAAAATCATAAGCAAAAACATTCTTATCCATGTTGCAGAACTATTACTTTTTGAACCGAATTAAAACATCAGAAGTGCTTCTGAAATTAAGAGTCAACCAAACTATTTATTTTATGCTCTGGATAAAACACATATACTGAGCCAAGTAATATATTGTAAAACTGTTGTGATTTACTTTTATTATGAACTCTTTTGATTTGATAGAGTGTCCATTAGGAAGCTTTGGATTAAACTGTTCACATCAATGCAAATTAGGTTTCTACGGCCATCTTTGCACGCGTCCATGCGATTGTAAATATTATTATTATATAAACGGATGTCCTAAAGGTGTCACACATACATCAATGTTGTTTTTTTTATGCACGATTTATACAAGATTATTGCTGTAAAATGTCATTTATCTTAAATGTTTTTCTTTAAATAAAATCCTTGTAGTATATACTTTATTTTTAATATTGAAAATGAATGATAAAGATGAAAATGGACTGACAGCTTGTCAAATTGTATTGTACTAGCTACAAATATATTATCACAAGCCTTTCCAGGTACAACAGAGGTGAAACAAATGGTAACAGAAGTATCAGAGGAATTAGGGACACAATCAGGAACAATAACAGAAAGAGTGGACTATTCACAAAACAGTAATTTAAAAATTGTTTTCAAAACTCACCAAAAAACACTGAACATTTCTTAAATCCTCTGGAATTTCAGTGGGGGTTGGGGTGAGGGAGGAGGGTTGATGGGGGGGGGGGGGCGTGTTCATGCCGTATTAACAGATTTGTATTGATTATAGATCTTTTGAGATCGATCATTGTTCGTATGAGCTAAAAATAATTCATGTATTTTATGGGCCTGTTAAAAAAACAAATTATAGAAACATATATTGTGACCAGAACCAACACTGACCTCTAAAAGTAGAGGTAGGCTCGGGTGCCATGGAGGAGTTTTCATCACCTGCAGACCGGTAATCCGTCGTTTTCTTTCCTCATGATCGGGTTAACAATAAACAGAGAACGTAGCCAATGCAGTATGAGAAATGATCTAACAATTTGTATTAGAGACGTCAATCAACATTCGACATAACAAGAATTTGACAACAGTGTCAATGACCATCGACATATTGACCATAGAATTTGCGAAATGTTGACTTTATATAAAATTCGATACGCAAGAGATGCTCTACGTACGAAAGATTTCTAAAACGAGGCAGGCTATTGACAAACATGTTGTTTAAACAAGAATTTCGATAGTCTCGTTTGAAATCATCATTAAGTCGAATACCGACGATTCTAATTCATATTGTTAGGCCATTGTTCACACATTGAATTGTCTATGGATATTCTCTTTTTCCCGAACATGACATAAAGAGCACACAGCGGGTGTGACCGGTCGGCAGAGGATGCTTTCTCCTCCATGGAAACTGACCCCATTTTTGATGTCTTTGGAGGTCCGAGTTTCTTCAGCTCCCTATCTGTATTGTTTCAATGAACTTTTGAGATTGTTTGCTGTTCGTTATCTCCATATATCTGATTTAGAAAATTCGAAATCGTCAAGTTTTTAATAAAGTGTAGAGATTTTAGTTTGCTTTCAATGTCTTTTCTCTAATAAAAACATACAAATATGAACCAGTTTTTTTTAGACTTGGTATCCTCTATTTCGAGTTTAATAAGATAAATTTAATCAATTGATAAAACGCCATCGACATATTTTATTTTCTATTTGAAGGCCAAAGTAACATTTTTTTTTTCATTTTCAAGTAGACGTTTTGTAATAAATTCTGATTCATAGGAATAGGAAACTGGTAAGAATAGGACACAATTAGTTCCCCCTTTGAATTCTTAACAGATTGTTTTAAAACCTGGTCTCCAAAGACTACATACAGGATATTGCCAATGAAAAACTCAATCACTTTTTAATACGAACTTGAGAGTACTTGTACAGAATCGGAATGATTATATGACAAGATAAGATTGTAGATAATCAATATATATATATATATATATATATATATATATATATATATATATATATATATATATATATATATATATATATATATATATATATATATATATATATATATATAAACGAGTTCCGTTTTCTTTTTAAAGGAGCAGTTGTCTGTGACGTCAAATGGTGTTAAATATGTCATGGCTGATTAAATAAAGTGTTAAAAAGTCAAAGCTTTTGGTGCTAAAAATTTAATAATAAAGCTTTAACTTTCCTGTTTTCTTACATGGGCTCCTTTTCCTTTCTATTTTTGATATGACATAGACGAGTTTCTTGTACAAATTAAAAATATCAAGTATATTAACCAAATATTTTGCACAATAATATGCAATTGTAACGTACAACCTTTAAATTAAACTCAGATCAATTAAAAAGAGCAATCAAATATAAATTTTTAAATAAATTTCTAGTATAAAATCAATCTTGATGATGAACACACGAAAATTAAAAACAAAAATGATTTTTGATAAATGTTAAAATTCTTTGACTCCTTAGCAACAATTTAGCTTTGAGGAAAACACGCCAATATATCATGCTCTCCTTAGAAATTGAACTTTGAAGCCTTTTATATTGATAATCAAACATCCATAAATTTAAACGTTTAATATTATTTCCAGATGTGTTGTAATTCAATAAAAAAAACAAATTATTTCTGTATTTAAATATCCTTGTTACATTATAAAGAACGGAAATTTAAACACTAATTGATATTTATAGGAACCTATTTCAGTAATTAAAAAAGCAAACCGAAACATTCTCGATAATATTGATAAATTTCATAACAATAAAAAATGTTCTAGCCATTCCCTAACAAAAAAGTACTATAGTTAATTATAGTTTACTATAGTTTGCTATAGTTAACTATAGTTTACTATAGTTAACTATAGTTTACTATAGTATCAAAGTTTTTCACTATAGAAAATCAAAGTATTTTTACTATGGATTTCAGAGCGTTATATTTTTTGTTCTTCAATTCATATCTACACATTTTTCATATTAAATTGAAATATTATTTGTATATACACACATTTCCAAATTTTACACTAGTTATCGAATTTTAGAGATTTTAAGCTTTGATATCAAAGTAAAGTTTCATAGTAAATCAAAGTATCAAAGTTTTTACTGTAGTTAACTATACTAAATTTTTGATAGGGTTACTTTCTCTCTGGAAAGCTTATAATTAGTAGTCCCGCCAAATGAAAGTCTTTTTTTTTCTATTTGAATTATTTTTTGGGTTAACTGAGATCTATCACTGTTCGTTATATCACCTTTTTCATTCCTCTCGAATCTATTAATATCTAGTTTGATGTTTTCTTTACAATGGGTTATGTGTATTAACTTTGGCAAAGGTTTAGGAATATTCTGACATAAATAATTTTGATAATGAAATCCGACTTTTTTACCCTTCGCGTTTATACTTTCGTAAAATCCAGGAATATCTATGAACCAAAAAAAAAAAAAAAAAAAAAAAAAAAAAAAAAAATCACATAAAAACACTTCCCACATCTTCATTAAAAGATTATCCGTATACACAGTATTTTGGGCAAAATAATAAGTCTTAATATAGGCAAAAGAATCTTATAAACTCAGCCTAGCATATGAATACACGTTTGTTTTTTCACATATTCCAGAGCCTTTACAGTGAAAAGATGAATATAACGATAAGTGAACGATCTCGTAATTCGTAAAAATTATGGGCATAAAACACGGACCCCCTGAAACTCCAAAGTTGGGATCAGGTACATACGAGGAGTAAGCAACCTCTGTCGATCGGTCACACTCGCTGTGAGCCCTATGTATTGATTAGTAAGACAGAAAAATCCGTAGTCAAATGTAAGTCAAAATACGAAATAACGATATGCTGTATTTGTATACAAAGTAGCTATACGTCAGTAGAATTTTCGGAATTCTTTTAACGAAATTGTCCAAATCTCAGCTACATCAACTAAGGTTACAGAAGCCCGTCTCGATTAATAAAAAATTGATTCTACTCAAAACTTGCTCTTCTATATCGAATAAGCTGGACATAAGCACCATGTACAGGTGATTGTGAAATATCAATACATTAATAAAAACAACTGACGATGGAAAAGATGGCATCCTTCCAAAGATTTGGACAAAATATAATAAGATTACATTGCAAAGTATTTCATTATTGTCACATTTTATCTGAAGCCCACAAATAGCCAAGTAATTCAACAATTAAATCTGATGGGCTTTTGTAATACGGTAAACGAACTTTTTATTTGTGATAACTTTAATTAGTGACCTTTTCAGCATATAATCCTGTTTACATTTCTAATCATTTTTTTAAAAAAATGCCTTTTCAACTAGTGAGTGATGAAGCTAAATGATTTTTCTCTTTGGAACGCTATGACATTTCCTTTTTTGAAATTGATTATTTGAATATGCTATGCCTTTGACTTTAGATTGATAAAGGATTGATTGAATGACAAGAAAATGATTTAGATGAATCATTTAAAGCTAAAATTTCAATAAAAATAAAGGTGCAGAAAGGCAAATTATACATTTGTAGTTACTTTAATTTCTTACTCCACAAGTCAGTTTTGAAGCTAATAGAAGTCATCCTATAAAAGGATGCTTCAAAGGTATATCCTGTACTCGTTTGGTGTCTTTCCGTTTACTACGATAAATTCGTTTTCTTACTGAAAAATGCAATTAGATAAGCCTGAAGTTTAAATATTTTTTTCGCTCTTACTTTACTTTTTTTTTAATTTTTGAATAAAGATGCAACATTGACAACCAGCGTGCCAGGAGGTTCTGCAATACATTTAACCTTTATACATACAACAGTGTAAAATCCGCAAATAGCAGAAGAAGCATCACTATCTGGGTCATCCACACAGAGAGAGGAAACTTCACAAAACAGTTAGCTTATCAATACTACTAAACACTTCATATTTTTATCAACATTGTCTCTACATGATTCAGCATAAAAAACCATTCTTCTGGAAATAGATTATAGTTATGTACAAACATTTTGTTTCAACAGAATTTCGTGATTCAATTTTAAGCAATTATGCTAAAGTTTTTAGTAAAACAAAGATTGTTCACAAAAAATAAGTTAAATTACACAAAATACTTTTCAAATTCTGCAAAAGTTTTCGTTTTTATTAAATTTGTTGATAAACTTCAGGAATACCACAATACAATGATCATCTACGTCAAAACAAGCTTAGATGGTGATGATATGATTATAGTTTCTCGCTTTACTTATTGCTCTTTTTTTATTTATAAGAAAGAGCCCATTCATCTTTCTATTTAGCAAATGTTTTACAAATACCTGACAAGGGTCGGCGGTAAACATTTGATACAATAATAATATTTTCTATATATATCATTAAATTAAGTACAATTTTCAAGCATTTTTTAATTTCAAAAACACATGTGATCCATTCACAATTAACGGAAAAATAAACAATCAAGATAAATTGATATTTTTATTTTTAAAAAGAAAAAAATCAAGATTAATTGATATTTATATATCGATCAATTTTTATTATGTTTTTGACATCCGGTATCGATAGCGTCAACTATATATGAGTTATATACTATCCGGATGCCCTAGCAGAAAATCCCATAAAATTCTGAATTATCAAGCAGCAACAATGCTTTTCCCGTTTTAAGAAATTTAATTTGCAATCGAAATACTATCAGTGAGATGCCAACGGTATAAACAAAGTAAGAGGAAAACGAAAGCGTCTATCGGTTCGCCAGTTAGGGTGATGGGGAGTAAAACTCGCCTTGTCCGAGGACCTGCAGAGGTACTGTTCTACTTCCCCATGACCAGTTTTTCCCCCGTGGATGTGAACACAACAGCCAACTAACCGGGTGAGTCAAGCCTACATCAACAACATACAGTAAGCTTATCACATCATGATAAGAAACTTTCATCTGACGTATAGCATCTCATACCTCAAAAAAGCTAAACAAATAACATGCATCATTTAAAGCCTAAAATTCAATAAAAAGAAAGGCGCCATTAGGTAAAAGTACATTTATTGTTCTTTTAATTTCTTATCTCCTCCTTCTTATAAATATTTATTTTTTTATTTGTTTATCAAAATATGTTCCTTTTTCTTGTTGAAATGTACATAATATACGATACCAATTTTGATGCACCAGACGCGCATTTCGACAAATTATGTCTCTTCATTGAAGCTCATTCCGAAACGTTGGAAATCCAAAATTTTTCAATCAAAAATAAACTTTCAAGAGCTGAAAAGGGGGTGCCAAAGATTGGAGCCAAATACGTCGAAACTGCATGAGGGAGATATCCCTTAATTTTGAAATAAATTTATAAATTTTACAACAGCAATTAAATACTGTAGATTCCTTACTTTTTGGCGAGTACTTATTATCGCGAAATAGCTCTTTCACGTCAAATCGCGAGAACAATAGTTTGCGAGTGGACGGTTGATCAAGGGATTATACATTGATTTCAGCACCAAAAAAAAAAAAATGCGAGTAATTTTATTTTGCGAGTGGCGCTTCTCGCGTAATTACGCGATAATTAATTCCTCCCGTATATTTAGGAATCTACAGTATATATCCGTATTTTCAAGCTAGTACCGAAGTACTTAGCAACAGGGTTGTAGAGACCACTTTAACGAATTCTTTGACTCAAATAACAATACCAACAAAGATTTATTTAAATCTTAAAATGCAAAAATTGATAATATCATATATAGATAAATAATAAAATAAGTGAAGTTTAAAAGGTGATAATAACGAACAGTGACCAATCTCCTCAATTCAGTACAAAAAACATCATATACAGGGCAAAAACACATATCCCCGAAAACATCAGAGGTCTAACTAGGTGCCTAAAAGGAGTAATCGTCCCCTGCAAACCGGTCACAACCGCCGTGATCCCCATGCACTGCTCATACATATGGGTACCCTGCAGTCAAATCAAGTACAAATGCAATTACCAAGCAAAAATGCTTAGAAAAATGTCAGGAAAATATAAACCTTTACGATAGGTTGTATTTAAAATCAATATTTAAAAGACCGTAGATTTTGCGAAAAGCTGCCTTTAAACGGGATTGTTGAAATCCTTGTAACATCAACGTATCTGTCAGTGGCTTGCTTCTTTTTTTAGAAACGATCGTACTCAGAACATGCTCTTGCATATCGGATCAGTTGGGAAACATAAAATCCAATTGCAAGTGGTGTTGCAATATTACTACATGAATAAGGGAAATTGTCATGGAAGAGCTGAAGTCATCCCGTTTGTCACACCGCTGAGCATTATCGTCTTCAGTCAGTATATCATCCAAATATGAATCGGTCTTTTATCTCGAGTGAACTGGGATATATTGAATTTATATAGAAATTACTAAATACTGACTTTCAATGAATGTTAATGAAATCCCTGTAACATCAAGTATCATTAACTTGCCTCTTTTTAAAATTGATCGAACTCGGACCATGCTCTTCATTATCAAATATGTTTGTAGAAGTAAACACCATATGCAGGTGATAGCGTACATACATACATACATACATACATAAAGAAAGTTGATGGTGGAAAAGATGCATGAAGTTATCTTGTTTATCATACAATTCAGTTGTTAGTGTAGAATCAGAGTGATTTTGAAGAAAACCAATAACAATATATGAAAATTTCTGAGTTCCATTTTTATTGAAGAAGCAGTTGTCTATGCCATCAAAAATTATACTTTTAATTGAGGAATGCTTGTAAAGAGTGTAGAAAAGTCTTGCGTATTGATGATATTGATATTTGAAAAAAAAATCATGATTTTATTTCTGTTTAAAATTGTACTGAATTATTTTTATGAAAAGAATTAAAATTGTCATAGATAGCATTATCTTCTCCTGTTTATAAAATAAATTACATGCAATGCAAATATGGAAGCATAGCATGGGGATTGTAAACAACTTTGTGAAGAAAAAAAAATATGGTAGGTTTTGAAATTGTCATGTCCTACACGAGTAAAGTTTTATAATGTGACCCTGTAGTTGAATGCCTTAAAGAAGCTATAACACCTTCAAGGTAAATATATTTTTTTTTCAATCTTTCTTCTAGAGTATCAATTAAATGGTTGTTGAGGAAATGTTTATTACATTAAAATATGGAGAAAACGAACAGTAATCAAGCTCGAAAGTCTATTTAAAAAAACAAAACAAATGGGGAGCAGAGCAAACACGGACCTATAAAACACCAAAGGTGGGATCAGGTGCCATGGAGGAGTAGGCAACCTCTGTCGACCGGTCACATCCGCTGTTTGCTCCTTATCATGATCGGGAAAAATTGAAAAATCCGTAGGCAATTTAGTGACTTTGTAAATAATGGCCTAACAATAAGTATGAAAAATCTCAGTCAGCATTCGATTTAATGATAGAGTGCATTTGCTGACAAGGTCATTCTATAGACCATGAAACTTAAGAGATGATGACCTCGATCAAAACTGTTGATATCCTTGTATCATCAACTTGTTTAATAATAGCTTGTCTCGTCATAGAATTTTTTCGTACCCAGAGCATGCTCTTGCGTATCGAATCAACTGGGAGACATAAACTCCATATACAGGTGTTAAAGGTTTATTGCAACATAAATAAGGAAAGATGACGATAGAAATACTGAAGCCATCACGTTTATCATAAAGTTTTGTTGTTAGGTCACCGTTAACGTCTTTTTCCAGTAAAATATCAAAAAAGGAAACAGATTTGTCAGACTCTGTGGCATCTTTGCTTTCAAGCTCACCGGGATACATCGAGTCGATATATGAACGGAAGTAACAATTGTTAATCTATGATACGCCTTAGATATATCTAAATGCCGTTAAAGTCCACAAGAAGTGTTTTCTGCTTTTCATGTACAAGTTTTTGAATAAATTCTGATTCGAATATAATAATAGGTCTGCTAGTAACAGGGCACAATACAGGGTGCAATTGGTACCCGTAGAAAGACCGACAGATTACTGGAAGACTTGACCTCCAAAAACTACATAGATATTGTCAATCAGAAATTGGAGCACCTTTTTGATATCAACGTCGGAGTACAAAACCAAAAACAACACCACAACAAAATATGGAATCCTCTACTCCTCTGCGATAGCAAATGAAGGAACCAAAGCTGAATTAGCATATTTGACAAGTATTTGTTTAACGTGGTTTAGAGACTTTGAAAATAAGTTTTGAAAGTGATATTCAATACAAATATTAAACGAATTCGTAAGAATATCATTACTTTGAAATTTTTGTTTCATAGATCCTTGGAGTCAGAGCCTACAGAACTAAAGCAATGTTAGTATCATAGGGAAAATAAAATTTTCTTTATTAACAGCACAAACAAAGATTTTGAAATGTATTTGACATAACAAGACAACAGATTGCATGTGCAAAGATAAATGCAAACACATATCAAAGAGCAGACACTACAAAATAATCTCTCTTTCCCTCTCTCTCACTATAGTAAATCAAAATTTTTTAAGGTTATCACAATAGTAAATCAAAGTGTCAAAATTGTTACTATAGTTAACAATAGTGTTCAGAGTGTCAAAGTTATCATTATAGTTAATTATAGTAAATTTTGTAAACTATAATTAACTATAGTTTTATCTAAGGATTGAGATTGATTACTGTTCTTTATCTTCATATTTCATGAAGCATTTTTAAATGAAATATACATGTATATATTATTACTTTACTGATGAACATTGTATTCAAATGCATAATGGTAATGTTAAAAAAATCAGGTATGAAGTGGTGCCATTCGTATAAACAACTAACTTTCAATAGCCATTGTCAATAAAATCAGTGATTTCCTTTTATTTAATCAATTTATCGTTGCCATAATAATTTCCTCTTATTAAACCAGTTTTCAAAAATAAAAAAATAATCCTATTTGAAACTTTACTCTTAAATAGTAATTTGTTTGTTTCCTCAAAGATAAAATGTACAATGGGGAAGGTATCTGTTGTAAAATGGTGCTTATTGATACCTATATTATCAAAAACCGGTGGAGAAATGGATGCTTTAAAAGGGTAAGAGGAAAATTCCCTTTAATTCCTTTTTGTCCATGCCTCTTTTTACCCGTAACATTTATATTAAAAAGTATGCACCAAAGAAAATTGGAATTTTTTTTTCCTTAGGAACCATTCTCTTTGTGGTTATAATTATTATTTTGATACAGACAGTGACAGCTGCTTAGGTAAGCAAGCAAAACCATACGTAGAAAATATTTATCTTTGTTGTTGCTCTATTACTGTTTGGACAGAATTTAAAGATCATAAGTGCTTCTGAAATTTAACATTCAACCAAAATATTTATTTTATGCTCTGGATAAAACACATATACTGAGCCAAGTGATACATTGTAAAACTGTTGTGATTAACTTTTATTTTGAACTCTTTTGATTTGATAGAGTGTCCATTAGGAAGCTTTGGAGTAAATTGTTCACATCAATGCAAATTAGGTTTCTACGGCCATCTTTGCACGCGTCCATGTGATTGTGAAGCACAGATATGCCATTATATAAACGGATGTCCTAACGGTGTCACACATACATCAATGTTGTTTTTTTTATGCACGATTTATACAAGATTATTAATGTAAAATATCATTTACCTTATATGTTTTTCTTAAATAAAATTCCTTGTAGTATACACTTTATTTTTCATATTGAAAATGAATTGTAAAGATGTAAATTGACCGACAGCTTGTCAAATGGTATTGTACTAGCTACAAATACATCATCAAAAGCCTTTACAGGTACAACAGAGGTGAAACAACGGGTAACAAAAGTAACCGAAGAATCAGGAACACAATCAGGATCAACCACACAAAGAGTGGACTCTTCACAAAACAGTGAGGGAAATATTGTTTTCAGAACTCACCAAACAACACTGAACATTTCTTAAATGAAATATGAACATAACGAACAGTATTCAATCTCGAAAGTCCAATGAAACGATACAAATTTTGAGCAAACAAGGACCTTAAAATTTAGAGGTGGGATCAGGTGCCATGGAGAAGTGAGTGTCGCTAGCGACCCGTCACACTCGCCGTGCTCTGGAATTTTTGAGTGTCCATGTTCATGCCCTGTACACAGATTTGTATTGATTATAGATTTTTTTGAGATTGGTCATTGTTCACTTTTTTCGTTTATAATACCTGTACACGATGAGCTACAAAAATAAGCCATGTTCTGAAAAATATAAAATGTGCTCAAACATTTTATATTCAAAAAGTTTATATGCTTGTTAGAGAAACCCCAGCAAAGTTGTAATGAATCGGACATTCTTTGAAAGGCGTCTATCAGTGATTCTGTTAAAAAAAATGTATATAAAAGTTCCAAAATTGTTTAACCTCTTAAAAAAATAAACTAAATAAACAAATTTGATGGCTACTTTAAACGATGAAGCAATGTCGTTTTAATCAGATTCCAAAATTAATGAGGATGTTCGTGGAAGCTTTCCTTTATGATTCATATGTACTTTTTTTAGAAAAATGTATAAGAAGCAACCACGTTTGCTGTTTTACTGTGTACATTTAAAAATTACAACACTAAACAACTGTCCAATAGTATATCCGAAAGATATACATGTATATCGCAAGAAAAAAATTAAGGGAAATGTGATCGATATGAAGTTTTAATAATTAAAAAGGCTTGAAATCAATCTTTTTTTCTATCAACAATAAACAAACAGATTGATCAAATTGTAGGCATGTACTGTATATCATGTCATGTAACAATATTTATTCCTTCATTTCAGAATTTTCAGTCCATGCAACTGAATATACTTTTTTAACACAAAAGTATGTTCAAAGAAAAACCAAATCAAACAATACAGAATGGCCAACAACACATGTTCACTTCAAGAATCCCAGCATAGTGATAAAGAATCTAAAATCGTCTCTATCGGAGAAACCTTACCAAGTGACAGGGAGGTCCAGATCAAGGTCAGGATCATTAAAGATTGCTAACGAGAATGATCATTGGATGTTGACTAGCCTACTTCTTATTGCTATTATATCAGCAATTTTTGTTGGCGGAGTTTTCATTTACCTACGTTCATCAAACCAGTGAGTTTTTTTTTTTTTTTTTTTTTTTTTTTTTTTTTTTTTTTTTTTTTTTTTTTGTGAATTTTGTATTTAAAACTCGTGGCAACATTGTTGATTTTATCAAAAATTATTAGCAATATAACAAAGAGTATCTCCATTTTCTCCTAGATGTACACTGTCCAATTCTTGCCATTCAGGATTTTCATGTTTGGGTAAATTAACCAATATTCATTTCATTTCTTTTACTTGTGTACGAATATTAGTATGCAAACAAGCAATTAACATTATTATAATTATTATTTCACCGACACTCTAAAAATCAAACAAAAATAATACAGTAAGGATTAATACAAAACATGTCTGTTAATTTTTATTAATGATTAGAAATAAATCATGAAGTAAAAATTATCCATTTTCAAAAACATCACTTATACAATCTTTAATTTATAAACAAAAAGATCATACAAATGACAACAATCTGCAGAACAACCAAAACATTGAGGGCACAGAGATTTCCGAGACTGTACATTTAGAAAGATTTGAAGACTATGATGAAATTCATCAATCGCACTTTCAACAATGCAGCAACACTGGTGCTTGGTCAAACCCCTCTGTGATTTTAAGAAAAACAAATGACACTTCGGATAATGGGAATCTGCCTACACATAGCCTGTATGAAAAGATTTCCTTCCATGTTGATTATCACCGATTACAATTCACAAAGAAACAAAGTGTTGCGAGTCCTGATAATTTTTTCGCTAGAACTAAGCCTATTCAGGATGAGGAGGAGTACGTATGTCTTAGATTGAGCAGATCGTTAGATTTCCCAGTAACGAATGAAGCTTCTAAAATCCAAAACAGTTCTGATCGTTTGAGCGTAAGTAATAATAAAGGGGAGAGGACTCTGGAAACTTCAAACAATCTGCATCGATCTTTTTCAGAAAATCAACTTGTAAATATAAGTAATATGCAAAAATCAAGCGAATACGACCCTATTTTAACTGAGGAGGGTTGTCTCTGTGGTGAATCACTTGAAGAAACAGATAGACCATACAGTGCTTTACATGTCTGAAAGTTAAAACAGGAAAATATGTCAGGAGAATTTCATCCTAAAGATCAATGTAAAAATAAAACAAAAATAAAAACAACAAAGCTGTATATGAATGAAGATGAGGATGAAAACTGGGAAATAAGTTTTTTTTAGAGTGTAACGTGTTCATACACGTTTTGGGGAAAGTTGATCATATTCAAGAAACACTTTTTCCCAGTTTCTTTACATTTTGTCACAGAGGATACGTGGTCACTTCAATTTCACCAAAAGTTATATTTTGTAAATAACTGATAGTTTTCATTCTAGGGCTAATATTTCATATATAATATTAGTGTTATATTCTCTGTAACATCATGTATTTACAATAAAAAAAATGAAAATCCATTCAATATGAAGAAATCATTATATGAAGAAAGAAAAATGACGGACATATATTGTAAACTCCAATTTACTTAAACTTTGTTTTGAAATCTTTGTGGGATCAGGTGCCATGAAGGAGTGAGCATTCCCTGCCGACCGGTCACATCTGCATTGTGCTCCTTGTCATGATCAGGAAATATGTTATACAACCAAGATATTAAGCCACAACAAAAACACAGAGTTGAAGTTGAAAAGGTTATTTATCACTTCATGAACGAATATCGGGTCACAGATTTCACATAAACAACGAGGGCAGCAGCTTCTTTACAAGCACTTTAATATACCTGATCAGTCAATTTTTTCAATGAAAGTTAGAATTCTAGAAAAGATTTACCATCATACAAACAGTCCTTCATTGAGTACACCTTTCCGTAGACAGCGAAGAATTTTGCATTACAAAAATAGGGCCTTTCCCTATGGATGCAATGACAATGTCGATAGGGATGGGAATCTTTCCAGTCCACAGTGTAACAATGTCAGTGTGATGGGACTTTTCAACCATACACAGAGACGTAATTTAGTCAAGGTCTTACAATAAACATTTAATACGCGATGTCTATTTTGATTCGTTAATACCTTATGTAAATCAACATTTAAGTCTTCATCACACTCGACCCAAACTTTACTCTGTCCCTTTGAAACTTTTGCAAAGCCTACTTGAAGAGGTCAAAGAAAGTCCTTTTCTTGATTCCTCGACAGCAGAATACCGGCTCGGATCTGTGATTATGGATATTGCAAATCATGGCTTTTTATACCGCCACGTTTTACAAAAGAAAATGCAGCTAAAACAATCCGTTTTTTCCTTAAACTCCAATATGCCAAGAAAGGAATTTACGCAGTTAATATCAGTAATAATCTTAACCAAAAAAAAATTCCAGTCTTGTATTCCACCATATTTCAAGTTGAAGACTACACCTTGTATTTCCTACAAATATACATCGACTATTGCTTCCAAATTTTGTAATTACAAGAAAACTTTACAGGGCCTGGATATCTGAAACATAATCCTCCTTCGTATTCATGTTCTTTTTCACCCTATAACTATGCTGGACATGTTATTACTGTTGACGTAAATATAGTTAATAATGGGGATCTGAGATAAATAATTTCAAACGGTCCTAAATATAGGGAAACCCGATCCTTTAAATGGCGTCGTAATTTCATACATATTATGGATTCTGTAGAGGATTACGCCAGGCTTTGGGTCAGACATGAAAAAGAAGACCTTGACACTTTGTCAGAATGGATTAAATGTATCAGATATATGTTAAAATCTTGCATTAATTGAGGGGCAGTATGAAAACCATCTATCATTCTGTATTCAGTAATTCAGACGTGAAAAAAGAATTAGAAAGATTACACGATCAGTACGTACTGGTCCATGCTGACAAAGCAGGTAACAACATTATCTTTGTTTGTAAGGTTCATTATATATACATTGTATTTTAGAGGAACTGGGATTTAATTCTACAAGTGGAAATCCAACTTATACCCATAGCTCCCTTTCTTAGGAGGAAATTCTTCAAAATTACGTATCAGTTTTGAATATTTTTGATATTCCCAAACAACTCCAGTAAATGTTCTACCAAGCCTCTTTCTTTACTCCTCACTAAGATATTAACAATAATGAAGGAGAAACTTCAAGAGTACTGTGGTGTAAATCAGACGTGGACATAAAAATATTCCAAGGAACCTTTGGAACATTTGAGATCACAAGATTTTACCAAAATCAGCAACATAAAAACTTAATTACGACTTTTCAACTTTTTATACAACTATTCCCCACGATAAATTAAAGTCCAGACTTTCTGATATCTTTGACAGGTGCTTTTTCAATCTAAATGGAATTCGTAAATTTACTTACCTTGTCATTGGTCATTTTCAAAATTAATTTGTAAAAAAAAACAAAAAAACAAAACAAAAAAAAAAACAATCTGATTGTACATACAAGCACTCTGAAGTTGACATTAAAAAGATGCTCGAGTTTCTGATTGACAATATCTATATGGTTTTTGGAGACCAGGACTTCCAACAATCTATTGGAATTTCCATGGGTACCAATTGTGCCCCGTTATTAGTAGACCTTTTTTTGTATTCATATGAAGCAGAATTTGTTGAAAATCTTATACGTGAAAAGAAGAAAAACACTTGCTGTGGCCTTCAATTCGACATTTAGATATATCGACGACGTATTGTCAATTAACAATTGTTATTTCCATTCTGATGTCGACACGATATATCCCAGTGAGCTTGAGATAAAACATATCACAGAGTCTGACATATCTGTTTCATATTTGGATATTTTATTGGAAAAAAGACGTTATTGGTAATCTAACAACCAAGCTTTATGATAAACGTGATGAGTTTAACTTTTAAATCGTCAACTTCCCTAACTTATGCAGCAATATACCCTTAACACCTGCATGCGGGGTTTATATCTCTCAATTGATTCGATACGCCAGTGCATGCTCTACGTATGAACAATTTTTAAAACGAGGTAAGTTATTGACAAACAAGTTGATGAAACAAGAATTTCAGCGATCTCGTTGAAGGTCACCAATTCGTAAGCTCTATACAATATATCATTAAGTCAAATGCTGACTGACTTTTTTCATACTAATTGTTCGGCTATTAATTAAACACTAAATTGACGATGGATTTTTTCCGTTATTTCCCGATCATGACAAGGAGCACACGGCGGGTGTGACTGGTTGGCAGGGGATACTCACTCCTCCATGGCACCTGATCCCACCTCTGATGTCTTAGAGGTCCGTGTTTGCTCTGCTTCTATTTTGTAATGTTTAATGGACTTTTGAGCTCGAATACTGTTCGTTATCTCATATTTTTTATTTTTAAATGACAGTTCATTAGCTTTTAGCATTGATGACTATTCATAGGATTTTTGTTTTAAAACTTTTATAAAGTTTTAAAACTTGCAATGATAAAGAAACCACTGGTTTCATAATTAAAAAAAAATCAAACATTACATTGTATGAAACATTTTCATCAAAGAATGACAAGGTCCCTTAATTCAAAATGTAGGTGTTATTAAGTTGTTCCAAAAACAGGGAAAGATAGTATGAATTTTGAAGAACAAACGTTTTCTCATAACTTTTTCAAAGCCTATGAGTCGCTGATATCAGTTCCAATTGATACTAAGGCTGTTCGAATACTATAATGAAAAACAAATTTAGAGAAACCTCGATTTCCCTGATAAGCAGAAAAAAGATATGTGCATGTCTTTTTTACGAACACAAATAGCCTTTAAGTGACGCAATAATTTGCATATAAACATATCCAGGTATGTTCAAATAAAAATAGATGCATTTATCTGAGATGCGCTTGTGACTTGAATGATAGACAATGTCACAATACATGCATATGTTGTAAATACCAACTACTATAAAGTCTGTCACTGGTTTTATTAATTCAGCAATAGAAAGGACTATGAACAATAAAATATTTAAAAGTATATTTTTTTAAGTATTACAATCTGAAACAAGTGATTTGTTGTAAAAATATGATTGAAAACATGAGTTCTAGGCCTTTTTAGCTCACCTGAGCTGAAAGCTCAAGTGAGGTTTTCAGATCACAGTTTGTCTGCCGTCTGTCTGTCCGTCAGTCTGTCTTTCTATAAACTTTTCACATTTTTGACTTCTTCTCAAGAATTTCTTGACCAATTGCAACCAAACTTGCTACGAAGCATACTTTGGTAAAGGGAATTTGTTCAAATGAAGGGCCACATCCTCTTTTAAGGGGAGTTGATTAAGAATTGATTAAAATTTGGTGTCATCTGTTAAAAGTTATCTTCTTAAGAACCATTGGAGCAGAAAAGTTGAAACTTAAGGAAACCTTCATTACATAGTGTAGATTCAAATTCTTTTTTTTTAAATCAGGACCCCGGGTAGGGTTGGGTTACAATTAGGAATAAATGCTTTCCAAAGGAATACTTTGTTCAAAACATGGCACTTTGAGGTAGGGTTTGGCTAGAACAGGCGATCAAAGCTTTACAAATGATTACATAGGAGACGAAACCTGCTGATAAAGAAGAACAGGGCCATATTGACTCAGGTTAGAGTTGTGGTCTCTGGACCTCTTGTTTTCTATTTTATTGATTAATTTGGCTAAAATGAGAACATTAAGAGTACATTTTTACATGTTTACTAATGAGGAATATATTTATGAAAATACATATTTTTGTGTCATGAAAAACTTAACTCTAATCAATGTGCTAATAATTTGCTTCCTACAAAAGTGAATTTTTTAGTCCATTTTTTTTTCTCGTGGGAAAGTAAGAGAATATGACAAAATAATGGTGTTTACTCCATCGATTGCAGCATTTTTGTAACAAAATTATAATTTTGTTTCCTTCTGTGCAAATGTAAAATTTCTGAGCTTATAAATCTTGCATATTTTTTTTTTTTTTTTTAAAGATGCCCTAAAATTAAGTGTGAACTTTTAGAATGGGTTGTCCAAAAAGAATGTATAGTCAATTGCAGAAATAAATTAGGTATACGCGGACTCACAATAGAGCTTAGATTATATTTAAAATTGGGAAAAGAAGAGGTACTTCATAATTAAGCTTCCAAAACTACATAGGGACTTCAAACAAGTTCTAAAAAAGATGCAGTATCGCTGACTGTGAGGTCTTATTGTGTTGCAAATTTCCTCAAGTCTGTGAACATGGGTTAAACTTTCATCACCACACCATACGTGAAAAATGAAATTTGATTGAAGATATATATTACTTTGTTAACTTCTTTGGCAAGATTATTTTTTTGAATTTGGTTTTTCCAAAGCACCGTTTTTTTTTAAATTCTAAAGAACAAAGAGTTGAAATAGAATTAGAAAATAAAATAAGGGGGCTCTTCAAACAAATCGTAAATGTCCAATATATTTGCCCCTTTTCAATGATTTACCCTTAGAATTAGCAATATAAACTTCATCTATTATTTATGTTTAATATTTTAAGATATCTCATATACACTACATTTTTCTTTAAATCTCAAAATCATCATCAGAATAGGTCAAATTTCAATTTCGCCCGACTTAATCGGCTAGTCAATAAGCAAGAATTCAAATAAGCCACGGATGTTCCATAAAATTTTGCTACCTTTCAGCATTAGAAATATCTTTGAATAATGAGCACATCACTCCAGTTACTAAATACTTGACAATTTTTATCTCACTTGAAGCAAAGTTATCAGAAAAACAAGCAAAGCCACTTATAAAGGTGTCGTCTTTTCTCATCACAAACGTAACAGGGAATAATTGGAACACCAAAATCTGTTACAAAATAATAATTCTTGAACTCCTCTGATTGAAGTTACAAAAGGTAACTAGACTTTTTGTATCATCATGCAATTGACCGCATCAGCTTTTTGTTAACTGGAAAAGACAAAAACACGAGGACTTAAATCCAATTTGTGACATTTGTGACATTGATATGGCACAACTTTATACTAGAGAACTTATCTCCATATTTCATTATATAGGAGTTTGGACAGATTTCAGGCAGAAAACTGGGACTGAGCTAAGAGTAGGCAGTTTTTATAATCACTAACATCAACATTCTAAAAACTGTGTGTGGGAAGGTACTTTCACTGAAAGTTATGAGTGAAAAATTCTCGAATGGGACGCAAAATAAAAAAAAACAAAAAAAAAAATCAAACAATCAACTGAATGTGAAAGTGTTTTGAATTGTGTTTGTAATGGGTGACAATACATCTAAATGTATAGCATAAATCTAAATGTGTATTTAAAAGCATTTAGAAATTAATCACTGTTTTTATTTTAAATCCAGTCAGAAGCTTGAAAAATGAAAGCGTGAAAATGACTTTTTATCCCGTAAAGGATGTTTGTTTGAACGTAACGAAATATACGGAGATAACGAACAGTATTCAAGCTCAAAAGTCCATTAAACAATACAAAATAGGAGCAGAGCAAACACGGACCTCTAAACCATCAGAAGCGAGATCAGGTGCAATGGAGTAGTGAGCATCCCCTGCCGACAGGTCACACCCGCCGTACGCATGTGCTTCATGTCAAGATCGGGAAATAACGGCCAAATCCATTGACAATTCAGTATGTAAATAATTCCCTAACAATTAGTATGAAAAACGTAAATTAGCATTTAACTCAATGATAAATTGAATTTGCGGACAAGGTCATTGTATCGACCATAGAAATTACGAAATGATGACTTTAAACGAAACTGCTGATATTCTTGTTTCAGCAACTTGTTTGTCAACAATTTACCTCGTTTTAGAAATGGTATATACTCTTGCGTATCGAATCAAGTGAGAGATATAAACCACGTATGCAGGTGATAAAGGTATTTTGCTGCATAAGTAAGGAAAGTTGACGATTGAAAAGTTAAAGTCATCACGTTTATCATAAAGCTTGGCTGTTAGATTACCATCAACGTCTTTTTCAAGTAAAATATCCAAATATGAAACAGGTGGGTCAAACTCTGTGGTATCTTTTATCCCAAGCTCACCGGGATATATGGTATCGACATCAGATTGGAAATAACAATTGTTAATAGACAAATCGTCGTCGATGAATCAAAATGTAGAATTGAAGGTCACAGCAAGTGTTTTCTTCTTTCACGCATAAGATTTTGGACAAAATCTGATTCATATAAATACAAAAAAGTTGTGCTAATAACGGGGCGCAATTTGTACCCATGGGAATTCCAATTGATTGTTGGAAGACCTGGTCTCCAAAAACCACATAGATATTGTCAGAAACTCAAGCGTCTTTTTAATGTCAACTTCAGGATACTTGTGTCTAGAATCATAATGTTTTTTAACAAATTAATTTTGAAAATGACCAATGACAAGGTAAGTAAATTTACGAATTTTATTTTTATTGAAATATATTGTTGATTTTGGTAAAATCTTGTGATTTCAAATTTTTCAAAATTTCCTTGGAATTTTTAGGTATCCACATCTGATTTACACCACTTCTCGAGTATATTGTTGCACAGTACTCTTGAGGTTTCTTTTCTCCTTCACTACTGCTAAAATCTTAGTGAGGAATAAAGAAAGAGGCTTGGTTGAACATTTATACTAGAATCCGCTATGTATCTTTGTTTGTAAGGATTTTAATGAAGTTTCGGAATCCAATATAGATATGGTAATTCGAATTCATTTTGGTTGCTTGGAAAAGTAAGAATATTCAAAACTGACATGAATTTGAAGAATTTCTTCCTTAGAAAGGGAACTATGAGTATAAGTTGGAATACCACTTGTAGAATTTAATCCAAGTTCCTCTAAAATACATTTAATATAATGAGCCTTACAAACAAAGACAATGTTGTTACCTGCTTTGTCAGCAGGGACCAGTACGTACTGATCATGTAATCTATCTAATTCTTTTTCACTTCTGGGTTATTGAATACAGAGGGATAGATAACTTACCTCGTTTTAAAAATTGTTCATACGTAGAGCATGCACTGGCGTATCGAATCAATTGAGAGATATAAACCCCGCATGCAGGTGTTAAGGGTATATTGCTGCATAAGTTAGGGAAGTTGACGATTGAAAAGTTAAACTCATCACGTTTATCATAAAGCTTGGTTGTTAGATTACCAATAACGTCTTTTTTCTAATAAAATATCCAAATATGAAACAGATATGTCAGACTCTGTGATATGTTTTATCTCAAGCTCACTGGGATATATCGTGTCGACATCAGAATGGAAATAACAATTGTTAATTGACAATACGTCGTCGATATATCTAAATGTCGAATTGAAGGCCACAGCAAGTGTTTTTCTTCTTTTCACGTATAAGATTTTCAACAAATTCTGCTTCATATGAATACAAAAAAAAGGTCTACTTATAACGGGGCACAATTGGTACCCATGGAAATTCCAATGGATTGTTGGAAGTCCTGGTCTCCAAAAACCATATAGATATTGTCAATCAGAAACTCGAGCATCTTTTTAATGTCAACTTCAGAGTGCTTGTATGTACAATCAGATTGTTTTTTTTAAAAATTAATTTTGAAAATGGCCAATGACAAGGTAAGTAAATTTACGAGTTCCATTTAGATTGAAAAAGCACCTGTCAAAGATATCAGAAAGTCTGGACTTTAATTTATCGTGGGGAATAGTTGTATAAAAAGTTGAAAAGTCGTAATTAAGTTTTTATGTTGTTGATTTTGGTAAAATCTTGTGATCTCAAATGTTCCAAAGGTTCCTTTGAATATTTTTATGTCCACGTCTGATTTACACCACTTCTCGAATATACTGTTGCACAGTACTTTTGAAGTTTCTCCTTCATCATTGTTAATATCTTAGTGAGGAGTAAAGAAAGAGGCTTGGTAGAACATTTACTGGAGTTGTTTGGGAATACCAAAAATATTCAAAACTGATATGTAATTTTGAAGAATTTCCTCCTAAGAAAGGGAGCTATGGGTATAAGTTGGATTTCCACTTGTAGAATTAAATCCCAGTTCCTCTAAAATACAATGTATATATAATGAACCTTACAAACAAAGATAATGTTGTTACCTGCTTTGTCAGCATGGACCAGTACGTACTGATCGTGTAATCTATCTAATTCTTTTTTCACGTCTGAATTATTGAATACAGAATGATAGATGGTTTTCATACTGCCCCTCAATCTTTAAATGCAAGATTTTAACATATATCTGATACATTTAATCCATTCTGACAAAGTGTTAAGGTCTTCTTTTTCATGTCTGACCCAAAGCCTGGAGTAATCCTCTACAGATTCCATAATATTTATGAAATTCCGACGCCAGTTGAAGGATCGGGGTTCCCTATACTTAAGACCTTTTAAAATTAATGATCTAAGGTCCTCATTATTAACTATATTTACGTCACCAGTAATAACGTGTTCAGCAGAACATAGTTATAGGGTGAAGAAGAACATGAACACGATGGAGGATTATGTTTCAAATATTCGATATCCAGGCCCTATAAAGTTTTCTTGTAATTAAAAAGTTTGGAAGCAATAGTCGATTTATTTTTGTAGGAAATACAAGGTGTAGTCTTTTAACTTGAAATATGGTGGAATACAGGACTGGACCCTTTTGTGATTAAGAATATTACTTATATTAACCGCGTCAATCCCTTTTTTGGCATATTGAAGTATAAGGGAATAACGGATTGTTTTAGCTGCATTTTCTTCAGTTAAACGTGGCGGTCTAAAAAACCTATGATTTGCAATATCCATAATCACAGATCCGAGCCTATATTCTGGTGTTGAGGAATCAAGAAAGGGACTTTCCTTGATCTTTTCAAGAAGACTATTTCAAAGTTTCAAAGAGACAGAGTAAAGTTTGGTGCGAATATGATGTAGACCTGACTGTTGATTTACGTAAGGTAGTAATGAATCAAAAGAGACATGCGAGATTGCTGACACAAGAAATAGCACTACATAGACACTACACGATGTTTCCAGGAATATTGGTTGAATGATTGATTGTATGTTGTTTTAAGTCCTATTCCAGAATTTTTCACTCATATAGAGACGTCAGAATATACAAGTGAAGGGCTTAAAATTTTGACCTTTACTCGGCACTCATGGCCATTAATCAGTGAGGGATCTTTATCGTGCCAACGTCTGCCTAGACACGGGGCCTCGGTTTTTAAGGTCTCATCCGAAGGACCCGCAACTTTCACTTCAAAGTGCCGAGCGCATGGCGAAAGAACAGTTGTTACCCATTTTCTTCGACTTGGGTCAGTCGCGGCCGAGATTCGAACTCACGACCTCCCGATCACGAAGAGAGCGCTCTACCGACAGAGCTACCGTGAACGGTAAGAACATTTATGATTAGATAGCAAACAAAGAAATACATGAGATCGGATTACAGTGATAAAAATATTGTATATATGTAGAGATACAAAATGATCATAATGCAACATTTAAACCTCGTATTTATTCACAATTATCCAGAATTCTACTGGTGTCAAATCATCCAAAAATTCAATCATACATAACCAGGCATTTTTCTTTCAACCTTAGACTAATAATTATTTAATGCTATAAATATTTATAGGTATTAGCATGAAAACAAACATTAAGATAAAAGGAAATCCATAATTTTAGCCGCCTTGATCCCTCATTTTGGTTTTTTGAAAGAACGATGTATGAAAATAACCACAGATGTAGGAATGTTAGGGTAACAAAAGGAAATGTTAGGGAACATATGCTTTAGGTCGTAACGATGGAGAAAATTGAAACAAAATCATAAAATTCAGACAAAAACAAATGTCTAATGTTCATGCTATTACTTGAAAAAAAAAG
Source organism: Saccostrea echinata (assembly GCF_033153115.1). Classification (NCBI taxonomy): domain Eukaryota; kingdom Metazoa; phylum Mollusca; class Bivalvia; order Ostreida; family Ostreidae; genus Saccostrea; species Saccostrea echinata. Next base: position 1,519,200 of record NW_026889811.1, read on the forward strand.
AAAAAAAAAAAACAAACGAACAAACAAACAAAAACACGAATTCCAAAAATCCTCTAGAGAAATCCAAACATTGAATTATTTGCCTACAGATTTCTTCTTTGCCATAAAAACATTGCTTTTTGCCATTAATATTGCATTAAGATATCGGAATTATCGCTCAGACTGACAACTACAAAGAATTTCAAAATACATTTCTTTGCAGTGTTGGGACATATATCAGGTGTGTGACATAAGAATTATCATGCCAAAAAAAATTTCATATTCTTTTAAAATAATAAGCGAAAAAATGCTATTGAATAAGCTTCCTATATACAAAACAAATTCAAGTTATTACAGGAAGTATATTTTTCTATTTTTAACTGTATCTGAGTTAAAGGTATAAAATATAAGATACACATGGAAAAATTTCCTCTTAAGATCTCGATCTCTGATAGAGAGGTACATGTACAACACGGAATTGTCAGAAAAAGTTTGCCGGAATCTAAAGTAGTGATGATAGATTCTTTATATTTCTTTCAAACTTTTGTGGTGATTCTCTCTCAGACCACTAATGATATCCATCGTTGTGGGTGAGTGGCATTTTACCTAAGAACTTGATATCATATTGATATATTATATGAATATTCATAATATGACAAAACCACAATTGGCCATATACTTGTATATAAGAATAACATACTAAAAACGGATGAATTACAAACTCAATAAGGTACCTTAAAAATATTTTGCTAGACGAAAAGTTTGTTTTGAAAGAGGTTTTGTATCGTTTTTAAGAGGAAACATCTTAATATTGAAAGAAATATTGCAAATATTTCTTTTTCTTTCAGACCCAGCATTTGTTGTTCAGACTACTATATGAAAGGCGAGTCATGCCAAAGTAAAGTACCATAATATTTATAATTTCAAAAAAAAAAATATAGAAGATTTAAATTTTAAAGTTGTACTTTCTTTACGTCAATTTTACAACCTTTTATAAACATCACTTTGATATTGAATATATTCATAATATTTAATAAATAAAGTCATAAACTAATATTAAAAGTTTGTGAAGATGGGACATATGGTACAAACTGCAGTGAAGTTTGTCAAGGAGGTTACTTTGGGCGTTTGTGTAAATCAGAATGTCCCACATCTTGCATGTTTACTTGTAATAAAGTAACAGGAAATTGTAACCATCAAGCACCTGCTGGTAAGTATGTATTAAATTATAAAGAAAAGCAATTATATGTAATATAACTGTTAGTATAAAAAGTTTCAAACCTGCATTACTGAATAAACGTTTTCTCCATTTTGAACAGACTGATAATTATAATAATCAAAAATATGTTTGTAGCTGACAACAGTTTGGAGAGTTTTCTTAAGAATAATTCATGGATTATTGTTACTGGTACTTCAACGCTGATGATTATGTCCTTTGGGTGTATTGCATTTCTTTTCTGTCATCATATACGGTAAGATGCGACGATACCATAAATGCTGTCTAGCATCTACTATATTACCGCGCTAAGATATAATTAAAATATTTCAAGTTTAGCATGAATGTGTATAAATCTATTTCAGCAAAAGAAAAGACATACCATTGATAGCAGGTAGTTTTTATCATTCACATATAATATATTAAAATGCAATTCATCTAAGAATATAATCATTGAATGCTGTAGACACATGCTGTGTCATCATTAAAATCTGTCAATTTTATTTCTCTATAATTGCAGAAACTAAGCAAAGAAATTCAGAACAAGAATCTGTAAGACAAGGAAAATACACTCCACGTCGATCACAGAAAATTCTGAAAAGAAACGAAGTTTCACTAATGTTCAGAGATGAAGATTCTGGTAGAAACAAGAACCTCAAACAATTAATAGAAATCAGTACTGATATTAAAGAATGCACACTAAATAGTATTCCAGATGACAGAAATGAAGTACATATTGGAAATACACATCTTAGCGATAGGAAACACAAATATTGGTACAGCTTAGCAAAGAAATTCGAAATAACAGATGAAATTGATATTAGTCAGGAATTTTCGGATGATGAGGATGTCTTTGATAGTGACAATGATGTTGAATATGACAGCATGAGTGTTGAATAGAGATTTCAGATATAAAGTCAGAGTGAAGCAGTAGAATGTTTGACGAGTCTGTGAACTGAAAGAGAGAATTTAACATTTCTTTACAAATTCGTTCTGTGCTATATGAATAAGTTATTCTGAGGGAAGAAAAGGAAATATTAGAGCCTCTCAAGCACAGGTACATCGAAGGGCAGTATCTTTTTATCCACAAATGTATTGCTTATCGTTTTATGACCTTTACAGTGAGATACTTTAACCTCATGTATAAACAGTAATATATCTTTCCATAGGCATTTTTCTTCTATTTATATAAAATATATTGAAAAGATCACGTGGTTTTACACAACTCTTATTAAGGAATAAAACTTTTAATTTTCCTGTACTATGTTTCCTTGTCAGAGTCGCTCTTCCTCTTCCAGTTGCTTTGTGACATGAGTCTCTTGGTGCAAGGAAAAAGGTTCAAATACAGGAGAAAATAAAATGTGTATTTTAGATACAAAAACATAACTTTAAAACCAAAGATAGATTATGAAAGTCACAAGTAAAATAAAATTTAAAACATAAGAGCACATAAGCCCAAAGTTTTTAAAAATGCTTATGGCCGTTTTAGATTGAAAGATTTTTATGCTTGGTATATAAATATTTCACTTTCTGTGGCATAAAATTGTCAACACATATATTTTGAATTCTATACATAAGCGCTAAAGCTTTCTAAATAATCAGAACCCTAAGTAATGTCTCTGAAGTACTTTTTTCTTGGTAACATCCGGATCAATAACAGGAACAAGGGAGATAGAAGAATGAAATATATGGAGATAGCGAACAGTATTCAAGCTAAAAAGTCCATTAAACATTACAAAATAGGAATTAGCAAGCAAGGACCTCCAAACAATCAGAGGTGGGATCAGGTGCCATGGAGGAGTGAGCATCGCCTGCCAACCGGTCACACCCGCCATGTGCTCCTTGTCATGATCGGGAAATAATGGAAAAATCCGTCGACAATTCAGTGTGTAAATAATGGTCTTACAATTAGTATGAAAAATGTCAGTCAGCATTTGACTTACTGATAAATTGTATTTGCTGACAAGGTCATTTAGCGACAAAAGAACTTACGAAATATTCTTGTTTCATCAACTTGTTTGTCAATAATTTACCTCGTTTTAGAAATTGTTCATACGTAGAACATGCTCTCAACTGAGAGATATAAACCCATTATGCAGGTGATGAAGGTAAATTGCTGCATAAGTAAGGAAAGTTGACGATTGAAAAGTGAAGTCATCACGTTTATCATAAAGCTTGTTTGTTAGATAATTATTAACGTCTCTTTCTATTAAAATATCCAAATGTGAAACGATATGTCAGACTTTGTGGTATCTTTTATTTCAAGCTCTCTGGGGTGTTAACGAGTCGACATATGAATGGAAGTAACTATTGTTAATTGATAACACTTCGTCGATTTAACTAAATGTTGAGTTGAAGGCCACAGCGAGTGTTGTCTTCTTCTAATCTACAATGTATAAATTTTGAATAAATTCTGCTACATATGAATACAAAAATAAGTCTGCGAATAATGGGACGCAATTGGTACAAATGGGAATTCCTACAGATTGTTGTAAGACCTGGTCTCCGAAAACCACATAGATATTGTCAATCAGAAACTCAAGCATCTCTTAATATCAACTTCAGAGTACTTGTTTATACAATCAGAATGTTTTTCAACAAAACAATTTTGCAAATAACCAATGACAAGTTAAGCTACCATTTTTTTTTTATCAAAAAAGCAGCTGTCAATGATGTCAAAAATGCCTGGACTCTAATTTATCATGGGGAATGGTTGCATACAGAGTTGAAAAAAATTGTATGTTATTGATTTTGGTAAAATTTTGTGATTTCAAATTTTCCAAAAGTTCCTTTACAATTTTTAAGTATGAATAAAGAAGTGTAACTGATTGACAAAAGTGTAACTAAAAGAACACTGAAATTATATGAATAAATGGCAACTGAAATGTCACTGAAAGACTCCTTTAATATGTGACTTTGAGTGATGTTTCAGTAGCCATTTATTTACCATTCAACCACCATTCTGTCGTTGTCATGGGGTAATTTCATTCTGTGAATATGAAAATATGACAGAGGAACAAAAAAAAAAAGAATCAATATGATCAGTTTATTTCTCCAATTTATTCTTTTACAGAGGCTGCAAGTCTCATAAGTCAAGTAATAAATGTATTCAAACAATGGTACCTCTGATGCTCCTTTTTCCTTCTTAAAAACTGTTATCCTTTTCTTTTTTGCTATTGAATTGTAATGCCAATTTGAAATGAAATTCAGTCCTTCCCCATAAGGAAAAGAATTTCCTCTTGGAAATTTTTCAATGTCCTTGTTTGCTTTTTAGATTGCTTTAATGGCTACATATTAACAAAACAATCAGCCAGGCTTAATTACACTTCATTTGGAATTAATGTGATTTATACAGTTATTTTGATTCGTGGGAATTTTAAAGCATATGTCCCTTTAACATGTAGTGTTTTTTTTTTTTTAAATAAAATGTTTTTATATCTGATTATAATTGCTTTTTTTTAATAAACATGAAGCAGAGTCATGTTTTTATTTTTGGGTCTTTAAAAATTATAACATATATCCAGGCCTATGATAGTGGATGCAGAAGGTAAGGCATATTATATATATTAGCTTAGTTTGAACATATTTTATTGCAATAAATATATACAATAGGATTGGGCACAAGTTCTAAAAACTTAATTCGCCCTCTCCCTACATGTTATATCACAAAAAATTCAATCAGTCGAGTCCAACAGCATGTACAAAGTAAATTAACTCACAACATAGAAACATATACTGCTAAATTATTATTTATACACATTTTTAGAAAAATCAATTAAATCTGCCTGAATGCTGAATATAAGATTGAACAATAGAGAAGAGATATTCATTTTCAGCAATACTGAGTGAAGTATCCCCCCAGAGTAAAGTATGAGTGTCAACAATATGAACTTTATTAAATCTCAAAAACTTATCGAAGAAATCTTTCCTGGCCTCAGTGTAATTAGGACATGAGAAAAAATAATGATGTGTGTCTTCTACCTTACCACAAGAGCATAATGGACTAGATATTATGTTACACCTATAAAGATCAATGTTTAGCACACAATTGTGTCGGAGTCTAGTGTGCAGTATATTGTAGCGTCTTTTTCCAAAACTGAAATAAGGCGGGGCTATTGTTATTTTTTGTGTGATTTTACTTTCAAAAGCAGATAAGGAGCTCGAGAGTCTGAATTCCACTCGTTTACTACAGTTGGTACAAATGATGATTTGTATGTTTGCAGTCTACAGACGGGTATTTTATAATTTTGAGAGTTTCTTGTTGTATACGCGGAAACATTACATCGCGTTTCAGGTATAATTTCACGTAGATAATCAGGAAATAAATTATAATGAATTTTATACATGGTATTCAATCTCTGAATCTTGCGTCTATCAATGAGCGGTTCCCAGCCTGTTTCAAAGTACAAAGAGTCTCTAGATGCAATTAAGGTCAAGCCAGTAACAATCCGTGCTGCGTGTAGTTGCAATTTCTCTAATTTTTCAAAGGCGATAGCTAGACAACCACCCCATACAACTGAAGCGTATTCGAGCTGAGGGCGGATAAATGAAGTATTCATGAGTGAAAGAGTCATTCGATTTATTTTAAATTTAAGTTTTTTTAATAGACCAATTTTTTTGTATGCATTAGACAGTAAGATTTCAATGTGAGTTGACCAACTTAAGTTATATGAAAAAGTTACCCCTAAATGTTTATGAGTTTGAACATATTCTAATTGGCTATCTTGGAATAGGAGTTTGGGAGGTTCTATGTTTTTTCTTGTGCTAAAAAATACAACCTTAGTTTTGGATGGATTAAATTTTAGTAACCATTTGTTTGACCACTCTTCAAGAGATAAAAGATCATTATTCAGATTACTTTCTATAGATTTAACACATTTAGATGCGTACTGCAAACTGTTATCATCAGCGAATAATCTACAAAAGCTTGACATCTTGTCAGATACATCATTTACATAAATTAAAAATAATAATGGACCTAATACAGAGCCTTGTGGAACGCCGGCATATAAGGAAGCCAAAGGGGATACCAATTCTTTGTAAATAACTCTTTGTGTTCTATTTTCTAAATAACTTTTTAACCAAAAGTACATATTACTCTCTATGCCATACATGTTTAGCTTAAACAAGAGCCCTTTGTGCCAGACACGGTCGAAAGCCTTAGCTAAGTCACAAAAAATCATACAACTGGATTTACCATCATCAATATTTCTAACAATATTATCGTATGTTTCTAACAATTGATTAACCGTAGAATGACCAGGCAAGAAACCAGCATGGTATTTGTAAAAAATATTATTACAATGAAAGAAGTTATACAAGTGTTTAAATACAATACGTTCCATGACTTTACCAACACAACTTAACAATGAAATAGGTCTATAGTTTGAAAACAGCTGGATCGTCTTTTTTAAAGAGAGGAATAACATTAGCTAATTTCCATTTTTGAGGAAAAACACAGTCTTTCAATGAGCGATTAAACAGTAAACATAGAGGTTTGACAACAGTAAGTTTTGTTGATTTTAACATTTTATGACTAATACAGTCTTCTCCAATGGCTTTGTTAACAGGTAATATAGATAAAATATCAAACACTTCTTGTTCAAAAATAGAAATATTGTCAAAAACACTATCACACTTAGTAATTTCTTTAGGTAAATCAGACTTATCATCATCAACACTGGTAACTGAAGCAAAATAATTGTTAAGTACTGTTATCTTATCTACATCAGAAAAAGCAAAATTGACATCACCAGATGCAGATGTGTATTGTAAAGGAGGAATGTCTGTAGTTGATTTAGTTTTAAAAGTATCTTTAAGAAGTTTCCTATAAAGGTTAGGATTATTTTTACTGGAATCAACGAGTTGTAACTCGAGAGTATTTTGATAATTTTCAATAGCATGTTTTTTCATGTTGTTAAACTTGTTTCTGATACGCTTAAAATTATCCCAATCGAGCTGTTTATTACTTTTTTGTGTTTTTCGTCTTAATCTATTTTTTCTCGATGGGTTTTCCTTAATAATGAGTCAAACCAATGTTTGTCTTTAGGTCTTATAATAACTGATTTTTCAGGTACACATTCCCTTACGAGATCTATATATTTGGTTGTAAACTTTTCGGTAGCTTCGTCAACTGATTCAGCATTACAGATAAGATTTTTCCAGTCGGTAGTTTAGATTAAAGTATTAAGTTTTTCCATATTAGCATTTTTATAATCCCATATTTTCCTTACATAAGATTGACTTTTAATGATACTTGATTTTAAGAAGACGTATGTCGCTTTGTGATCGGTTAGTGTATTGTCTGTGTCTATCACGCCTGAGTGGAGTGCTACAAGGTCTGGGCTGATCAAAACTGGGTCAATAAGTGTGTTCGAAGTGTTGGTAATTCGTATATATATATATATATATATATATATATATATATATATATATATATATATATATATATATATATATATATATATATATATATATATATATATTTGTGGTATCCCTCTATTATATAAACATACAGAGAGCAAATATCTTCATACCTGTATGAAGTTTTTCGAAGGTCATATTTCATTACGTGAACTAATCACACAGCGCAGTAATATCTACCTGCTCTACTTAGCAATATAGCATGTTTTTCATGCATAAAAATGTACAAAATACGCAAGTAAAATAACAATCATTTTATTTACAATGTATACGAGTAATTAATACAGTTCTTGATCGATTTTACTTAGAGAATACAAAACTACGTGTTTTAAGTTTCACGTCTGAGCTGCATAGTCTCAACTTTTACCTTTATTTTTCTTGTAGACCTCTGAATGCTATAATTTTTTTTCATTAAACTTTACTTACAATAAATTTGAAAATTTGTTGGAAAATATCAGTGTAATGCAATTACGCCACAAACATCTGACAAACACTGCACTTCGGAAGTTCGATAGGCACACCTCCATCATCTGATCATCGAGATCGTTGTTCTAAGCTGTCGCCAGTGTCTCTGTGTCAACATCATAAATATGCTTTACTGAAATCGTAGATTTTATGTTTCTGATCAAATTTTTCTACTTGATTTCAAGTTAACTGGTCCGGACAAGTGTCTCCGTCCATCCTTCTCCGACCGAAATTCCTCCAACTTTTCATTATCAAACAACGGACGTGTTTCTTGTGTTTTTTAACATCGAATATGGATTCTCATGAATACAAAAATTCCCAGACACCAATATGCTCACTATAATTGATCACAGGTAGCCTTTCACAGAATATTCCCTTCGAAACATAATCCATTGCCATATGAAGTTGAAGCGTAAACGCTTTTCTAGCCGATTTACACCTTGCGTATTTTGTCAAAATCTACGACGAACAGTTAGTGCAATATTTATATTCGATTATATTCGATTGTCCGTCTCAAATGTATATATAAGTAATAAATAACAAGTTTAAAAACTTCATTGGGAAATGAAGTGGGTCGGTACGTGATCAAATCTTCTGAGAAGGCCTTCGCCCTTTACAGGTTTTGATCACGTGAACGACCCACTTCATTTCCCAGAGAAGTTTTTAAACTTGTTATTTATTTCTTAAATTTATATATAATTTCTTATTTTGCAAATAAATTCATTTGAATAATCAAAATACAGCTTAGCTATGAAATAATTATTAAAAATGTAGATCTTAATGTCAAATGATAGGAAATCCTGAACAAGATGAGTTCCTTAAGAGGGGCTTAGATTGGTAAAATATGCTCTTGTACTTCTTGATTTATGCCTCAACTTCTCCAATTTTTTTAAGACCAGATGATGTTCGTTGTTGTTACAATGAATACTTTGATCCTGAGAACAAGACGTGTAGAGGTCCAGTATATCCATACATTATATATTGAAAATAAAGACAACCAAATTATTTAAATTGCCCTGTCCTATGCATTCGTTTCCCACTGAGCCATTCTTTTCATTTTTAGAATGCAAACCTGGGAGAATAGGATGGGATTGTAATAAACCTTGTGTCCTGGGCTATTATGGAATGTTGTGTAGATTGTCCTGCACGTGTGACTCTCTTTATTGTGACCCAGTAGTTGGATGCCTTTCAACATCCACAAATCGAAGCGGAGCTACATTCTCAGGTTTGATACATTTATTTTTTACTACTGTTTATCATTGTAACATTAACGTTATATCCATGGTGTTGAGACTGCGAGAATATAATTCTGTTTTCAACAACAACAGTAACAGTCAATAAATGTTCTCCTTCTCACTATAATATTCCATAGGGTACAGTTGGGAGAAACCCAAACACATTGATTCATCCGACTCAACAACAAAACATGGAACACTCAGCTTGTCTGCAATAGCACATCAAGGAACCACGTCTGCCCTAGCATCCTCGACTAAGAACATGTATAATTTAAAACTGTTGAAAATTTAAAAAGGATCAATGTTGAAATATCATTTTTAAAATTATAAAACAATATTAAAACGTATATATTTTGGATGTATAGGTCCTCAGAGAAAGGGAAAAGAGAGCTTAATTATGGTAAACATAATAAGAAAATTAAAATTTATTAAAAACTTTTTAAAAATCTAATTAAAAACAACCTTAACGTATTCAGATTACATTGAATAGATGTGCCACCATAACAATACTATATTTTAATTTTTTTTCTTTTAACTGAAACTAGACCCTATCACGAAGAGAGCAGTAACAGAAATAGTTACACCTATACCTGCAGGAACCAAACAAAGAGCAAACACAACCAAAGGTCGCTCTCTCTCTCTCTCTCTCTCTCTCTCTCTAATATTATTGTCATTCATTTCTTCGAAAGATATTTGTTTTACTTGAAATCTTGTATCTCATATACCTACGACAGATGTGAAGGGTCAAACACTGGAGCTTAAAGTCACGTCTTGGAAACATGATTTGATAGCCAATCCCTACCGTGCGTATTAGTGATAAAATTATCTGAAATTATCAAAATGCGAAAAGAAGATTGTTTTTACAAAACCTTATAATATATAATTCATCTAGCCCATACAAGTCTGAGGAAGTTTTATTTTTACTAGTAAACTGCGTATTTCATTGGATGCAATAAAAGCATCAAGTCTGTTTACAATACAGACAACATATTTAATTTGCAGTATAAAGCAAAAATATTTTCTAAGACATTTCATTGATATGTATTTAGATCAAATGGTGAATAGTAAAAGTAGTGGTGAGGTGATAAAACAGATATCTACGCACCTACAGTTGATGAGTGTTTCCTTATTTCTGATTGTGAGCTGTGTCATCATTTTAATTCTACTCCTTTTGTATGTAACAAGTACTGTTTTATTTTATTTTTGTCTGTTTGTTGTTTGGTTGGTTCTGTTCTTTTTTCCATTTTTAAATTATTTTAAGAAGGGATTCTTTACGACCTTTTAAAGAAGCTTCATATTCATATGATTGTTCCTTTTTTTCCTAACTTGATTTCTTTATATGAAACTGCTGTTTGTACTCTATATAAAACATTTTTTCTCTTAAATCATTGCAAGAAATAGAAGAAAAAAAAAATGTGTGTATGGTTCTTTACAACTTGTATTAAAGTATTATTGCTTTAAGGTGTCATTGAAAATTTTCCACTGATTTTATAGGTATTACACGTGGAAGCGTACCAGGAAAACGGAATTCCCTATCGGTATGTTTTATATGACTATATAAGATTATATGTCCACTCTAGGACACTTGATCCTACTTCAGATGTTTCCTATAGATCGTGTATTAGCCTGTTCACAATTTGTATGGTTCATTAGATTTGTGAGATCTATTACGTTTAGCTATCTGAACCTTCCTTTGTGACAATTTAGCTTTTTCACGAACTGTAACCGATTTTTAATAAACGATGTTAAAAGTACCTTTAAACTGCTGCGCTAGTTATTATATGATTATTGTACATTTATGAAATGAAAGCATGCAGAATTTCTGCTACATTTTCTGTTGTTTAGGATTAAAACAGTTGTATACAAACAACATGAATAATGTGCATTCCATGGGTACTATGGAGCTTGGATATACTCGTTTGTCACGTCATGTTAGAAGTGGAAGACAGTCTGATTACAGTACTCCACAAATTATTGATTTGGAATCATATACGAGCACTGTTTGATATGATTCAAGAAGGACCTAGCATGGAAAAAACTCACAAGATAGCATTGGGAAAAAGTATGACTAAACGATGTCACAGGCTGTGGAAATGTAGCTGATGGAAATGTGTTGCATCAAAACATGTGCTCTTTGACATTGTCTTACACTAACTAACTGCAGTAAATACTGGACAATTTAAAAAAAAAAATCTCCCTTTTTGAAAATTTTATAAAATATTGATACTGTTTGATTAATTAATTGTTGTTTTACGTCCCTTAAGATATTTTTTTTATTCACATAAGAAATCATCAAGTACAGGTAAAGGGTTTTATAGTTCGACCTCACTCAGCGCTCAAGGTCATCAAGCAATGGTGCTTTATTGTGACATCTCTCACACTGCCTGGTGCTTGGTCAAGAAACAATCACTACCTATATTATTTGTTGGATGAAGCGCTGGAAACAGTATTCAAACATGGAACTCCCGATCCTAAAACGAGCTCTCTTCCACCAGGCTTCCGCTAAATCATACAAAATAATTATATATTCTGATGTGGATACTTTAAAACTCCAACTTCCCTTACTTATGTAGCTAACACCCTTATCACCTGCATGTGTGGTTTATGTCTCTCATTTGATTCGATACACAAGAGCATGCTCTACGTAAGAACAATTTATAAAACGGGGCAAACTATTGACAAACAAGTTGATGAAACAAGGATATCAACAGTCTCGTTTAAAGTCATCATTTCGCAAGTTTTACGGTCGATACAATGACCTTTTCAGCAAATACAACATATCAATAAGTCAAATGCTGACTGATGTTTTTCATACTTATACATTGAACTGTCTACGATCATGAGAAGGAGCACATGGCGGATGTGACCGGTCGGCAGGGGGTGCTCCTGATGCACCTGATCCCACCTCTATATTTTCATGTGCGTGTTTGCTCTGCTCCAAATTTGCATCGTTTCATTGGACTTTCGAGATTGAATACTGTTTGTTATCTTCATAATTAATTCTTAAAGACAACATACTTTAAAGAAATCAAAAACCCATCAAAAATATATTTAAAAACCCCTTAAGAAAAAGAATTTGATAGTTGAACATCATTAAGTACTATGCTTAATCATTAAATCGAATTCAGTCCCAGTTAAGCTTTTGTTATGATCTCATACATCATATCTCCTGATGCCTGCTACTGTGACGGCATACCGGGTTAAATTATCATTCCGATCGCTGTGTTAAACCTTAGATGTTAACGTACATAGTGGCTGCTTTTTCGCTTCAAATTTTGACCTATATACTCGGCACTCGGGGTCATTGAGCAGTGAGGGATCTTTTTCGCGCCTGTACCTTATGACTGCGACACGGGACCTCGGTTTTTACGGTGTCATCCGAAGGACCGGTCTCCACGTCCCACGGTGAGACTCGAACCTGCGATGCAAGGATTATCTCCTTCTTCCGCGACTCAAGAGCGAACGTTCTAACCACTGCGCCACGCTGGCGACCATGGCAAATATAAATATGAAATATGTTTCGTCTCGTATATTTCTGTGATATGATAACAAGGACGTTCCAACAATAGAAAGAGGAAGAGGACATTGCATATACTTAACAAGATAAAATAGATCAGTTAAAATGAAGAAAATACAAAGTTTTATGTTTTAACGAAGACATTATTAGTGAAGTTATGGTTGAAGCATGTTAAAAATTGATTTGTTTCTCATTAGTTTGAACTCTTAAATCAATGTGAACAGTGACAGTGATCAATCTTATAAATCCAGTAAACTAATCGTGAACATAGCAAAAACACGGATGCTTAGAAATTCCAGAGGTGGGATCAGGTGCCTTGGAGGAGTAAGCATCTAAAGTAAACAAATCATGTTATATTCTAAAACATTATTTCTACATTAGTTTCAATTTTAATAGAATTTACATGTATTTTGTTTGCGAGAGCGTGATTTCATTTGAAAATATTGTTGATTCATAATCAGAAATATTTTTTCTCTCTTTTCGTAAATATACACTTATTCTGTAAATTTTTATTATAACATCTATGTTTTTCTTTTCATAATTATATCATTATTTGCAGCCTAATTTGAATAAAATAAATGTTACAAACTACTGTATTATAATACATTTTATTTCGATATATTTTGGAGAAATGTCTAGAAAAAAACAGACATTCAAACGTATAGTCTGTACAATAAGCTTTTAAACGTTACATTTAAGGATATACGCAACGTACTTTAACTACTGATACTTTTTCAAGGTTTTCTTAATTTAAGATTATAATGCTATCAGATGTTAGTAGACCAGCATGCATTACCATGGGTTTTGAAAAGATAAAATTGTTGTAAAATTTAAAAAAAAAAAAAAAAAAAAAAGTATTTTACATATATTCTAGATGTTTTGTTTATCCAAACTTGGTTTAAAAGAAGTGTAAAAAGCATATATAGACATTGAATATAGCACACAGTTCTTTTAAGTATTGGAACTCTTCAACTCCAGGGAAATGACAATAAAGTTCAAACAACGTTGCATATGTCCTTAAATAGTGACATATTTGTTTCTTCATAGATAAAGTGCATGATGGGTAAAATACCTGTTATGAAATGGTGCTTATTAATACCTATACTATCAAACAATCGTGGAGCATCGGGTGCTTTAAACTGGTAAGAAAAAAAAACTATCCAGTTTAATTCCTTTTTTGTGCATTATGCCTTATTTTTAGTTCTGAACACTTTTTTTTTTCAAAAATATAGCTTTAAAAACAGAAATATCTTTATTTATTTTAGGGACAATACCATATGTGGTTATAATTATTATTTTGATAAGCACAGTGACAAAATGAACAAACCTTTTTTTATTCATGTTACTGATTTAATACTTTTTCAATCTTTTTGAATGAGTATAAATATTTCTGAAATTTAACAAAGTTAACCGAGAAAGTTATTAAGACGCTGAATAAAACACATAAACTGAACCTAGAAATACATTGTAAAAGTAGTTTTTCAGTTTTGCTGTAATATTATTTGATTTTATATAGAGTGTCCATTAGGAAGGTTTGGTGTGAACTGTACACAACAATGCACATTAGGTTTCTACGGCCATCTCTGCACTAGTCCCTGCGAGTGTGAAGCACAGATATGCCATTATGTTAATGGATGTCCTAACGGTATTACACATACATCAATGTTATTTTTCTATACTCGAAAATTACAAGTTTACTTAGTTTAAAAACAATTTAGATTAAAACAGTTACTTAGATTTAAATCCTTGTAATATGAACCTCACTCTTTATTCACTTAGAGATGACTAATAAAGTTACAAAAAGGACTCTCAGTGTAAAAAGGGTACTGCAATAGCTTTACCTTTAATATCTCCACAAACTTTACAGGTACAACAAAGGTGAAACAACGGATAACAAAAGTAGCAGGTGAATCTGGAACTCTTTTAGAAACAACCACGAAAAAAACGGAATCTTCACAAAACAGTAAGAAAACGGTATTGAAGTATTGCTCTCAAAACTCTGTCTAATGTCTGTATACGTGATGTACTTCAAAACTTCGTCATGTTATTCATGATATATATGGAGATAGCGAACAGTATTCAAGCTCAAAAGTCCATCAAATAATACAAAATAGGAGTAGAGCAAACACGGACCTCCAACACATCAGAGGTGGGATCAGGTGCAATGGAGGAGTGAGCATCCCCTGCCGATCGGTCACACCCGCCGCGTGCTCCTTGTCAGGATCGCGAAATAACTGAAAATCCGTCGACAATTCAGTGTGTAAATAATGGCCTAACAATTAGTAGGAAAAACGTCAGTCAGCATTTGACTCAATGATCAATTGTATTTACTGACAAAGTCTTTATATCGACCATAGAACTTACGAAATGATGACTTTTAACGAGACTGCTTATATTATTGTTTCATCAACTTGTTTGTCAGTAATTTACCTTGTTTTAGAAAATTTACATACGAGGGCTATTCATTAAATAATGACACTAAATGTACTCCTGTTAAATTTTACACTTTATTGAATTGGACCATCTCTTGAAATGTTTAATGTCTTCCATACTATTGATTTGACACGTAGTCACAACCTATTTATAAAGCAATTTTCAAAGAAAGCATCTTTTTCGGACCCACCCTGAGGACACTGTTAATATGAAGACAGAAGGAAAGTCCCGAAAGGACATTTTGAACATCAGGTCTTATATTAAGTATCGCTTTCTAATGAATATTACGGGAAAAGAAATTTTCAAAGAACTCGTGTCATTATATGGAAACTCTGTTGTGTCTATCAAAACCGTTTATTGATGGATAAAGCATTTCAAACTTGGTAGGGAGTCAGTTGAAAATATCAAACAGCCCGGAAGGCCAAGATCAGTTCTCAATGAGAAATCAGTTGCAGCAGTAAAAATCATTATCGACAGAGACGGCAGAGTGACCGTGAAGCAGATTGCCAAGAAGCTGAACATTTCATCGGGTAGCATTTTTAAGATTTTAACAGAACTTTTAGGAGTCAGGAAAGTATCTGCGAGGTGGATCCCACACATTTAAAATGATGAGCAAAAAAGAAAGCGATTGCAAATTTCTCGAAAACTATTGAAAATTTACGGAAAATGTGATAAAAGACGTCTACATGAAATTGTTACGGGGGATGAAACTTGGCTACATTTTTATGAACCTGAGAGAAAACTGGGAAACAAAATATGGCTACTTAAAGTAAACGACCTACCATTGCAAAACGCGGCAAGACAGCAAGGAAGGTTTTGTATGCAATCTTTTTTTGATTCTAACGGGGTAGTCGCTCAAATTCAAATTAAAAAGGGCAGAAGTGTTACTAAAGTTGTTTACGTGAAAAAGATATTGTCTGAGGTACAAAAACATTACAAAAACAGAAGACCAAAGTCAGGAATGAGGGGGATCAAGCTTTTACATGATAATGCTCCAGCACACACTGCAAAGTGCACACAAGATTTCTTCTGTGAAAATTGAATACAGCAACTGAATCATCCCCCTTATTCACCAGATTTATCCCCATGTGACTTTTTCTTATTCCCTAAATTGAAAAAAATGCTATCTGGACGGCATTTTCATTCCCGTTCTGCATTAGGTTCAGCGATGTATCAGTGTCTAAAGAGTATACCTCTTTCGGAGTATAGAGGCGAGTTCCAAAGCTGGATAAAACGACTTCAAAGATCTGTTGAAGTAAAGGGTGATTATTTTGAAGGAATGTAAATAAAATAGAAAATAATACTATGTGATTTCTTACCGTATTGAAGAAGTCTCACAATTTAATGAATAGCCCTCGTATGTAGAGCATTCTCTTGGGTATCGAATCAACTGAGAGATATAAACCCCGTATGCAGGTGATGAAGTTATATTGCTGCATAAGTAAGGGAAGTTGACGATTGAAAAGTTAAAGTCATCACGTTTATCATAAGGTTTGGTTGTTAGATTACCATTAACGTCTTTTTCGAGTAAAATATCCAAATGTGAAACATATGTGTCAGACTCTGTGTGTTATAATATGAAATTTGCTCAGACATTATACATGCAAATATTTCATATTTTTGTAAAAGCAGCCAAGTATTTCTCTTTCAATGAATAATACATTGTTTGAAATACATTCAGCTTGGAGTATGTTTGGCAGAATAATGTTATATATAATTTCAGCAGTGGTTTCATCTCTTAAAAAATTAAATAAGCAAATTCGAAGGCTCCTACAAAGATGAAGCATTGTCGTTTTTGTCATATTCCAAACTGAGTAAGGATGTCGATGGTAGTTTACTTACTGATTTACACGTTAATGTTCATTTAGATAAATACATAAGAAACAGCCAAAGGTTGTCTTTATTCTTGGTATGTACTACATTTTAAAAGTACATAAGTATACAACTTTCTAATAGTATATTCGATAGATATATATGTATTTCTCAGGGAAAAAATATGAAAGAAAATATGATCGAAATGAAGTTTGCATTTTATTCTCTTTTCACTAGTAGGCTAAGGAAATCAAACTTACTATCCATACACTGATCATTTGAATGAATATTGTATATCATGTCACGTAGCAATATCTTTTTTTTTATTTCAGAATTTTCATTATATGCAACACTATATGCTTTCCTAACAAAGCAATATAGCCAAAGAACAACCACATCAAAAAATACAGAGTGGCCGATATATGTTTACTTCAAGAAATCCAGCAAAAAGACCTATTATCTAAGACCATCTCCATCAGAGAAAACTTACCAAGTGACAGAGATATCTATATCAACGTCAGGATCATCAAAAATTACTAACGAGAATGGTTATTGGATGATGGCTTATTTACTTCTAATTGTTTTTATATCAGCAATTTTTATATGGGGAGTTTTATTTTACTTACGACCATCAAACCAGTGAGTATTTTTATTATTTATTTTTTTTATTTCAAAATAGAGCAACAAAGTGTATTTTTATGTCACCTGAGTTTACTCAGGTGACATATTGCTATCTGTTTTCGTCTGTCGGCGTGCGTCGTGCGTCATCTGTCGTCAGTAGTGCTTAACATTTAAACATTTTCAGCTTCTTCCCTGAAACTGCTGAACCAATTTTGCCATATAGCATTTATGGTTGAAGGGAAGTAAATATTATGAAATTCATGGCTCCTGCCCCCCTGGGGCCTGAGGGTGGGGCTAAAATTATCAATATACATGCAATGTTTAAAAATCTTCTTCTTTACTCCTGGCCATCAAGCAGCCAATCTGTTGGCATGATTGTAATAGGCATTGAGCCCCCTACCAAAATTGTGAAATTCATGGCCCCAGGGTCAGGGGTTCTGGTGCTAGGGTGGGGCTCTGTTGAATATATAGTGAAAATGCAATATTTTCTTATAAAATTTTCTCCTCTGTTTCTGGGTATCAAGCAAATAAACTAAATGCATAGTTATGATGAGCAAAGCTGCCTCTTCCAAAATTTTGAATTTCATGGCCCCTGGGTCAGGGGTTCTGATGTTAAAGCGGGGCTCTATTGATTACCGGTATATAATGAAAATGCATTAATTCTTTGAAAATCTTCTCTGCTCCTGGGTATTAAGTCGATAAATCATGTACATAGTTATGTTGAGCAAGAGTGTTTCTTCTAAAATTGTGAATTTCATGGCCCTGGGTCAGGGGTTGTGGTTTTAGGATGGAGCTCTATATATTATATAGTGAAAATGCATTAATTCTTTGATAAATCTTCTTCTCTGCTCCTGGGTATAATGTCGATGATCTAAGTACATAATTATAATGAGCAATGGTGCTTCTTCCAGAATTGTGAATTTCAAGGCCCATGGGTCAGTGGTACCGTGGAGGGGGAGCTCTAATCATTATATACACTGAAAATGAATTAATACTCTGAAATCTGCTCTTTGGTATTAATCAAACATTTATTATGAGCAAGGGTGCCTTTTACGAAATTGTGAAATGTGTGACCCCAGGGTCAGGGGTTCCTATGGGGTGAGACAGTACTGATTATATAGTGGAAATGCATTTTTTCTTTGTTCCTCTGCTCTGACTCTGGGAATTACATGTAAGTTATCAAACTAAGCATGCTAAGTGTATAGTTATGATGAGCAATGATGCCTCTTTCAAAATTGTGAATTCCATGGCCTCTGGTTTAAAAAAAAGAACCAAATTCAATTGTTGGAAAGTTGTTACATGATACTCAGGTGACCTATAAGGCCCGTGGGCCTCTTGCTTTCAGATTTACTCTCATTATCAACTAAAATATTTCTTTTTTTCCCAGATGTACTTGTAAACTATCCAATCCCTGCCATTCGAGATATCAATGTTTGGGTAAATTAACCTTTATCTATTTTCAGTTGAGTAATAATATCTAAAACATTATATAATTTCAACTGCATTATATAGCATGCATTAAGCAGAGAAAAAAAGAATCAAAACCAAATATGTATGTAAACTCTTCAAAATGTATAAAAATTAAGCTATGGAGTAAAAACAAATATCCATTTTCAAAAATATCACTGATGCATTTTCAATTGATTAAAAAAGATCATACAAGTGACAACATTAAGCAAAACAACCAAAATGATGAGGACACAGAGCTTTCTGAAAAATCGGAAGAGTATGATGAAATTTGTCAGTTGCAATTCAGGCATGATCAACGCAGCAGCACAAGTACTGGCTCTAGCCTCTCTGTGATTATAAGAAAAACGAATGAAACTTCAGATGATGAGTATCTGCCTATAAATAGCCTGTATGAAAAGATTTCGTTCCATGTTGACTATAATGTTTTACAATTCAAAAAGGAACAAAGCGTTTCAAATTCTGATTATCATTTAGCTAGAGCTAGAACTATTAGCGATTATGAGGAGGGATACGGATTTCTAAGATCAAGTAGATCTTTAGATTTCCCAGTAACGACTGAAGATTCAATATTCCAAAACCACCCTCTTCTTTTGGATATAAGTAATAGGGAAGTGGAGAAAAATAAGAAATTTACAAACAATCTGTTCCGATCATTTTCAACAAATCAACTTTTTTATTTAAACAAGGTGTTAAAATCAACCGAAAAAGACCCTAGATCAACTGAGGAGGATTGTCTCTGTGATGAATTTCTTGAAGGGTCAGATGTACCATACAGTGGTGTGCATATCAGAAAATCAAAACATGATTATATGTTTAGAAATTTTCACTCTACAGATCTAGATAAATGCAAACATGAAACAAAAATAGAAACAACAAAACTGTAACTTAAAGAAGAAGATGAACTGTTGACAATTGTGTCAATGAAATGTTACGCAGAGTATGAAGTGTGCATGCTTTTTTTTCGGGGGTGGGAGTGTCTTAGAATGGGTCATATTTAAGAAATCCCTTCTTCAGTATATTGATACATCTATCACATACTTGATCAATTTAAACTTGATCAGAAGTTATAGTTTGAAAATACCTGTTAGTTTTTTTATGCTACTACATGTATATATTCTATCAATAACCAATATCTATCGATAATACTAGAATTGTAATTTCATCAAGAATTGCTTAAAGTTATGTCGTTGAAAACAAGTTCGAGCAAACCTAACCTGACCGCTTTACCAGAGTTTCTGACACAGTTGTATATCTGTTACCCTAAACATTTTTTTTCATGTGACCGGTTCAACAAATTCAAGTTATCCTTTATGTCCGATAAATGTAAAATGTGAAGATAAACAGTGATCAATCCCATAATTCAGTAAACAAAACAAATCGTGAACAGACAAAACTAGGACCCTGTAAACACAAGAAGTGGGATCCGGTGCCAGGGAGGTTACTCCTCCAATCACAAAGGAAGACACATCCCCTGTTGACATCTCACACTGTCTTGAGCCCTGTTTTGAGCACTATCAAATCCCCTGTTAACCGCTCACACTGTCTTGAGCTCTGTGTATTGATCAGGTTGACGGAATAGTTCGTGCTTTTCTTTGTTTTTGTCTTTGTTTTGTTTCTGTTTGTGTTTTGTTTTTTTGTTTTTTATTTTTGTTTGTTTAAATACGTGTACAATACAATATGAACACAAGAAAAATTTAATATGTCCATACACATATTGCAAAACATCAAAGGAGTTTAATTGTGTGTCGAGATTCTATTAATTTGTTTATCTTTTAGGAAAAAGAATTTGGAAGAAACTTAAATGATTATAAAATAACTTAATACCTTAAGTGAGGCTACAGACTTTCACGTAAGCAAAGTACATCTCTTTTGATTTTCTCCTACTGTATATAATTTTTACATATATATTGAAATTTGCAATGTGGGTAACTTGCTTAGGACGCTTGAACAGTGTGAGTGGTTAATACTAAATACTAAAAAGTCCAGGGATGGATATCATGATTGTCTTTTTTGATAGATAAAGACACATTGTTATCCTTACCTGAAGTCAAAAGTAAATTACACAGCTAAGATCAACAACTGTACAAAACTGATAATGAAAATAACTAGAAACTGGTTGCAATAGAAACAAAGTCTTCCGCCCCTCCCTCCTCCGTTATCAGACTTCATAAGAGAATTTATTGCTCGCTCATTATACAACATGTATTACTTTTGTGCAATCCCTGTCACCCCTTCATACATATAATAAAATTATATATATAAACAAAGCAATATATAAAAATTGGAACGGAAGCAAATACCAGAGAGCATTTGAAATATAAAATCGTAAACTTTAAGCTGAAAAGGGGAAAGAAACCGAATATTCTTGGGAATACACCCGCGTGAAATTTCAGAACGTTATCCACGACGCTAGGGGGGATGAGCGCTGCGAAATGAAAATTGAATTTTCAGAAAATAGATAGATAAATTCTTCTACAAATTATATATTTAGAATTCTGATGGGGCTTTCTATTAACGGTATTTTTACCATAGAAAAATTTCAAAAACTGAAATTTTTCTTCTGTAATAACCGGAAGAACTGACAACTCATAAAAAAAGCTTAAATATTTTACTAGCTTATAGCAAACCACTGAAATATGGAGATAACGGACAGTAATACATTGAAAAAGTCCATTGAAAGAATACAAATCAGGCGCAAACACCCACCTCTAAAAACATATGGGATCAGGTGCCATGGAGGAGTAAATTCCCTATCGACCGGTCACACCTGCCATGTGCTCTTTGTCATGATCAGGTAAACGGAAAAATTCGTAGACTATCCAGTGTGAAAATAATGGCCTAACAATTAGTATAAAGAACGTCAGTCAGCATTTGACTTCATGATTGATTGTATTTGCTGAAAAAGTCATTGCATCGACCATAGAACTTGCAAAATAATGATTTTAAAGGAGACTGTAGATATTCCAGCTTGAAAATTCCTCGGGCTTTTATAGGATTTGATCACCTGATCAACCAATTTCAGTTCCCAGAGAACTTTTAAACCTTGTTATTTATTTCCTAAATGCATCAAAGTCTATTTCTTTTTTATTTTATAAAATGGTATATAATTAGAATTTTACTTCTTTTTTTATATTTCTAGTGATTAATTTGAGCTTTAGAGTAGAAAATTTTAAACAATACTATGGTATTTCTTTCACTATTAGAGATCAGTACATACTGGTCCTGCTGACAAAGCAGGTAACAACATTGTCTTTGATTGTAAGGCTCATTATATTAAATGTATTTTAGAGGAACTTGGATTTAATTCTACAAGTGGTAATCCAACTTATACTCATAGTTCACTTTCTAAGAAGAAATTCTTCAAAATCATATGTCAGTTATTTTTAATATTCCAAACAACCAAAATGAATTTGAGTTACCATATTTATACTGGATTCCGAAACTTCATAAAAATCCTTACAAACAAAGATACATAGAGGGTTCCAGCAGACATTTTTTTGTATTCATATGAAGCAGAATTTGTCCAAAGTCTGGTACGTGAAAAGAAGAAAACACTTGCTGTGGCCTTCAACTGAACATTTAGCTATATCGACGACGTATTGTCAATTAACAATGGCTATTTCCATTCTTATGTCAATATGATATATCCTTGCGAGCTTGAGATAAAAGGTACCACAGAGTCTGACACATTTGTTTCATATTTGGATATTTTAATTGAAAAAGACGTTAATGGTAATCTATCAACCAAGCTTTATGATAAACGTGATGACTTTAACTTTTCAATCGTCAACTTCCCTTACTTATGCAGCAATATACCTTCATCACCTGCATACGGGGTACATGTATATATCTCTCAGTTGATTCGATACGCAGGAGCATGCTCTACGTATGTACAATTTCTAAAACGAGGTAAATTATTGAGAAGTTGATGAAACAAGAATATCAGCTGTCTCGTTTAAAGTCATTATTTCGTAAGTTCTATGGTCGATACAATGACCTTGTCAGTAAATACAATTTATCATTGAGTCAAATGCTGACTGACGTTTTTCATACTAATTGTTATTTACACACTGAATTGTCGACGGATTTTTCCGTTATTTCCCGATCATGACAAGGAGCACACGGCGGGTTGTGACCGGTCGGCAGGGGATGCTCACTCCTCCATGGCACCTGATCCCACCTCTGATGTTTGGAGGTCCGTGTTTTCTCTGCTCCTATTTTGTATTGTTTGATGGACTTTTAAGCCTGAATACTGTTCGTTATCTTCATATATTTCATGTATTAAAATATAACCCTTGCTTGTCATTAAAATATAAACGATATCATGTGCTTAAAATTTGCTTTTTAGAAAAAAAGACATTTTCTAGCTAATGTTCTCGTTGGAAGGTTATAAAATATGATAATACACACTGAATAATGATACATAGCATTAGTTTTATTTTCAACGATTACAACATTTTTAGAATATTCCAGCCTTGTTACTTTCAAATACAATTTTTAGTTTTATGAAGCATGTATATTTCTTTATAATGCAATAAACGATACCCAACATTGTATTTAAGGGACCGACAAAAGAATTATTTTTGCTGTTGTGAGAAAATATACACAAAGCTAGGGCTTACTTTATTTCATTATTGAGAACTTACCAAAATTAGACAACTCTTCAATGTGCATAATTAAACATATATACAACAGTATAGGAAAATTGCCTTCATTTGAAATTAATAAACTTTCAAAACCAAATAAGAGTTGTCTAATTTTTAGGGATGTCAACGAATATTCGAACATTCGAATATTCATTCGATGAGTTGATATTCGAATATGAATTTAAGATTCGAATGTTCGGTGTTTTTTTTTTCAGATTTCATAAAAAAAGTACTGCGATTATAAATTTTAATAAATTTTGGTTAGAACAGTGCTGGAATTATCCCTGCTTAATTTACTAGCGATCAATTTCGATCGCCAGATTTCTTTCACTACTTTCTTATCTTATGTATCTGCTGAATTATTTTGTTTTGAGTAAGGTGTTAAAGAATTATAGAATAATGCTTCATGTATAATACAAAACGTCCTTTCATAGTTTTTATTGAATAAATACGATCGGATCTAGAATTTAGGACAACAAACGAAAACCTTTTTAGAATGCCTAAAAGACGTAAAGAGTATACTTATCAAAATAAATTCATATAATTGATCATTGAATGAATGTCCAATAGAATTAGTTTGTAATTAGTATTGTAAAGGACACAATTTCAGAATTAAAAAAAAAACTTGATTATCTCGGGTTGTGCATAATTTAAATTACATACATTTATATTCATTAGCGAGAAGTTAATTGATTACCTAGGAAAAATGTCTATGGAAATACATGTATTTGTTTATTTTTTAAAACATAATATCGAAGATTATAATCATATCTCTTATTAGGCTGATAATTGTAATTAATTACACGTATTGAAATCTGAACAGTATACGACTATCTTGGCTTTGGTAAGACGACTGGTTCCCCATTTGGAGCTACTATAAATACACGTTTCATTTGTTAAATTGATATTTTTCTACATTTAAATCAATTATTTATTTCAAACATTGACAAATATCACATGGAATTCCTTATTGTACACCTACAAAAGTTTTCACACAGTTTTACTTCCAATTTAAGAATACCTACGCCAAACCATTCATGAGAGTAGAATGATGCATATTTAAAATAAACCAGATTTTATTTATTTTATCGAATATTCGAATATATTCGAATACTTTCATTGAATATTCGAATATGAACTATTGACAAAATTGACATCCCTATAATTTTAGTATGTAGACGTGATAATAATTTTAATAAACCCTTTCTGGCACTAAAAGCGCCATGCTAAAATTACTACGTCTCGAAAATGACACGTTATTTCCCTCATGCATGACATAATCCTTTTTGTTTTAGTTTTTAGTCTTATATATATATATATATATATATATATATATATATATATATATATATATATATATATATATATATATATATATATATATATATATATATATATATAAATAAGTTTTTTAAATAAAAAATAAACACATGCTTCTAGTAGATCAGGACAAACATTACGTTTCAAAGTATGGTGAATGCTTGCGCTTTTCTTCACTAAAAGTGACTGTAAATAAAACATTTTCTCTGGATAACACAATTTTGTATATTTTGCATGTTTCTATTAAAATTTTATGACTTCCAAGAATTCTTTTATCACACCAATTAAGAAAATCATTAGCTCTAAAATGTTTGAATTATCGCTTACTATGACGTCATATTGTATTGAAGATTCCTCCAAGTCACAATACCTGCTTGATCATCAACCCTTACCATGTGTAAAATTAAAAGCTGAATGAGAGATTTTTCTCGTGTACTACACTGACAAGATTTTTTTCGCTTTGATGGTTCCCTTAACATTTGTTATATTTGGAACAATTCCTCGTCAAATATTGAAGAACTGAGCATTGAAAACGAATCGTATCAAACTAGCTAGATAAGGAGGTTTAAAAAAAATCGTATTTAGCTTTACCCCACACTAAACCTTTTATCACTACATCCCCTTATGGGTTCAATACAATCTGTTCTGAATTATCTATGATTCAGATTTCTTCATCAAAGCCTTACTCATTTACTTTTAACCATATCTTATTTTTAAATTAATTTTTGTTCAAATCTCAAAAAGGTCATCAGAATGAAAAACTTTTGTAAACTTCTTCGAATGCTAAATGAATGGAAGCGAGAAGTTAGTATTTCTGTTACTTAAATATTCTGTTCAATTCGGTAAGAGAGCTGAGTGGCGAAGTCTTGTGGTACCTTATTCTCCATTGGGAGCGAAGAGGATAGGTAGCTCACTTCGGTAAAAATGATTTTAGTATAGTTGAAAATGACGACCTAAAAGCAATCATTTTAAAAGACCCTAAATACAGGGAGCCCCGATCTCTTCAATTGGCCACAGAACTTCAGTTCTGTTATGAATACTGTAGAAGAATATGCAAGACACTAGGTGGAATTTTAACTAGATGCCAAAGTGAAATAATCATTTTAGAAATATATTAAAGAACCGTGTTAGAAGGTTTAGGCAATATGCAAATCTCTATCCTTCCGTTTTTACTGAATCAGTGGTGATAAAAGAATTAGAAAATTACATATACATTATGTTGTGGTTCAAGCAGACAAGGCTGGTAACAGATATTGTGTGATATCGTCTTTGTTTATAAGGCTCATTAATCTAAGTGTATTTTACAAGACCTTGATTTCAACTGTACATCCTACTCTGAAACTGATATTAAAAGAATGTTGGAGTACCTCATTGGCATCATCTGTGTACTCTTTGTAGATCGGGTCTTAAAATAAACTGTTGGAATACCGATGGACAATAATTGTGCTACTGTATTTAGCTGACCTGTTTTATATTACTTTGAAACAGTAACTTCTACACGAAAAGAAGAAAACCCTTGTGGACTTTAACTCGGCATTCAGATACATGCATATCGACGACATTTTATCAGTTAAAAATATTTTTTCCCATCAATTTTCGATTCGATATATCCCAGTGAACTTGAAATAAAAGACATCACGAAGTCTGCCATATCTGTTTTATGACTGGATCTTTATCGACTATAGACGATAAGGGACAAATTAAAAACTAAATTTTGTATGAAAAACAAGATGACTTCAGCTTTTCCCTCATCAAACTTTCGTTATTTATGTGGCAATATTCCGCTATCGTCTGCTATGGTGTTTACATCTCCAACTTATTCGATACTCAGGAGCAGTCTCTGGGCACGATCAATCATTTAACCAAGGCAGCATCGTTTAAAATCAGCATTTCGTAAATTCTTTGGTCATTATAATACCCTCGTGAACAAATATTACCTATCATTTGGTTGTATTTTGGCTTACATGTTTCATTCCAAATCTTAGTTTTTGTTTTTGTACTAAATTTGACTACAGAATGTTCGGTCAACCGGATCAATACATACGGCCCAGGGCGGGTGTGACCAGTTAATATGGAATGCTTACTCCTCCTAGGCACCTAATCCCAACTCTGATATTTCAGGGGGGTACGTGTTTTATGCCCTGTTCACAGATTTGTACTGTTTGTAGATTTGTTTTGAAGATCGATAACTGTTCGTTATCTTCCCTTTTTTTTCATTTCATCCATTCATTGTCCACTCGATATAAAGCAGTGAACTTGAAATAAAAGACTGACATTGTACACACGATATATCCCAGTGAACTTGAAATAAAAGTCTGACAATATAATAGACAATAAGGTCCAACTACAGATAAACTGTATGATAAAGGGGATGACCAACTTTTCCATCATCAACGTCTTTCCTTATTTATATAGTTATATTCTGGTTTCAACTGTATATGGTGTGTATGTCTCCAAACATATTCGATACTCAAGAGCACGCCTTGCTTTCGAACAATTTGGAAGTAAAGCAGGCTATTGACAAATAAGTTAATGTGACAAGGATTTCAACAACCTCGATATAGTCGATATGATGACCTTCTTAGCAAACATAACCTGGGGCGTATTTTGCTTTTATATTTCATACCAATGATTATTTCTTTGTCTGAATACTAATTTGACTACGGATTATACCGTCTATGTGATCAATACCTCGGGCTCAGGGCTAGCGAGAGAGGATGCGTACTCTTCCTAGGCACCTAATCCCACCTCTGGAATTTCCCGGGGTGCGTGTTTTATGTCTTTTTCACAGATTTGTATTGTTTGTAAGTTTTTTCTGAGATCGATAACTGTTCACTATCTTCACTTTTTTTCATTTCAAATGTAACAGAATGTCATCTTGGTAAATGACGTTAAAAATTTAGAAATTAACAATAAATAAGTAAAAATTTAAAATTGATATCACGAGAATATATGGCGTGAAAAACTGCATTATTATACTTTTTTTGTTATTCCTTTTCAAAAAAAAAATGTTATTCTTATTCTAAAACACATCATTCCTATTCGATAAAATGTGATTCCTATTCGATAAGTTGTTATTCATATGCGGAAAAAAATGATTTCTATTCTATAATTTATCATTCCTATTGGATAAGTTGTTATTCCTGTTCGAAAAATGTGATTTCTATTCGATATTTTTGTCATTCTCATTCGATAATTAAATTATTTGTATTCGATAAACATGTTATTCCTATTAAAAAACATATCATTCCTATTCGAAAACATATAATCTTGTTATTCATATTCGATGATCATTCTTTTGCGAAGTGTTTTCGTATTCTTATGACAAGTTTATTGCATATAAATCACATAATAATTGAATTAAAATGACAAAATTATCGAAAAGGAAAGACAAAATTATCGAAAAGGAAAGACAAAATTTTCGTAAAGGAATGACAATATTGTCGAATAGGAATCACATGTTTTCGAATATGAATGATATATTTTGGAATAAGAATCGTATTTCTTCCAATAGGAATAACATTTTATCGAATAGAAATGGCAGATTATCGAATAGGAATCACATTTTATTTTATTTATTTAATAGGAATGATATGTTTTAGAATACGAATATTAAATTCGTCGAATAAGAATATCAAAAAAGTATAATAATGCAACGTTTTATACGCCATATGAATAACTAATTATGTTTTATTGCCTTTTATTTAATCATATATTGTTACTTAAGAATCAATAGAGTTTTCCACACATTGCAAGCCAGGTAATACTCTTTATTCTGTCTCTGATGAAAATCTTAAAATTTCATTGGTCGAGAAGACTACTGTACTAAACCATAGTATGCCTACCGACATTATATTGTTAATGTGTCCCCCCTACGTGACCTACCCACCACATATCAAATCAATGTGCCCCCCCCCTCATGTACCATACTGTCCAGATCATATTCAGTATGTTGTTTTCATTTGCACACGCAAGGAGCCCGATAACTGACGTCACATAAGCATTAAACGACGTCACAATGTAAACAATTGTTACGGAACGGTTTGCTAAACTCAGAGAAAATGAAATTTATTTAAAAATCGAAAGGATAAATTCGTTATGAAGACACATAGAGGGGTAATACGGAAAAATATGGGGTCCCTGAAAAAATGCTTATTGGCCACGGCTTACACCTCGCCCAATATGCATTTTTTCAATGACCACATATCTTTCTGTATTTCCCCTCTAAGTGTCTAGATAAGCAATATTGATTGTTGTTGATTGGCATTGTTCAAGTGTATAAATTATTATCAATTCCAGATCAAATCGCAAGACTTCCTATAGTACACAGCGGTTTGAAAAACTTCCTTAATTTTCTTTTTTTTTTTTTCATTTTCGAGACTCGAAGATGGTTGTTTGTTCAATATTTACTTGGTGGTGTCTAGGGATAATTACCGGATTTTATGGAGTATTTATGGATGATGATTGTAACAAGTAAGAAATAAAGATTTAATTTGAAAACTTGATAATTAACTCACGTCAATACTAGATATTGAAGCATATCAAATTTTTGCATACAATCTTTATTTTAAAAGAAAACACACACAAATAATGAAGAGAAGAAAAATAATTATGATTAATTGATAATGTATGTCTTAAAGCATTGTTTTGTTTTTTTTTTTAAATAAAATGTAGTGCAATAGCTTTTGGAAATTATTTACTTTTATTTTAAAGCATACATAATCAAACATTTTAGGTACAATTTTACATGCTGCTACAATTACTACTTCGATGAAAAAATTGGAGGCTGTACTGGTATGTAATAGTTTACTTCCATAGTTTGTTAATCATTGATGGTACAGAATATGATAAGTTAAACAGAGATTCCACTTAAGGTCAAGATCTAGTAAATGAGTTTAGACTTTCTTCTTGGTGCTAGATTCATTATGACGTCATAATTGATTTAAACTTAATTTTTCCCGTACTTTACGGCTTCAATAGAATTATGTAGAAAATAAAGCACTTTCATGAAATTCAATTTGAAATCATGTCAAATGTATCTCCGAAACCCTTATTCCGTTTAATATCATTTTAAAGTAGAGATCATGAAGAACTGTTTTCTGAGAGACTGTAGGCAATATTGATACATTTCCTTTGTCTGAGATGGAAAAAAACTCCCATATTTATTCCAGACTTTCTTCATTTTTCATTGAAAATGGGCAGTTTATAATATGTTTTTCCGATGAGTTTACCCCAAAATTAGGTCTGGATACACCTTATTTTACCAAGCTATTCGTAAAAGATCATTAAAGGAATGTGTATCTCAAATTTGAGAAATCTGTAGGCACCTTTTATTCACTAGATCTTGACCTTAACGAGGCTAGATCCTGATGTTTAAAGTCTTAAACTTTTTTTGTCAAGTGTATTTTTAGTTTCTACACACATAGCTTAATTAAAAATCAAAACAAAGAATGGGGGTCAATATGCTTCTTTCGGCGCTACAATACATTTAATTTGACCTTTTTGCACCGATATTTGTGTCTTAATCAAAAATCACATCTTCGACGTTTTCCCTCCAAAGTTTTTATCCAAATAAATCATGGGACAAAATAAACTATTAGTCTATTTAAAAAAAGACGCATTAAAATTGTGACGAAGAAAAAGTTTCAAATTGCTTCGCATAATGAATTATTTGACCTTTGTGCACTCACAAAATGTGATTTTTCTGGCATTAAAAATTTAAAAAGCAAGAAAATTATTTTAAAGTCTTAAACTTTTGCTGAATTTAAGCAGATTGATCAAAGTTATCTTATATATTCAGAAAAGAAAAACAAAAGTGGGGGTCTATGATCTAAATTTTTAGATATAACTAAAAAAGTGTTAATTTTATGTTAAAATTGGCTCAATTTTTTCCTGGACTTTCAGAATATATATACTATATTACTCACAATATAATGAAAGAATTCATAAGAAATAATTTATTAGATATTTCAGACCCAGCATAAAACATTTCACTGCAAAAAACAGTTCTATGTGCAACCAGCATGGAAAAATAGTAATCTAAACTTAACAGTAGTGTATATATTTCAAAAGGGAAAAATTGATCATTTTCTTCTAAAAAAACCTTCCGCCACAAAATATAGTTCCTGGCTTAATCCTATTTTAATGGAATTTCATCGCGGTTTTTTCATTGGATATAGTTTAATTTGCATTGTAGAATCCAGATTCAAAGTTAGAACAAAAAATTATGCAGAATTTTAGAAATAAAGGTCCTGACCAAAATCTGCTCAAAAGCTCAGGATCGAACCTCCTTAAGGTATGTCTTTTGGTGCTAGATACAATATGGCATCATACTTAATTTAAACTTATTTTTTCCGTACTTTATATCAATAATTGAATTCTGTAGTAAAATAAGGCATTTTCGTGGCATTTAATCTGAAATCATGTGGAGAGGAATCGGGATACTCATATTTAATTTAATATTATCTAATAGAGGAGGTCAAGAAAATATATAGATATATATCTGAGAGACTGAAGGCAATCTGGGTCCATTTTATATAGGAAAATCTGATATTGGAAAAAAATAGTGTTTAGCTCACATCATGCCCTGTGCTCTTTATTCGACAATGGATATAAACGTCATTGGAGCTTAAGAAATTTATTTCTTAATTTCGGGAAAACTGTCCTATCATTTTATGTTTTGAATGAATTCGATAAATTCACTGTGCAAAAAATTGAACTTTATCTACCAATGGGTAATCATGAAAAAACAATTATTCAATTTAAGTATGCAAGACGGGCAGGTTTGGGTGGCATTGTTCACAACGGTGTAATAAAGGGAACTACGGCTTCCTGTGCAGAAGTAGATGCTCCTGTAAAGCTCATCTATGTAATCTGATTAGTGGATGTCCAGCAAATTCAAGTATGAAATGGCAATTCCTGACTTTGAAAAAAAATGTCTTTCATAGTCGATGTAGATATATGACGTCAACATTCATTGGACTTATTTCCTTTCCCTAAAGTTTCTAGATATATATTACTGATAAAGCGTTTGAAAATAAGGATATATAATTGAAATTTTATATTTTGTTCTTTATTACTTAGCATTCCTAAAGATAAAAACACCAAAATATCTTTTTTTATTTATTTATTAGCATCAGCTCCAATGCTGCCATCTCTAGACACAAAAAATACAGCTGTACATTCAAATGGACATAAAGAATCTTTTTTATTAAAGTCAATGCATACAACACCAACTCAAAATGGTAAATATCAACATTGCAACAATTGGATGTTTGTCAGTTTTTTAATGATTGGTTCTCTACGCACAGCTTAAACTGGAGGCGTTTTGCTCAGTTATGGTACCTAACTGGTCTTGCTTGTTAGTCAAGAATGAACAAAACTAACTTCTCTTCTTGACACTCTTTACGGTAAAAAGCTTCTTTAACAGATCCAAAAACAGTTCACGGAAGCCTCCTGCTAGTAAGTAACTGCTTAAGGTTGGAATTCTAATTAAAGTAATTGATAAATAAAATTGTCTTTTCAGGCCAACCTTTAAACAACTAAAAGGACCTAAGACTCTTTCTATTATTTAACGATATTTTTGTATAATTACATTTGTATAATATTCTTTTTGTCGTCATTTTATCAATTTAAACTGATACTGGCCTTAGATATGACTTTGCCTTTGAAAGCATCAAATAATTTGTGGTGTAAGTATTAGAAACATTTTTTATCATTATTATCGTCGTTTCTGTCAAAACTTTACCATAATGTAAATATTCTTTGGTAAGAATGTAGTATTTTTTCGTAAGTCTACTTTGAATTCATACAGAATTTATCACAAAAAGGATTAATAAGAATTTCTATTAGTTAATAAAAAATGTACATTGAAGAAGTAATAATATCCTAAGGAATCTAAAGGATCGACAGGCAGCTGCTACATGTACCTCTTTAGATATCAATGAACGTTCTAAGACTACAAAGAAATCCGAGAATCTCATTTTATTATCTGTAAGAAAGCGCACGGAATATCTTACGTTCAAGTCTGTGAACAAAATGAGAAAAGTTCATTTGAAAATGAAATGAAGCATGATGAATATGGTAAATTTGGTGATGAGTTTACGTATAGCTGCTTAAAGCTTAAGAAATTTCAAAGCACGACCATAACAGGAATGGATCCTCAAAAAGACGAAGACTACGTATTGTTAAATTTGTCTAGAATGAAAGAATGCAGTATTCAAAAGGAAGAAAGGAACTTTTGCATATTGCTTCGAATCCTCCAAATGGACGACAACGATGATAAGAAAACGAGTCAACGATCATACAGTTAGATGCACTTCAGAAAGATAACTTCTGATTAGAAACAAAGATTATTCTAATCCTCTTTCAAATTCCAGATAAGTAAGAAAAATCAGGAAGAGACCTTACAGTATTGCAAATGTTTGCAATATGAAAATTTCTAATTTACGTAAAACAGAGTCTCAACTAATTTTTTATTTGTCTAAACTATTTTTTTTATTCAAATATCATCTTTTCAAGGTTTGATTATTAATGGCTCCTTCTTCAACTTACAAAAAACTCTCCTGAAGCACAAAATTAAAATGATACAATTTCACTTTTCAAATCTGAGCAGAATGTAGCTTAATTGGTAAACAAATTTTACTGAAATTCCAGATCGAGAGGTTTTTACTGAAAATATTTTTAGAATTTTCTATCGTCTTACCTGCATTGTTGCAATGCAATACAACTTGCACAACTATATGCAAATGCAGATTATAATCATTTCTCAATTCCTCAATGCAGGAATTTCATGACTAGTCTGACAAGGACGATATACATTTTTGAAAGGAACAGATTACTTGGAAGAGTCGCCTAATGCCTGCATTGGACTTTGAGAGAGTCGCCCAGTGCCTGCATTGGCTCTTCTGGGAGTCGCCCAATGCCTGCATTAGACATTGAGAGAGTCGTACAATGTCTGCATTGGCTCTTCTGAGAGTCGCCCAATGCCTGCATTGGACTTTGAGAGAGTCGTACGATGCCTGCATTTTTTTTTTTTTTTTTTTTTTTTTTTTTTTTGTTTTGTTTTGTTTTGTTTTTAATTATCCATTGCATTATACACAAAAATCAAAATATTTTCAAGAGCAAATATAACAATGGATTTTTTTAGCACTCACACACCCATTTATACATCCACTTGTACTTTAATGTGGAGGTTGCTTGATAAAATTATCTATATCTGCTATCATCGATTGATTCTTAATATATATAAAAAAGAAATGACACAAACCTGTTCACATTGTCTTAAATTGGTTCAAACATATTTTTCCACCAAATCCATCTTTCTTCAAAGTAAACAATTTTGAGTTGTAAATAAACATACACCTCTCAATATTATGTTTCATTTTCAAATAGCTCAACAAACCACTGAAAGTAGGTATTTTTGATTGTAATAAACATGAAAAGATATATTGTTTTGTATATACTATCAAAAAAATTTCAATTCTATTATCTTTAGTAAGTGGTATTTCACCTAAAATTATATTATGGACATTGAATCCAACTCTTTTTGAAATGGTTCTGTATATATGTAAACTCAAATTCCTCCATAGAGATACAATATGGTCACAGAAGACAAACACATGGAGTATAGTTTCAGTGTCCTGAGTACAGAACTTACAGAAGTCGGTATATTTTATATTGATTTTCTTAAGATAAGAATCTACAGGGAGGATCCTATGGAGAATTCTGTATTGTAGCCACTGTACAGAAGAATCAGGTGTAGTCTTAGAACAAACTTTAAAGACATCTTTTATGCATATCTCCATCACTCCGTGGGGGAGATAAATCTAAATTCCACTTTGGAATTGCTGTAGGAATTATATCATTTTTGTTTATATAATTATACTACCACTTATACGAGTTTGGTCTCGGATATGTGAGTTTATTTCAGTAACCCTAGTAATATTTATCTATTCCGGATAAGTTACGTACATTCGGATAAATATAAATTTCCACCCTTAATCACAAGCTATCATTCCGGATAATTTAGGTCCATTTGTATATAGTCTAATAATAAGTTCTTTTCTACCTCCTTTCTCGAAGAATCGATTAAACGGTAAGGTCATGGAAAATTTTTGGGAGTTAAATTGTGGCAATGTTTTAATTTTTTTTAAATCAAATAAGTTTGATTTTTAGTATAACTATTGAGGTTTGTAGTTTCAAAGCAAATTAGACGTATCGATGGCGAAGTTTGACTTTGGATTTGGCCTGATTGGACTTTTTCGTTAATATTGAATTGATTTTACGCGATATTGTAATTTGTGAGTTACAGGTAACAGGATTGAATATATTAAGATCATTTTGGGGTTCAAATGATTGTTTAACTTGAGTTATCATTTTTAGGAGCGAAATGTTATACTTTGAGTCCATCATAGCTATAAAGGGGGGGGGGGATAATTGCATAAAACACGGAATATTCTAAGAAGCTAAGATTTTCCTATTACATAATGGGATGTGAGTTAATTTGTATATTATGTTACACAACATATGGGAGCTTATTTGGTCCACAAGGTCAATTTCTGCATAAAAATTCAACTTATGAAAGCAAAATCACAGTTTATTGAAATAGGATGAAAACATTTCATATTAATTTTGCAAGCATTTGTCTCACAGTGAGCAGTCAAACCGCAGCAAAGCTGTGGAAATGTATTCTTCATATGCATTAGAATAGGTGTGCAAACTTGCAGGGTTCCGGCACAAGCAAGGAGCAAATTACATTGGTACAAAAGGCAGTAAGTACATAAAAAACTTTAAGTAATTGATAGTGATTACAGATGTATGTTACCATGATTAATTATTTTCAGGTACATTACCAAAAACAGGTCAACATTTTTAATTTTATTTTTTTTAAGACAGCTTTATCAGTGAGTCAACAGCTGCAATGGGTACAAGATTCCTTTCCATCAAAGCATGACCTTTTCACTTCCCCAGTAATTCATTAGAACAGTAATTAAAGATTTGCAAAAAAGTAACAAGTAGGAAATGTTGCAGTTGTGCTAAAACTAGATATAAAAGTGAAAATTGCAAATGATATAGATCCTAATCCAGCTTCAATTAATCGCAGCTATTAGATTACATTCTGAGAGAAAGTATAATTTGGTAAAGCGAGTGTTTGTGTGAAAGGGGGGGGGGCAAATAAACTGGTAATTTTTAAAAAAAGATGGTCAAAATCAAATTGGTTCCTCGTCTCCTTCGGATGGATTGAGGTCTGATATTTAGTTAAGCTATTAGAGCACTGTGATAGGCAGATTAACAAAGTGATTGGTCAGGAGTCCCACTAGGATAAGCAGCACCCAGTACTTGCTCCGTATGTTGCTTATCAGGCTATATTTGAATGGATAATCTGCTAATGTGTGCGACGAGACGGGGAAACAAAGCTTGTCGAATAATCAGTTAAATATAAATTATATATGAATCAACAATTATTTAAAGATTTAATAGGTTGATATGAAATTGCAATATTGAATTTACTAGTACATAAGAAAAGTCAAAACCAAGGAGTTAATAATATGTTGTCAAAACAATATTGATCCATTTATTTAAGGTACACTGACATTCAATTTTAAGCTAATCTGGTAAGGGATATCTTAGATATGTCCAGAAGTATGCCTTATCAAGTATACCAGTTTTTTCCACCGCACATACCCATGGACAAAGAGTTGCAACATACTCAGGATTTTGTTTTTTCGGATATTTTATTGTGCTTATCTATTTTATTGCGCACCTATGTCAGTGGCTAATGGGGATTTAAGCCTTGAGACTAATTTTATCATTCTGTTTAATTATTACCAAATACATGTATAATTGTGTGAAAACACAATGGTCCACGATTATACCTAAATTTCCCAGAGATAAAACTACTCCCTTATAGACATTTTTTGAATACTGAGAACACTTAGTATCGCATTTACCTCGAATTGTATAACTTACTGCGGCTGTTTTGCGATAAAGTCAAGAAACTTATAAATCTCCCTTCATTTTCGGGGCATAATATGTTGTTTACATTTATTGTTTACCCTAGTGACAATTGAATGATACGAACAATAAGTATGCTGATTGTACAATGTAATGCCGATGGTTGCACATCAGAAAGCAAGTCAAAGTATTCGGAATATTTAGTATTCCAAAATAACGTTTATCAGAAAGAAAATGATTAAACTTATTATTAGAATAGTCTACTTAGCGGGAAATATCCACAAAAATTTAACACAAGAGAACTAGCATTTTAATTTCATAGCGTGGTGCAACGAACATTTAGCTAGGTATTTCAACAGGGCTTCTTTCTTATATATGTCCCTTAAAAATCTGCAGTGATCGATCTCATAGTGTAGTCAATAGCTATAGCACATTGTCCTCAGCTATTAATCAACGTTTCCTACCTTCGACGCAAAAGAGTTTCATTGCAGCCCGGAGGACCGGGCTGCTCTATACATATAAGTTTAAGTGTTGGTATATTGGGATTGAGGTGGGAGAAGTTATTCAGAATTAAAGGTTTTCTAAACATTAAAAAGATTGTTAATCAGATTGTTCTTTCCCTTTATAAATTACGAGATACACAATATATTTACTTCCATAAAGTGAATCTGTTAAAATATTTATGTTTTTCATATTTAATATATAAAGTTACTTATCATTTACTATCGAAAAAACGACAGGTCCCTTTTTTTTTAGAACATCGAATTTTACTTATCGCATAAAAACGTAAAAATGTACTTTACACAGTTCGTGTTTTATATTCTTAAAGTGAAAGATATTTTTGAAAATAGGTGATGCATGTGTCTGGTTTCAAATTATATTTTATGCAGCCAACATTTACTTGAGGAATTGATAAAGTTTAAAAGGGTATCGTTTTTGTTCGATTTTCATCCGACTATAAGTTTTCAAAATATTCTCGACTATCGTCTCCATCATTTAGACGCATGCCTTTTTCACACATATCGAAGCGGTTTGATGATAAAGACTCATTCCATTGTTTACTTTATTTCCCGGGCGACAATTGATGGTTACATCAATGTTTTCTTGTTACGTTAAGTAATAGCGATATAAAGTATTCTTCCTTTTGTTTGAAATAGGTTAAACTACCCTTATGGCATAAGGTTATATAAAACTAAAATTAGTCGTACTTTAAAACACTTAATAGATGATGATTAAATTAATAAGCCTTGGCAGTTATTTTTAATTAAAACAGTTTAACGATTCGAACGTACTTGCAAGTACTTCTATGACCAGTCATAAAAGGCCTTTATCCTTTTTTCATGGAAACTTCGAGCAGGTTTAGTCAGTATTTGAAACGGCATATCAGGCCCATATGTTTTATTATTTGTAGAATACAAAATTTAAATCTCATTCACTACAATTAGGGAGCAACCGCTAAAGCACATTCGCCATCAAGATGCAACAGGGGAAGTTACTTTAGTTTTGAAACGCTGGCTGTAAAATGTACATGTTTATGCATCCATTAAGTAGTTGTTACAAGGCTTACACATTTTTACTTTCTTTCATTGCAATGATTTATTTTTTTTTTAATTTTACTATGGATTATAGTTGTTTGATAAATTGTGAAGAGGGAATTTGATTTATGCAGCTGGGGAAATGAGAAAAGGGGGGGGGGGATGTGAAGGACACAAATACTGTTTAAAAGTATTCTAAGTTGAAAGGTGACGTAAATATCTCGTTTTTGTCCAATTTGGGTCTGATACACTCCAAACTCTTTAGTACAACTATAAACAATACTTGCAAATATAGTTTAAATTCTTATAAAAGCCATAAAAATGCGTAACAGGAGTTATGCCTAGTAGGTAAGTAATACGATAAAATAAACCAACGGGACGGGGAATACAGTGCAGGTAAGGATCCACAATTTTAGATTTAACAGGGAGTTGTTTTATTCTCACAAGTCCATAATTGCATTTTAACACATTTCTTAAAACAATTAAAACGGAATAGGTGAATGACCGTTGACGATTTAAATTCATATTTTGTTTTAATTCATCGAATAGTAATTGACTAGTAAGTCACTTGTTTTATAAGTTGTATTTGTGAATGAGCAGGCCCTGGTCGACGGTGACCATTTGCGTTGAGGTACTGCCGCCGTCACCATGGTTCTTGGCACCCCCATTGGTGGCGGTTGCAGTTCCATGCTTACTCGTGGTAGACACGAGTATTCATGGCCCTTGCTAGTGGCGTATTCCGTCGCACCTCAACGCAACTGGAGGAGTGCAACACACATTCTTACGCTCATTCCATTGTTTATCCTATTGCACATGTAAATTGAAATTCAGGATTTGAATTTGTGCATTGGCTTGTAATTGACAAGCAGTTGACTTGATTGATATTGAATTGATTGATTGAATGATGATTGATTGATTGAACTTGATTGATTGATGATTTATTGATTGAACTTGATTGATAATTGAATTGGTGACGTTCATGCACTTGTGACCTACCCAGTGCATGATCCGCCCGATTTGGGTCGTCACATTTGTTGTATTGATTGTTGATTGTGGGGCAGCCCTGTGGTAGCCCCAGCAAATTGATCACCGCGGCCAGAAGCGCCAAATTAAACAAGCAAAATAATATCTGTTGTTTGTTTGATTAATAGGGAATCTGCAATAAATACTTTGTGTACATTTTTCATTATGAAAAATATTTCAAAATAAAAAAGGTAAATTTGGTTGATAATGTTTTTCAAAGACTTTCTATCTATTGACATATTCTTTAAAAACTTTAAAATAGCACAAACA
Organism: Saccostrea echinata; assembly: GCF_033153115.1. NCBI lineage: Eukaryota > Metazoa > Mollusca > Bivalvia > Ostreida > Ostreidae > Saccostrea > Saccostrea echinata. Next base: position 1,559,120 of record NW_026889811.1, read on the forward strand.
ATGCTTTTATATTGCATTAAGCTTACATAGGAAATGATAAATTTTTCTTGGAAGATGGATTTTGATAGAAATCTACAATCATCTGACAAAAAATCTCCAATATTTTTAACTTCCATTTTATACCAATTTTCTATAAAAATACTCTTGTTATCTACTTTTATGTTAGAATTACACCATACAGGAATATAACAAGCCTTGTATTTCATATGTACATCATGATCTACTTTTTTCAAAACATGTTGCCATTAACTAAAAACATCACACCAAAAAATATTGTTCAGAGGCATCAAGATATTTGAAATGAAAGCCTCACCAAAATCCATAAATTTATTTACAACATCACTACCATTAGTTCCCAAAAATATGTCTAGCCATGGTTTATTTAAGAAATAAATAACAAGTTTAAAAACTTCAATGGGAATTGAAGTGGCTCGGTCACATGATCAAATCCTGTGAAGACCGAAGGCCTTCTCAGAAGATTTGATCACGTACCGACCCACTTCAATTCCCACTGAAGTTTTTAAACTTGTTATTTATTACTTATATATACATTTGAGACGGACAATCGAATGTAATCAAACATAAATATTGCACTTACTGTACGTCGTAGATTTTGACAAATTACGCTAGATGTAAATCGGCTTGAAAAGCGGTTACGCTTCAAATTCGTCTGGCAAAGGATTCTGTTTTGAAGGGAATATTCTGTGAAAGGCTACTTGTGATCAATTATAGTGAGCATATTGGTGTCTGGGAATTTTTGCATTCATAAGAACCCATATTCGATGTTAAAAAACACAAGAAACACGTCCGATGTTTGATAATAAAATGTTGGAGGAATTTCGGTCGGAAAGGGATGGATGGATACACTTGTCCGGACCAGATAACTTGAAATCAAGTACAAAATTTGATCAAAAACATAAAATCTACGATTTCATGTTGACATGGAGACACTGGCGACAGCTTACATTGTTAAGACAACGTCACAACGATCTCGATGATGGAGGTGTGCCTACCGAACTTCCAAAGTACACTGTTTATACACTGTTTGTGGCGTGATTGCATTACATTGATGTTTTTCAACAGATTTTCAAATTTATTGTGAGTAAAGTTTAATGAAAAATTATAGCATTCAGAGGTCTTCGAGAAAAATAAGGGTAAACGTTGAGACTATGCAGCTTCAGACATGAAACTTATAACACGTAGTTTTCTATTCTGTATGTAAAATCGATCAAGAACTGTATTAAATACTCGTTAAAAAATTGTAAATAAAATGGTTATTATTTTACTTGCGTATTTTGTACATTTTTATGCATGAAAAACATGCTAGACTATACTGCTAAGTAAGTCTTTTTATGTAGATATTACTCGCTGTGTGATTAGGTCAAGTAATGACCTATGACCTTCGAAAAACTTCATACAGGTATGAAGATATTTGCTCTCTGCATGTTTATATAATAGAGAGATATCACAAATGTATATATTACTTTCTGTTACCAATCTTTTGATCCATATACATTTTAGTGATTTTATGAAAATATCCACATTTACCATCTTTAATCCTCCATATAAATAATCTTGAGTAACTATATCTCTTTTAACTCTAGCAATCCGCAGCTATGTTAAGGCTTCCCGAAGCTTTAAAATGCGCTCAAAACATAATATGTCATTGCGAGGTCGGTTCTGGTTTTAATTTTTAAGTATTGAACTTTTGTACTTCCAATTTATATAAAGGGTTTCCTTGGCTATATATTAGCATATTTGTTATGATATCACATGACTTTGTTGATCACGTGACGGTCATTTATAATTTTTTGAAGTCTTTCATATAAATCGCTTCGGCGCAGCTGATTAACACAATAATTATTAACATTTTGTTATATAAATAAACTCATCGTATCCTTGTGTATCCGAAATGTGCTTGGGAAAAGTCATACTATTACTTGGGTACAAAATATTTCCTGAGAAATTCAACTTACCTACAAATTTGGGGGTATTTTCCACACAATATCGTAATCTGTATTAAAACAAAGCCAACACACATTTTTCCCAAGCAAGATTCAGCTAGAGAACAACCTCTTCTTACAGATTTCCACAAACATTCCCAGATTAATCCTCATTAATCACCTGCGCCAGACTCTTTTATACACACAAAATAAATTCTACCTCCAACCACGGGTATAAAACAGAGTACATTTCAAAAGTATATTTTTCATAAGCATTTTGAACATGATGAATTTCAATCAAGGGTAGGTGAGTGGTGTATTTTTAAAATATTCAGACATATTAAACTTAAAAAACCTTTAACGAACCGTGAATTTTGCAATAGCTATCTAGCATTTTACATGCAGTTTGAAATAAAGTGTAAAGTTCATGACACTCTCCCCGTCATAACACCTTAGGTTTGCAGTGGCCTGACGTCATTTTCCATTATGACGTCATATTTTGGTAGTTCAGAGATGTGAAGGCACAGAGTGCACTTTCATATTCTACGGGAAGCCTTAACCTACCTGCGTCTTTGATTTCGATATAAATTCAAAAAGGTCTTTACACAGTGAAAAGATTTTATCATAGATTGGTGTAGGAAGGGAAATAAATAAATGAGTAAGCTTTGGCAAAATAAGAGTTTTTACAATGGTGTCACGATCTATAGGTGTAAGTATTCGTCTATTCCATTGTTGGATCAATGATTTAATTTTTGGCAAAATAATTTTGTAATTTATATCAGCAATACTTTCTAACTATACTGAAAAATTTATACCAAGCAAAGTGAAAGATGTGGATCCCCAATCTAGTTTCCATCTTGAATGATGATAAACTTGACTTGATTTTTTTTTTAACCAATCCAAATATTTTTTTTTTTTTTTTTTTTTTTTTTTGTTTTTGAGCTGTTTATCTTTAACCCAGATAATTGTGAAAAGAAATCCAAAGTATCGAGAGCAGCAAACAGAGATTTTGGTGAACCATCAAGGGCCAATGAGGTATCATCTGCATATTGGGAGATTTTGTGTTCTTTTTCATTTATTATAATACCTTTTATAGCTTTATTTTGTTTGATTTGAATTGCCAAGATTTCAGCACAAAGGAGAAACAGATAGGGAGCGATAGGATCTCCTTGTCTACAACCTCTCTGAATAAGAAATTGTTCTTACTCCTCGCGAATTAGATTTGTATGAACTAAAATGACATTTATAAACCCACTGAGCTTCTACAAATGGTTCTGTTTCACAGGTAAAATGTGTATCTTGCAGGCATAAAATGGAATAGCCTTTTTTTCTATAGTAGTTAAGAACATCCTGTCGTTTCTGAGGTGTTGCTAGACCTTGACAGTTCACCGTTACGATTTTTATAGTTTCATTCATCAACACGCGGGTATGTTAAGGCTACACCCAGAGAATCCTACTTGCCTTTACAATATGACGTCATAGTAAGCTGTATGACGTGAACTTTAGAAATAATGATTTCTTAATATCTATCTTTAAAGTTTAATTTCAGGTCCAAGAAAAGAATGGAATCATTCAAAACATAATATTAACTAAATCTTGTCGTTTTTTGGGTGGTATAAATAGCTAGTTATTTAGCACGGGGGTTAAATACCAAACCCATGACGTCATAACTATTGATCAAATATTTGCCGAGTGAAATTAAAGGTGACGAGAATTCATGTAAACAAATATATTAAATGGGAGTTTTAAGGCATATACCGTGAATGTTATGTGTGATTCATAAGGAATTAAAGATTAAGAACCAGGTACGCTGATATATTCTTATCATGTTTTATTATAATGAACACAGTCAGTGCTTTGAAATCCCGATCAGCCGTTCCTCTGTCGTTCTATAACAACAAAGATGCAAAAGTTCAACACTACGCCACATACTTTGAAATATAATTTTTGTTTGTATCGAAAGCTTGTATTCTATAGTACTTGGAAAGTGCTGCTAGAATCGTGTGGTTAACATGAATTGATAAAAATTCCTTGATCGTATGTATAAAATGTAAAAATTTTGGTAAGGTTTCATGCGAAACTTTGGAATATTTTTTTCTGTGTCAGGAGAGTAGAATTCTAGCAGCACTTTTCATGGCCCAGTGATGTTTTTACATAATTATTTTCACTAAAAGAAATGAATTATCACCGGGGTAGTGTTGAACTTTTCACTTTTTCATTAAGGCAATTTTTCTATTTATAGACGTCACGTGATGACGTCGTAGTGGAGTACTTCTTTTAGCCTAAGACTCAATGACGTCTATACAATGGATAATAATAGTAAATGTTTTATCTATGGTTTTCCCGATTTATCAATGTTACATTTTACGAAAAAAGTCTAAATTCGGCGAAATATGATCTGGGTACTGCCTTAACATACCTGCGCAAAAGCTGATGTATACAACTTAAGCAGCCTCCAAGCGAAATATGTAACTACATGACTTATGTATTCTCTCACAAACACGCTATCACACTCACTCACACATGCAAACAAATAACTGAAATAAGAGAAAAAAATGCAAACAAACAGAAAAAAGAAAAAGAAAGAAAAGGTATGTACAAAACAAGGTTGCAAATGCATAATTGAAAGTGTTCCATAGATCAAATCAGAGTATTATTTATTTTGTTCACCTTAAATTTTGTGCCGATGCAATACCGGAAACACTATTATAGTTGGTAATTGAAAAAATCGTAAACGAAAGTCAACTTACATTTTCCAAAATTTCACTTAAAAAAGAAAATATTTCAAAACAGTTTTTTTTTTATCCGGAAAAGAAAATTGCAAAAACTTTACTGAAGTCCTATATCGAATACACTAAGGTCTTTTGTAGCGTAGAACCACAAAATGTTCGATAGAAAAAATATTAATGTGTTGTGGACACTATAACGCACTTATATAAATTACAGTAGTTCTTTTAGGGCATCAAGTTGCGTTATCTCCATAATGTCAAAACGTTTCGGACCAAGGTGTTTGCCAATCATCATGCGTGATATCACAACAGACAACTTTGTAAAGTTTTGATCCTGCAGAATTTTTAGCATTCTCCTCCCTGCTCCAAATTCGCCGTCATATAATATTAATAGTATTAATATATATATATATATATATATATATATATATATATATATATATATATATATATATATATATATATATATATATATATATATATATATATATATATATATATATATATATATATATATATATATATATATATAATGAAATAGGTGAAGTGTAAAAGGTGATGATAACGAACAGTGACCAATCACCAATCTCCTCAATTCAGTAAACAAATCCAGTCGTGAAGAGGGCAAAAACACAGACCCCCAGAAACATCAACGTTCTTAGTAGGTGCCTAGGAGGAGTACGTATCCCCTGTCAACCGGTCACATCCGCCTTGAGCCCCATGTACTGCACAGGCATGCAGAGTACTCCGCAGTCAAATCTAGTACAACTGCAATTACCAAACAAATGCTTTGAAACATGTCAGGAAAAATAAACCTTTACAAAAGGTTGTATTTAAAATCAAGGTCATTTAAAGGACCGTAGATTTTGGGAAAAGCTGCCTTTAAACGGGAATATTGAAATCCTTGTAACATCAACTTATCTGTCAGTGGTTTGCGTCGGTTTTAAGAATCGATCGTACTCAGAACAGGCTCTTGCATATCGGATCAGTTAGAAGATATAAAAACCAATTGCAAGTGATGTTACAATATTACTACATAAATAAGGGAAGTTGTCATGGAAGAGCTGAAGTCATCCCGTTTGTCACACCGCTTAGTTAATAGCTAGCGATTATCGTCTTCACTCAGTATATCATCCAAATATGAATCAGCCTTTTATCTCGAGTTCACTTGGATATATTGAATTTATATAGAATTTACGAAATACTGACTTTCAACGAATGTTGTTAAAATCTCTGTGACATCAAGTGTCAGGAACCTTCCTCTGTCCAAAAAAAATGATCGTACTCAGACCATGCTCTTCATTATCGAATATGTTTGGAGAAATAAACACCAAATCCAGGTGATAGCGGAATATTACTACAGACATAAAGAAAGTTGACGGTAGAAAAGATACATGAAGTTATCTCGTTTATTATACAATTCAGTTGTTAGTTTAGAAACAGGGTGATTTTGAAGATCTCTAAGACCTCTAAAAACACCAAAGGTGGGATCAGGTACCATGGAGGAGTAGGCACCCCTGTCGACCGGTTACATCCGCTGTTTGTTCCTTGTCATGATCGGGAAAAACGGAAAAATCCGTAGGCAATTTAATGTGTTAATAATGGCCTAACAATTAGTATGAAAAATCTCAGTCAGCATTCGATTTAATGATAGAGTGTTTTTGCTGACAAGGTCATTGTATCGGCCATGAAACTTAAGAAATGATGACTTTAAACAAAACTGTTGATATCCTTGTTTCATCAACTTGTTTATCAATAGCTTGTATCGTCATAGAAGTTGTTCGTACACAGAGCATGCTCTTGCGTATCCAATCAACTGGGAGAAACAAACTCAATATGCAGGTGTTAAAGGTTTATTGCAACATAAATAAGGAAAGATGACGATAGAAAAGCCGAAGTCATTACCTTTATCATAAAGTTTTGTTGTTAAGTCACCATTAAAGTCTTTTTCTAGTAAAATATCAAAATATGAAACAAATGTGGAGGACTCTGTGGCAACTTTTATTTCAAGCTCACTGGGATACATCGAGTCGATATATGAACGGAAGTAACAATTGTTAATCGATGATACACCGTAGATATATCTAAATGTCGTTGAAGGTCACAGCAATTGTTTTCTTCTTTCATGTACAAGTTTTTGAATACAATCTGCTTTGAATATAATAATAGGTCTGCTAGTAACAGGATGCAATTGGTACAGATGGAAAGACCGACAGATTACTGGAAGACTTGATCTTCATACTACATAAAACTACATAGATATTGTCAATCAGAAAATCGAGCACCTTTTTTAATATCAAAGTCAGAGTACAAAACCAAAGACCAGAAGTCTCTGTCGAGACTGTAGCTCTACTGGTTTGTACTTATAACAAAGCAAGAGAAAAGTAGTACTTGGACTTGAAACTTTGCAACAACAATAAATAAAAAATAATCCTTGTTTTACTCTCTTTTTGTTGCAAGTTAAATTCCAATCAGACTAAAACTGTAGAAAGAGTAGCCTATTAAAAGAATTTTAGAGAAATTTTGATTCTAGTTACCAAGGCAACATCATTCATCAAAAAAAACAAAAGACTATTATGTATCTCAGTGTAGTCCCTTTCAAGAATTTTTCACTCATATGGAGAGACCACCACATGCCGGTGGAGAGCTGCAAATTTTGACCTATGCTAGGCACTCAGGGCCATAGAGCAGTAAGAGTTCTTTTTCGTGCCAGCACCTACTGCAACATGGGAGCTTGGTATATACGGTCTCTCTCATCAGAAGGACCGGTCTCCATGTCACACAGTGGGATTCGAACCCGCGACGTAAGGATCAATTCCTTACTCTGCGACTCTAGAGCAAACGTTCTACCACTGCGCCACGGGGGTGACAAGAAATGTTTAAAAAGTATGTCAAAGAAATTGCAGCTTTTTTTGCAACCATGGCAACACTTCACCAAAATCAAAAAAATGGATATACAGAATTATGTATCTCAGTGTAATCTACTTGTGTGCCAAGTTATATTGAAATCAGACCAAAACTGTAGGAGGAGTAGAGTTTTGAAAGTATTTCACAGAAATTTCTAATTTAAGAAACCATGGCAACACCATTAATCGAAATCAAAAACCGGTACACAGAATTATGTATCTTAGTGTAGTGTACTTGTGTGCCAAGTTATATTGAAATCAGATCAAAACTGTGGGAGGAGTAGCATTTTGAAAGTATTTCAAAGAAATTTTTATTTTTAGTAACCATGGAGACAGCGTTCATCGAAATCAAAAGCCGATATACAGAACTATGTATTTTGGTGTAGTGTACTTGTGTGCCAAGTTATATTAAAATCAGACCAAAACTGTAGGAGGAGTAGCATTTTGAAAAATTGTTTACAGACAGACAGACGGACGAACGACGGACAACTTACTATCGCATAAGATCTTCTGGTCTCTGACCAGTAGAGCTAACAACACCACAACAAAATATAGAATCCTCAACTCCTCTGCGATAGGAAATGAAAGAACCAAAGCTGAATTAGCATATTTGACAAGTATTTGTTAACTTGGTTTAGAGACTTTAAAAAATAAGTTTTGAAAGTCATATTCATAGTCATTAATTAAACGAATTCATAAGAATATCATTACTTTGAAACCTTTGCTTCATAGATTCTTGGATTCAGGGCTTACAAAACTAAAGCATGGTTAGTATCATAGGGAAAATAAAATTTCCTTTATGAACAACACAAACAAAGATTTTGAAATATATTTGACATAACAAAACAACAAATTAGATGTCCAAAGATAAATGCAAACACATATCAAAGAGCAGACACTACAAATTAATCTCTCTCTCTCTCTCTCTCTCTCTCTCGTAAATCAAAATTTTCAAGGTTATCACAATAGTAAATCAAAGTGTCAAAATTTTCACTATAGTTAGCAATAGTTTTTAGAGTGTCAAAGTTATCATCATAGTTAACTATAGTAAATTTTGTTAACTATAATTAACTATAGTGTTACGTAAGGATTGAGATTGATTACTGTTCTTTATCTTCATATTTCATGAAGAATTTTTTTAAATGATATATATATATATATACATATTGTTACTTTACTGATGAACATTGTATTCAAATGCATTTTAATGGTAATGTTAAAACAATCAGGTGTGAAGGGGTGCCATTCGTATAAACAACTAACTTTCAATCGCAATTGTCACTAAAATAAGTGATTTCCTTTTATTTAATCAATTTATCATTGCCATAATAATTTCCTCTTATTTAACCAGTTTTCAAAAATAAAACATAATCCTATTTTAAACTTTATTTTTGAATAGTAACTCGTTTGTTTCCTCAAAAATAAAATGTACAATGGGGAAGGTATCTGTTGTAAAATGGTGCTTATTGATACCTATATTATCAAAAACCTGTATAGAAATGGATGCTTTAAAAGGGTAAGAGGAAAATCCGTTTAATTCCTTTTTGTGCATGCATCTTTTTACCCGTAACATTTATATTAAAAAATATAGCACCAAAGAAAATTGGAATGTTCTTTTTTTCCCTAGGAACCATTCTCTTTGTGGTTATAATTATTATTTTGATACAGACAGTGACAGCTGCTTAGGTAAGGAAGCAAAACCATTAGCAGAAAATATTTATCCATGTTGTTGAACTATTACTGTTTGCAATTAAAAGATCATAAGTGCTTCTGAAATTTAACAGTCACCCAAAATATTTAATTTATGCTCTGGATAAAACACATATACTGAGCCAAGTGATACATTGTAAAACTGTTGTATTTAACTTTTATTATGAATTCTTTTGATTTAATAGAGTGTCGATTAGGAAGCTTTGGAGTAAATTGTTCACATCAATGTAAGTTAGGTTTCTACGGCCATCTTTGCACGAGTCCATGCGATTGTGAAGCACATATATGCCATTATATAAACGGATGCCCTAAAGGTGTCACACATACATCAATGTTGTTTTTTATAAACGATTTATACAAGATTATTAATGTAAAATATCATTTACCTTATATGTTTTTCTTAAATAAAATTCCTTGTAGTATACACTTTATTTTTCATATTGAAAATGAATTGTAAAGGTGTAAATTGACCGACAGCTTGTCAAATGGTATTGTACTAGCTACAAATACATCATCAAAAGCCTTTACAGGTACAACAGAGGTGAAACAACGGATAACAGAAGAATCAGAGGAATCAGGGACACAATCAGGAACAACAACACAAAGAGTGAACTCTTCACAAAACAGTGAGGAAAATAATGTTTTCAAAACTCACCGAAGAACACCTAACATTTCTTAAATGAAATATGAACATAACGAACAGTATTCAATCTCGAAAGTCCAATGAAATGATACAAATTTTGAGCAAACAAGGACCTCAAAATTTAGAGGTGGGATCAGGTGCCATGGAGGAGTGAGTATCGCCAGCGACCCGTCACACTCGCCGTGCTCCGGAATTTCTGGGTGTCCATGTTCATGCCCTGTACACAGATTTGTATTGATTATAGATTTTTTTGAGATTGGTCATTGTTCACTTTTTTCGTTTATAATACCTGTACATGATAAGCTACAGAAATAAGCCATGTTCTGAAAAATATGAAATGTGCTCAAACATTTTATATTAAAAATTTTTATATGCTTGTTAGAGAAACCCAAGCAAAGTTGTAATGAATCGGACACTCTTTGAAAGGCGTCTTTCTGTGATTCTGTTTAAAAAAAAATGTATATAAAAGTTCTAAAATTGTTTAACCTCTTTAAAAAAATTAAATAATTTAAAAAAAAATAAATTAAATAAACAAATTTGATGGCTACTTAAAACGATGAAGAAATGTCGTTTTAATCAGATTCCAAACTGAATGAGGATGTTCGTGGTAGCTTTCCTTTATGATTCATATGTAATTTTTTTTTTTTTTTTTTTTTTTTTTTTTTTTTTTTGAGAACAATGTATAAGAAGCAACTACGGTTGCTGTTTTACTGTGTACATTTAAAAAATACAACACTATACAACTGTCCAATAGTATATCCGATAGATATACATGTATATCACAGGAAAAAAAAATGTGATCCACATGAAGTTTTAATAATTAAAAAGGCTTGAAATCAAGCTTTTTTTCTATCAACAATAAACAAACAGATTGATCAAATTGTAGGCATGCATATCATGTCATGTAACAATATTTATTTCTTCATTTCAGAATTTTCAGTCCATGCAACTGAATATACTTTTTTAACACAAAAGTATGTTCAAAGAAAAACCAAATCAAACAATACAGAATGGCCAACAACACATGTTCACTTCAAGAAATCCAGCATAGTGATAAATAATCTAAAATCGTCTCTATCGGAGAAACCTTACCAGGTGACAGGGAGGTCCACATCAAGATCAGGATCATTAAAGATTTCTAACGAGAATGATCATTGGATGTTGACTAGCTTACTTCTTATTGCTATTATATCAGCAATTTTTGTTGGAGGAGTTTTCATTTACCTACGTTCATCAGACCAGTGAGTCGTTTTCATCAATTCTTTATTTAAAACTCATGGCAACATTGTTGATTTTATTTAAACTTATTATCAATATAACAAAGAATATCTCTATTTTCTCCTAGATGTACACTGTCCAATTCTTGCCATTCAGGATTTTCATGTTTGGGTAAATTAACCAATATTCATTTCATTTCTTTTACTTGTGTACGAATATTAGTATGCAAACAAGCAAATAACATTATTATAATTATTATTTCACCGACACTCCAAAAATCAAACAAAAATAATGAAGTAAGGATTAATACAAAACATGTCTGTTAATTTTTATTAATGATTAGAAATAAATCATGAAGTAAAAATTATCCATTTTCAAAAACATCACTTATAAAATCTTTAATTTATAAACAAAAAGATCATACAAATGACAACAATCTGCAGAACAACCAAAACATTGAGGGCACAGAGATTTCCGAGACTGTACATTTAGAAAGATTTGAAGACTATGATGAAATTCATCAATCGCACTTTCAACAATGCAGCAACACTGGTGCTTGGTCAAACCCCTCTGTGATTTTAAGAAAAACAAATGACACTTCGGATAATGGGAATCTGCCTACACATAGCCTGTATGAAAAGATTTCCTTCCATGTTGATTATCACCGTTTACAATTCACAAAGAAACAAAGTGTTGCGAGTCCTGATAATTTTTTCGCTAGAACTAAGCCTATTCAGGATGAGGAGGAGTACGTATGTCTTAGATTGAGTAGATCGTTAGATTTCCCAGTAACGAATGAAGCTTCTAAAATCCAAAACAGTTCTGATCGTTTGAGCGTAAGTAATAATAAAGGGGAGAGAAATCTGGAAACTTCAAACAATCTGCATCGATCTTTTTCAGAAAGTCAACTTGTAAATGTGAGTAATATGGAAAAATCAAGCGAATACGACCCTATTTTAACTGAGGAGGGTTGTCTCTGTGGTGAATCACTTGAAGAAACAGATAGACCATACAGTGCTTTACATGTCTGAAAGTTAAAACAGGAAAATATGTCAGGAGAATTTCATCCTAAAGATCAATGTAAAAAATAAAACAAAAATAAAAACAACAAAGCTGTATATGAATGAAGATGAGGATGAACAGTGAAAACTGGGAAATAAGTTTTTTTCAGAGTGTGACGTGTTCATACACGTTTTGGGGAAAGTTGATCATATTCAAGAAACACTCTTTCCCATTTCTTTACATTTTGTCACAGAGGATACGTGACCACTTCAATTTCACCAAAAGTTATATTTTGTAAATAACTGATAGTTTTCATTCTAGGGCTAATATTTCATATATAATATTAGTGTTATATTCTCTGTAACATCATGTATTTACAATAAAAAAGAAATGAAAATCCATTCAATATGAAGAAATCATTATATGAAGAAAGAAAAATGACGGACATATATTGTAAACTCCACTTTACTTGAACTTTGTTTTGAAATTTGGTTGATGTGTCTCTTCAATAAAGATAATAGAATTTTAGAGAAACAATGTAATGTTTGAGTTTTTTTAAATTATAAAACAAGTGGTTTCTTTATCATTGAAAGTTTTAAAACAAAAAATCTATGAATAGTCATCAATGTATTAAGAAAAAAATGACACCTAATACCCATCTTCCAGCATGAATTGTAATAAGGGTTGCTCTGTTTGATGAAGTATATGGAGATAACGAACAATATTCAAGCCGAAAAGTCCACTAAACTACAACTTTTTTGGGCAGAGCAAACACGGAACTCTAAACCATATGAGGTGGGATCAGGTGCCATGGAGGAGTGAGCATTCCCTGCCGACCGGTCACATCTGCACTCTTCTCTTTGTCATTATCAGGAAATATATTATACAACCAAGATATTAAGCCACAACAAAAACACAGAGTTGAAGTTGAAAAGTTTATTTATCACTTCATGAACGAATATCGGGTCACAGATTTCACATAAACAACTGGGGCAGCAGCTTCTCTACAAGCACTTTAATTTACCTGATCATTCAATTTTTTCAATGAAAGTTAAAATTCTAGAAAAGATTTACCATCATACAAACAGTCCTTCATTGAGTACACCTTTCCGTAGACAGCGAGAAGGAGTTTGCATTACAAAAATAGGGACGGCCTTTCCCTATTGATGCAATGACAATGTCGATAGGGATGGGAATCTTTCCAGTCCACAGTGTAACAATGTCAGTGTGATGGGATTTTTCAACCATACACAGAGACGTAATTTAGTCAAGGTCTTACAATTAACCTTTAATACGCGATGTCTATTTTGATTCGTTACTACCTTATGTAAATCAACATTTAAGTCTTCATCACACTCGGCCCAAACTTTACTCTGTCCCTTTGAAACTTTTGCATAGCCTACTTGAAGAGGTCAAAGAAAGTCCTTTTCTTGATTCCTCGACAGCAGAATACCGGCTCGGATCTGTGATTATGGATATTGCAAATCATGGCTTTTTAAACCGCCACGTTTTACAGAAAAAAATGCAGCTAAAACAATCCGTTTTTTTCCTTAAACTCCAATATGCCAACAAAGGAATTTACGCGGTTAATATCAGTAATATTCTTAACCAAAAAGGGTTCAGTCTTGTATTCCACCATATTTCAAGTTGAAGACTACACCTTGTATTTCAAACAAATATACATCAACTATTGCTTCCAAATTTTATAATTACAAGAAAACTTTACAGGGCCTGGATATCTGAAACATAATCCTCCTTCGTATTCATGTTCTTTTTCACCCTATAACTATAGTCCTGCTGGACATGTTATTACTGTTGACGTAAATATAGTTAATAATGGGGGCCTGAGATGAATAATTTTAAACGGTCTTAAATATAGGGAAACCCGATCCTTTAAATGGCGTCGTTATTTCATACATATTATGGATTCTGTAGAGGATTACGCCAGACTTTGGGTCAGACATGAAAAAGAATACCTTGACACTTTGTCAGAATGGATTAAATGTATCAGATATATGTTAAAATCTTGCATTAAACGATTGAGGGGCAGTATGAAAACCATCTATCATTCTGTATTCAATAATTCAGATGTGAAAAAAGAATCAGATAGATTACACGATCAGTACGTACTGGTCCATGCTGACAAAGCAGGTAACAATATTATCTTTGTTTGTAAGGTTCATTATATACACATTGTATTTTAGAGGAACTGGGATTTAATTCTACAAGTGGAAATCCAACTTCTACCCATAGCTCCCTTTCTTAGGAGGAAATTCTTCAAAATTACATATCAGTTTTGAATATTTTTAATATTCCCAAACAACTCCAGTAAATGTTCTACCAAGCCTCTTTCTTAACTCCTCACTAAGATATTAACAATAATGAAGGAGAAACTTCAAGAAATTTCAAGAGTACTGTACAACAATATATTCGAGAAGTGGTGTAAATCAGATGTGGACATTAAAATATTTCAAGGAACTTTTGGAACATTTGAGACCACAAGATTTTACCAAAATCAACAACATAAAAACTTAATTACGACTTTTCAACATTTTATACAACTATTCCCCACGATAAATTAAAGTCCAGACTCTCTGACATCTTTGACAGGTGCTTTTTCAATCTAAATGGAACTCGTAAATTTACTTACCCTGTCATTGGTCATTTTCAAAATTAATTTGTTAAAAAAAACAATCTGATTGTACATACAATTACTCTGAAGTTGACATTAAAAAGATGCTCGAGTTTCTGATTGACAATATCTGTATGATTTTTGGAGACCAGGTCTTCTAACAATCTATTGGAATTTCCATGGGTACCAATTGTGCCCCGTTATTAGTAGACCTATTTTTGTATTGATAGTAGCACAATTTGATGAAAATCTTATGCCTGAAAAGAAGGAAAACACTTGCTGTGGCCTTCAATTCGACATTTAGATATATCGACGACGTATTGTCAATTAACAATTGTTAGCAAATACAATCTATCATTAAGTCAAATGCTGACTGACTTTTGTCATACTAATTGTTCGGCTAATAATTAAAGACTAAATTGTCGACGGATTTTTCCGTTATTTCCCGATCATGACAAGGAGCACACGGCGGTGTGACCGGTTGGCAGGGGATACTCACTCCTCCATGGCACCTGATCCCACCTCTGATGTCTTAGGGGTCTGTTTGCTCTGCTTCTATTTTGTAATGTTTAATGGACCTTTGAGCTCGAATACTGTTCGTTATCTCCATATTTTTCATTTTTAAATGACACTTCATTAGCTTTTAGCATTGATGACTATTCATAGAATTTTTGTTTTAAAACTTTTATTAAGTTTTAA
This sequence comes from Saccostrea echinata, assembly GCF_033153115.1. NCBI lineage: Eukaryota > Metazoa > Mollusca > Bivalvia > Ostreida > Ostreidae > Saccostrea > Saccostrea echinata. Next base: position 1,574,602 of record NW_026889811.1, read on the forward strand.
AACTTGTAATGATAAAAAACCACTGGTTTCATAATTAAAAAAAAAATCAAACATTACATTGTATGAAACATTTTCATCAAAGAATGACAAGGTCCCTAAATTCAAAATGTAGGTGTTATTAAGCTGTTCCAAAAGCAGGGAAAAGTACTTGGCTAGAACAGGCGATCAAAGCTTTACAAATGATTATATAGGAGACGAAATCTGCTGATAAAGTAGAACAGGGCCATATTGACTCAGGTTAGAGTTGTGGTCTCTGGACCTCTTGTTTTCTTTTTATTGATTAATTTGGCTAAAATGAGAACATTAATAGTACATTTTTACGTGTTTACTAATGAGGAATATATTTATGAAAATACATATTTTCCTGTCATGAAAAACGTAACTCTAATCAATGTGCTAATAATTTGCTTCCTACAAAAGTGAATTTTTTAGTCCATTTTTTTTCTCGTGGGAAAGTAAGAGAATATGACAAAATTATGGTGTTTACTTCATCGATTGCAGCATTTTTGTAACAAAATTATAATTTTGTTTCCTTCTGTGCAAATGTAAAATTTCTGAGCTTATGAATCTTGCATATTTCCTTTTTTAAAAAAAAAAGATGCCCTAAAATTGAGTGTGAACTTTTAGAATGGGTTGTCCAAAAAGAATGTATAGTCAATTGCAGAAATAAATTAAGTATAAGCGGACTCACAATAGAGCTTAGATTATATTTAAAATTGGGAAAAGAAGAGGTACTTCATAATTAAGCTTCCAAAACTACCTAGGGACTTCAAACAAGTTCTAAAGAAGATGCAGTATCGCTGACTGTGAGGTCTTATTGTATTGCAAATTTCCTCAAGTCAATGAACATGGGTTAAACTTTCATTACCACACCATACGTGAAAAATGATATTTGATTGAAGAAATATATTACTTTGTTAACTTCTTTGGCAAGATCATATTTTTTTGAATTTGGTTTTTCCAAAGAACCGTTTTTTTTTTTATTTTAAAGAACAAAAAGTTGAAATAGAATTAAAGAATAAAATTAGGGGGCTCTTCAAACAAATCGTAAATGTCCAATATTTTTGCCCCTCTTTCAATGATTTACCCTTAGAATTAGCAATATAAACTTCATCTATTATTTATGTTTAATACTTTAAAATATCTCATATACACTACATTTTTCTTTAAATCTCAAAATCATCATCAGAATAGGTCAAATTTCAATTTCGCCCGACTTAATCGGCTAGTCAATAAGCAAGAATTCAATTTCTTCAAATAAGCCACGGATGTTCCATAAAATTTTGCTACCTTTCAGCATTAGAAATATCTTTGAATAATGAGCACATCACTCCAGTTACTAAATACTTGCCAACTTTTATCTCACTTGAAGCAAAGTTATCAGAAAAACAAGCAAAGCCACTTATAAAGGTGTCGTCTTTTCTCATCAGAAACGTAACAGGGAATAATTGGAACACCAAAATCTGTTACAAAATAATAATTCTTGAACTCCTCTGATTGAAGATACAAAAGGCAACTAGACTTTTAGATGCCTTTTGTATCATCAAGCAATTGACCGCATCAGCTTTTTGTTAACTGGAAAAGACAAAAACACGAGGACTTAAATCGAATTTGTGACATCTGTGACATTAATATGGCACAACTTTATACTAGAGAACTTATCTCCATATTTCATTATATAAGAGTTTGGACGGATTTCAGGCAGAAAACTGGGACTGAGCTAAACGTAGGCAGTTTTTATAATCACTAACATCAACATTCTAAAAACTGTGTTTGGGAAGGTATTTTCACTGAAAGTTATGAGTGAAAAATTCTCGAATGGGACGTAAAAAAAAAACACCAAACAATCAAACAATCAACTGAAAGTGAAAGTGTTTTGAATTGTGTTTGTAATGGGTGACAATACATCTAAATGTATAGTATAAATCTAAATGTGTATTTAAAAGCATGTAGAAATTAATCACTGTTTTTATTTTAAATCCAGTCAGAAGCTTGAAAAATGAAAGAGTGAAAATGACTTTTTATCCTGTAAAGGATGTTTGTTTGAACGTAACGAAATATACGGAGATAACGAACAGTATTCAAGCTCAAAAGTCCATTAAAGAATACAAAATAGGAGCAGAGCAAACACGGACCTCTAAACCATCAGAAGCGAGATCAGGTGCAATGGAGGAGTGAGCATCCCCTGTCGACAGGTCACACCCGCCGTGTGCTTCATGTCACGATCGGGAAATAACGGCCACATCCATTGACAATTCAGTATGTAAATAATTCCCTAACAATTAGTATGAAAAACGTCAATTAGCATTTAACTCAGTGATCAATTGAATTTGCTGACAAGGTCATTGTATCGACCATAGAACTTACGAAATGATGACTTTAAACGAGACTGCTGATATTCTTGTTTCATCAACTTGTTTGTCAATAATTTACCTCGTTTTAGAAATGGTATATACTCTTGCGTATCGAATCAAGTGAGAGATATAAACCACGTATACAGGTGATGAAGGTATATTGCTGTATAAGTAAAGAAAGTTGACGATTGAAAAGTTAAAGTCATCACGTTTATCATAAAGCTTGGCAGTTAGATTACCATCAACGTCTTTTTCAAGTAAAATATCCAAATATGAAATAGGTGGGTCAGACTCTGTGGTATCTTTTATCCCAAGCTCACCAGGATATATGGTATCGACATCAGAATGGAAAGAACCATTGTTAATTGACAAATCGTCGTCGATGAATCAAAATGTCGAATTGAAGGCCACAGCAAGTGTTTTCTTCTCTTCACGTATAAGATTTTGGACAAAATCTGATTCATATAAATACAAAAAAGTTGTGCTAATAACGGGGCGCAATTGATACCTATGGCAATTCCAATTGATTGTTGGAAGACCTGGTCTCCAAAAACCACATAGATATTGTCAGAAACTCAAGCGTCTTTTTAATGTCAACTTCAGGGTACTTGTGTCTACAATCATAATGTTTTTTTTAACAAATTAATTTTGAAAATGACCAATGACAAATTAAGTAAATTTACGAGTTTCATTTTTATTGAAAAAGCAGCTGTCAATTATATCAAAATGCCTGGATTCTAATCTATCGTGGGGAATGTTTGTGTATAAAGTTGAAAAGTCGTACGTTTTTATGTTGTTGATTTTGGTAAAATCTTGTGATTTCAAATTTTTCAAAATTTCCTTGGAATTTTTAGGTATCCACATCTGATTTACACCACTTCTCGAGTATATTGTTGCACAGTACTCTTGAGGTTTCTTTTCTCCTTCACTATTGTTAAAATCTTAGTGAGGAATAAAGAAAGAGGCTTGGTTGAACATTTATAATAAAAACCGTTATTTATCTTTGTTTGTAAGGATTTTTATGAAGTTTCGGAATCCAATATTAGATATGGTAATTCGAATTCATTTTGGTTGCTTGGGAAAGTGAGAATACTCAAAACTGACATGATTTTGAAGAATTTCTTCCTTAGAAAGGGAACTATGAGTATAAATTGGATTACCACTTGTAGAATTAAATTCAAGTTCCTCTAAAATACATTTAATATAATGAGACTTACAAACAAAGACAATGTTGTTACCTGCTTTGTCAGCAGGGACCAGTACGTACTGATCATGTAATCTATCTAATTCTTTTTCACTTCTGGGTTATTGAATACAGAAGGATAGATGGTTCTCATATTGCTCCTCAATCTTTAAATGCAAGATTTAAACATACATCTGATACATTTAATCCATTCTGACAAAGTGTCAAGGTCTTCTTTTTCATGTCTGACCCAAAGCCTGGCGTAATCATCTACAGAATCCATAATATTTATGAAATTCCGACGCCAGTTGAAGGATCGGGGTTCCCTATACTTAGGACCTTTTAACAATAGTGATTTAAGGTCCTCATTATTAACTATATTTACGTCACCAGTAATAACGTGTTCAGCAGGACATAGTTATAGGGCGAAGAAGAACATTAACACGATGGAGGATTATGTTTCAAATATTCGATATCCAGGCCCTTGAAAGCTTTCTTGTAATTAAAAAGTTTGGAAGCAATAGTCGATTTATTTTTGTAGGAAATACAAGGTATAGTTTTTTAACGTGAAATATGGTGGAATACAGGACTGGACCCTTTTGTGATTAAGAATATCACTTATATTAAATACGTCAATTCCTTTGTTGGCATATTGAAGTATAAGGAAATAACGGATTGTTTTAGTTGCATTTTCTTCAATTAAACGTGGGGGTTTAAAAAGCCTATGATTTGCAATATCCATAATCACAGATCCGAGCCTATATTCTGGTGTCAAGGAATCAAAAAAGGGACTTTCCTTGACCTTTTCAAGAAGACTATTTAAAAGTTTCAAAGGGACAGAGTACAGTTCGATGCGAATATGATGTAGACCTAGCTGTTGATTTACGTAAGGTAGTAATGAATCAAAAGAAACATGCGAGATTGCTGACACAAGATATACCACTACATACACACTACACGATGTTTCCAAGAACATTGGTTGATTGATTGATTGTATGTTGTTTTACGTCCTATTCCAGAATTTTTCACTCATATAGAGACGTCAGAATATACAAGTGAAGGGCTTAAAATTTTGACCTTTACTCGGCACTCATGGCCATTGAGCAGTGAGGGATCTTTATCGTGCCAACGTCTGCCTAGACACGGGGCCTCGGTTTTTAAGGTCTCATCCGAAGGACCCGCAACTTTCACTTCAAAGTGCTGAGCGCATGGCGAAAGAACAGCTGTTACCCATTTTTTTCGACTTGGGTCAGTCGCGGCTGATATTCGAACTCACGACCTCCCGATCACAAAGCGAGCGCTCTACCGACCGAGCTACCGTGAACGGTATGAAATTGATGATTAGATAGCGATCAAAGAAATACATGAGATCGGATTACAGTGATGAAAACATTGTATATATTTAGAGATACAAAATGATCATTATGCAACATTTACACCTCGTATTTGTTTACAATTATCCAGAATTCTACTGGTGTCAAATCATCCAAAAATTCATTCATACATAACTAGGCATTTTTCTTTCATCCTTAGATTAATGATTATTTAATGCTATAAATATTTATAGGTATTAACATGACAACAAACATTAAGATAAAAGGAAATCCATATTTTTAGCCGCCTTGATCCCTCATTTTGAAACGATGTATGAAATTAACCACAGATGTAGGAATGTTAGGGTAATAAAAGAAAATGTTAGGGAACATATGCTTTAGGTCGTAACGAAGGAAAAAATTGAAACAAAATCTTAAAATTCAGACAAAAACAAATATTTAATGTTCACGCTATTACTTGTAACGAAAAATAAAAAGGACAAAAAAAAAAAAAAAAAAAAAAAAAAAACGAATTCCAAAAATCCTCTAGAGAAATCCAAGCATTAAATTATTTGCTTACAGATTTCTTCTTTGCCATAAAAACATTGCTTTTTGCCATTAATATTGTATTGAGATATCGGAATTATCGCTCAGACTGACAAATACAAAGAATTTCAAAATACATTTCTTTGCAGTGTTGGGACATATATCAGGTGTGTGACATACGAATTATCATGCCAAAAAAATATTCATATTCTTTTAAAATAATAAGTGAAAAAAAATGCTATTGAATAAGCTTCCTATAAACAAAACAAATTCAAGTTATCAGAGGAAGTATATTTTTCTATTTTTAACTGTATCTGAGTTAAAGGTATAAAATATAAGATACACATGGACAAATTTCCTTTAAAGAACTCGATCTCTGATAGAGAGGTACATGTACAACACGGATTTGTCAGAAAAATGTTTGCCGGAATCTAAAGTAATGATGCTAGATTCTTTATATTTCTTTCAAACTTTTGTGGTGATTCTCTCTCAGACCACTAATAATATCCATCGTTGTGGGTGAGTGGCATTTTACCTAAGAACTTGATATTATATTGATATCTTATATGAATATTCATTATATGACAAAACCACAATAGGCCATATACTTGTATATAAGAATAACATACTAAAAACGGATGTATCACAAACTCAATAAGGTAACTTAAAAATATTTTGCTAGACGAAAAGTTTGTTTTGAAAGAGGTTTTGTATCGTTTTTAAGAGGAAACATCTTAATATTGAAAGAAATATTGCAAATATTTTTTTTTTTCTTTCAGACCCAGCATTTGTTGTTCAGACTACTATATGAAAGGCGATTCATGCCAAAGTAAAGTACCATAATATTTATAATTTGAAAAAAAAAAGAATATAGAAGATTTCAATTTTAAAATTGTACTTTCTTTACGTCAATTTCACAACCTTTTATAAACATCACTTTGATATTGAATATATTCATAATATTTAATAAATAAAGTCATAAACTAATATTAAAAGTTTGTGAAGATGGGACATATGGTACAAACTGCAGTGAAGTTTGTCAAAGAGGTTACTTTGGGCGTTTGTGTAAATCAGAATGTCCCATATCTTGCATGTTTACTTGTAATAAAGTAACAGGAAATTGTAACCATCAAGCACCGGCTGGTAAGTATGTATTAAATTATAAAGAAAAGCAATTATATGTAATATAACTGTTAGTATAAAAAGTTTCAAATCTGCATTACTGAATAAACATTTTCTCCTTTTTAAACAGACTGATAATTATAATAATCAAAAAATATGTTTGTAGCTGACAACAGTTTGGAGAGTTTTCTTAAGAATAATTCATGGATTATTGTTACTGGTACTTCAACGCTGATGATTATGTCCTTTGGGTGTATTGCATTTCTTTTCTGTCATCATATACGGTAAGATGCGAGGATACCATAGATGCTGTCTAGCATTTACTACATTACCGCGCTAAGATATATTTAAAATATTTCAAGTTTAGCATGGATGTGTATAAATCTATTTCAGCAAAAGAAAAGACAAACCATTGATAGCAGGTAGTTTTTATCATTCACATATAATATATTAGAATGCAATTCATCTAAGAATATAATCATTGAATGCTGTAGAAAATGTGTCATCATTAAAATCTGTCAATTTTATTTCTCTATAATTGCAGAAACTAAGCAAAGAAATTCAGAACAAGAATTTGTAAGACAAGGAAAATACACTCCACGTCGATCACAGAAAATTCTGAAAAGAAACGAAGTTTCACTAATGTTCAGAGATGAAGATTCTGGTAGAAACAAGAACCTCAAACAATTAATAGAAATCAGTACTGAAATTAAAGAATGCACACTAAATAGTATTCCAGATGACAGAAATGAAGAACATATTGGAAATACACATCTTAGCGATAGGAAACACAAATATCGGTACAGCTTAGCAAAGAAATTCGAAATAACAGATGAAGTTGATATTAGTCAGGAATTTTCGGATGATGAGGATGTCTTTGATAGTGACAATGATGTTGAATGTGACAGCATGGGTGTTGAATAGAGATTTCAGATATAAAGTCAGAGTGAAGCAGTAGAATGTTTGACGAGTCTGTGAACTGAAAGACAGAATTTAACATTTCTTTACAAATTCGTTCTGTGCTATATGAATAAGTTATTCCGAGGGAAGAAAAGGAAATATTAGAGCCTCTCAAGCACAAGTACATCGAAGGGCAGTATCTGTTTATCGACAAATGTATTGTTAATCGTTTTATGACCTTTACAGTGAGATACTTTAACCTTATGTATAAACAATAATATATCTTTCCATAGGAATTTTTCTTTTATTTATATAAAATATATTGAAAAGATCACGTGGTTTTACACAACTCTTATTACGGAATAAAACTTTTAATTTTCCTGTACTATGTTATGTCAGAGTCGCTCTTCCTCTTCCAGTTGCTTTGTGACATGAGTCTCTTGGTGCAAGGAGAAAGGTTCAAATACAGGAGAAAATAAAATGTGTATTTTAGATACAAAAACATAACTTTAAACCAAAGATAGATTATGAAAGTCACAAGTAAAAAAGATTAAAAACATAACAGCACATAAGCCCAAAGTTTTTAAAAATGCTTATGGCCGTTTTAGATTTAAAGATGTTTATGCTTGGTATATAAATTTTTCACTTTCATAAGCGCTAAAGCTTTCTAAATAATCAGAATCCTAAGTAATGTCTCTGAAGTACTTTTTTCTTGGTAACATCCGGATCAATAACAGGAACAAGGAAGATAGAAGAATGAAATATATGGAGATAGCGAACAGTATTCAGGCTAAAAAGTCCATTAAACATTACAAAATAGGAATTAGCAAACAAGGACCTACAAACAATCAGAGGTGGGATCAGGTGCCATGGAGGAGTGAGCATCGCCTGCCAACCGGTAAAACCCGCCATGTGCTCCTTGACATGATCGGGAAATAACGGAAAAATCCGTCGACAATTCAGTGTGTAAATAATGGTCTAACAATTAGTATGAAAAATGTCAGTCAGCATTTGACTCATTGATAATTTTTTTTGCTGACAAGGTCATTGTATCGACAAAAGAACTTACGAAATATTCTTGTTTCATTAACTTGTTGTCAATAATTTACCTTGTTTTAGAAATAGTTCATACGTAGAACATGCTCTCAACTGAGAGATATAAACCCAATATGCAGGTGATGAAGGTAAATTGCTGCATAAGTAAGGAAAGTTGACGATTGAAAAGTGAAGTCATCACGTTTATCATAAAGCTTGGTTGTTAGATAACCATTAACGTCTCTTTCTAGTAAAACATCCAAATGTAAAACAGATATGTCAGACTTTGTGGTATCTTTTAATTCAAGCTCTCTGGGGTATAACGAGTCGACATATGAATGGAAGTAACTATTGTTAATTGATAACACTTCGTCGATATAACTAAATGTTGAGTTGAAGGCCACGCAGCTAGGTTAAGGACTCCCATATTTACGTCAGCCTATGCAGAGGTTCGGGAAAGCTATTATGACGTCACGTTAAAACAATACAAATGAATCTCCATGAATAAATCCTATATGTTCTTTTTAAAACACTCTTAAATACTTTCCTTTCTCAAAAACATTATAAAGATAAATGAATGTGCAATTTATCTTGCCAAAATAGCGCTTAGCGTATGTAAAATGAAAGCCAGTTTGATCTCGCTGTACTTACTGAAATGACGTCATTTCTTAGTTTGACACGCAGTTTCTCTGTACTTGAGGCGTGGATCAAGCTTTTATCATAGTTTGTAAAAATAAAAATAGATACGAAACATGCTTATTTGGACAAAAATAAAGACATATTCTAAAATAGATTAATCCACATTTTATTGTCGAACTAAATTGATAATGTGGAGACTTTATGTATAGCCATAGGGAGCACATTTGTACAGTAACGTGCTAGAGTGAGGGGTCCAGCCCTTCGAAAATATCAAAAGTTCAACGATATCCGCTTCACTATAAATTCTGAAATTTTAAACACGCGTAGCTATTATTCCTACTATTCTGAAAAGTGCTGGGAGCTGGTTGTGCATTGTTTATATATTCCGTAATGTAACATTATTCCAGTGTGTATTACATCTTTGCCTTGAGTTTATAGAATGACGGCTATATTTCACACAATTCCCGAGCATGAGGAAGTTGCTCCCAGCACTTTTCATGTTAAGGAATTTGTCTCAAACAAAACGGAATAAATTTTATAGTGGAGAGATACCCGTGTATCGTTGAACTTTTACGATCTTTGTAGTAGTACATATATGTTCTAATTTTAAACCCGTCACGTGACAGACAGCTGATGTAAGCGATGTCGCTTTTGCCGAACTCAGCCGAGACCCGATATTATACAAGTGCAAACGCCATAATTCACATTCATCAAAACTAATGCTGTTAAAAAAATATTAAAATTGTATTCATTTTCTCTTAATATATTAAGGTGTATATATCATGGGCGTCCTTAACCTAGCTGCGCACAGCGAGTGTTGTCTTCTTCTAATCTACAATGTATACATTTTGAATAAATTCTGCTACATATGAATACAAAAATAAGTCTGCTAATAATTGGACGCAATTGGTACAAATGGGAATTCCAACAGATTGTTGTAAGACCTGGTCTCCGAAAACCACATAGATATTGTCAATCAGAAACTCAAGCATCTCGTAATATCAACTTCAGACTACTTGTTTATACAAACAGGATGTTTTTCAACAAAAAATTTTTGCGAATAACCAATGACAAGTTAAATTACCTTTTTTTATCAAAAAAAGCAGCTGTGAATGATGTCAAAAATGCCTGGACTCTAATTTATCATGGGGAATGGTTGCATACAGAGTTGAAAAAATTTTATGTTATTGATTTTGGTAAAATTTTGTGATTTCAAATTTTCCAAAAGTTACTTTACAATTTTTAAGTATGAATAAAGAAGTGTAACTGATTGACAAAAGTGTAACTAAAAGAACACTGAAATTATATGACTAAATGGCAACTGAAATGTCACTGAAAGACTCCTTTAATATGTGACTTTGAGTGATGTTTCAGTAGCCATTTATTTACCATTCAACTACCATTCTGTCGTTTTAATGGGGTAATTTCATTCTGTGAATATGAAAATATGACAGAGGAACAAAAAAGAATCAACATGATCAGTTTCTCTCTCCAATTTATTCTTTTACAGAGACTGCAAGTCTCATAAGTCAAGTAATAAATGTATTCAAACAATGGTGCCTCTGATGCTCCTTTTTCCTTCTTAAAAACTGTTATCCTTTTCTTTTTTGCTATTGAATTGTAATGCCAATTTGAAATGAAATTCAGTCCTTCCCCATAAGGAAAAGAATTTCCTCTTGGAAATTTTTCAATGTTCTTGTTTGCTTTTTAGATTGCTTTAATGGCCACATATTAACAAAACAATCAGCTAGGCTTAATTACACTTCATTTGGAATTAATGTGGTTTATACAGTTATTTTGATTCGTGGGAATTTCAAAGCATATGTCCCTATAACATGTAGTTTTTTTTTTAAATAAAATGTTATTATATCTCACTATAATTGCTTTTTTTTAATAAACATGAAGCAGAGTCATGTTTTTATTTTTGGGTCTTTAAAAATTATAACATATATCCATGCCTATGATAGTGGATGCAGAAGGTAAGGCATTATATATATATATATATATATATATATATATATATATATATATATATATATATATATATATATATATATATATATATATATATATATATATATATATATATATATATATATATATATATATTTGTGGTATCCCTCTATTATATAAATATACAGAGAGCGAGTATCTTCATACCTGTATGAAGTTTTTCGAAGGTCATAGGTCATTACGTGAACTAATCACACAGCGCAGTAATATCTGCTTACTCTACTTAGCAATATAGCATGTTTTTCATACATAAAAATGTACAAAATACGCAAGTAAAATAACAATTATTTTATTTACAATGTATACGAGTAATTCATACAGTTCTTGATCGATTTTACTTCGAGAATAGAAAGCTACGTGTTTTAAGTTTCACGTCTGAGCTGCATAGTCTCAACGTTTACCCTTATTTCTTGTAGACCTCTGAATGCTATAATTTTTTTTTCATTAAACTTTACTCACAATAAATTTGAAAATTTGTTGGAAAATATCAGTGTAATGCAATCACGCCACAAACATCTGACAAACACTGCACTTCGGAAGTTCGGTAGGCACACCTCCATCATCTGATCATCGAGATCGTTGTCCTAAGCCGTCGCCAGTGTCTCTGTGTCAACATCATAAATATGCCTTACTAAAATCGTAGATTTTATGTTTCTGATCAAATTTTCTACGTGATTTCAAGTTTACTGGTCCGGACAAGTGTCTCCGCCCATCCCTCTCCGACCGAAATTCCTCCAACTTTTCATTATCAAACATCGGACGTGTTTCTTGTGTTTTTTAACATCGAATATGGGTTCTCATGAATGCAAAAATTCCCAGACACCAATATGCTCACTATAGTTGATCACAGTAGCCTTTCACAGAACATTCCCTTCGAAACAGAATCCGTTGCCAGATGAACTTGAAGCGTAACCGCTTTTCAAGCCGATTTACACCTTGCGTAATTTGTCAAAATCTACGTCGAACAGTTAGTGCAATAATTAATTTTATGAACAATATAAAATAATTGATGACAACAAGATTATATATAAGATTTTTTTTATTGTATTTTTGTCATATTTGTTTATTCAACTTAAGCATCTAGAGTTTACGCGTACTTAATTACCGGAAATAAAACATGACTCAATGCGAGTAAATTTTAGCTGTCATCCACAGTTAACTTTGCATCATTCTGCATACCTAGGAATGCGCGCTTTTAATTGGTTTTTTGTGGATGTCGCCCTGGGTTTTTCCAGGGGTCTGCGTCGTTCGCGGCATTCCTTGATTTGGCTGCTAGCTGCAAAAGGGGGGGGGGATCCCCTCTTGCAGAGGTGATGGGTGGCAACATTATTTATCCCCACCTTTGCAAATCTATGTCATTTATTCAATCATATCAAATGATGCATTTTCTAAATGCTAATTATATAATATTCAATAATTTGAGTAATGTACTTTTGTGAATAAATGACCTTTTCACACAATATGGGTCTTATGTCTATTTTACGCAAAACAAGCTCGGACTCTGGCTGTTTATAATGTTGAAGTACATTGGTTGGCATAAATTTATATTCGATTATATTCGATTATCCGTCTCAAATGTATATATAAGTAATAAATAACAAGTTTAAAAACTTCATTGGGAAATGAAGTGGGTCAGTACGTGATCAAATCTTCTGAGAAGGCCTTCGGCCTTTACAGGATTTGATCACGTGACCGACCCACTTCATTTCCCAGAGAAGTTTTTAAACTTGTTATTTATTTCTTATATATATATATATATATATATATATATATATATATATATATATATATATATATATATATATATATATATATATATATATATAATTTCTTATTTTGCAAATAAATTCATTTGAATAATCAAAAAACAGTTTAGCTATGAAATAATTATTAAAAATGTAGATATTAATGTCAGATAATAAGAAATCCTGAACAAGATGAGTTCCTTAAGAGGGGCTTAGATTGGTAAAATATGCTCTTGTACTTTTCTTGATTTATGCCTCACATTCTCTAATTTTTTTTAAGACCAGATGATGTCCCTTGTTGTTACAATAAATACTTTGATCCTGAGGTCCAGTATATCCATACATTATATATTGAAAATAAAGACAACCAAATTATTTAAATTGCCCTGTCCTATGCATTCGTTTCCCACTGAGTCATTCTTTTCATTTTTAGAATGCAAACCTGGAAGAATAGGATTGGGTTGGAATGAACCTTGTGTCCAGGGCTATTATGGAAAGTTGTGTAGATTGGCCTGCACGTGTGACTCTCTTTATTGTGACCCAGAAGTTGGGTGCCTTTCAACAACCTCAAATCGAAGCGGAACTACATTCCCAGGTTTGACACATTTATTTTTGTTATTGTTCATCATTGTAACATTAACGTTATATCCATGGCGTTGCGACTGCGAGAATATAATTCCGTTTTCAGCAACAACAGTAACAGTCAATAAATATTCTGCCTCTCACTATAATACTCCATAGGGTTCAGTGGGGAGAAAACCAAACACATTGATTCATCCCACTCAACAACAAAACATGGAACACTTAGCTTGTCCACAATAGCACATGAAGGAACCACGTCTGCCATAACATCCTCGACTGAGGACATGTATAATTTAAAACTGTTGAAAGATTTAAAAAGGATCATTTGTTGAAATATCATATACTGTACGTATTTTAAAAAAAATATAAAACCAAATTAAAGCGTAAATATTTTGGATTCATAGGTCCTCATAGAAAGGGAAAACAAAGCTTAAGTATGGTAAACATACAGTACCAACCAGACCCAACCTGACACCAAAGCAGTCCCCGGGACTGCTCTGGGACCGCTGTGGGACTGCTCTGGGACCGCTATGGGACTGCTCTGGGACTGCTGTGGGACTGCTCTAGAAAGCAGACCCAGCAGTCCCAGCAGTCCCTGGGACTGCTTTCTGGGACTGCTTTGTTCACTCATGCGTGAAAAAGGTTCTGAGTGACATGATAGCTCCGCCCCTTGTCTATTCTGAATTTGCAGCTCCTTGTTGTTGTTTTGTTTACTTTCTGCAGAGAGGTGTTTAAATAAAAGCAAATATAAAAAAAACAAGTATTGATTTCTTACAGAAATTAAATAGATAGAGAAAGTTATACATGTAATTAATAAATGTCTTCAGAGGGCTGTAAATTGACACAATTGTAGTCTAGAATTAATTTTAAGAAAATAGAAGTAGTTAAAAAGGGAAGTCAGGGGATGATTTTAATCTCTTAAATTAAACTTCAATACAAGTGTTTGAAAAAAAATTACCTAGGCCTATTTAATAAATTAATGCTGTCAAATTACATATGTACTCAAAGTTTGCATTAGCACTATCTAAAAAAAAAAAAACAAACAAACTTGTCATTTCAGTAAGATACATGTATTCAGAGGAACGTACTGTAACGGATTTTTTTTTTCTTAATTGAAAAAGCTAATACCATGCTTAAAAAAGAGCACTCCATGCTATTTTTTACCACCCTCAAATAAAACCTAATAATTTATTTAATGACCATGAAATAAAATTATTCTACCATTCTTCTGTCACATAAACAATGTGAACAATTATTCCGGGATTTATTTATGAATTAGTTTTTAATTTATAAACAAGTCATTAAAAGAGTACATTTATTTAAAAAATAAACATTTGAAAATATCGGGAATTGTGACTTGTTTCTTATTTCTTTTGTTTGCGTTTACCTGGCCGGTTAATACAATGGGATTGTATAAAATGGTGTCAACACCTGAGGTTTCAATCGCCTTTGGGCGTAATTAGCAGAAAGTCAATGCATGTTATTTGGGTATCGGTGTTACACATCACTGAACACGCTGGTCAACGTTGACACTAATTTCAATCTATCTTAGTTTCAATAATTGTGTATCAATTTATTTCGGGATTAACTAATTTTGAACATAATCTGAGGGTTCCATTTGCGTGATTTACAGATGTACACTCGAACATTTATATAATAAAACACTTAAAACTGAGAATCTAAAGATAATTAAATTGGGAAGTCATTGAAAATAATCATGACTGAAATATAATACTCGGCAATGTTTAACAAACAATTTTTTAAAAGCTCCAATACTTAAGAAAAATGCATTCAGAGTATAGTATGGGAATCGGCCTTGCTCTATAATTATTATTATCTATTTAAAGCTAATTCTGGTATAAAATAAACAATTCAAGTTTAATTTTCTATATACAAAAAAATAAATATGAAAACCAATATCAATCACAAAAAATGAAGAAATTGGTTTATTTTGGTTAAAAATTAATATACCAAATAATTGTGTTTAAATATTCATGTTATTAATAGGTGTGAACGTCTTCTTCATTCAATAATTATAATTTGTTTCTATACGCATAATGTGATTTACTTAACAGTTCAGAAATGACTGTTGCGTAAGAATAGTAAATATTTGTTGATACTACTAAGAAAGAATTGCTCATCAATTTCAACTGACTTTTATATAGTTACATTGTTTATTGGTAATCTCATTCTGAGTAAGCTCCGCCCATTAAATTCATTAACCCCGCCCACTGGGACTGCTGGGACTGCTTTCTGGGACTGCTGGGACTGCTTTCTGGGACCGCTGGGACTGCTGGGACCGCTGTGGGATTGCTCTGGGACCGCTGTGGGACTGCTTTAGCAGTCCCAGAAAGCAGTCCCCGGGACTGCTCTGGGACTGCTTTGTGTCAGGTTGGGTCTGGTTGGTACTATAACAAGGAAATTAAAACTTATTAAAAACTTTTTAAAAATCTAATTAAAAACAACCTTTATGTATTCAGATTACATTGAATAGATGTGCCACTATAACAATACTATATTTTAACTTTTTTTCCTTTTTACTGAAACTAGACCCTATTACAAAGACAGCAGTAACAGAAATAGTATCACCTATACCTGCAAGAACCAAACAAAGAGCAAACACTGCCAAAGGTCTCTCTCTCTCTCTCTCTATCTCTCTCTCTCTCTGTGATATTATTGTCATTCATTTCTTCGAAATGTAATTTGTTTTTCTTGAAATCTTGTATCTCTTATACCTATGACAGATGTGAAGGGTAAAACCCTGGAGTTTAAAGTCACATGATTTAATAGCCAATACCCACATTGCGTATTAGTGATAAAATTATCTGAAACTATCAATGCAAAAAGAAGATTGTTTTTACAACACCTTATTGCTGATATATAATTCATCTAGCCCATAGAAGTCTGAGGAAGTTTTATTTTTATTAGTTAACTGCGTATTTCATTGGACGCAATAAATACATCAAATCTGTTTACAATGTACAATAAAGACAACATATCTAATTTGCAGTATAAAGCAATATAATTTTCTAAGAAAACTCATTGATATGTATTTAGATCAAATAATGAATGGTAAAAGTACTGTGGAGATGATAAAGCAGATATCTACGCACCTGCAGTTGATGAGTGTTACCTTATTTCTGATTGTGAGCTGTGTCATCATTCTAATTCTACTCCTTCTGTATGTAACAAGAATGGTTTTATTCTATTTTTGTCTGTTTATTGCTTGTTTGGTTTTTATCATTTTTAAATTATTCCAAAAAATGATTCTTATCAGTATGATTTTCTTTTCAAACTTGATTTCTTTATATGAAATTGTTGTTTGTACACTTTATAAAAACTTTTTTTCTTTTAAATCATTGCAAGAAATGGAAGAAAAAATGGCTGTATGGTTCTTTTCAACTTGTATTAAAGTTCTATTGCTTTAAGGTATCATTGAAAATTTTCCACTGATTTTATAGGTATTACACCTGGAAGCGTACCAGGAAAATGGAATTCCATATCGGTATGTTTTATATGACTATTTAAGAATATATGTCCACACTAGGATACTTGATCCTACTTCAGAGGTGTCCTATAGACCATATTTTAGCCTGTTCACAATTTGTATGGTTCATTGGATTTGTGAGATCTATTAGGTTTAGCTATCTAAACCAACTTCATTACTTAATTTAGCTATTCCATGTACTGTAACCGATTTTTAAAAAAATGATATCAAAAGTACCTTTAAACTACTGCGCTAGTTATTATATGATTATTATACAATTATTATACAATTATGAAATAAAATTATACAGAATTTCTGCTACATTTTCTGTTGTTTAGGATTAAAACAGTTGTATACAAACAACAGGAATAATGTGCATTCTATGGGTACGATGGAGCGTGGATATACTCGTTTGTCAGGTCATGTTAGAAGTGGAAGACAGTCTGATTACAGTACTCCACAAATTATTGATTTGGAACCATATACAAGCACTGTTTGATATGATTCAAGAAGGACCTGGCATGGAAAAAAACTCATCAAAAAATGTGCTCTTTGACAATGTCTTACATTAACTAACTGCAGTAATACTGCACAATTTAAAAAAATCTCCCTTTTTGTAAAATATTGATACTGTTTGATTGATTAATAAATTGCTGTTTTACGTCCCTAAAGAGAATTTTTATTCACATAAGAAATCACCAAATACAGGTAAAGGGTTTTATAGTTCGACCTTCACTTAGCGCTCAAGGTCACCAAGCAATGGTGCTTTATTGTGGCATCTCTCACACTGCCTGGTGCCAGGTCAAGAAATAATCACTACCTATATGAATTGTTGGATGAAGCGCTGGAAACAGTATTCAAACATGGAACTCCCGGTCCCAAAACGAGCTCCCTTCCACCAGGCTTCCGCTGAATCATACAAAATAATTATATATTCTGATGTGGTTACTTAAAAACATGTTAACGGTAATCTAACAACGGAGCTTTATGATAAACGTGATGACTTCAACTTTTCAATCATCAACTTCCCTTACTTATGTAGCAAACACCCTTATCACCTGCATGTGAGGTTTATGTCTCTCATTTGACTCGATACGCAAGAACATGCTCTACAAAACAACAATTTATAAAATGAGGCAAACTATTGACAAACAAGTTGATGAAAAAGGATATCAACAGTCTCCTTTAAAGTCATTATTTCGCAAGTTATACGGTCGATACAATGACCTTTTTTATGATCAGCAAATACAACCTATCATTAAGTCAAATGCTGACTGATGTTTTTCATACTTATACACTGAACTGTCTACGGATTTTTTTCCCGTTTTTTCCCCGATCATGACAAGGAGCACACGGCGGGTGTGACAGGTCGGCAGGGGGTGCTCCTGATGCACCTGATCCCACCTCTAAATTTTGAGGTGCGTGTTTGCTCTGCTCCAAATTTGCATCGTTTCATTGGACTTTCGAGATTGAATACTGTTTGTTATCTTCATAATTCATTCTTAAAGACCACATACTTAAAAAAAATCAAAACCCATCAAAAATGTATGTAAAAACCCTTAAGAAAAAGAATTTGATAGTTGAGCATCATTAAGTACTATGCTTAATCATTAAATCGAATTCAGTCCCAGTTAAGCTTTTGTTATGATCTCATACATCATATCTCCTGATGCCTGCACAATGTAAGACTTCTAATGTTTACATTTGTTGGAAACAGGAACTATTCAGCTCATCTTGACTATGGTACTATAAACATATGATATTATAAAAACACTTTGCCATCCGTTAAAATGAGCAGAACCTCCACATTAATTCCGGACTGTTTAGTAAAAGTCTGAAATATTTTATGTTAATTGGTTTCCAAAATTCAAGAACAATATGAAAAGAAGAAAACATGTCAGAATGAAAAGTTTATGTGCAATTCGACTTAAAGATCAGTCTCTTTTTCATTTGTGGTATTTATTTATTCTGTCCTTTATTGTTCCTAAAGGGACAGTCTTGGTAGCCTAGTAGTAGAGCGTTTGTTTTCTGTTGGGATGTGCCGTGTTTGATTGATTGATTGATTGTATGTTGTTTTACGTCCCGTTCGAGAATTATTCACTCATATAGAGACGTCACTATATACCGGTAAAGGGCTTCAATTTTAGATCCTTATTGGAACACAGGTCCATTGAGCAGTGAGGGTTCTTTATCGTTCTTAAGGTCTCATCCGAAGAACCCGCAACTTTCAGTTCAAAGTGCCGAGCGCTTTGCGAAGGAACAGTTGCTGCCTATTTTTATCGACTTAGATCAGTCGCAGCCAAGATTCGAACACACGACCTTCCAATCACGGAGCGAGCGCTCTACCAACTGAGCTATTGTGACGGCATGCCGGGTTAAATTATCATTCCGAGCGTTGCGTCAAACCTTAGATGTTTACGTACATAATGACTGTTTTTTCGCTGCAAATTGTGACCTATATATTCGGCACTCGGGGTCATTGAGCAGTGAGGCATCTATTTCGTGCCTGCACCTTACCGGTATGACTGCGACAC
This sequence comes from Saccostrea echinata, assembly GCF_033153115.1. Classification (NCBI taxonomy): domain Eukaryota; kingdom Metazoa; phylum Mollusca; class Bivalvia; order Ostreida; family Ostreidae; genus Saccostrea; species Saccostrea echinata. The sequence continues at coordinate 1,594,055 of NW_026889811.1, forward strand.
GGGACCTCGGTTCATACGGTCTCATCCGAAGGACCGGTCTCCATGTCCCACAGTGGGATTCGAACCCGCGATGTAAGGATCAACCCCTTCCTTCGCGACTCTAGAGCGAACGCTCTAATCACTGCGCCACGCTGGCGACCATGGCAAATATAAATATGAAATATGTTTCGTCCCGTATATTTCTGTGATATGATAACAAGGACGTTTCAACAATAGAAAGAGGAAGAGGACATTGTATATACTTAACAAGATAAAATAAATCAGTTAAAATGATGAAAATACAAAGTTTTATGTTTTAACGAAGTCGTTGCTAGTGAAGTTATGGTTGAAGTATATTAAAAATTGATTCGTTTCTCATGAGTTTGAACTCGTAAATGAATGCGAACAGTGACAGTGATCAATCTTATAAATCAATCGAACATAGCGAAAACACGGATGCTTAGAAATTCCAGAGGTGGGATCAGGTGCCTCGGAGGAGTAAGAATCTAAAGTAAACAAATCATGCTATATTCTAAAACATTATTTCTACATTAGTATCAATTTTCAACAGAATTTACTTTTTTTTTTTTTTTTAATTTTTTTTTTTTTTTTTTTTTTTTTTTTTTTTTTTGACAGCGTCATTTAATTTGAAAATATTGCTGATTCATAAAAAAAAAATATTTTTTCTCCCTTTTTGTGAATATACACTTATTTTGTAAATTATTAATATAACAACTAAATAGTTCTTTTCATGATTACATTATTATTTGCATCCTATTTTGAATAAAATACTGTAATATAGTATATTTAATTCTATTTTGATATATTTTAAAGAAATGTTTAAACGACAACCAGACATTCAAACGTATCGTGTGTACAATAAACTTTTAAACTATGTAAATCTATTTTAAACGTTACATTTGAATAGTTAATATTTGTTTCTTCATAGATAAAATGCACGATAGGTAAAGCACCTGTTATGAAATGGTGCTTATTAATACCTATACTATCAAACAGCTGTGGAGCATCGGGTGCTTTACACTGGTGCGAAAAACTATTCAGTTTAATTCCTCTTTATGCATGCCTTATTTTTAATTCTGAACACCTTTTTCCCCATAAATATATCCTTAAAAAACAGAAATATCTTTATTTATTTTAGGGACAGTACCATATGTGGTTATAATTATTATTTTGATAAGCATAGTGGCAACTGTTTAGGTAAGCAGACAAAAATCGTAAGCAAACCTTTTTTTTTTTATTAATGATTTATTACTTAATGAAACGTTTTAAATGATTATATTTTTTTCTGAAATCTTACAAAGTTAACCGAAATATTTATTAAGACACTTAATAAATACAAAGTACCATAAACCGAAACTAGTAATACATTGTAAAAGTAATTTTTCAATTTTATTGTGATATTCTTTGATTTTATATAGAGTGTCCATCAGGAAGCTTTGGTGTGAACTGTACACAATAATGCACATTAGGTTTCTATGGTCATCTCTGCACTAGCCCCTGCGAGTGTGAAGCACAGGTATGCCATTATGTTAATGGATGTCCTAACAGTATTACACATACATCAGTGTTGTTTTTCTATGCTCAAAAATCACAAGTTTACTAATTTCAAAAACAATTTAGATTAGAACAGTTACTTAAATTTAAATCCTTGTTATATGAACCTCACTCTTTATTCACTTGGAGATGACTAATAAAGTAACAAAAAGGACTCTCAGCGTAAAAAGGGTACTGCAATACCTTCTTATATTAATATCTCCACAAACCTTTACAGGTACAACAAAGGTGAAATAACGGATAACAAAAGCAGAAGACGAATCTGGAACACTTTTAGAAACAACCACGAAAAAAAACGGAATCTTCACAAAACAGTAAGAAGACAGTATTGAAGTATTGTTCTAAAACTCTGACTAATGTCTGTATACTTGATGGACTTCAAAACTTCGTCATGTTATTAATGAAATATATGGAGATAACGAACAGTATTTAAGCTCAAAAGTCCATCAAACCATACAAAATAGGACCAGAGCAAACACGGACATCCAAAACATCAGAGGTGGGATCAGGTGCCATTGAGGAGTGAGCATCCCCTGCAGACCGGTCACACCCGCCGTGTGCTCCTTGTCATGATCGGGAAATAACGGAAATATCCGTCGACAATTCCGTTTGTAAAAAATGGCCTAACAATTAGTATGAAAACGTCAGTCAGCATTTGACTCAATGATAAATTGTATTTGCTGACAAGGTCATTGTATCGACCATTGAACTTACGAAATGATGACTTTAAACGAGACTGCTTATATTCTTGTTTCATCAACTTGTTTTAGAAATTGTACATACGTAGAGCATGCTCTTGCGTATCGAATCAACTGAGAGATATAAACCTCGTATGGAGGTGATGAAGTTATATTGCTGCATAAGTAAGGGAAGTTGACGATTGAAAAGTTAAAGTCATCACGTTTATCATAAAGCTTGGTTGTTAGATAACCATTAACGTCTTTTTCGAGTAAAATATAAAAATGTGAAACATATGTGTCAGATTCTGTGTGTAATATTATGAAATGTGCTCAGACATTTTACATACAAATATTTCACATTTTTGTAAAAGCAACCAAGTATTTCTCTTTCAATGAATAGTGCATTGTTTGAAAGACGTTCAGCTTGGAGTATGTTTAGCAGAATAATGTTATATATAATTTCTGCAGTGGTTTCATCTCTTAGAAAATTAAATAAACAAATTCGAAGGCTCTTTCAAAGATGAAGCATTGTCGTTTTGGTCATATTCCAAACTGTGTAAGGATGTCAATGGTAGTTTACTTAATGATTTACAAGTTAATGTTCATTTTGATAAATACATAAGAAACAGCCAAAGGTTGTCGTTTTATTCTTGATATGTACTACATTTTAAAAGTACATAAGTATACAACTTTCTAATAGTATATTCCATAGATATATATGCATTTCGCAGGAAAAAAAATATGAAAGAAAATATGATCGAGATGATGTTTGAATTTTATTCTTTTTTCACTAGTAGACTAAGGAAATCAAACTTACTATCCATACACTGATCATTTCTATGAATACTGTATATCATGTCACGTAGTAATATCTTTTTTCATTTCAGAATTTTCATTATATGCAACGCTATATGCTTTCCTAACAAAACAATATTCCAAAGAACAACCACATCTAAAAATACAGAGTGGCCGGTATATGTTTACTTCAAGAAACCCAGCAAAAAGACCTATTATCTAAGACCATCTCCATCAGAGAAAACTTACCAAGTGACAGGGGTATCTATATCAACGTCAGGATCATCAAAAATTACTAACGAAAATGATTATTGGATGATGGCTTATTTACTTCTAATTGTTTTAATATCAGCAATTTTTATATGGGGAGTTTTATTTTACTTACGACCATCAAACCAGTGAGTATTTTCATTATTTATTTTTTCCATTTCAAAATATAGCAACATAGAGTGTTTTTAGGTCACCTAAGTAAACTCAGATGACCTATTGCTATCTGTTTTCGTCCGTCGGCGTGCATCGTCGTTTGTCTGTCGTTCGTCGTGTGTTAACATTTAAACATTTTCAGCTTCTTCTCTGAAACTGCTAAACCAATTTCAACCAATTTTGGTATATATCATCTATTGTTGAAGGGGAGTAAATGTTATGAAATTCATGGCTCCTACCTCCCTGGGGACTGAGGGATGGGGCTAAAATCATCAATATAAATGCAATGGTTAAAAATCTCCCTCCTTTCTCTTTACTCCTGGCTATCAAGCAGCCAAACTGTTGGTATGATTGTAATAAGCAATGACCTTTCTACCAAAATTGTGAAATTCATGGCCCCAGGGTCAGGGGTTCGGGTGCTAGGGTGGGGCTCTGTTGAATATATAGTGAAAATGCTTTATTTCTTATAAAATCTTCTCCTCTGTTTCTGGGTATTAAGCAAATAAACTAAATGCATAGTTATGATGAGCAAAGCTGCCTCTTCCAAAATTGTGAATGTCATGGCCCCTGGGTCAGGGGTTCTGATGTGAAAGCGGGGGTCTATTGATTATATAATGAAATGCAGTAATTCTTTGAAAATGTCATTTGCTCCTGAGTATTAAGTCGATGAATCATGTACATAGTTATGTTGCGCAAGCGTGTTTTTCTCTAAAATTGTGAATTTCATGGCCATTGGGTTATGGGTTCTGGTGATAGGGCGAGAGTCCATTTATTATATAGTGAAAGTGCATTAATGTTTTAAAAATCTTCTCCTCAACTCCTGGGTACTAAGCTCATGAACTATGTACATAGTTATGATTTGGAAGGACGCTTCTTCCAAAATTATGAATTTCATAGCCGCTGGGTCAGGGGTTGTGGTTTTAGGATGGATCTCCATATATTATATAGTGAAAGTGCATTAATTTTTTGAAAAATCTTCTCCTCTGCTCCTGGGTTTATGTCGATGATCTAAGTACAAAGTTATAATGAGCAATGGTGCTTCTTCCAGAATTGTGAATTTCAAGGCCCATGGGTCAGGGGTACATAGAGGGGGAGCTCTAATGATTATATACACTGAAAATGAATTAATACTTTGAAATATGCCCTTTGGTTTTTAATCAAACATTTGTTATGACCAAGGATGCCTTTTCCGAAATTGTGAAATGTGTGGCCCCGGGGTCAGGGGTTCCTGTGGGGTGGGGCACTACTGATTATATAGTGGAAATGCATTTTTCTTTGTTCCTCTGCTCTGACGCTGGGAATTCAGTAATCAAACTAAGCATGCTAAGTGTATAGTTATGATGAGCAATGATGCCTCTTTCAAAATTGTGAATTTCATGGCCTCTGGTTTTAAAAAAACGAACCAAATTCAATTGTTGGAAAGTTGTTACATGATACTCAGGTGACCTATAAGGCCCTTGGGCATCTTGCTTTCAGATTTACTATCAATATAAACTAAAATATTTCTTTTTTTTTCCATATGTACTTGTGAATTATCCAATTCCTGCCATTCGAGATATCAATGTTTGGGTAAATTAACCTTTATCTATTTTCAGTTGAGTAATAATATCTAAAACATTATATTATAAAGCATGCATTAAGCAGAGAAGAAAGAATTAAAACCAAATATGTATGTAAACTCTTCATAATGTATAAAAATTAAGCTACGAAGTAAAAACAAATATCCATTTTCAAAAATATCACTGATGCATTTTCAATTGATTAAAAAAGATCATACAAGTGACAACATTAAGCGGAACAATCAAAATGATGAGGACACAGAGCTTTCTGAAAATTTTCATTCAGAAAAATTGGAAGAGTATGATGAAATTTGTCAGTTGCAATTCAGGCATGATCAACGCAGCAGCACTAGTACTGGATCTAGCCCCTCTGTGATTATAAGAAAAACGAATGAAACCTCAGATGATGGGCATCTGCCTATAAATAGCATGTATGAAAAGATTTCGTTCCATGTTCAAAATAATGTTTTACAATTCAAAAAGGAACAAAGCGTTTCAAGTTCTGATTATCATTTAGCTAGAACTAGAACTATTAGCGATAATGAGGAGGAATATAAATTTCTAAGATCGAGTAGATCTTTAGATTTCCCAGTAACGACTGAAGATTCGAAATTCCAAAACTATTCTTTTCGTCTGGATATAAGTAATAGGGAAGTGGAGAAAAAAATAGATAAATTCTTCTACAAATTATATATTTAGAATTCTGATAGGACTTCCTATTTACGGTATTTTTACCATAGAAAAATAACTTTTTAAAAATTTCAAAAACTGATTTTTGAAATTTTTCTTCTGTAATAACCGAAAAACTGACAACTCATAACAAAAAAGCTTCACTATTTTACTAGCTTATAGCAAACCACTGAAATATGGAGATAACGGAGAGTAATCCATCGAAAAAGTCCATTGAAACAATACAAATTAGGCGCAAACACCCACCTCTAAAAGCATAAGAGGTGGGTTCAGGTGCCAAAGAGGAGTAAGAATTCCCTCTTGACCGGTCACACCTGCCATGTGCTCCTTGTCATGATCAGGTAAACGGAAAAATCCGTAGACTATCCAGTGTGTAAATAATGGCCTAACAATAAGTATAAAGAACGTCAGTCAGCATTTGACTTCATGATTGATTGTATTTGCTTAAAATGTCATTGTATCGACCATAGAACTTGCAAAATGATGACATTAAACAAGACTGTTGATATTCCCACGTGAAAATTCCTTGGGCTTTATAGGATTTGATCACCTGATCAACCAAGTTCATTTCCCAGAGAACTTTTAAACCTTGTTATTTATTTCCTAAATGTATCAAAGTCCTTTTTTTTTATTTTATAAAATGGTATGTTTTTAGAATTTTACTTCATTTTTTATATTTCTAGTGATTAATTTGAGCTTTAGAGTAGAAAATTAACAATAATCTGGTATTTCTTTCACTATTAGGGATTATATGTATTAAAATAGAACCTTTGCTTGTCATTAAAATATAAACGATATCATGTGCTTAAAATTTGCTTTTTACGAAAAAAGAAATTTTCTAGCTAATGTTCTCGTTGGAAAGTTATAAAATATGATAATACACACTGAATAATGATACATAGCAGTAGTTTTATTTTCAATGATTACAACAGTTTTATAATATTTCAGCCTTGTTACTTAGACAACTCTTCAAGGTGCCAGCATTAAACATACATGTATATACAACAGTATAGGAAAATTGCCTTCATTTCAAATAAATAAACTTTCAAAGCCAAATAAGAGTTGTTTAATTTTAGTATGTAGACGTGATAATAAAAAAAATCCATCTGTGACACTAAAAGCGCCATGCTAAAATCCCTACGTCTCTAAAATGATACGTTATTTCCCTCATGCATGACATAACCCTTTTTGGTTTAGTTTTTAGTCTTTTTTTTTTATAAAAAAGAAGTTTTCATAATCAAAAATAAACACATACTTCTAGTAGATCAGGACAAACATTATGTTTCAAAGAATGGTCAACGCTTGCGCTGGTCTTCACAAAAATGACTGTAAATAAAGAATTATCTCTGGATAACGCAATTTGTGTATTCTGCATGTTTCTATTACATTTTTATGACTTCCAAGAATTCTTATTTTACATCATTTAAAATAAACATTAGCTCTTAAAAATGTTTGAATTTGAAGTCTTGTGTTGACCTTATGCTCCACTGGGAGCGAAGAGGATAGGTAGGTAGGTCACTTCAGTACTGGTGATTTTAGTATAGTTGAAAATGACGACCTAAAAGCAATCATTTTAAAAGACCCTAAATACAGGGAGCCCCGATCTCTTCAATTGGCCACAGAACTTCAGTTCTATTATGAATACTGTAGAAGAATATGCAAGATACTGGGTGAAATTTTAACTAGAAGCCAAAGTGGAAAAATCATTTTAGAAATATATTAAAGAACCATGTTAAAGGTTTAGGCAATACACAAATCTCTATCCTTTTGTTTTCACTGAATCAGCGGTGATAAAAGAATTAGAAAAAATACATACACATTATGTTATGGTTCAAGCAGACAAGGCTGGTAACAGATATTGTGTGATATCGTCTTTGTTCGTAAGGCTCATTAATATAATTGTATTTTACTAGACCTTGATTTCAACTGTACATCGTACTCAGAAATTGATATTAAAAGAATGTTGGAGTACCTCATTGGTAACATCTATGTACTCTTTGGAGATCGGGTCTTTAAATAATATATAAACTTTTGGAATACCGATGGACACTAATTGTGCTACTGTATTAAGCTGACCTGCTTTTATATTACTTTGAAACAGTAACTTCTACATGAAAAGAAGAAAACCCTTTTGGACTTTAACTCGGCATTCAGATACATGTATATCGACGACATTTTATCAATTAAAATTTTTTTCAATTCAATTGTCGATTTGATATATCCCAGTGAACTTGAAATAAAAGACACCACGAAGTCTGCCGTATCCGTTTTATAATTGAATGTTTATCCACTATAGACGATAAGGGACAAATTAAAAACTAAATTTTGTTGAAAAACAAGATGACTTCAGCTTTTCCATCATCAAACTTTCCTTATTTATGTAGTAATATTCCGCTATCATCTGTTATGGTGTTTACGTCTCCAACTTATTCGATACTCAAGAGAAGGCTCTGGGCACGATCAATCTTTTAACCAAGGCAGGCTACTGACATATAATTTGATGTTACAGATATTTCAACAACATCGTTTAAAATCAGCATTTCGTAAATTCTTTGGTCGTTATGATGACCTCGTTCACAAATATTACCTATCATTGGGTTGTATGTTTGCTTACATGTTTCATACCAAAATCTTTGTTTTTGTACTAGATTTGACTACAGAATGTTCCGTCAACCTGATCAACACATAGGGCTCACGGCGGGTGTGACCAGTCAATAGGGAATGCTTACTCCTCCTAGGCACCTAATCTCAATTCTGATATTTCCGGGGGTACTTGTTTCATGCCCTGTTCACAGATTTGTACTGATTGTAGTTTTGTTTTGGAGATCGATAACTGTTCGTTATCTTCACGTTTTTTCCATTTCATCCATTCATTGTCCACTCGATATATACCAGTGAACCTGAAATAAAAGACCAACATTGTCCACGCGATATATCCCAGTGAACTTGAAATAAAAGTTTGACAATATAATAGACGATAAGGTCCAACAACAGATAAACTGTATGATAAAGGGGATGACCAGCTTTTCTATCGTCAACGTCTTTCCTTATTTATATAGTTATAGTCTTCTTTCAACTGTATATGGTGTGTATGTCTCCAAACATATTCGATACTTAAGAGCACGCCTTTCTTTCGAACAATTTGGAAGTAAAGCAGGCTATTGACAGATAAGTTAATGTTACAAGGATTTCAACAACCTCGATATAGTCGATATAATGACCTTCTTAGCAAATATAACCTGGGGCATATTTTGCAGCCATATTTCATACCAATTATTATTTCTTTGTTTTAATTCTAAATTTGACTACGAATTATACCGTCTACCTGATCAATACCTCGGGCTCAGGGCTAGTGTGACCGTCGAGAGAGGATGCGTACTCTCCCTAGGCACGTGATATTACCTCTGAAATTTCCCGGGGTCCGTGTTTTATGCCTTTTTCACAGATTTGTATTGTTTGTAAGTTTTTTTTTCTGAGATCGATAACTGTTCACTATCTTCACATTTTTTTTTAATTTCAAATGTAACAGAATGTCATCTTTGTAAATGACATTATAAATTTAGAAATTAACATGAAATAAGTAAAAATTTAAAATTAATATCACGCGTACGTGAATATATGGCGTGTAAAACATTGCATTATTATACTTTTTTTGTTATTCCTATTAAAACAAAATTGTTATTATTATTCTAAAACACATCATTCCTATTCGATAAAATGTGATTCCTATTCTATAAGTTGTTATTCATATGCGAAAAAAATGATTTCTATTCTATAATTTATCATTCCTATTGGATAAGTTGTTATTATTGTTCGAAAAATGTTATTTTTATTCGATATTTTATTCATTCTCATTCGATAATTAAATGATTTGTATTCGATAAACATGTTATTGCTATTGAAAAACATATCATTCCTATTCTCAAACATACAATCTTGTTATTCATTTTCGATGATCATTCTTATGCGAAATGTTTTCTTATTCTTATAACAAGTTTATTGCATATAAATCAAATAACAATCGAATAAGAATGACAAATTTATCGAAAAGGAAAGACAAGATTATCGAAAAGGAATAAGAACATTATCGAATAGGAATCACATGTTTTCGAATATGAATGACATTCTATCGAATATGAATGATATATTTTGGAATAAGAATCATATTTCTTCCAATAGAAATAACAATTTATCGAATAGAAATGACAACTTATCGAATAGAAATCACATTTTATCGAATAGGAATGATATGTTTTAAAATACGAATATAAATTCTTTGAAAAAGCATAACAAAAAAGTATAATAATGCAACGTTTTACATGCCATATGAATAACTAATTATGTTTTTTTTTGTCTTTTATTCGTCGATGTATTATGATTTAAGAATCAAGAGAGTTTCCACACATTGCAAGCCAGGTTATGCTCTTTATCCTGCCTCTGATAAAAATCTTAAAATTTCATTGGTCGTGAAGATTACTGTATTTAACCATATTATGCTGCCTACCGACATTATATTGTTTATGTGCTCCCTCCAGGTGTCCTACGCACCACATATCAAATCAATGTGCCCCCTCCATGTGCCATACTGTCCAGATCATATTCAATATGTTGTTTTCATTTGATCACGCAAGGAGCCCAATAACTGACGTCACATAAGCTTTCAACCACGTCACAATGTAAACAATTGTTACGGAACGGTTTGCTTAACTCAGAGAAAATGAATTTTATTAAAAAAATCTTCGACAGGATAAATTTGTTATGAGGACGCGTAGAGGGGTAATATGAAAAAATATGGGGTCCTTGAAAAAATGCTTATTGGCCTCGGCTTAAGCCTCGCCCAATCAAAGACCACATATCTTTCCGTATTGCCCCTCTAAGTGTCTAGATAACTTAAGCTAAATTACTAACATAAATGACTTAAGCTAGTATTGGTTATTGTTAGGCCATTATTTACACACTGAATTCTAGACGGATTTTTCAGTTATTTCCCGATCATGACAAGGAGCACACGGCGGGTGTGACCGGTCGGCAGGGGATTCTCACTTCTCCAAGGCACCTGATCCCACCTCTGATGTTTTGGAGGTCCGTGTTTGCTCTTCTCCTAGTTTGTATTGTTTAATGGACTGTTGAGCTTGAATACTGTTCGTTATCTCCATATATTTCATTTTTGTTGATTGGCATTGTTCAAGTGAATAAATTATCATCAGTTCCGGATTAAATCGCAATAGTTCCTATAGTACACAGCGGTTTGAAAACCTTCCTTAATTTCCTACTTTTTTAATTTTCGAGACTCGAAGCAAAATGGTTGTTTTTTCAATATTTACTTGGTGGTGTCTAGGGATAATTACCGGATTAAAAGGAGTATTCATGGATGATGATTGTAACAAGTAAGACATAAAGATTTAATTTGAAAAATTATAATTAAATCACGTCATTAGTAGATATTGTAGCATATCAAGGTTTTGCACACAATCTTTATTTTAAAAGAACACACACACAAATAATGAATGTAAGAAAATAATCATGAATAGTTAATAATTTATGTCTTAAAGTATTGGGTTTTTTTTAAATAAAATGTAGTGCAATAGCTTTTGGAAATAATTTACTTTTATTTTAAAGCATAGATATTGAACATTTTAGGTACAATTTAAAATGCTGCTACAATTACTACTTCGATGAAAAAATTGGAAGCTGTACTGGTATGTAATAGTTTACTTCCATAGTTTGTTAATCATTGATGGTACAGAATATGCTAAGTTAAACAGAAATTCCACTTAAGGTATGTCTTTTGGTGCTAGATACAATATGGTATCATACTTAATTTAAACTTATATTTCCCGTACTTTATGTCATTAATTGAATTATGTAGAAAATAAAGCATTTTCGTTGCATTTAATCTGAAATTATGTGGAGAGGAATCAGAATACTCATATTTAATTTAATATTATCTAAAAGAGGAGGTCAAGAAAATATATAGTTTTCTGAGAGACGGAAGGCAATTTTGGTCCATTTTATATAGGAAAATCTGATATGGTAAAAAAATCGCAATTTGGCTGGTCCTCTTCACTTTTTATTTTAAATGACATTAAGAATATTTTTCATAGTATTTAGCTAACATCATGCCCTGTGCTCTTTATTCGACAATGCTATGGATATAAACGTCATTGGAGCTTAAGAAATTTATTTATTTTGGGAAAACTGTCCTTATATAAATTCATTATGCAAAAAATTTAACTTTATCTACCAATGGGTAATCATGAAAAACAATTATTCAATTTCAGTATGCAAGACGGGCAGATTTGGGTGGCATTGTTCACAACGATGTATTAAAGGGTACTACGGCTACCTGTGCAAAAGTAAATGCTACTGTGAAGCTCATCTATGCAATCTGATCAGTGGATGTCCAGCAAATTCAAGTATGAAATGGCAATTTCTGTCTTTGAAAAAAAAAACTTCTTTCATAGTGGATGTAGATATATGACGTCAACATTTACTTCCTTTCCCTAAAAGTTTCTAGATATATATAACTGATAAAGCGTTTGAAAATAAGAATATATAATTAAAATTTTATATTTTGTACTTTATTATTTAGCATTCATTAAGATAAACACAACAAAATATTTTTTTTATTTATTTTTTAGCATCAGCTCCAATGCTGCCATCTCTAGAAACAAAAAATACAGCTTTACATTTAAATGGACATAAAGAATCTTTTTTATTAAAGTCAATGCATACAACACCAACTCAAAATGGAAAATATCAACATTACAATAATTGGATGCTTGTCAGCTTTTTAATGATTGGTGCTCTTGGCACAGCTTTAATTGGAGGCGTTTTGCTATATTTTCGAACATCTTTCTGGTACGTAACTGGTCTTGCTTGTTAGTCAAAAATAAACGAAATTAACTTCTCTTCTTGACACTTTTTACAGTAGAAAGCTTTTTTAACAGGTCCAAAAACAGTTCAAGGAAGCCTCCTGCTAGTAAGTAACTGCTTAAGGTTGGAATTCTAATTAAAGTTAATCATCGAAAAAAATTGTCTTTTCAAGCCAACATTTAAATACATTTGTATAACATTCTTTTTGTCTTCACTTTATCAATTTAAACCGCTACTGGCCTTAAATATGAGCTTGCCTCTGAAAGCATCACTTAATTTGTGGTGTGATTATTAGAAATATTTATTATTATTATTAATCATCGTTTCTGTCAAAACTTTACCATAATGTAAATATTCTTTAGTAAGAATGTAGTATTTCTTCGTAAGTCTACTTTGAATTCATACAGAATTTATCATAAAAAGGATAAATACGAATTTCTAATAGCTAATTAAAATGTTGTACATTGAAGAAAGTGATAATATCCTAAGGGATCTGAAGGATCGACAGTCAGCTGCTACATCTGTAGATATCAATGAACGTTCTAACGACTACGAAGCAATCCGAGAATCTCATTTTAATATCTCTAAGAAAGCACACGACAAATCTAACTTTCGAGTCTGTGAACAAAATGAGAAAAGTTCATTTAAAAATGATATGAAGCATGATGAATATGGTAAATTTGGTGATGGGTTTACATATAGCTGCTTAAAGCTTAAGAAATTTCAAAGCACGACCATAACAGGAATGGATCCTCAAAAAGACGAAGACTACGTATTGTTAAATTTGTCTAGAATGAAAGAATGCAGCATCCAAAAGGAAGAAAGGAACTTTTGCACATTGCCTCGAATCCTCCAAATTGACGACAGCAGTGACGAGAAAACCACTCAACGATCATACAGTCTCGTTAGATGCACTTCAGAAAGCCAACTTCTGAATAGAGACAGAGATTGTTCTAATCCTCTTCCAAATTCCAGATAAGAAAGGAAAATCAGGAAGAGAAGAGACCTTAAAGTCTCACAAATGTTTGCAATTTGAACATTTCTAATTTACGTATATAGTCAGAGAAAAAATCACAATCATTCATTACGAATAAAATGTGATGCAGTGTTAATGTTACCTTGTATCAGAGTTAATTTGTTTATAAAAAGACTGCACATTTCTAAACATAAGATATGAAGATAACAAACAGTATCAAAGCTCAGAAGTATTATTAGAATTTAAATTGTCAATTCAATCTACCTAAACACACAATAAAACAAGATAATATAGCGATGCAAAGCATCAAATTGGTCACGAACATTCAACGTGCTGATCATTATGCCCTGGATCTTTGTCACTTGAGATTGCCGATGATTTCTGCAGTCGCGACAATGGACATCACAATAAATGTGAAGTATCGAAAAATTATTGCTTTGTCATTTCGCACCTGTAACAAAATGCAAAACAAAAATCAATAACAATTATATCTAATTTTTCAAGTACTGTATTTTACTGGCATTTTGCGATCGTACCGATATGCTTTTATACATTATATACTCTCATGCTGAGGAGCACTTTATGTAAAAAACTGTAGAATCATAAATTAATGTCTGATTAAAATTGACAAAAATCAAAATGCATAAATAACAATATTTAAGACACAATATAAAACCATTTTTAAATTTATTTATTCATAACTTTGATGTGTGTTATCAATAGGGAATTATTTTATCCAAGCAACAAAAAATAACGCCTGATTGAGACACTTTTTCACGTTTGACTATTATATAAGATTATTTCTTGATTAATACTAACCATATTCAGTTTTAAGACGTGAATGTTGAATAAAAAAGTGTTTTAAAAAGTTACAGGATACCTATTTATCATTAACAAAATCAAGAGCAAGGAAACAAAATGAAAGAGGGTTTAGAGATACTAAGTTTTCAGTTGTTTGGGTCAGATTTTCTCCAAAATATGATCCAAGCATTCAGAAAATAAATCACGAATTCTTACACATGTTAAGACATCAAATATGATTTATTTTAATGTTTAATGTTCTCTTAAATATATCCTATTGTACCTCAGTTGATGTTTAGTGATTTTGTATGTTACAACATGAATAAATCTTTTATTTTATTGATATTTTGTTTCAATTAAATATTATCTATTTGTCTTCTATTTGTCATTTTTACACATACTCTACAAGGCTAAGAAATCAGCAGAAAAACATTAAAAATCCATTAAAGGTAAGATCGTGAAATGCCGCACGAAGGAGAAACTTCTCTTTTGTAACACTTGCCAAGTGCGTTTGTGCGCTGAATAGCTTGAGTTCCAATTCTCTTAAAAGCTATTCATATAGTAAAGATGTTACATAACAAAATTACTGGAAAATAATTGCTTCAATTTTCAGTGTCTTAAACAAAGCAGTCCAACGTAGCAAAAAATAAAGAGTAAGACTTTTGTAATGAATTACGTCATTGTAAGGAGTATGAAATGCATTATAATCTACATCGAATTTAAATACAGACGTATGAATTTGTCGTCAAATGCAATGTTTAAAGTTATTTCAGCTTTAAATACGTTTATTTGTATTAAAAAGAATTTTTTGAAATACTTAAACTTTTATGCAAATGACAATTTGAAAGAGTTTATCTGTGTTCAAAAGAAAGGATATTTCTATAGTGATTGGATTTTGAAGTCAGCAAATCAAAAATATCCGTGTTTTTAAATGCTTTACAATTAGCTCAGTCGCTTTTGACTTGAAGTGCAGATAAACATAGTAATTTATTTGGATTGTTTCCTACTAATTTTCTGAAAATATCAAATAATTTTGCTAAACATCGGAAATTTAATAATAACATGTTTCCCTGTTTATTTTTCCAGCTATACCAGCCGAACGCCTGATAAAATAATTAATTACAATCATTGTCTAGCTTTTAGATATGTCAGAGACATCCCACGTCTCCAGCTGTCGTTAATACTCTGGCATACTCAACAAACTGTATAGCGATTCCTTAATCATTCCACAATTTCCTGCATATGGTGTCAATATATCCATACTTATTCTGTACGCAAGAGCATGCTTTGTGCACGTTCATTTTCTAAATTGGGAATAGGTTACTTCCATAATTGATAAATTGTTAACACAGGCTTAGGGCTGTCTACAATTATCTCTTTAAAAGTAAGCAATTTGCAATGTCTATGAATACAACCCATCTCTGATTTGAATTTTCTATGAAGTCTTTAATTCCAATTATTAGGCCTTTATTTATAATAATTAGGACTAAGGATTACACCCATTAGCTGTTTAATACAAATGCCCCCTGCTTGTGTGATCGGGCATCAGAGAATACTTACTCCTCCTAGGCACCTAATCCAACCTCTTGTTTTTTAGAGGTCCGTTCGTTTTCCCTGTCCACGACTTGTGTTATTTACAAGATTCCTGAAATTGACCAGACTTATCTTCACCCTTTTCATTGTTGACCACTTTTAGCTACTGTCATTTTCACTGTCGCCTTTCAAACATGTATCAAACATACTTCGGTCATTTTACAGTTATTATTAAAAAGTTTTCAATATTTCAATCTCCAAATGTGTTCATCAATAAATTTCATTCCTTTACAGAAAACTCTGCTTTATATTTATTTGACGTCTAAAGGGTACATATCTCAAAGTTCAAGATATATTGAATCCTTGATCAGTATCTGACAGAAACACTGCTCTTCAGTAATTAGTGTTATGCAGTCATTTTGGACTTAATTATTTTTTTTTTTTACATGTATGTGTTAACTTTAGTCCAAAAATGAAATCAAATAAGATCAAAATAAGCCATTCCAAAGGAATACAATTAGTTTTTTTTTCTTTAAATAATATTTAATAGTTTTTGTTCATTTTAAAAAGGATGTAAGATTTGGGCAATTGGATAGCCCTCCTAAAAATGATTGTTCGAAGTGCAATAATAATCTCATTAGAATGAAAAAAATTCAAATTAGACTTCAATTTCATTAAACATAATGGTTTGATAATAGTTTCCTGTTAAATTTTGTGAATGATTGTTATGCAGAATTAATTTGCTCATTCTAAATTTACTTCCGTTGCAATTATGTTCCTCATATCATAGAATAATGGAAGTAAAAAGTATTAAAAAAAATCTTGTTTTCCAATAATAATTTTTATCCAAACTATTGGAACAATGAATATTTAGCATTGAAAAGGTTAGAAAAAATAAATCATAAAACATCATTATTTGATTGGTTCTTCTTCAGGAGACATGTTAATGTATTCCTCAATTTTACAGGAAATTCTAGATGTGGGTATCATTTCTATTTCGATAATCAATATTCGGTCTGTTTGGGTAAGTTACAAATCCATGTCACATGTACCGAAAAATTAGACCTGGTCTTTTTTTTAATTAAATATTGAGAGTCAATGAGGAAGTAAGGGCCTGAATTGGTCACAACAATGTATTGCAGAATTCTTTGGCCGTCTTTGTCAAGTTCCTTGCGAATGCAAAGCACGGCATTGTGATCCTGCCAATGGATGCAAAATAAATATTCTTCCAAAAGGTATATTCTGTACATAATATGAATATGTACCATGGGTACTAATTGCGCCCCATTATTACCAGACCTATTTTTGTATTCATATGAAGCAGAATTTGTTCAAAATCTTATACGTGAAATGCCGAAAACACTTGTGGCCTTCAACTCGACATTTAAATATGTTAATTAACAATGGTTATGTCCATTCTGATGTCGATACGATATATCCCAGTGAGTTTGAAATAAAAGATACCACAGAGTCTGAAACATCTGTTTTATATTTGGATATTTTACTAGAAAAAGGTGTTAATTGTAATCTAACAACCAAGCTTTATGATAAACGTGATGACTTTAACTTTTCAATTGTCAACTTTCCTTACTTTTGCAGCAATATACCTTCATCACCTGCATAAGGGGCTTATATCTCTCAGTTGATTCGATAAGCTAGAACATGCTCCAAGTATGAACAATTTCTAAAACGAGGAAAGTCATTGAAAAACAAGCTGACGAAACAAGAATATCAGCAGTCTCGTTTAAAGTCGTCATTTCGTAAGTTCTATGGTCCATACAATGAAGTTGTCAGCAAATACAATTCATTTATCAGTAGGTCAAATGTGACTGACGTTTTTCATATTTATTGTTCGACCATTATTTACACACTGATTTGTCGACGGATTTTTCCGTTATTCTCGGTCAGGACAAGGAGCACACGGCGGGTGTGACCGGTCTGCAGGGGATGGACACCCCTCGTATATTTACATGTACATATATATTTCTTAACTTTACATGATAAGTTTTGTATTTAAGAGTTTTTAAGCTTTGAAATCTCCAAAAAATGATAGAGTAACGTTTTAAAATAAATCAAAGTATTAACAATAGTTAACTATAGAAAATTTTATTAAGTGTGCCGTCTTGTAAGCCGGAATTTTTTCTTCCGGTACACTTTGGTTTTTCTTTTTTGTTTACACTTGTAATTTCCGTGCGTGCAGCACGAGATATTTTCTCGTCACTCGTCGCCTTACTCAGTACATGTACAGTCATACTGTTGTTACAGTTTTTTACTCTGCCCACAATGTAAGTATTTCATATATTTTTCTTCTTACAGTTACTTGTATTATGCTTATGAATTTTCGGCAATGATTTCTTTATTATTTTCTTCTACATATGTGAAATTTGACTGTTAATTTTTACCGGGAATTCAGAGTAGCTATATTTGTCATATGTATTATCCATGTTTGCTGATATTTGCAAAGTGTCTCTATTTATATAATGCCAATTTACATATTTATCTCAGTAATATGTTCTATTTATTGTGAATATAGGTATTTTTCAGATTTTTCATAAATTTCTAAAAATTGAGCATTGTACATCACATTTATTATTATTTTGTCTATTGTAGCTTTTCACCGTACGTATTATGTATCATCACATTATTGAACTATGGAGTTTCAATAAAGATAAAAAACGGTTTAACTAGCTGTAATTTATGGAGGCAGCATAGTGAAAAGATTACAGAGTTTTAACTACACAGTCATGGCTCATAACCTGGGGAGGATTTCTACAGAAGATGGTGAAGATACATCACGTAGACTGCACATATCCTCACACCTAAAGCACTTTCACGCTTCTCAGAGGATATCAAAAGTGTTTTGCTAGAATGTGCATCATGTCCAAAAGAAATCAATGTACTAAGGTCATTAAAAGAAAAACTTGAAGACAGTTTGAAACGTTACCAAGATTTTCATGAAGAATTCAGTAACTACCTCAATAGAACGTACACAGCTGATAGCTTGGATGAGTTAGACTCTCTACAGAAGGAATTTAGTGAGCTGGATAAGAAGGTACACAGCGCATTAGTGAAAGTACAAGATGACATTGACTTTGTTCAGTTGGAAGCTATTTCAAAAACATCTCATAGGACAGCCAGTTCTAGATCTACAACTCTTAGTAGACGTTCATTACAGAAAGCTGAAGAAGCCAAAACTCGATTAAAAATTGCTGAACAGTCTGCACAACTTAAAAAACAAAAATCCAAAATCGCCTTAGAAGAGAAAATACATAAAGCCCAAAGTCAGCAGCAACAAGAAGATTTAGATACAGAATTAGATCTACTGCAAAAACAGATAGAACTCGACATTGCTAATATGCGTCTGAAATGTGAACTTGAAGAGGAGGAAAAAAATATTAAACATCAAGATTCAAAACCTAGTGTTCCTAGTGTATCTGGAGAGCAGAAAACCAAAAACTTTGTCGACAATCTCACATTAAACCCCAATGCTGAGCCTTTCGTATTTAATTTTGTATCTCGTACAAACTTTCAACAGGAAGTTCGCCCTGACACAGATAAAGAAAATTATCCTGTACGTACTTCAGACGTCCATCATTATGGTCATGAGAGAAACAATGACAATTATCGTTCTCCGTTGCTACAGATACCAACACAATCTACTGTGAATTTACCATCACAAAACTATTCAGATGCCTCAAATTTCCTTCTCAAGAAGAATTTATTGTTGGAAAGTTTTCAGCAACAACGTTTTGACGACAAACCAGATAGATATGTAGTGAGGAAAACACAGTTTAAGACTATGGTGTCAGAAATAAGATGTTCACCACTAAAAGAATTAACTCTTTTGAGTAACTGTACAAACAAAAACTCAGAAGCTCACAGACTAATTATGAGCCTTAGAGCTTCCTGTGCAAACAATCCGGAGTTATGTTTACTTAACATCTGGAAACGTATGGATGAAAGATTTGGATCTCCTGAGTTAATTGAATCATGTTTGAAATTTAGACTGCAAACTTTAACAGATTTTACAGATCACAAGAAGCTGTATGAACTACATGACCTTCTTTGTGAGGTACAAGCCGTAAAAGGTATTCCAGAATACAGTGTGATGTTTTCTTACCTTGATTCATCTCTTGGATTGAAACCTATAGTTCAGCGACTTCCTCGATATCTCCAAGAGAAGTGAATTAATCGTGTGGTTCATTACAAGAAAGAACACTGTGTAGTCTTCCCTCTTTTCAGTGAGTTTGTAGCTTTTATTATTGAGATGAGCATCATCAGAAATGATCCTGGACTGATGTTTAATACTTCTAAGGAAGACCGTCTTGAACGCAAAGGACAACATAAAGTTAAACCTACTGTGTTTACCCACAAAACTGACATTTCATCTGAAAAAGTGAATGCTGGACATCTATGTTTGATTCACAAAGGATCCCGATATACCATAAACAAGTGTAAAGCTTTTAGAACCAAAAGTATCGAGGAACGCATACATATTCTACGTGATCATAACATTTGTTTTCGTTGTTGTGAAACGTCAGATCACTTTGCTAACCGCTGCAAAGCCAAAGTTTTGTGTGATGTGTGTAGAAGTACCTACCATTGTACAGCTCTTCATGAGGATGTTAATAACCGCCAGATGTCAAGGAATTCTTCTTCCCGACTAAATATGGCGAGGAGGAAAACTCACCTTCTGGAATTGTGAAACAGTCAGTTACTTCGAATTGTACTGATATTTGTGGTGAATTTAGTGGAAAGTCATGTGCAAGAATTGTACCAGTGCGTGTATTTGTTCAAGGTCAAAGTCAAGCATTAATTGTGACTTACGCTATGTTGGACGACCAAAGCAACAAAACTCTAGGTAAAAGTTACCTTTTTGACTCTCTGTGTATTAAAACTCCTCCAGTTGACTACACAATGCAATCATGTTCGGGCAAGGTTACCAGTAGTGGGCGCGTTGCTGACAATCTTATCGTCGAGCCAATCAATGATAATCTTCAGTTGAAATTGCCACCTGTCTTGGAGTGTGACAACATACCAAACAGTCAGGCAGAGATTCCTACTCCGGATATCGCTAGTCATTATCCACACATGCAGGATATTGCTCGAGATCTACATCCGTTAGATCCGCCTATGGAAATCCTACTTCTTATAGGACGGGATCTACCAGAAGCTCATCACGTTATTGATCAGAGCTTAGGACCATCACGATTTCCTTTTGCCCAACATTCTCCCTTAGGATGGACAATTATTGGAGATGTTTGTTTGTCTGGGAAACACATTCCACCATTACGTGTCAGCAGAACTTTCATCGATAAAAGTGGTCGACCTACAATGTTGGAACCTTGCAAACAAACATTAAACATACAAAACACTGTCATCACTACGAACAAGACTGTTATCGGAAAAATAGATATCTTCAAGAAAACGCCAGATGACAATAAACTTGGCCTCTCGATTGAAGATCGCACTTTTCTGAATATCATGGACAACAAGTTTCATCTTGATCCCATTGAGGGAAAATGGACTGCTCCGATGCCCTTCCGGCAAAATCGTGAACAACTTCCAGACAACTACTCACAAGCCTTGTTTCGTGCTAAATGTCTTGATACCTCTTTAAACAAAAACAACACCAAGAAAGAACATTTCATTTCATTTATGCAGAAAATATTTGACTGTGATCATGCAGAATTAGGTCCATTTAATATACTACCCGAAAAGGAACATTGGTACCTTCCACTGTTCGGAGTCTACCATCCTCGTAAACCCGACCAAATACGCGGGGTCTTCAACTCCTCAGCTGAATTCAAAGGTGTGTCTTTGATATTTTCTCGTCACTCGTCGCCTTACTCAGTACATGTACAGTCATACTGTTGTTACAGTTTTTTACTCTTCTACATATGTGAAATTTGACTGTTAATTTTTACCGGGAATTCAGAGTAGCTATATTTGTCATATGTATTATCCATGTTTGCTGATATTTGCAAAATGTCTCTATTTATATAATGCCAACTTACATATTTATCTCAGTAATATGTTTTATTTATTGTGAATATAGGTATTTTTCAGATTTTTCATAAATTTCTAAAAATTGAGTATTGTACATCACATTTATTATTATTATGTATCACCACATTATTGAACTATGGAGTTTCAATAAAGATAAAAAACGGTTTAACTAGCTGTAATTTATGGAGGCAGCATATTAAGAGTATGTCTTTTTTAAGATAGAATTAGTTTTCGACAGAGAAACAGATCATTTAGCATGTCCACATTCGATTACTAAAATGTTATGGATTTCATTTCTATTTTTCCAACAATTCGCCGTAATGTAATGGATATATTTTCAGCTTCATAACCGCATGATCTCAGATTGAATCCTGCAGGAATAGAGGTTTTTTTTTTCGGAATTCCACTTTTACACCATTTTTATTGTGAAATCTCTAATATCTATTTCCAACACAATAATTGCTTACCATTCCGTCGTTTGAAGGTGTAATTTCATCCCGAGAATATGATAATGAGACAGAGGAACAGACAGACAAAAAAATATCAACATGGCCTATTTCTTTTTCCAATAAGTTGTTTTGCAAATATTGCAAGACTTACCGGAAGTCAAGTACATTAAAAGTAATAAACAATGGTACATCTTTTGTTACTTTCCTTGCCGTGTCCTAGAAATCTTTTATCCTTTTTTATATCTACTGAACTGTAATACAATTTTGAATTAAAAATTAATTTTTCCCGTTAAGGAAAAGAATTTTCCCCGTTGAGAATTCTGGCCTTGTTTTCTTTTTTACAGTGCGTTAATAGCTATAAACTAAAAAAAAAGAGAACAAAACACCAGCCAGGCTTAATTACCCCTGCCTGTGTATCTATAACTGTATTGGAATTAAAGTGGCTCATACAGTCATATTGATTTATGAACATTTTAAAGGATGTTTCCCTTTTTTCATGAAGTACCATTTATATAAAAAAAATGAAAATGTCATTATGTATGACTTTCTACCCTGCGTAATTGCTTTTTGATAAAAATGAAGCTGAATTATCTTTTCATTTTTGTGTCTGTATATAACATAAGATATATTCTATCCGCCAATAGCAGATGCCGAAGGTAAGGAATTCTTCTTCTTATATATATATATATATATATATATATATATATATATATATATATATATATATATATATATACAAACATACCCTTTTCTATTCTGCAAATAATTCATTTGAAATATCAAAATACAGATATTATAAAAGTTAAAATAAAGATAGGTCGAATTAATGTCAAATAATAAATCCTGAACGGATTTAATTCTTAAAAGGACTTAGATTTATAAATATGATTAATTTTCCTGGTCTCTGCCTCAACTCTTACGAATTTATTATTTTAGACCACCTGATGTTTTTTGTTGTTACAATGAATACTTTGACCCTGAGAACAAGACATGTACAGGTTCAGTAAACCTATACATTACATATTAAATATATAATCTCAACCAGAATATCAAAATTGTCATGTCCTATATATTTGTTTCCCACTGTGTCATAGTTATCATTTTTAGAATGCAATCCTGGGAGAATAGGCTGGAAATGTAAGGAACCTTGTGTTCAGGGCTATTATGGAAAGTTGTGTAGATTGGCCTGCACGTGTGACTCTCTTTATTGTCACCCAGTAGTTGGATGTCTTTCAACAACTAGAAATCGAAGCGCAACAACACTCTCCAGTTTGATATATTTTTTGGTCACTGTTTACTGTTGTAGCATTAATGTTATATTCATTTTGTTGCAACTGCGAGAATTATTTCAATATCAGCAGTAGCTGTCAATAAATATTCTACCTCTTACTTTATATTCCCTAGGGTACAGTTGGGAAAGAACAAAACACTTTGATTCATCCGATTCAACACAAACACATGGAATACTCAGCTTATCTACAACGGCACAAGAGGGAACAAAACCTGCCCTAGCATCCTCGACTAAGGACATGTATAATATTTAACTGTTTAAAGTTTAAAAAAAGATAAAATTGTTGAAAAAGCATATCCTGTACACAAATCATATTGAAAATTCATACACTGTACAACGATTTTCAAAGAAAAAAAATATACAGCCATCTTTGAATGTAAATATTTTGGATTTCTAGGTCTTCAGAGAAAGAGACAAAAGAACTGAAGCATGGTAAATATAACAAAGAAATTAAAAAGATCCACTTAACAAACAATGTTTCTATAATTCATCTAAAAGAGAAAATGAAATTTCAATTTTTGTTTGTTTTAATTGAAACTAGACCCCATCACAATGACAACAGTAGGAGAATTGGTTACAATGATACGTGCAAGGACCAAAGGAAGAGCAAACATAGGCAAATCTCTCTCTCTCTCTCTCTCTCTCTCTCTCGTTATTGTCATTCATTTCTTCAAAATATACTTTGTTGGTTTTATTTGAAGTCTTGTATCTCTTATTCTAATGACAGATGCGAAGGGTCAAACCCTGGAGCTAGAAATTACGCCTTGGGATCATGATTTCGTAGCAAATCGTACGTATGTGATTAAGGTCAAGATCTAGTAAATGACTTTAGACTAACTGTTTGGTGCTAGATCCATTATGACATCATAATCAATTTCAACTTTCTTTTTCCCGTACTTTACGGCTCTAATATAATTATGTTGAAAATAAAATATTTTCATGGAATTTTAAAATAATGTGAAAAGTAATCCCGATACATATATTCAATTTAATATTATTTTAAAGAAGATGCCAAGAGCATATAAATTACCGTTTTCTGAGAGACTGTAGGCAATCTGGGTACATTTCCTTTGTCTGATATGGAAAAAAAACTCCCGTATTCATGATTGGTTTTCTTAATTTTTCATTGAAAATGGCAGTTTAAGATATGATTTTTCGTCTTGTTTACCTACAAATTATGCCCGAAACACCTTATTTGACCAAGCTAAAGTTGTAAAGCATCATTAAAGGAATTTATTTCTCAAATTTGAGAAATCTGTAGGCACCTTTCATTTACTAGATCTTGACCTTAAATCATCCCAAATTATTATATGGGGAAAAAGATTAATTGTACAACACCTTATTGTTGAAATATCATTTACTGATAATTTCTAGCCTATGCAAGCAATGAAGAAGTTTTACGTATTTCATTTAACCGCATATTTTATTGAATGTAACAAAAAGACTGTTTACGATAAAGATAACATATTTAATTTGCAGAAATAAAACAATGTCAACATCATCTATGATATATAACTCATTTGGTATACATTTAGATCAAAAAGTGAATGTTGAAAGTAATGGAGATATGTTAAAGCGGATATCAACGCACCTGCAGTTGATGAGTGTTTCCTTATTTCTGATTGTGAGCTGTGTCATCATTCTAATTCTACTCCTTTTGTATGTAACAAGTATTGTTTTATTTTATTTTGGCCTGTCTGTTGTTTGTTTGGTTCTTTTCTCTTTTCTTTTTATGAATTATTCCAAGAAGGGATTCTTTATGACTTTTTAAAAGAAAGTTGCACATTCATAATTATGATTTATATTTTTTTTTTCTGAAGATTTTGTTTTTATTTGATTTTTATTTTATTTTATTTCTTTTATTAAATTGCTCTTTGAACTCTGTATTAAAATTGATTTTCTTAATAAAATTCAAGAAATAAAAATGTGTGCAAGGATCTTTTAAACTTTGTAAAGAAATATGGTTATAATTTTCCCTGTAATTTATAGTTATTACACCTGGAAGAGTGCCAAGAAAACGGAATTCCCTATCGGTATGTTTCATGACTCACACAGTAAAGAGACGCCAAAAATAGACTATAATATCTCTTCTCATCTCAAGCACTTGATCCCACTTAAGATGTTTCTAAAACCACGTTTTGCCCTTTCACTTTTTTTCATCTTTCCCAATTCCATTAGTTATAGAAAAGATACTTCTTTCATCGGAGCCGAATTTTTAATTAACGATGTAAAAAGTACCTTAAACTTGCTGGGCTAGTTTTTACATGATTATTTTACATTTATGAAATGAAAAACACTCAGAATTTTTGTTACATTTTCTGTGCAGGATTGAAACAGCTGTATACAAACGACATGACTAATCTGAATTCTATGGGCACGATGGAGCGTGGATATATTCCTTTGTCACGTAGAGTTAGAAGTGGAAGACAGTCTGATTACAGTACTCCGCAAATTATTGATTTGGAATCATATACAAACACTGCCTGATATGATGGCAGAAAAGCCTGGCATGGGAAAACACATATATCATTGAAAAAATATAACTACATGATAGCACCGAGTGTGGAAATGTAGCTGATGGATATGTATTGCATCAAAACATGTGCTCTTGACATTGTTTTGCACTTAGCAATTTCAGTGAACACTGCGCCATTCAAAACATTTCTTACTCTGTGATATCCTACAACAATCTTGATACTGATTGATTAATTGATTGTTTTACTTCCTTTCTGAGAATTTTTCACTTACATGAGAAATCACCAAATACCGATAAATGGTTTTAAATGGTTTAAAGTAGTGAGATTTTTTTCATTTTGACGTTGCTCACATGACACGGGACCTACGTTTTAAAATCATTTAACGAACCATGACGTTTATTTTTAGTGTGTGGCGCTTGACGAAGGAACACTCACTTCTTATGTTAAAAGTTTTAGTTTGGACGCTTCACTTGTAACACATTTCAATGTTTGACCTCCCGATCATGAATCCACCTCCACGAACTAAGCTACTGTGGTGTATTGATACTGAATCATCTACAAAGTTTAATACATTTATAAAGGTCAGAGAATGAAGAATAATCTAAAATCCATAGTTACTTCCATTCATATGTCAACTCGATGTATCCCAGTGAACTTGAATTCAAACACACCACAGAGTCTATCACATCATTTTCATATTTGGATGTTGTGCTGCCTATAGACGATAAGGGCCAACTAACAACTAAATTGTATGACAAACCAGATGACTTCAGCTTTCTATCATCAACTTACCTTATTTTTGAAGTTATATTCCGCTCGCACCTGCATTTGGTTTTTACGTCCCCCAACTTTTTTGATCCTCCAGCTCATGATCTGAGTACGATCAATTTCGTAAACCGAGACAGGTTATTCACAGATAAGTTGATATTACACAGATTTTAACAACCTCGTTCAAAGTCAGCTTTCCGTAAATACCATGGCAGTCATGATGATCTTCTTAGCAAATATAATCTATCATTGGGTCGTATTTCGGCTGATGTGTTTCATTCCAATATCGTTATGCCTTTGTTTTTATATTGATTTGTCTACGGAATGTTCTGTCTAACTGATCATTACATAGGGAGCCTGGCGGTTGTGACCGGTCAACAGGGGATGTTTACTCCACCTGGGCACCCAATCCCACCTCTGGAATTTCCGGGATCCGTCTTTTATGCCCTGCTCACAGATTTGTATTGTTTGTCGATTTTTTTAGATTGATCACTGTTCGTTATCTTCACGTATCTCATTATATAAATATTAAGCACCATTTGAGAAAAAAGGATTTGATAATTGTATATCATAAGAAATATGCTTAATCATTAAATCGAATTCCAATTCTAGTAAAGAGTTTGTTATGATACAGCATATATTCTGATACCTGCACACAATAAGGTTTATGACGTTTATATTTCTCGGAAACAGGGACCACTCATCTGAATACTGAATTTGATATACCCTGCCATCCCTTACAAATAGCAAAACTTCAAATGAAATCCCGAACGTTTTTAATAAGGCCCCGTTTTTTGTAATATGATATTCTACCTGTTTTGTCCCCCAAAATATTTTGTACATAACGATTTTTTACACGGTTGTATAGCACGATGTTCCCTGCACAAAGTGCATCATCATCATCATATTTATTGTGAATGAACCGATTTGAAGTTCTAGAATTTTCCTTTATTTGTAAGTATGTATGATACTATCTTTATATTGTATCCCATGTTGTCTGGAAGATAAATTGGTAGAATTGTTTAATATTAGTAGGTTTTAGAGTTGGGTTAAGACTCATAATGCATACTATGTTGATATCTCATTACTGGAGACTGGACTATGCTAATTTGTAACCATTGTTAGAATTGGGCTGATTAGTAAAAAAAAGGATACCGGGTTCTGGTCCACTGTGAGTTAGCTCATTTATTGAAATATTTCATTCTTTAAAAAGATATCGTTTTTTTTAATTGATTTTTTTCCCGTGTTATTTAAGGTAATTCGGACAACTGCAAGCGATGAAAATGATAATTTAAAAAAAAAACCAAAATATTCATAAAGAAAATTGAAAGAAACTATTGTTTTAATTAAAACGAACCGTTTGAATTCATATTTAATACAATATCACTTTTAAACACAAAAAATTCTTCGTTCAGTTTTTATATATAAATTTCAGATAGGCATTCTGACCCCCGGATAATGACACATCCAAAACTTAAGTCAAAATCTGTATATTGCTATAAAATTAATAAAAAAAAATCAAACAAAATAGATTAAAACAAGAATGCTATTCCACATTGCATCATAAAACTCCGGTTCCCTGCAAATTTACACAGGTAATAAACACAATAAAACAGGTTCAAAGGTAATAAACACAATAAAACAGGTTCACAGGTAATAAACACAATAAAACAGGTTCACGGGTAATAAACACAATAAAACAGGTTCAAAGGTAATAAACACAATAAAACAGGTTCACGGGTAATAAACAAAATAAAACAGGTTCACAGGTAATAAACACAATAAAACAGGTTCACATGTTATAACCATCTTACAGATGATAAAAGTTTTGACTTTGATCTAAACCTGTTTCATGATCATAGGGCTTGTATAGATAAAATATATATGTAGTTCTGTAGATCACCACATTTTCGCCAGACCTTATTTTCGAGAGGAAGTCATATGGTATTAATTGGCGAAAAAACAATTCACGAATTCTGGTTAAAGCTGAATGGAATGTGAAGATAACGAGCAGTATTCCAGCTCACAAGTCCGTTCAAACGATACAAATCAGGGGCAGAGTAAATACGGACCTCTAAAACAACAGAGGTGGGATCAGGTATCATGGAGGAGTAAGCATTTTATGCCGATCGGTCACACTCGCCATGAGTTCCTTGTCATGATCGAGGAAAAAACGGAAAAATCCGTAGAGAATTCAGTGTGTAAATAATGACCTAACAATTAATATGAAAAACGTCAGTCAGCATTTGACTTCATAGCGTGAGCGAATCAAACGGCGAGATAATATCTTGGTTAAATATTTATGTTGAATTGAAACTGCTTTGATAGCGATGACAAGATAAATAAATTGTACACAAAGTAGTTGAAACATATGTATTTTTTTCAATAAACAGATGGCGATTAATTCTTCCTTCGGTGTGAAGAGTGTTTGAATAGATCTGATATGACAGCGCTTTCTTTTTTAACCCGAAATTCTTTTGAAGGTATGTAAACTGAGACAGACGCTACTACTGCTTTTGACGTCAGATATAAAACGAACTCATAAAATAGTAAGATTATTCTCAAAACCTATCATTGTTCTATTATTATAAACAGAGATTTCCTGAACTGTATTGCTAAACATCAACGTAAGCATTCAAATGTTGGAGCTAGGCGAACTTTCATGACCAAATAATTTCTAGATAACTAGTGATACGGCATGCCATTTGTGTAATATTTCTCCGTAGCTGAATTTAGCACAAAATCATTGATCTAATATTTAGTATATATATGAAAAAAGGAACAAAAAATTCTAAATTTCTTGGTGACCATGTTTTTTTCTTGGGCTGAACGAACAGTACATATTGCTCTCGTAAAGAGGATAAGAGTTCACTGACTATTGATTAGGTGTGTCTTGTAATTTCTTAGATTAAACTTTGAAGAGTTTGTGGCAATTACGAGGACAGCTTATATAGTCTTACTTTTAAACGCTTTTTTAAAAAAAAACATTATTTCTTAATGGACCTCAAGATTTTAATTAAAATAAGTCCGTTTATTAAGGAAAAAATGTAGAAAATCTATTTTTTATAACTTAATTTCAGAACCTGTACTTTGTGCGCAGACTTCTACATGAACGGCCTATGCAGAAGTATTATATTGGCAAATATATAATTACATCTAATTTCAAATGAATTTCGTTTCTCAAATTAACCAATCTTTAATCAATATAACCAAAAGTTACTCGGCTTTTTTCAATTTTAAATGCCAAAATATTAACAGTTTATTAAAAAAAAAAGTAGCTTTAGAATAATAGTACTCACGATTTTAAAACGCTTTGACGCTTTTAACAGTACACCTTTGTATTAAAAGTTTCCTTACAAATAATTTTCAGGCACTTAAATTCAAGTACAGTATACATATTTAAGCAGACATTTTACTATCTTAACAAATTCATTAATTATCACCCTTTTCCATTGTGACACTTAAACGTAATGTAATTGTTCAGTGAATTCGATGACTTATTTAAGATCTATCTATTTTGATGAATAAGGAATGTTCATGGGTTTCACATTCCTCTTTTTCAGGATGAAATATGAAGAAAACGAACGGTTATCATGCTCAAAAGTCAAGTGACATAACAGAAATTGTGAGCAGAGCCAATAAGGACCTTTTGAAAACAGATGTGTCCTGGAGGAGTAACTATTCCCTGTCAACCAGGCACATTCGATGTTTTTTTTTCCCACGATTTATTTCCCAGATCCTAATCTATAAC
The DNA here is from genome assembly GCF_033153115.1 of Saccostrea echinata. NCBI lineage: Eukaryota > Metazoa > Mollusca > Bivalvia > Ostreida > Ostreidae > Saccostrea > Saccostrea echinata. Next base: position 1,624,687 of record NW_026889811.1, read on the forward strand.
AACATATTAACGCTAATATCTAAAAAAAATAAAATAAAATAAAATAAAAAATAAAAAAAATAAGGCAACTGCCAGGGATGGGGCCCTGACTAAGTTCCTTCTAAACAATAATAATTTTCTCCTATGGCATCATGCAAGGTGTTTCAAATTAAAAAAAAATTCCCTGAATACGTGTATTTTCAAAATATATTGATATAGTATACATCATGAATTAAGGTATGAATCATAGCTTTAAGTAGCTGTCAATGGAGGGAGCCATGTACAGTACGTATCACAGTCTATTTACTCCCCCCTTATGACAGAACTACTGGAAGACAGGTCTCATCTCAGTAGTATTGTATACAAAGAATAACTAATTTTGTATTACGCAGCACAGTTAAGGCTGCAGTAAGGAGGCGGGGCCTAATTTTTACGGGAAATGCTTACTATGACATCACACAAATGTATATGTTCTTTAAATTACCACAAAATGAAATGATTTGCTATTTTAAACTGTTGGATAGCTTTAAACTACATCAATACTTACTAGTGCATGTATTTTTGTCGTTGGTTTAATCCCACAGAGCAATATATAAACAATTCACTGATCGCAATGCACTTGTCAATGTGACGTCATATCGCAAAATTTGACGCAGTTTGTATGCAGTGAGACGCGGATCAAGTTATATTTTATACAATGAAAAATGTATTTTGTAAGTAAATAAAATATATTTGCAGATATATGAGGCCATTAACTTGGATGCGATATATATTTTATGATTTTAATCATATACTTCCCGTACATTTCCTAGACAAGCGATACTGCCGTATATTTGTATGCAGATTCATTGAAGGGTAATAGAAGGGTCGTAATAAATCGATATATTGCAAGGGCATACCCTCAATGAATTATGACAAGCTTTTACACATAAACTCAAGAGGTATGAAGATATTTGAAAAGTGCTGCGAACCTGGTGAAATCTTGCAAATGAATTAATTATATCTATATTTAATGTACTTGACCAGCAAAATATTCAGCATACGGTCTAACAAACGTAATTTTAGCAGTCATATAGTAGAATCTATATAGGTTCGCAGCACTTTTCACAAACTACAAAGAGTGTTGAAAATAATTATAAATTAAACTTAGATTTTCAACGTGGTTATGCCCTTGCAATATTGGAATTTATAGATGACCTCAATACCGTAGGAATATTTGCTAAAATCACGTGATTGCCACATTATGTCACCAGTCTAGGTAAGAAATCTAATCGTCCCCAACATGAAGTTTTCAACCACATTACATTTGTCTGATAATAGTAAATTAAAGTCCTAAAAAGAATCGCCCATCCTTGTAAAGAATGTATTTTATATATAAAAAATTCGCCGATATTTCCATTTGTCACCTTAACTATACTGCGTACATTATTTTGGAAAGATTTTCAAAAATCTTACGCTCAATGTTTACATTCAGATAGCGTAGTACTAAAGAATAGTAGCAGACTGGGTTTTTTTGACATGATTGTGTATGTTGTATTCAGTTTCGCTTAAAGAGTCTAATCTACATAACATTTTATGTTTATATATTTTATATGCTACATAAGTAATAAGTAAATTTAGAGATTTAGTTTTATCTTTTTTTTTTCATGGAAAAAACCAACAACAAGATGTTTCCACTGAATTTTAAATGATAAAAATCTGCATATAGTATTCCATATATTAGACACATTATCACATTCAAAAAATAGATGTTTCACATTTTCTATTTTGTTACAATGTACACACATACATGATACATCTTTTTTTTCCACTTACTCACATAGGCATTGTTACATAATACATTATTCAATAATCTGTAGCTGAATTCTGCTATGTGTATATCTTTCATATCTTTAATCTTACATTCAAAAATATTTCTCCAATTCGATTCCTCATATATTCCAAAATCTTTAGATAATATTGCTTGCAAACATGGTCTACAAAACTTTTTTTCAATAAGATTCTTGTAGGAAAAATTTACTTGATTTTCCAGATATGTTAAAATATCCTGTAGGGAAGTTGAAATTCATATTTTGTTTATCTATATTGCTTGAATTTGAAAATTTATGAACTTTACGAATACTCTTAGTGACCGACATAAGAATTTTGTACTCGAATAACCAATTAGATTTGTCAATAATATTGGAAAAATGGTTTAGTGTCTAAAATATCCATTGTCATGTATAGTATTCCAGATTTAATCCAATTATCGAAGAAGATAGGTTTTCCTTAATAGACCACATTACGATTATTCCAAATTGGCTGTTGCAAAATATCATCAGACGATCTTTTCGCAAAGCTTAATTCACTTTTACAATCGTTAAAACAGCTTAGAACTTCTTTATAAAAAAGTGGAACATGTATGCTTTTTAAACTCTCAACGCCTGTTGCAGAACATTTTAAAAGAAAATAGATATCAACATTAAGTTTTCTACAAAAATCATTTAAAATATCGAACTGTAGGCCTTTTGAATTAAGCAATCGTGGAATCCACGCTGCTTTCAATGATTTTAGTTTACATTCTACATCGACTATATATAGCCCACATCGTGATATGTCACCGATCAGTTTGTTCCGTTTATTTCTCTCCGTTTTTTCCCAAATAAAACTAGTATTAATTGTAACGGGGACCGTTACAGATGTTCCCCAAACGCTCCCCAACACCCTCTTGGTGTCTTATTTCCTGTAAGCTTCATTAAATAAGGCAATGAAGTATATTGATCGTTTTTTGCATTTCACGCGCGCGCACGTGCATGCATGTGCAGGATGGCCATGTCATCTCATCTATACTATTAATGCATCTTTATATTCTCAGTATCAAAACATTTCGTCAAAAAATAAATAAGTTCCGGCTATATCAAGTATATTGGTCATCTTAGCATTGCATGCATGCGCACCTGCATGCATGTTCCTAATGACCATGCCATTTTGTCTACACTTATAATTTGTCTGTTTATTCTTAGTATCAAAGCTTTTCATAAAAAAATATAAAAGTTATGGCTATATTAAGTATATTGGTCATTTAACACATTGCACGCGCGCGCATGTGCATTCATGAGCATGATGTCCACATCATCTTGTCTACACTTTTAATATATCTGTATATTCTTAATATAAAAACTTTTCATAAAAAAATATAAAAATTACGGCTATATTAAGTATATTGGTCATTTAACACATTGCACGCGCGCGCACGTGCATGCATATGCATGCATGCATGTGCATGATGACCATGTCATCTTGTCTACACTTTTAATATATATAAATATTTTGAGTATCAAAGCATTTCACCAAAAAGTATAAAAGTTACGAATATATCAAGTATATTTGTCATTTTACGCTTTGCGCGTGCGGACACGTGCATGCATGTGCATGTTGACCATGTCATCTTGTTTACACTTTTAATATATCCTTATATTTTGAGTATCAAAGCATTTCATCAAAATATATAAAAGTTACAGCTATATCAAGTATATTAGTCATTTTACGCATTGCACGCGCACGCACGTGCATGCACGTGCGCGCAAAATGACCTTGATTCCGCAAATCTACATAACATGCCTATTAACCCTAAAAAGGTTTCACCTCAATCGGATGAGTAGTTGACGAGATCACTCGCGGACAAAAAAGTACCCAGGAAGAAGAAGAAGAAGAAGAAAAATAATAATAATAATAAGAAACAGAGTAAAAACAATATGTTCCCCAACTTCGTTTGGGGAACATAATTAAGAATTAATCTTTGTATTTTTTAATATAATTATTATCGGGAAGACATAAAATTGACGATGTATATATTAGTTTAGAAACAGCAAGCGTCCGAATAATACACGCTTTACCGAAAAGAGTTAATTTTCTCCTTTCCAGGATTCAAAAAGTTTTTCCATTTCATGATATATTCTCATCCAGTTTTTATTGTAGCATTCCTCTTTATCGTGACATAAATAAATACCTAGACATTTAATTGCTTTGTTGGTAACTTTATTTCCGCAAAGCTCGCCAAACGCGTTTTTCATATTCCCACGCAGAATACATTCTGTTTTAGTAATATTAATTTTAGAACCAGCACATTTGCAAAGTGCTTTTACTACATCTAATATATTCTTCATGGATAATTCGTCAATTTAATGCTACCGTTTAAGTCATCTGCGTGTTGTATATTTTTAACCTCGTGATTATTTATTGAGATACCGTTAATGTTACGATTATTTTGTATTTTAATTGCCAATATTTCAGCTACAAAGAGGAAAAGGAGTGCAGATAGGGGACATACATGTCTAATTCCTCTTGTCATTGAACACGCTTTGGAAAGCCATCCATTGTTTTTCATTTTAAGAATATGGGGTTGTATATAGAATGGTTGTACATCTAATAAAGTTATTACCCATATTGAGTTTTTTAATACTCTAAAAAGAAAGTTCCATTCAACAGAGTCAAAAGCTTTTTCGAAGTTTAAAAATAATAAAATTCCTCCTTGGTTCTCTGATTCAAAAATGTCTAATATCAACCTGGCGTTTTCGCCGATGTATCGTCCTTTTATGTACGCAGTTTGGTTTTCATTAATTAAGCCAGATAAAAATTTTTGTAATCTTTTGGCAAATACAAAAGCTATAATTTTATAATCAGTGTTTGTCAGACTTATAGGACGATAGTTTTTCAATAATTTTTTTTCTCCTTTTTTAAAAACTAATGATATTATTGATTGTCGTTGTGTGTACGACATTATCTCTTGGTCATATATTTCTTTAAGAGCATCATAAAAATAAGGGCCAATTTGTGTCCAGAAACATTAATAAAATTCACTAGCTAATCCATCGAGACCAGGTGATTTATCATGTTTCATACTGTAAACAACTTCAGTACATTCCTCTAAAGTCGGAAATCTTTCTAGAAAATTTTTATTTTCGTCACTTATATATCGGTACATCTATCTCAATTAAATAATTATCGATCAAATCGTTATCTATGTGTTTACTTGTATATAAGTTTTTATAAAAGTTAAACATTTCTCCTAAAATTTCATTTGTATTATTAATTGTTTCATTGTTTGAAGTTAGAAGTTCTGGTGAAATAAAATATATGGAGATAACGAACAGTATTCAAGCTCAAAAGTCCATTATACAATACAAAATAGGAGCAGAGCAAACACGGACCTCCAAACATCAGAGGTGGGATCAGGTGCCATGGAGGAGTGAGCATCCCCTGCCGACCGGTCACACCCGCCGTGTGCTCCTTCTCATGATCGGGAAATAACGGAAAAATCCGTCGACAATTCAGTGTGTAAATAATGGCCTAACAATCAGTTTGAAAAACGTCAGTCAGCATTTGACTCAATGATAAATTGTATTTGCTGACAAGGTCATTGTATCGACCATAGAACTTACGAAATGATGACTTTAGACGAGACAGCTGATATTCCTGTTTCATCAACTTATTTGTCAATAATTTACCTCGTTTTAGAAAATGTACATACGTAGAGCATGCTCTTGCGTATCGAATCAACTGAGAGATATGTACCCCGTATGCAGGTGATGAAGGTATATTGCTGCATAAGTAAGGGAAGTTGACGATTGAAAAGTTAAAGCTTGGTTGTTAGATTACCATTAACGTCTTTTTCAAATAAAATATCCAAATATGAAACAGATGTGTCGGACTCTGTGGTATCTTTTATCTCAAGTTCACAAGGATATATCGTATCGACATAAGAATGAAAATAGCCATTGTTAATTGACAATACGTCGTCGATATATCTAAATGTCGAGTTGAACGCCACAGCAAGTGTTTTCTTCTTTTCACGTACAAGTTTTTGGACAAATTCTGCTTCATATGAATACAACGAAAAGGGTCTACTAATAACGGGGTGCAATTGGTACCCATAGGCATTCCAATAGATTGTTGGAAGACCTGGTCTCCAAAAACCACATAGATATTGTCAATCAGAAACTCAAGCATCTTTTTCATGTCAACTTCAGAGTACTTGTGTGTACAATCAGAATGTTTTTTAACAAAATAATTTTGCAAATGACCAATGACAAGGTAAGTATATTTACGAGTTCCATTTTTATTGAAAAAGCAGCTGTCAATGATATCAAAAAGCCTGTACTTTAATTTATCGTGGGGAATGGTTGTGTATAAAGTTGAAAAGTCGTTAGTTTTTGAGCTGTTGATTTTGGTAAAATCTTGTGATTTCAAATTTTCCAAAAGTTCCTTGGAATTTTTAAGTATCCACATCTGATTTACACCACTTCTCGAATATATTGTTGCACAGTACTCTTGAAGTTTCTCCTTCACCACTGTTAATATCTTAGTGAGGAGTAAAGATAGAGGCTTGGTTGAACATTTACTGGAACCCGCTTTGTATCTTTGTTTGTAAGGATTTTTATGAAGTTTCGGAATCCAATATAAATATGGTAAATCGAATTCATTTTGGTTGTTTGGAATATTAAAAATATTCAAAACTGACATATGATTTTGAAGAATTTCTTCCTTAGAAAGGGAACTATGAGTATAAGTTGGATTAGCACTTGTAGAATTAAATCCAAGTTCCTCTAAAATACATTTAATATAATGAGCCTTACAAACAAAGACAATGTTGTTACCTGCTTTGTCAGCAGGGACCAGTACGTACTGAACATGTAATCTATCTAATTCTATTTTCACTTCTGGATTATTGAATACAGAAGGATAGATGGTTTTCATATTGCCTCTCAATCTTTTAATGCGTGATTTTAACATACATCTGATACATTTAATCCATTCTGACAAAGTGTCAAGGTCTTCTTTTTCATGTCTGGACCATTGCCTGGCGTAGTCCTCTACAGAATCCATAATATTTATGAAATTCTTACGCCAGTTGAAGGAACTGGGTTCCCTAAATTTAGGACCTTTTAAAATTAGTGATCTAGTGATTAGGTATAACATTTAAGGATTGATGCTGTTTTTCTAAATTTAGAAAATATGCAGTGTTTTCCTCTCCTTTTTCAACCCATTTGGCTTTGGATCTTATGTGCGCTCCTTTAGATTTTTTATCGTAGATACTGTCTAATTCTGCTTCTAAAGATTTTAGCCTTCTGTTATTAAATTCTTCTGTTTTACCTGTTTCTATATCTTCAATTTCATTTTCGATTATCATAATTCTTTTCTTGAGTGTTTTTTGTTGAAATTGCGAAAAACTGATCGAGAAATCTTTTACTTTACGCTTAATACATTCCCATTTGTCTATCAGATTTAAAGAATTATCTAACTTATCAATAATATTTTGTAATCCCCTATTATATTTTTCATTTTCTATGTAAGACACGTTTAATTTCCGACCTCTTTTTTCACTAGACAGTTCAAAATGAAATTTTAAAAAGCTTTGATCAGACATTGGAATCCTTTTAGAATGAGTGCCTGGAATTTTCCTAATTCTTAAAGCATAAAAAAAGCGATAAAACTCATCATTAATGAAAACATAATCAATCCGACTTTTAGGATTATTTTCAGCATCACACCATGTTAGACCATTTAGACCGGGATATTTTATTTTCCAAAAATCAATTAAATTAAAATTGTTCATAACATATTTCAAAGTATGTACACTTTATCATTTTCATCGCCTAGTTGACAATTAAAGGCACATTCGGTGTTGTGTTTTTGCCATCATGATCGGGTAAACAGAGATATGTAGTCTATGCAGTATGAAATGAAAAAGTTGAAAATAACTAAAAGTGATCGATCTGAAAGAAAAACCTACAAACAATACAAATCTGTATACAGGACATAAAAACGGACCCCCAGAAATTTCAGAGAGGGAATCAGATGCCTAGTAGTTATGAAAATAATGACTTAACAATTTGCATGTAAGAGTGACGATAACGAACAATGATCATTCTAATTAATCCAGTAAACAAAACAAATCGTGATCAGGGAAAAATACGGACTCCTGGGAACACCAGAAGTGAAATCAAGTGCCTAGGAGGAGAAAGCGTCCACTGTCTATGTAGTTTGCAGTTGACTATTGACGATATCGACCATGGAATTTGCGAAATGTTGACTTTCAAAGAAATTTGTAGATATCCTTGTACCGTCAACTTCTTTGTCAGTAGTGTCTATGGAGCATTTAATATGACCTTTTGCACTATAATTACGTCTAACACATAAATCATTTAAGTTTTTTCCTCCAATATATTTTTTTTAAATAAATTATGGAACAAACACAGTCTTATTTCATCTTGAATAAACACATTAAAATTTTGACAACAAATAAGTTTCATATTTCTTCTCATGGTCGATTATTCGAAATAAATCATTTAAGTTTTTTCCTCCAATATTTTTTTTTTCAAATAAATTATGGAACAAACACAGTCTTATTTCATCTTGAATAAACACATAAAAACTTTGACAACAAATAAGTTTCATATTTCTTCTCATGGTCGATTATTCGAAATTTCTGCACTCAAAAATGTCATTTTTCTGGCATTAAAAAATTAACAAGCAATAAAATAATTTGAAAGTAATGACATTTTACTGAATTTATGAAGAATTTTTAAAAGTATCATATATTGAGGAAAGAAAATTAAAATTAGGGGTCTGTAGAGTTAATGTTTATATATTACTACAATAGTGTTCATTTTAAGCTTAAATTGGGGGTAACTCTTTCTGGATTTTCACAATATATTTGCTATATTTGTCAAACATGATGATGGAATTCTTGACATTTTACTTCATAAATAATATACCACCAGCATTAAAGAGTTCAGCACAAAATAACTCTGTGTGCAGGCTGCATGGGAAAATAGTAATTCAAACTTAACTATACTTTAAATACTTCGAAAGAAAAAAAATGATCATTTTGTTCTGAAAAACCTTCCGCCACAAAATATAGTTCCTCATCTAACGCTTATGGTATGGAATTTAATCATGGGGTTTTCACTGAATATATTTTAATTAGCATAGTAAAATTTGAAAATTAAATGAATATTACTTGTAAGATGAAATTTGATTATAATTTTACCAAATCAACTTAGTACTGAGGGATCCAATGAGATTGCTTCGAGGTCACGTGACAGTCAGTATTCAGAGATCCTTGGAAGTATTGATGTAACTTTAATAGTAATACACATTTCACTAAATCTAGATGATTTCCAGCATCCCATATACAACGGGTGGGTATGGGATGGGCATTTGATCCCTCAGTACTAAGTTGATTTGGTAAAATTATAATCAAATTTCATCTTACAAGTAATATTCATTTAATATTCAAATTTTACCAAATCAACCGTACTGAGGGAACCAATGAGATTTTAGAGACAATACTTCAAAGGATTCATAATGTACTATATATATTAAAAACAAATGCAACAGTTCACTTTTATTCTAGTTGTACATAACATGATCATGCATATTTAGCATTATGACATCTACATTCTAAACAAAAGCAACACATTTTGATTTTATAACTATGAGTATGTTTGTAAAATAGTACTTCCTATATTCACTTTTTCCTCACTACATGGTTTATTATAAAACTTTCGAAATGTACAATCTGATTTCCAACCCGCTACATTCAAAATGGTCGTAATTGGTACATTTGCGGATTTTGCAGCACTCATCGATGCTGTTCTTGTACTTTGAACCTTAAACATTTTTACATTAATACCAGAATTTTCTAAGACAGTCCTTATCCAATTGCTAATTGTGTGTTTGGAGACCTTTTGATGAGGTGCCATGGTGCTAATGAACAGCTGTGTTTCTTCGCCACGCAAGGATTGTGTACGTCCTATGTATTCTTGTAAGGTTTGTTTTCACAACACATAAGCGTTCATCTTGTTTGAAGCGCACTAGTTCAATAGGTTGTAAATGATTGCCAGGTTTGGATTGTTTTAACAAGTCACCGAAATGAATTTTTACAAAATCATTGTTTATCAATATATTTCTAATATCTATCAGATGTAAAGACTGACATCTTTGTCCTGTCAATAAAGCAATCAACATAGCTAGCTTCCAACTCAAAAATCTAAGACTAATAGTATTTACAGGAATAAGAGTTTTCAAATATTCTAAAACTACAGAAACATCCCATGTACATGTATATCTAGGTAAAGATGGTCTTCTGTTAAATATGCCTCTCATAAATCTCTCAATCAAACTACTGCTACCAAGACTAGTTTCAGGATTAATAATGTCAAAAATCGAAAAATTACATGATTTTGCTGTGTTCACAGCACTATAACCTAATCCACTTTTGTACAATTCTAATAGGAACTCTAAAACAGGATTTACAGATGCTTGAAATGGACTAATAGATTTTCGCTCACAAAATAGCATCCATTTGTGGAAATACGTCCGATATTGCTGTTGTGTGGATTTTCTCCAGGATGACAATAAAATGTCTGCAATGTCTTCCGATATGTTTTGCTGTCTGAGGTTCTCCCTGATATTTTGCATGCAAATAGTCTCATTTTTGACAGAGGGTGCTTCTCGGTAGGCGACATTGGAAGAGTTAATAGATGATGTCGCTTGGGTATCAGAATAGGTGGTTCCACCAGTAATCGGAGTAATTTTGTGAACCAATGCTGAGTTGTCCAAAGAGGCGCCACCAGAACTGCTTTGCATCTATTTGTCTTTATCTTTTGAATGACTCTCCCCAACAAGCTAAAAGGAGGAAACATATAATATAGTTTATCATAGGTCCATGTAAAGCTAAAAGCATCTACAGCAACTGCTGTAGGGTCTTGTAAAAATGACACGTATGTAGTTAACTGTGTATTGATTCTGGAAGCAAATAAATCAATGTCAGGGGCTCCGAGCTGTTCACAAATGTTTTGAAACACAGTCTTGTCTAACGTCCATTCCATATCCTTAGATAAATTTCTTCAGAGTTTGTCTGCTTCAAAGTTTTTCTTACCAGGAAGATGACAAGCGGTTAACCAAATATTTCGACGTTTACACCAAAGCCATATTTCTCTCGCCAAGTTTTGTAATGTCGGAATTTTACCTCCCATATTTTGTAAATAGGAGACAGCTACTGTATTGTCCATACATAGTTTTATATGACAATCCTTCAAAATAGAGCAAAAACTTTTTAAGGTTAAGAATCCAGCCAAGAGTTCCAAATAATTGATGATTTTGTTGTTCTGTGTAAGACCAGTGTCCCCCTGTTCTTTTTGAAGAGTCACCTTGTAGTAGTCCCCCCATCCTGAGCCTGAACTATCACTCTCTAAAACCACATGTGGTTCGGGTATATTGATAGGGTAGAAACTTGTGTGGAGATTGTTAATCCACCATGTTAAGAGATCTCGCACTGATTCTTATATTTTAAAACCGGAATCATAATCACCTCTGGCATGTATTAATGCTTGTTCTTTTTCATGTTTTAAGTTTTTCAAATATAGTGGTGCAAATTGGACACCTGGTTGACATGCAACCAACTTTCCTATGACTTGTGAAAAGTCTCTGGTAGAAATTTCAACTTTATTAAGTACTTTTTTTGCACAAAGATACTATTTTATCTGCTTTTTCACAAGTTACTGACACAGTCATTTTTTCTGAATTCAATAAAAATCCCAAAAATTCTATTTCCTTAGTTGGAACAAATATTGACTTCTCAGGGTGAACTGTAAGTCCTAAGTTATCCATAAGTATTACTGTGTCTATCACGTTTTTTGTACAAGAATTATAAGAATCACCCTGAAGCAAGCAGTCATCAATATAGCACACTATTGAATGTCCCAATTTCCTCAATTGTGAAAGGACTGGCTTCAAAAGTTTTGTGAACACTCTTGGAGATGTAGATAATCCCATGGGTAGACAAGTAAATTGAAATAATTGGTCTTTCCACATAAAGCGGAGATATTTTCTGTCTGCCCTTGTTACTGGGACTGAATAAAAAGCTTCTTTTAGGTCAATGGAAGCAAACCAACAATCCTGTTTCATTAGGTTTATAGCTGATTTTAATGTGTCCATCTTGAAATGGATGTGTTCCACTTCTAAATTAAATTTTTTCAGATTTAAAATGAGTCTGATTCAACCATCTTTTTTCTCACGAGGAAAGATTGTTGATATATATTGATCAGAATAAAAGTCATTCCCTTTTTCAATTATGTTTTTAGCTAAGAATTTGGAAATTTCCCTATCTAGGCCTTCTTCTTCAGCAGTAGAAAATTTTATGTTTCTTGGAACCAATTTTTGTAAGGATTCACTTGCAAGTTCGATTTCATAGCCTGATACAACATTTAAAGTCCAAGGATCAGAGGTGATCTCTGACCACTTATTTCTGAATGAAGAAATTTTACCCCCAGTAAAATTATCAGGGTTATTTTTCAGTCTCATATTTCTTGTACCAGTATCTGTATTACTTACAGTTATAGGGTTCTGTTCTAGTCTTTTTTGTTCCGTTGAAATTTTTGGGACTGGCGCTTCTCTAAAAAAGGACTCTTGTTGGCATCGTTCCTGTTATTGTTCATCGCATGTCGTCCGTAAGATGCATACTTATAGCTGTTCTGCCTGTTCTGTGAGTAACGATTCCTGATATTTGAATACATGGGAGAATATCGTTGTGACTGATTGTGCTTGTCTGTGATTTTCCTGCTGACTTTTTTGGCATCAGTTATTTCTTTTATTTGTTTTTCCAGGTCATCCCCAAACAAATAATTTGTCATAGGAATTCCTGATGCACATAATGCCTTGTACTCATTAGACAGCTCTGGTCTAAGTGACAATCTTCTTCGTTGTGACATCTCTGAGAACCCCAGTTGTAAAAGTTTAAAGGTGTCATTACACAGAGCAAAACAAACACTTACATCTGTTTGTGTAAGTCCTTGTTTCCTCGTTTGTGCTTTCAGAAGTTTGTCCATTAAATGGATCAAGGGATAAAAGGTTTTGCATATAGTACTTTGTATGTGTTGTAGTTTTAAATCTTGATCTCTGGCTTTCCTTGTTAGGCTGGACCAGATGCCCTTATTAATTCTAGGGACTGTTATTTTTTCACAGTTTTGTGGTTTCATGTGTTTTGCCAGTAGGTCTTTCCTTTTGGTTTCTCCGATGCGTGTCCTCATGCTATCATTAACAATTTTTGCAAGACTATCTTCTATTTTCCCTGAGCATTTTCTTCTTGCTTGTAAAACAGTTCCATTGAAGAAAGTATGTCCTCTGAATCCTTTTCTTCTATGTTATCATCCGCAATTGTGATTGGATTAGCTATTTTATCTAAGTCTTTTGTCCAATCTCCGTCTGGTTCTTCGTTCGAATTTCCTCGGGAATCTTCAGACAATACGTATGAATTGTCTTCTTCTTCTTCCATTGGGCGGGTTATGGTTGCCGTCGGCTGGTTAATTTTAGGCATATAGTTCATTTGAAGCATCATTTGATGCATTAGTTCTGTCTGTATCACTAGGAACGTCTCTAATGCCGGTGCCCTCATTTCTCCTGTAACATTGTTTTTGTTTTTACCGGAAGAAGTCATTTTTTGACATTTCGAGCCCGATTCAAATGGAGCATGTGTGCCGTATCGTGTTTCACATTGAGATTCTGTTTCACAGTCAGCTAATTCAATGTTCCTATTCTCCGCAGATCCACAGTTGGTTTTCGACTGCGGCTGTGTCCCAGAATTGGGCTCAGTGTTATCAGTGTTTTCTAACCCAGAATTGGGTACATGTAATAAAGAAGTGCTTGTCCCACAATTGGGCCCAGCATCAAGCTCCCGCCTTGCGGTGCGAGGCATTCTGTGTTAACAGAAATTATGCCAGTGTTTGGAATAAGTTTCGAAGTTGTTCTGCAACTATTCCGTAAGTTTTTAACACATCAGAATACTGAATAAAAGTCAGAATAACGGTAAATATCAATAAAATCCAGAGAGATAAAGATGCACGTCTTTGTAAACAAAGAAACCTCAAAGCACTGACCATCACGTGACCTCGAAGCAATCTCATTGGTTCCCTCAGTACGGCTGATTTGGTAAAATCCGAAATTTCTTGTAAAAACTAAAACATTATGCAGATTTTTTTAATTCATGTCAAGACAAAAATCTGCTCAAGAGCTCAGGAGCGAACCTTTTCGTATGACCTACTTTTATGTCAGATTTGTGATTGTGACGTCAGATTTCAAACTTACTTGCATAAATCGATTCACTTGATTTTTGTTGTGCTTAGTGTTTATTTTACTCACAAGTGTTGAATGTTTTGCTTCATATTTATTCTCATCCACTTTTCTACAGATTATAAAGCTTATTGAGATTGTTTCTTGGGAAGAAGTCGTAAATTTTAAGTTCAATCTGCGTTCGTGAAAAGCACTTAAGATTTATTGTAAGAGATTCTTAAGTTAAAGTCTGTCGTAAAAACTTTAGATTTTGTGAAAAGGGCTACTGGTCGTTAATTTATCATGTGGAATGGATGTTTGAATAAAGCATAGAAAAGTCAACTGATTTGGTAGTTATGATTTAACAATAAAGCTTTAACCTATTTCTTTGCATGGACTCCTTTTTCCTTCTATTTTATAGTTACATATACGAGCTTCTTTTGCATATTGAAAATATCAAGTATACCAACCAAAGATTTGCCAGAATATCGTTTTCCTGTCTACATCACACATCTTTTAAATCAAACTGAAAAAATCTAAAATGAATAATCAAATATGAACCTAAAAAAATACATTCGTAGTATATATTATCAATTTTCATGAAGAAAGCAAAAAAATTAAGGAACAGAAATGATTTTTGATTTTTTGAAAATTCTGACACCTGGGAATTAGGGTATACTGGCGTTTTCTCATCTTCATAAAGAAGATGAAAACATGCCAATATACCCTGATTCCCATAGAACTTGAACTTTGAAGCTTTTTATATTAATAACCAAACATTTGAATTCAATTTGAAAGATACAATTATCCATAAATTTATACTCTCAATATATCTTATTAATTCTATAGAAAATAATACTTTTGTATTGTAATCATGTCATGCAACAAGAAAGTTTAAGCCCTGATAAAAAGTTATAGGACAGAATATGCGAGATAAAATATGCAAGATTTTGGATCATATTGATAAATAAGTAAAAATGACTTGAAAATCTCTATTTTCTATTTGTTTTTTTTTTTTGTAAAATTTCCGAGATCGATCACCGTTCTTATCTTCACCTTTTCTTTCATTTATACTTACACTGAAACAAGATGATATGTCCAGCTCAAATCTTTGTATTTATATATAGTTTGATATTATTTACAGAGATAAACTATTTCATATGTGTATTTCCTTTGAGAAAAGTTTAGTCGTACTTTGTTTATAAAAGTTTCTTGATAATTAAATCTGATTTTCCGTCTTGCATTTATGCGTTCTTACATTTCAAATCGAAATAATTTCAACAAACTAATATAACATTGAAACACTTCCAATATTTTCTTTAAGAAGTTTATCTGTTGATGCAGCATTTTGGTTTAAAAAAATCTTTCCTACAGGCCAACAGAATCAGCCTAGCATGATGGTTGTACATTATTTTCACACATCACATAGAATTTAACAGTAAAAAAGGTAAAGATAGCAAACAGTGACCGATTTCCAATTTCGTAAAAAAAAATAATACAAATATGTGAACACAACATAAAAAAACGAACCCTTATGTGGGAGCAGGTGACTAGGAGGAATCATCCTCTGTCGATCGATCACACTTGTGTTAGCCCTGTGTATTTTTTTTTTTTTTTTGTATTCATATGAAGCAGAGTTTATTCAAAAACGTCTACATGAGAAAACACTTGCTGTGGCCCTTAACTCGTATTCAGATTAACTCGTATTTAGAGATACACTTCCATTCATATGTCGACTCGATATATCCCAGTGAGCTCGAAATAAGTTACAACAGAGTCTGAAACATCTGGTTCATATCTGAATATTTTACTAGAAAAAGACGTTAATGGTTTTTTGTTTGTTTGTATGTTGTTTAACGTCCCTCTCAAGAACTTTTCACTCATATGGAGACGCCATCACTTGCCGGTGGAGAGCTGCAAATTTTGTCCTATACTCGGCACTTACGGCCATTGAGCAGTGAGGGATCTTTTTCGTGCCAGCACCTACTGCGACACGGGACCTCGGTTTATACGGTCTCATCCGAAGGACCGGTCTCCACGTCCCACAGTGGGATTCGAACCCCCGACGTAAGGATCAACTCCTTACTTCGCGACTCTAGAGCAGGCGCTCTAACCGTTAATGGTAACCTAACAAAAAAGCTTAATGATTAACGTGATGACTTCAATATTTCAATCGTCAACTTCTCTTACTTATGTAGCAATATCAACTGCATGTGGGATTCTTGTCTCCCAGTTGATTCGATACCGGGAGCATGTTCTACGTATGAACAATTTCTAAAATGATGCTAACTATTGACAAACAAGTTGATGAAACAAGGACATTAACAGTCTCGTTTGAAATCATCATTTCGCACGTTTTATGGCCGTTACAATGTCCTTGTCAGCGAATACAACCTTTCATTTTATCAAATGCTAGGTTTTACATACTAATTGTTAGGTAATTATTTACACACTGAATTGTCTACGGATTGTTTCGTTTTTCCCAATCATGACAAGGAGCACAAGACAGGTGTGACCGGTCGGCAGGGGATGCTCACCCCTCCATGGCACCTGATAGCGCCTTTGATGTTTTTGGAGGTCCTTGCTATGCTCCCGATTTGTATTATTTTAATGGACTTTGAGCTTGGATACGATTCGTTATCATCATATTTCATTGATCAGATAGACAAAAAATCCGTTGTCAACTGTCACTCAAAAAAATAAATAACGACATGATAATATTATGTACCTGTAAACAAGGTCGTTATACGGCCATAGAATTTTTGAAATGCTGACTTTAAAAGGTTTTCCAGATCCCTGTTCTTTTTACTTAGATGTCAGTAGTCTCCCTCGGGTTCTCTAAAATTATTCGTACTCTTTTTAACAAATAAGCTGAACAAAAAAAAACAAAACATGATTTTGGAGGATAGGTACATGGATAAGGAAAGGTGACGATGGAAAAAATATAACTATTTATAAAAACAAAATGTTAGAAAATTACATATTTTCATATTTACCACATTCTATCTAAAGCCAACAAATACCCAGTTTACACCTGATGTTCTTTTTGTTTTATATAAACGAACTGTAATAACTGATAATTTTAATTTGCGATTTGTCACATTGAAATCTATCCGCGACGACATTTTTAATTTTAGGAAATATTGTGCATGTTTCGACAATGGAATTTATAGTTCGTGGCGAGAAATATTCTCGAGTAAAAGAAAATTGAAAGTTTATTTTTCGCATGCAAAAAAAAGTTGACTGACAATAGCGTCCTTTGCCCAAAGATCATTTTTTCAATTGTGTTTATTCATAACATTTGTTGTTGTTTTATTCTTTTATCAGAAAAGTAATTTAAAATGAAAAGAAAACGTTTTCCAATTTAAAGAAGAATGCCTTATAATTTTTTATGGGTTTTTTTTTTAACTTTAAATTTTTCCCGGAAAGAATGGTGTCTATGTAAAGAGGAAAGTTTCCTTGTAGAGACATTCCCTAATATACAACGACAAGTAGAGCACTAATACGGCAAACGAAATAGATATTAAAAATCATTAAAACAGAGATAATAAGAGGTGTTTTCTCTTATGATCATGTTTTATACAAAAAGATTTTTTTCTTAACTTTTGAAACAAAAGAATATAAACTAAAATGAAACTGAATTATGTGATCATATGGACATTGTTAAACGTTTCAAATAATATTGCTTTATCCAGTACTGAGTGCCGAAGGTAAGTAATTTTCTTTTTGGAACGGTCTGGCATTTCATTTTTTGAAATCTTTTATTTGAATATACTACTCCTCTTTGACTTAAGATTAACGAAGAGTTGATTTTATATTTTATACGCAGTACAGTAAGGTGCCAAATGGAAATATCTGCTAATTTTTTTTAGATAGAAAATACATTCTTTACAAGGTATTACAATTCTTTTTGACTTTTTGACTTTTGAGCCTGAATACTGTTCGTTATCTTCATATATTTCATTTTTAGGACTTTTCTGATATCGGACAAATGTAATGTGGTTCAAAGCTACATGTTGAAGACGATTAGATTTCTTATTTAGACTTGTCACGTAATGTTACAGTCACATGATTTTAGGAAATTTAGGTCATCTGTAAATTCCAATATTGCAAGGGCATAACCAAGTTAAAAATTTAAGGTTAATTTATAATTATTCAACACTCTTTGTAGTATGTGAAAAGTGCTGCGAACCTATACCGATTCTACTAATCGCCAACATTACATTTGTGGTAATTTGAGGAACTGATATTTTTGTGTGATGTCATAATAAGCATTTCCCGTATAAATTAGGCTTTGCCTCCTTTTTGTAGCCTTAACTGTGCTGTGTACTTGTAAATGACTTATATGCACCATTGAAAGCTTACAATTTAAAAAGAGAAAAGTGCAAATAGGCAAAACATACATTTGCAGTTCATTTGATATCTTACACAGCCTTCTTCTAAATTATATTTATTTGTTGTTTATTTGTAGACCATCTCATGTTCCATGTTGTTACAATAAATACTTTGACTCCAGAAACAATACCTGCAGAGGTTCCGTAAAAAATCATTTCTCACATTCACAAAACTTAAAAATACAATATCTATGTAAATGTATTACTTTTAATGGATTGTATTTATGAAAAGAATCTAAATTGACATGGATTGCATTATTTTTCCTTTTTGTAAAGACTGCACGCCTGGAAGAATAGGATGGGATTGTAAACAATCTTGTGCCGAGGGATATTATGGAAGGCTGTGTAAATTGCCCTGCTCGTGTAATTATCTTGATAGTGACCCGGTAGTTGGATGCCTGATAAAAGCTACAAAAAGTAACGTATTAACACTTTCAAGATTTATATATATATATATATATATATATATATATATATATATATATATATATATATATATATATATATATATATATATATATATATATATATATATATATTGCATTCTTTCTTCTAGAGTATAGTTAGATGGTTCTTGACAAAATATTGATGACATTTACATTAATTCTTCATTCTTTAAGTTTTATTGATCTTGTAAAGCGTACAGTAGGATCACAACCAAAAACAACACCACAACTAAATATGGAATCATCAACTTCTCTGCAAGAGACAATGAAAGAATCGAGGCTGAATTTACATTTGTGACAAAGTATGCTTTTTTTACTTGGTTCAGAGATTAAAAAATGTTATACCATGTTCAGTACAAAAAATAAACGAATTTATAAGGATCCATTTGACTTTGAAACTTTGGAATCATAGGTCCATGGAGCCAAGGTCTACAGAACTAAATCATGGTTAGTATGACAAGGAAAATGAATTTCCTTAATTAACAACACAAACGTACATTATGAAATATATATCACATTACAATACAGCCAATCATAACTGCAAAGATATACATGCACACAGAAATCAAAGAGTAATTATAAACACCATAAGATCTCTCTCTCTCTCTCTCTCTCTCTCTCTCTCTCTCTCTCTCTCGGTATATTCATCTACTAATATCAATTCATATGCAATTTGATAAAATAATTTCATCTATCATCCTGACAGATAAGTAAGGCTCACTTTGGTGTTCAGAACTACTTTTTGGAGCATGACTCAACTGCAAAACTAGACATTTAGTAGAACTTACTCAAATAATTAGAACTTTAAATAAATGGTTGAAATAGTAATTTATTTTTCTGTGGAAGAATGAGTATATTTTTATTTACCATACTTTACAATGGCACATGAAAATATGTCAAGCTTTATAATATATGTCATTTTAGAAATTTGATATTAAACTAATCAACGACAATAGCTTGTTAAAACAAAGATAGAAAACTCTTCTTGAATAGTTAATAATTCTTATATTTTAGGGCACAACATGAACACTGAAAATAGCAGAAATATATTGCAATCTATTTCGGAGCACTTGCAGTTGATGAACATTTCCTTATTTCTGATTGTTAGCTGTTTCATAATTCTTATTCTGGTCCTGGGGTATGTTACAAGTATTATTTTGATGTCACATTGAATCATTTAAAAAATATATCCTTTACGATTTTGCATCTAGAGAATTCAATACCGATGATTTGTTTTATTAAAGATTCCTGAATATTGCTGTTTCAGTTAACTATATTTCTTATTTTTCAACCCTTTGCAAACAATGTCACGTTTTCAAATTAATCTTTCGGACAACTGAAGGCCTTTTGTATTCATAATGTATAACAATGTTCCAAATGCAACTTCATTTAAGTAAATTTTAGGAACAATGCTATGATTCGATTTCTTCTTAATTCATCACAATCATGACTGTGCACTCAATAAGAAGCAGGTGCGGTTTCAATACAAATCTGGCTCTGTATTTTTCGGAATATAAAGTTGGTGTGAGAAATTAAAAGACATGCTTTCTGAATTGTTCAAACATCATGCATTTAGATAATACAATTTTTTTTTTCATTTTAAGACATCCTTAATGCCTATGCTGACAGCATGAACTTATGCATTTTCCCGTATTTTTGTAAACAGAGGCAGTAGACATCAATTATCAGTTTAAAAAGATTTTCAGACAATATAGATCACATGCATTGCCCACAAAGATATTACCAAATGTGAATTTTCAATGATTTCTTACACAGCACATCCGAAAATTGAAATAGGCGAAGGCTGTTGACACTAATCTGCAAGGCAAATAACCCCGTAAAAGAGTCATTTTGAGGCTTTTTTCTGTTAAAATCTTAGAATATTAATGCAACAATTTAGTGACGTCTTGTTTCTAGAACGATGATTTATAAAATTCATATAGTCATTTTTTTTATTAAGCAAATTTCACAACTTTCTGAAAACATAAAATTTTAAGGGCGTGATAAAGTCGAAACCGTACCTTCTCCTTTATTTTTGGAAATTGCTGCATTGTTGACTGAGTCAGGTTCAGCATCTTAGTTCAAAATTATTTTATAGTGTGGCCTTTGAATTTGATCAGAAACAATTGTTTTTTAACCTTTTGCCTATGAATTTTGTGTTTATAAAAATATCATTAGAGTTTTTGCTATCAATTTAGGTATAATATCTGGAAGCGTACGAAAATACCAGATGTCCACATTGGTATGCTTAAACAATATTTTCAAAGCCCTTAACTTTGACTTGAATATAAATACATTTAGAAGAATTCATTCATCTTTATTAAAAGTTTGGAATACAAGTTAATGCAAACATTTTAATTCAGTATTTAGCTCAAAATTTTTAAGTCTTTTGTGTCTCATTTTAAAAATTATTATGCATAAAAAAAGAAATGATCTGCTTGGAATATTTTTTTCTTATATATTTCTCCTGTAGCTCTGATTGTGTGTTTTATTTTTTTTAAATTCTGATAAGGAATCCATACAAACACATTTATTATATATTTGTTTTGTGAAGGGATGAAACAGCTTAATACAAGCACGATAAATAATCGGCAATCTATAGGTGTGATGGAGCGTGGATATACGTCTTTGTCAAACGGAGATCGAGGGATTAGAAGTGGAAGACAGTCCGATTATAGTACACCACAGAATTTTGATGCAGAACTGTATACCAGTACCGTATAAAGCTCTTTGACAATGTGCTGTTACTGTATTGTTACACGACATTGAGTTGTCCCCCTTATTATTTCAATCCGGATTGAATCCGTTATCTGTTTGTTTTTTACACACCATTTCCATTTGTGTATTGTGTACGGCATGGCGCCCTCATCAAATCTACAAGCCTTGTGGCATATTTGGCTGTTTTAGTCCCGCATAGAGTAATTTTTTCATGTTTGTTACATGTCTTTGTGATTTATTATGAACCTTGTGCAACATAAAGATGTATGCATTTGTAGAATGTGTAGAATTTTATGTAACATGATTTTGTACTTATGTCTAAATTTAGTAACGGTAGTTTATGTCAAGGTCAGGACTCGCATTGTCTGCGTATGTCACGTACTCAGTCGAATAATACATGTACGACTCATTATCATTATTATCAACTTGAATTATCTAGTCAAAACATTAAGTCTCATTACATGTAAAGTTAGAATATTGTTTTATTTACAAAATATCATACACATGTAATCAAGTATGTAAAGAGAGATATTTTTATAGTCATCTATAGAATGAAATACACATAGTGATATGTACTAGTCTGCCTGAATTGCATTTATTGTGCTGTTCTACTTGTTTGTTTTTTGTAACATTGTACTTATGACTGTGTTGTTTATTTTTCAGTTTCTTACTACATATACTAGTTATTGTCAACAATAAAAGATGAAAAGCACCTTAGTTCTTCACTAAAAAGGCTTCACAGTTACTTAAGATTAATTGTGTAATTTTTTAGGATGAATGATCATAATTATAATCTCCATATTTCATATGGAGCCGTGTTTATTACTCATAGATTAATACACCTTTGATGACATACTGCCATATAAATTCACATAATGGAAAAGAGAAATTTTACTACATGTTTGTTTTTGTCTATCTGATAACTGCAATATAAGAAAAGAAAGACAACTAGAGCCGAGCTCGTTGCAGAGCAACGAATAGGTCTTCCGTTGGAGCAGTGACCTTGAGTCAAGGTCATGCCATATTTTAAGGTGATAAATAATCTTGTAAGGGACCTATCAACTTGCAATGTTTCGCCAGTAGAAAGACAATAAAATAATGTACACTTTCTAATTCGTGACCTTGAACTTGTCCAGATGAGCGTCAAGCCGTGACACACTCTGGTTATGACGCAAACCTATCTGTCTTACCGACTTGACAAGTTCACACATGTTCTTTCAGACCACACATCCAGTAAAAGCATATTGTTTTTAGTGACCTTGAACTTGAGTCAAGGCCATGACACAGTCTGTATGATACCAACAATACCCTTCTGAGTGTTTCCGACTTAACAAGTTTACACATGTTTTTTTTTTTTTTGTTTTTTTTTTTTTTCATTTCGTTTCCATATAGTTGTAATTTATTACGTTTAACTTGCTGGCTTCAAATTTTATTGTAAATATGTTTTATGTCCAATTTCGATAATGAAAAACGTCGGCGTCTTTGAGTACGTGTACATGTGCATTACGTTACCACATCATGTTTTATAAAGCAGACCATACATGTATATATAGTCAGCGTTATAAAAAGGTAAAAAAAAAAAACCCGATTTTATTCATTAAAAATCTCGTCTTAATTATCTTTGCCGATTTCTTACAGAACTAGAGTGTTCCAAGGAACGCATGTGTCGCCTGCTTTTAGCTTCATTAAAGATGTAACTAAGTCTAAATGTGATCAGCTATTTATTTGCTACGGCATGGCATACAGTTCATGCCAAAAAAAAAAAATAAATAAAATAAAAATAAAAATAAAAATCCAGGGGTAGTAAGACTGCAATAGAATCTAACAATCCAATAGAAATACAAATCCTTAACCCCTCAAAGCTAAAATGGATATTAATGAAATTTGAATAAATTTATTATAAATAATTATTTATAAATTAATTACGTACGTGATTTCAACCATCTTTCAAAAGAAACTTCAGTCTATCATATCCGTAATTGTCAGTCTGGAATAACGATCCCGTTGTATTTTCATAGTACTTCAATTTCACTTTTTGTGGTTTCTTTATTTCATACAGTGTCAAAAGACATTGTCATGAGCTCATAAACATGTATAGATATTAATTATCAAACCCTGCCTCTCTAATTTCAAAAGACACAAGTTAAAATTAACCCTCTGCAGTATAGTTTGCAAAATAGGTCAAAGGTCAAGGTCAAGTGGACTGTAACGCTGGTATTTTTAGAAATGTTTTATGACAAACAGTGCACATTCTAAATAGCATAGATTTACCTCTTAAATATCAAAAAGAAGTTGTATATCGGCATTATTGGTTATTTTGAAAAGTAGGTCAAGGGTCAAGTTCAAGGATATCTAGGTCGGAAGCCATGGTAAAATACAAAAGCCATAGTGTCAAGCTACATGTGCAAATTATCTAATCCATACCTCTTTTAGTTCTCGAGATTTAAGGTGTGACAGACGGACAGACGGACGGACAGCAAGACGGACGAACAGACGCCAGGCATATTGATCGCGAAGTGCTGCTCTGCTCTGCAGGCGACACAAAAATGTTTGTTTGATTGTCTGTTTGTTGTTTAACGTCCATTGAGCTGCCAGCATTTGCCAGTGGAGGGCTGCAAATTTAGGCCTGTACTCGGCACGGCCTTCGAGCAGTGAGGGATCTTTTTTCATGCCAGAACCTACTGCTACACGGGACCTCGTTTATACGGTCTAATCCGAAGGACCATACTCCACGTTCTGTAGTGGAATTGTTTGTTTGTTTGTTTGTGTGTTGTTTAACATCCCTCTCGAGGTTTTTCACTCATATGGAAATGCCACCACTTGCCGGTGGAGGGCTGCAAATTCAAACCTATACTCGACACTCAAGGCCATTGAGCAGTGGGGGATTTTTGTCATGCCGGCACCTACTGCTACACGGGACCTCGGTTTATACGGCCTCATCCGAAGGACCAGTCTCCACGTCTCGTAGTGGAATTGTTTGTTTGTTTTTGTGTTGTCTAACGTCCCTCTCGAGATTTTTCACTCATATGGAAACGCCACCACCTGCCAGTGGAGAGCTGCAAATTCAAACATATACTCGGCACTCAAGGCCAGTAAGCAGTGAGGGATCTTTTTCATGCTAGAACCTACTGCTACACGGGACCTCGGTTTATGCGGTCTAAATCGAAGGACCAGTCTCCACGTCCCGTAGTGGAATTGTTTGTTTATTTGTTTTTGTGTTGTTTAAAGTCCCTCTCGAGATTTTTCACTCATATGGAAACGCCACTACTTGCCGGTGGAGGGCTGCAAATTCGACACTCAAGGCCATTGAGCAGTGAGGGATCTTTTTTTGTGCCAGCATCTACTGCTACAGGGGATCTTGGTTTACTAGTATACGGTCTCATGCAAAGGACCGGTCTCCAGGTCACGCAGAGGGAGTCGAATCCGCGACGTAAAGATTAACTTCTTACTCCGCCACTCTGGAGCAAACGCTCAAACCACTGCGCCACGCGGGCGACGTGGTGGTATTCGAAACTTCGACTCCGAATCGTAGGGGTAGACACATTTTGATAAAGGTACTATCATTATGAAAATCATGTTCTGACTCAAGCCTGTAGAAAGCAATTTCATTTTTTTCTGGGATGGGGCACAAACAATCAAATTTTTTTGATATATAAGAAAATAAATAAATAAAAAGTAAAAACATAATTGCGGGGGGGGGGGGGGGGGACACGACCTTATAGCTTTAAGCTATATAGTGACTAAGAAGGAATAATTTGTCATTTGTCAAAATCTTTTACCTAAACTCTTCACTTTTAATTGTCAATAACAGATTCTTGTTACAAAGTGAAAAGTATACATTTATATGTAGTACAGGTATCCATCTCATATGCATAATCTATTTAATCAATCATTTTATTCTAAAGGGAAAGTGAAATCTCAATCAAAACTTGTCACAAATACTGGACTCTCTGATTAATTATAATATACATGTGAGAACGGATCGTCATTTAGGACTGCAGGTTTGATATATGCATCTTCAGCCTTAATTAAAACGTTGTTTCGAAATATTACAATGTATCTATAAAGCACTATATCTATAAAGCAGTGGCACCAGAAGTTTACAATTTTGATTGACAGGTGTAGCGCCGTGCATGAATTTCATGTAACTATGTACAAATAAGAAATGAAGGGATCTAAAGAAAAGAGTTATTGTGATTGACATTGTAATTAAAACAGAGACAATTAAGAGTAGTTTGGTTGTGCTGGCCTTTCTGACATTTGAAGTAAAGTTTTAGAATAACTCATCATTGAAATGAAGTTGTAAAAGTGTATTATCAATAATTTTCATTTTCATCATTAGATGTGTGCTAATATGTTTGTTATATTGAAGTTCATGTATATGTACTCCTTGTACATCTTTTTCTTTTGAATCGCGCGTGCAGGTGGAATTAAATTATAAAAAGTTAACATAGTTCTTAAATGCATGACATTTACGTTACACAGTTCTGGACATTAGAAATAATTAGGCTTATAGTGTTGCCGATATTTTATCGTATGCTAAAAAATATGTATAGCATAAAACATGTATTTAAAAAAAATCAGCTCAATATAACCTTTCAGATACTTATACATACAAATCAAATTACATATAATATGAAATATTTTATTGAAAAATTACGATCTCTTCTCTGTAAACAGGTAGACATTCACGGCGAAAAGGGGCTCGAATAGCCGCCAGTTTTTTTTTTCTTCGGAAAGCTGTGCAGTTATCTTAGGCGACATATCGCGTACAAGTACAAAACAGCCGTGGAAATAAAAATAATGAACTCAGAGTTTAATTCTCTTCTCTCAATTATTTTTTGAAATATAATTACCAACAATATATAAGTTTGTTTTTTTTTACCAGAATGTATACAAAGCAACTTTTCAAGAGGTACAAGAAAGCTTTGACGCGTGACCAGGTAGGCCTACATGTAATTGTTTTCAAAGCATGCAAACTCAGACTATCAGGTAGCACAGGTTGCTGGCATGTCAATCAAATCAGCAGCTATTGTTTTATTTTTGTATGATTGACGGGCGGTATATTATCGATCTTAAGCTAGGTAGATTTTGTGGGCGTTAATGGAAAATTGGGTGTTTAATAAAAAGCACACGTACTTGCCATATGCTGGAGTTACAAAACTATAGTCGACAGAGTGTTTCACATAGTATGTTCAGAGCTGGTGTAATCATAAAGATAGCCATTTTAAAATGAAAATATATGTAAGAGTGTTAAGCAATGCATCTTATTGTTTTCAAAATATATTTCTTTTGAATTCTTTGTCTGCAAACCTTGTGTGTCAAGTTAGAATTATCTGCAGAATTAACCACACGCAATGAATCTCCGATATTAAACACTGCACATAATTGAGAAATAAATCGTTTATCAAATACGTGTACATGTATGCAGTTTCAAGATTAGCATTCATGAAATCGGGGACCTTTATACGCCCTTAACAAAATGTTTTGGATTTATATTAAATCAAATTAAGATAAGATTAAATGATTTAATTGAATGATCCGATATGATTTAAAAAATAATTTTCCGTAAATCATTGTGTTAGCAAAATGAATATAGAACGACAATGTTTTGTGTTTGAGCACTAATAGCTGCTTCCTCTGCCATATGCTATCGAGGGAAAGGTTACATAATTGTAAACAAACACAAAACCCGGGATGTATGTGAAATGCGGTTAAATGCAGTTAAAGACTGATTTATTTTTTGCTAACCTTTTTATAATTTAATAAAGTGTATGTTTCAACATTAAACGACGAAAAGATGTTTTGTTTACGATCACAGGTCGCTGGTTCACACGCAATGGATTTCTTGCGATTTCCGCCACAATAATTTAATAAGTATATCACCAACTTGACCAATATAGATAAGATGAGATAATTTGAAAGATCCGATATGATTAAAAAACACAATTATCCATGCATCGTTGAGTTTGCAAAATAGATTTAGAACGGCAATGCCTGTTTAGTGTATGGTCACTGATCACTGGATCTAGGTCACGCGTGGTCGGGGGATGGCCGGTTACGTAATTATAAACAAAAACAAATCCCGAGACGTATTGAAAATGTGTGACTCAATTATTTGGAATGAAGCCACAGAACACGTAAACACTTATTTCAAAGTAATATTAGTATTTATTTTGGATAGGTTTATCATTTATAGCAAGTTTATTTCAGTTATCCGCATAAAGATTTCACCTTCACTTGTCTAATGAAACTAGTTACCTGAATATGGGTCAAGCTTCTAGCTCATTCATTAAACAATACTCGAGCAAAATACCAAGTTCATGAGATCAATAATATGTTAAAGAACAACATTTAAGCGACAGCTATATCGAAATATTTACCGTTTTTGAATAATAAAACGAAAACTTTCAAGGACCCTAGATCCCTAATTTAAGGGACCAGCCCCTTTTTGGTGGTGCCAAATGAAAGACCTTAAAATTGTGCACAACTTTTATTCAACATGTCTTAACAAAATATTTTTAGTTTAAAAGATACATAGGAAAATATGTGTAAATTTTCACGCTTTTAGGCGTCCTAATTTTTGACCTCTATCTAGCGCCATTTTGAACGCAAAAATCAAAAAACAAAAATAGATGTGCATAACTTCAATGCTTCTATTATTCAAATTCAGTGGTATTTCTGCTCCAGCTTTTTTAGTCTCTGAGCCTTTTTCTGGAAACGAAACACCCTAAATTTTCATTTAAAGGGAAAAAATTCCAAAGCAGAAGGGGACTTTTTAAATGTATAACAGCATTCTGATAGAGTTTTGTAACGTCTATAAATTCTGAAAATTTGAGCAAAATCCGTTGAGAAATGAGCGAGATATGAGGTCTCAAAGTTAGCGTCTAGAAAGGAGAAGAAAAAAAAAAGAATAATAATCTTAACCATCAGAATCAGTAGAAGGTCTTCCGTTGTGACGGAAGACCTTAATGACTATATTTATAATTTCTGATAACACAAGTAACTATGCGTAGTTCGTTTACTCTTCTCACTCTAATAAGGGAAATAACTAGCACTATTTGATAATCTCTCTGTGTTCAACAAAAATAAATCATAAATCTTATTTTTTTTAATGAATTGTTGTTTGCATTGTTGAACAACGATACCGAATGCGAAAGCATAACATATGTAGTTCTAAACTCTTTTTGTAGTTTAAGAAAGCATGTGATTGAAAAACGGAGAGTATAAAATAAAACATTCATATTTTTAATGTCTTATTTGATATATCAAATTTATTTAAATTCAAGCATATTTCAATCATTAAATATTTAGAAAAATAGAAAATATTTCCTTACATTTCAACACAAAACAATTGTTATTCGATCAAATTTGACAGGAACATAGACAAATCATCATACACGTTTTTTTTCCAAATTTTCCATAAGAATGTGTTTCTACGTTGATAATGATTTGATAATGATTGATTATAAGACTCTCTTTATAATTAAACATTGTCATAATTTCATAGATTCGGCATGGAAAATGTGAAAAAGAAATATGTAGTGACTCGCATATTTCTATCATATGATGACAGGGAAATTCCAACAGTTAAGTGGAAGAGGGTATTAAATATGCCTAACTAGCAAACAATTCAGTTAAAATGACAAGAATGATATTTTTATGTTTTAGACAAAGGTCATTTCAGGTGAAAATATAGTTAATACATGTTGAAAATTGATTTTTATTAATAATTATAAGCTACTCTCAAATCGATGAATGATGCAATATTCCTAAACATATTTTCTGTATCGATTTCAATTTTAATATAATTTTGTATGGTTATAATTGGATATATGATTGGCACATATTCAAGATTATTTTTATATTTATTTTCCTTACGCTATCGACATGTAAAGGTCAATTTTGAAAAATTATTTCCGCAATAATTCTATTTCATACTTTCAGTATTACATGCAGCTTAATTTACATAAAAAATTGCACTTATTTATATTTCATTTCCAAATAATTTTATGGAAATGTTGAGACAAAAACCAGGCTGGATAAGGTTTCAGTTGTACAACCAATTAACACTTTAACCTTTTGTTAATAAAAGAAATGATTTCCTGTTTTTAATCAGTTAAACATAATCTATTTAAACATATAACATTTATATATCTGTTTCCTCGTGGATCATACGTACGATGGAAGATAGAAGTGTTATAAATTGGTGCTTATTCGTACTGATTTTAGGCAACAACAGTGGCGTATTGTATACTTTAGAGAAGTAAGATAAATCGATCTCCGTTTTCCTTTTATTTGTATGCATTGTTTTATTTTTAATCTCAAGTCATTAAACATGTATGGTATCATAGAAACATATGTACTTTTCATTCTAGGATTCATTATGTGTGTGCTTATAATTACTACTTTGATAAGCACAATGACAGCTGCTTAGGTAAGCAATTAAAATCTATAGAAACTTTTTTGTTAATATTTTCTGTTTAGTATCCTTTGAATACCGATTGCTTTAAAAGAGTACATGAATATTTGTTAAAAAATAAAAATTAATATTGAAAAGTTACAAAGTTAACATAACTATTTATCTAAAACAATGAATCAAACAAATATCTACCTAGAGAACTAGAAATCTATTTTATACAACTACTGTTGTCCAGACTAGCTGTGAGATATTATATTGTGATTCTATTGTCCTTTCGGAAGTTTTGGACAAAATTGTACGGAACAATGTATAGCAGGTTTCTACGGTCGTCTGTGCAAGAATCCATGCTATTGTAAAGCAGAAATGTGTCATCGTGTAAAAGGATGCATAAAAGATATCACAGGCTCCTGTCTTCTTACCTTGATGTCTTTCCATGTACTACAATAAAAAAGAAATACAAAATTTTCCAAAGTTCGAAATGCAATAAGATCAGAAAAAAATCCTGAATTTAAATTCTTTTTATTTTTACTTCACGATGATTTATATAGTTTTATTTTCATTTCTGAATAAAGGAGCAAAGTTGACAATTAGCGTGCCAGGAGGTGCTGCAATTCCTTTAACATCGCCACAAGCCTTTATACGTACAATTGAGACAAATCAGCAATTAGGAGATCAGTATCTGGACCATCCACAAAAAGAGCGAAAACTTCACAAAGCAGTTAACTTATCCATACTTATAAACAATTCATTTTTTATCAACAACGTGTTAACTTGATTTAGCGTAAAAACATGCCATTCTTGTAAAAATATGTTAATTCTATTCAGACATATTGTTTCAATATATCCACATGATTCTCTTTCAATTGTGGTCAAATTTATTGTAAAGTAGAAATGGTTGTTAAAATACGTTATGTAAGACTTAGTCATTATAATATATTTTTTTAAGTTTTTGGTTCTATTATATTTGTTCAGTAAATACAAAGAATGTAACTTAAATAATCATCTTCGTCATAGACTTAGTGTAAAATGAATATACAGGGTGATAATACATTTGTAATTTTTATCTATTATGCTATTTTCTTTCATAAGAAAGAAACGATTATTATCTCCTTTTAGCAAATGATTTACATATGCCTTCCAAAGTTGGGTGGTGAACATTTGATATGAAAATATCTTTTAAATATAACAATGAATTCAATTTTCCAGAACCGTCTCGGCAACTCAGTCGATAGAGGGCTCGCTTCGTGATCGGAGGGTCACGAGTTCGAATCTCGGCCACAACTGACCTAAGTCGATAAAAATACGTAGAAACTGTTCATTCGCCAAACGATCGGCACATTGAAGTGAAAGTTGTGGGTCCTACGGATGACCTTAAAACCCGAGGCCCCGTGTCACGACAGGCGTTGGCACGATAAAGATCCCTCACTACTCAATGGCCCTGAGTGCCGAGTAAAGGTCTAAGTTTGAAGCCCTTCACCGGTATATGGTGACGTCTCTATATGTGTGAAAAATTCTCTAATGGGACGTAAAACAACACACAATCAATCAATCAATTTTTCAGTATTTTTCAGATGTTGTTTTATTGCCAAATAGCTGAATGCTACGAAATAGTAATGATAGGTTAAAGATTTGAGATTTTTATAGGTGCCTCATTCTTTTATATGCATGCAAAGATATTTGCTCTTTCTTTACAATAAACAAAAAAGTAACCAACATTATCTGTGACGAGGTATATTATAATGGGTTTCACTATCATTCCAGAATTTACAACCCAGTCAAGTCTTTCTGACACCTTAACCCAAATATATATTCAGAGGAAACCCAACAGAAAAAGAGAGAGAGGAACACATCAGTTCATTCAAAGAAACTAAAAATAACTTACCTAGTGACAAAGACATCCACAACAATGCACGAATCATCAAATATTACTAACGAGGATGAACATTGGATGTTGTCTAGCGTACTTCTAATTGCTTTTATCTCAGTAGTTTTTATTCTTGGAGCTTCAATTTACCTACGTTCATCCATCCAGTGTGTATTTTTTCATTTTTTTTTTATTTCAAAACCATGGCAAACTGTTTATAATTTTAAGATATACTTTCAATTTCAACTTCAACGTCTTTTTTTTCCTTCCAGATGTCTGAATAAAGTAACCAATCCTTTTCATCCAAGATATCAAGGTTTAAATGAATTAAACTATGTTTATTTTTTTCAATGTATATGATTATAAAAATTAAAAAAACCACATACACAAACATACACATCAATAGCAACAACATTTTAATCTCAATTTCGTTTTATGCCATAAAGTAAGGATGCAATACAAATGAAAAAAAAAAACTGAATTCTACTTTTACTTCTAAACGTATGCAGAAATGTATATCATCAAGTAGAACTTAAATCATTCTCTTTTCTACAAACATCACATAATGTGTGTAGATGTACATGTTTTTGAGATTAATCAATGTTCGTTTACTTCACCTATTTCATTATGCAATTTTCAATTTATATAAAAGATCACTCAAGTGTCAACATTCAACATACCATCGAAAATGTTCAGGAAAAAGAGGCATCAGATACTGATGTTTCAGAAGGAGTAAAAGACAATTATGAAATTTGTCCATCGCACATTGAACAATGCAGCAACACTAGTACTGGGTCAAACCCCTCTGTGGTTATAAGAAAGACGAATGGTGCTTCAGGTAATGTATATCTGCCTACACATAGCCTGTATGAAAAAATATCTTTCCATGTTGACTATCACGTTTTACAATTCAGAAAGAAACAAAGCGTTGCGAGTCCTGATTATTTTTTGCATAGAAGTATAAGTTCTGGCGATAAAGATGAGGAGTATGTATTTCTGAGATCGAGCACAACTTTAGATTTCCCAGTAACGGCTGAAGATTCGAAATTCCAAAACCATTCTCCTCCTTTGGATATAAGTAATGGTAAAGTGGAGAAAACCAAGGAACTTTCAAACAATCTGATCCCTTCTATTTCGGAAGGTCAACTAGTAGATTTGAATAATTTGTCAAAATCAAGCGAAAACAACCCTTTTTCGACCGAGAAAGATTGTCTCTTTGATGATTCTCTTGAAGAGGCAGATAGACCATACAGCGTTGTGCATATCAGAAAGTCAAAACAGGAGAATTTTTTAGGAGATTTTTATTCTAGAGAACATTGCAAGAAGTTTACAGAGACGAAAACAAAAAAAGCTATGAATTAATGAGGAAGATAATTCACAATTGGCAAGTGAAATTATGATTTTTTTTTTTTTTTTTTTTTTTTTGACAAATATGTTTCAGAATATTTCAGAAATTCCTTTTTCATTAGAATGTACTTGGGCGTCACTTTTAATGATCAGGAAAACCATTTTGTAATTATTTGATACAAGTTATTCTCAAACTGCTACTATATTCTATCAAAAATAAAACTTGTTGTAATCTCTACAACACATGCTCAGAGTTTTAGCCTTGAAAACTTGTTAGGGAAAATACAGTGTCACCTTATGACCGCTTTACCAGTCTCACAAGTAAGGCTTTTTACCAATATCTCTGGAATTATTAAAATGTTGATTGTGTGTGACTAGCTCAACGAATTAAAATATTATACCATTTTCAATTAACACGTCTAATATATACGCATACATTCAAGAGTTTTTATTCATTTTCAGAAAAAAAATGTGTGTTTCTGAGCTGTATAATTTTCTTATATTTACAACAGCTGAAAATTTTATCCTTGTGATGTATGCAGATACATATAGCGTATAGGTATAATGCTCAAAAATTAAAACAAAAGAAAAACCAAATGCAAATCACGAAGAGAATAAGTACCGACCTTTGAGCTGGAATCTGAAGACATTGGTATATTTTATGAATCCCAATTTCTGATCAAAACAGAATGTTTTACGTACTTTCATCCATTTTAAACAAAAAAGTTTGACATGTTGATTTTAATTTTCACAACACTTACTGTAGCCTTCAACTGGAAATTCAGATAAGTATATCAAAGACGTGTTATCGAAGTCAGCATTTAATTCTTAATACTAAATTTGACTACGGGATATTCTCTCTACCTGATCAATACATATATAGGGCTCATGGTGGGTATGACGGGTTGATGGGAGATATTAACTTCTCGTATGCTCTTGATCCCACCTCTGGAATGACTTTTGTGTTTTATTTTAGTGTTTAATTTGTATTGTTTATAGATTTTTGTTTAGATCAATCACTTCATTTAAAAAAAGCAATAAATAAATATCGATTCCTTCTGAATCAAGTGCAATTTATATTGTATTAGACTCTCTATCTCAGTTCACGCATCAGTCTCCCGCATAGTGCAGTGATAAGAGTATTTTCTCTAGAGTCGTGGTGTAAGGAGATGATCCTTACGTGTGTAGATCGATCCGTTGACCAATGAACCTTATCATGGCACAACTCTCCAATTAAGATATACCTACGTTAGTATTACCTATTGGCTCAGTCCCATTCTCTGCACCACAGCAGCTCTAGCCCTAGGTCTAAGTTCTTTTACTTATCTCCATCAAAGTCTCCTATTTTATTGCTGTAATTCAAGATTCGTAATAGCAACTTTGCATTTCCTCTTAAATTTTATTACTTAGTATCAATTGGTTTGATTGGCCTATTCTGATCAATTCCATTATAAAAGAATTTACAAAAGTATAGTTCATTGTACCAACATCAAAATCCAGTTTGTTCTATCAAGATTATTATAGTTCATGAATTTAAAGTCCAATTATCAGATCAGTGTATATGGTACATGTACGCTTTTAATGTCCATACAGTTTTAGTAAACTTTTACTTTGCTTCGCTATCACTAATAAATTCAAAATTAATAATTATAATGGTTATGATTTGAATATGTTCCAAGTTTAAAAGTCAAATAAAACGTCTGTTTTAAACACGGTAGGTTTACAATAATTTGATAGAGTCTATTACGTAATGCAAGAAATGGTTACAATTTTGGGCTTAGGGGGCATTTATTGAAATATAATGTACGGCAGATGAATTATTTCCTTGATATAATCAGTTCGGATCAAATCAGATCAAATCAAGTTAGGTTTTATTATATGCAGCTGTTTGAAAAAAAATCATTATATTCTTTGTTTATATTTTTGAACTTCAAAAGCAAAACGGTCGGTAGAGGAATATTGCCGTGTAGCTTTCTGTTGATAGTGACCGGGGTATATGGAATACTCGTGGAGGATGATTATATCCAATAAGAATTAAAAAAAAGATGAAGATAACGAACAGTGATCAATCTCAAAAAAATCTACAAATGATACAAATGTGAGATCGGATGCCTATCAGGATGAAATAGGGATATAACGAACAGTAATCAAGCTCAAAAGTCCATTGAAACAATTCAAATTTGGAGAAAAGCAAACACGGACCTCTAAAACATTAGAGATGGGATCAGGTGCTATGGAGGAGTAAGCATTCCCTGTTGACCGGTCACACCCGCCGTGTGCTCATTGTCATATCCGGAAAAAAACGAGATAATCCGTCGAAAATTCAGTGGGTAAGTAATAGCTAGCAATTTGTATGAAAACGTCAGTCAGCTTGCCTCGTTATAGAGCATCAACAGGGATACATAAACTCCATATTCTGGTGATAAGGGTATTTTGCTACTTGAATAAGGAAAGTTGAAGATAGAAAAGTTTTGTTGTTAGGTGACTATTAACGTCTTTTTCTAGTAAACATCCAAATATGAAACGGATGTGTCAGACTCTGTGTTATCTTTTATTTTGAGTTCAGAGGCGTATATCGAATTAAGGTAAGAATGAAAAAAAACGACGCCAATATATCTTATGTAGAATTGAAGGCCACAGCAAGAAACTTTATCTTTTCAAGTAGAAGTTTTTGAATATATTCTGATTCATGTCAGTACAAATATAGGTCTGCTAATAACGTACCTAAGTTAGTACCCAAGGCAATTCCTCCAAATTGGTGGAAGACTTGATTTCCAAAAACTACATAAATATTGTCAATCAGAAACTCAAGCATCTTTTTAATATCTACTTCAGAGTACTTGTGTACATTTAGAATGTTTTTTAACAAAATAATACTGTAAATGAGCAATGACAAAGTAAAAAAAAAATAGGAGTTCCGTTTTTATTAAAAAAAAAAAAAAAGCTGCTCTTCTTGATGTTAAAAAGCTT
Source organism: Saccostrea echinata (assembly GCF_033153115.1). Lineage (NCBI taxonomy): Eukaryota > Metazoa > Mollusca > Bivalvia > Ostreida > Ostreidae > Saccostrea > Saccostrea echinata. Next base: position 1,660,918 of record NW_026889811.1, read on the forward strand.
GGAATTTGAATTTTCGTGGTCAAGAATTATATATTCCACCTTCACCAGGTTTAAAAAAAACAAAATATTTATAGTAATCATAATACACAAGCAAACTAGCGAATATATAAAGATACAGAACATTTCTTTGGTGTATGTATACATGTATATGGATAGGAGGAGTGTGATTAAGAGGGAATCTCTCTCTCTCTCTCCCTCTCTCTCGCTCTCTCTCTCTCTCTCTCTCCATCTAAATTTAACATTTCAGTATCATAACTTCATATTATGCGAAAAAAATCTACCATTATAGAATATGAAGTGACTATAACCACATGTTCTGGATTTAAATCTATAATGAATATATAATTTAAATGCCTATTTGCGCCAATTTCTCCAAATATAAATCAAGACCCCGGGGGGGGGGGGGGGGGGTTCAAAGGAAGTAGATAGTTTAATACTTATCCGACATATCAATGGACCTCTGCATTTTTTGCACTGTAATAATTCTTTTTCAGAAGAAACATATACATACCATATTTCACACAGAATCGCCTTTTCACATAATATTTTATTAACTCTGAGTATTTCACAAGAATCGCCTTTTCATATAATTTCAAGTGGGAGGTTTCAACTTACAGAATGTGTATCTAAAGGCTTTAAAACTGTTTTACGATTTTCTATCGCTCAGTTCCATTATAGTGGATGTTATATTTTTTTATATTGAAAATGAAACTCGGAAATCGGGATATTTGGCATTCAAATCATAGAGTGTATTTAGAGAATAAAAAATCGTCTGCATTATAGAAGGCTTAGTTACAGTCTTATTCTGAACTATACGAGATGAGGGAAGGGGGGAGCCTATGTCCAAAACGTCTTTGTGTGAAATATTGTCACAGTTAATTGTATAAAATATAAAATGTATATAAAATCATGATAAAATAAGACTTTTTTTATTTTAGGGACTATGTACAGTGATTTGTTCCATTCTACCTGATTTCATGCATTTAGTTACAACCCCCCCCCCTTTCCGAGTCCGCACCACACACGCATAAGAAATTGATTGACAATTTACCCATGTATTACGTGAAAGCATATTTTTTCACTTAATGTTTCGAGTAGTTTTATTCTGTATATGCACTGCATATTATTAATTAACCATACCTTTATGCGCTAAACCACTTTGAGCTCTTACTTACGGATCTTGCTCTGAACTAAATATCATTCAAGTTTATTTTTATCTCATTTGAAATTGCTATATGTTATTCAATCAACAATCTACTTTCAAAATACAATTCGGCAAATCTCCAATTTGTGATACAATTGCATAGGTATCTAGCTACATATACATTTGTACCAACATGTGTTCCTTGTTTTGTCATATCACAATTGCATCTATGCACATTAATTTGTGCAAAATTCAACTGCAAACTCTTTATGAGGGAGTAAAAAGACACGCTGTTATTGTGCCGTCAAACACCTCTGCTCTGACGTCGAACGACACAGCCCCCCCCCCCCCAGCTTAAAAATAAAATCTTATATTTGAGCCCCAGAAAGTGAGAAAAAAATTCGGACATTCTTTGGATTGAATCCGGATTGCCCACGTGAAAATTTAACATGCTAACCGTTACGCTATCAAACACCATCACTTAAAATTGAAAAATGATAAATAGTTAGAGTATGAGTTAATCAATTTTTAAACAAATTACATAGTTAGCATTCTTGTAAGACTCTCTATTTAACCTATCAATATCATAAAAAAATAATGAAAAACAAAAAAGTTCAAAAAAATTACCCTTTTTAAACCACTTCCTGTGACGACCGAAAGTGACAACGACACACGAAATGTTTCCATCATACATCTACAAGCCAAATTCTATCATACCTGAAAGTTTCAGACTCCTACCTTCAACAGTTTCCAAGAACATTCACGGACCAGATTTTAAGTGGAAAAATTGAAAAATCGTAATAATTCCCGACCGGAAGTAACTTTTCCGAACTTTTTCAATATTTTAAAATGGCATGAGATAACAAAACATTCCTGAAAATTTGGCTGAAAACGAACGAGTAGTTTTTGAGATATCGCGATTTGAAAAGGTCAAAAAAATAAAAATGAAAAATAATAATAAGAAGAAGAAACAGTTGAATCACTATAAGGTCTTCCGTGGAGACGGAAGACCTTAATTAAATTATTTTCAAGATTTCATCAGGATAGCAGTACTTTTCAGATACCTTAATTTTTCTAGAGCTGATTTGTAAAAGCTTACTATGATCCATTGAGTGTATGCCCTTGCACTAGATCGATTTATTAAGACACTTACATTACCCTCCGGTGTACTTGCATACAAATAAACAGCAGTATCAATTGTAAGGAAAATATATTAATAAAATCGTGAAGAAGGCATTGAATCCAAGTTAATGGCCTTAGAAATATCTGTAAATGATATTTTATTTAATTATAGAATACATTTTTCGTTGAGAAAATATTACTTGATCCGCCTCTCACTGCAAACAAACTATGTCAAGTTTTACGACATGACGTCACATCGACAAGTGCATTGCGATCAGTGACTTGTTTATACCTTGTTATATGGAATTTAACTATCAGCATGTTGTAATAAGTTTTGGTGTAATTTGATGGTGTCCTACAATTTAAAATAGCAAATCATTTTATTTTGTGGTATTTTTAAGAATTGTTGGTTTTTATGATGTCATAGTTAATTTTTCCCGTAAAATTAGGCTCCGCCCCCTTTTTGTAGCCCTAACTGTGCTGCGTATAAACAAACACTTAACAATTAGTATGAATGACATCAGCCAAAACGCGACGAGGCTTTATTTGTTAAAAAGGTCATGGTAGCACCCATAGCATTTACGATATGCTGACTTTAAACAATGTTGTTTAAATCCCTCTTACATATACTTTTCTGTCAGTAGCCTGCCCCTGTTTAAAAAATGATCGTACTCGGAACATGCTCTTGAGTATCAAATAAGTTGGGAGACATGATCACCATATGCAGGTGATAGCGGTATATTACTATATAAATAAGTAAACTTGACGATGGAGTCATCTCGATTGTCATTAGATGTAGCAGTACCTAGATGGTCCTTATCGTTTAAAGTTAGTCAAACATCATATATGAAACAGGTATGGCAGACTCTCTGGTGTTTTTATTTCAAGTCCACTGAGATATATTTTTGATGGAATCATAAACATATATAATCAGATTTTTTAGAGGTTCATGTTTGCTTTGCTCCTGATTTGTATTGTTTTAATGGACATTTGGGCTTAAATACTATTCGTTATCTCCGTTAAGTAATGTGAGGAAAATTCAATTAGCTTCAATGATATTTGATAGCATAAAAGTGTTAGAAATTTTGAAACTTTATTAGGCTGTGGAAAATGTTTATCATCACTATTTGATTGCCATATTTTGAAAGTTGTTGTTTTTGTGCTAATTTGCAAATTATTCAACATTCACCCTAAAAATAACAGTTTCCTTATATAACTCTGGCATGACTGAACATAGTCATCTTCCCCTATTTTTGCAGAAATATGCTACGATCTCCTGCGTTTGGTGTCAAAGCTGAACACAATTCAGAAAAGGTAGAGAGTTAACCTTGTCTGCCATATTCTTAATCTCTTCAGCCCAAGTCCAAAGTTGGCTCATGGTTCAATATATTTCACCTAAGCATATGTCTCCTTCATTTTCATTGTAATATATTTGGCCGTGACAAAAATGACTTCTGTATGCCGCCGCCACGTCAGGACAAAAATTACCAAAGTTACCAAAGATATGTTACGGTTCCCTACGGTTCACTACTATGGGAAACACTTTCTATGGAAATACACACTACAAGTTAAACGATACTCCCTGTAACATATTGGACTAGAAAACGACAAATAATGAAATATATGGAGATAACGAACAGTATTCAAGCTCAAAAGTCCATAATCAATACAAAATAGGAGCAGAGCAAACACGGACCTCCAAACATCAGAGGTGGGATCAGGTGCCATGGAGGAGTGAGCATCCCCTGCCGACCGGTCACACCTGCCGTGTGCTCCTTGTCATGATCGGGAAATAACGGAAAAAAACCGTCGACAGTGTGTAAATAATGGCCTAACAATTAGTGTGAAAAACGTCAGTCAGCATTTGACTCAATGATAAATGGTATTTGCTGACAAGGTCATTGTATCGACCATAGAACTTACGAAATGATCACTTTAAACGGGACAACTGATATTCTTGTTTCATCAATTCATTTGTCAATAATTTACCTCGTTTTAGAAATTGTACATAAGTAGAGCATGCTCTTGCGTATCGAATCAACTGAGAGATACATACCCAGCATGCAGGTGACGAAGGTATATTGCTGCATAAGTAAGGGAAGTTGACGATTGAAAAGTTAAAGTCATCACGTTTATCATAAAGTTTGGTTGTTAGATTACCATTAACGACTTTTTCAAGTAAAATATCCAAATATGAAACAGATGTGTCAGACTCTGTGGTATCTTTTATCTCAAGTTCACAAGGATATATCGTATCGACATAAGAATGGAAATAGCCATTGTTAATTGACAATACGTCGTCGATATATCTAAATGTCGAGTTGAAGGCCATAGCAAGTGTTTTCTTCTTTTCACGTACAAGATTTTGGACAAATTCTGCTTCATATGAATACAAAAAAGGTTTGCTAATAACAGGGCGCAATTGGTACCCATGGGAATTCCAATAAATTGTTGGAAGACCTGGTCTCCAAAAACCAGATAGATATTGTCAATCAGAAACTCAAGCATCTTTTTAATGTCAACTTCAGAGTACTTGTGTGAACAATCAGAATGTTTTTTAACAAAATAATTTTGCAAATGACCAATGACAAGGTAAGTATATTTACGAGTTCCATTTTTATTAGGTCACCTGAGTCACTCAGGTGACCTATTGCTGTCTGTTTTCGTCCGTCGTCGTCCGTCGTGCGTCGGTCGTAAACTTTTGAACATTTTCAGCTTCTTCTCTTGAACCACTGAACCAATTTCTACCAATTTTGGCATATAGCATCAATGGGTAAAGGGGTACAAAAATTGTGAATTTCATGGTCCCTGCCCCCCTGGGGCCTGAGGGGTGGAGCTAAAACCATCAAAATTAGTGCTATCTTTAAAAATCTTCTTCTTTACTCCTGGACATCAAGCAGTCAAACTGTTGGCATGATGGTAATAAGCATTTAGCCCTCTACCAAAATTGTGAAATTCATGGCCCCAGGGTCAGATGTTCTGGTGCTAGGGCGGGGCTATATAGATCATATAGTGAAAGTGCATTATTTCTTTGAAAATCTTCTTCTCTACTCCTGGGTATTATTGAAACAAATTGAATACATAGTTATGATAAGCAAGGGTGACTCTACCAAAATTGTGAAATTCATAGCCCCAGGGTCGGGGGTTCTGGTGCTAGGGCGGGGCTATATAGACCATATAGTGAAAGTGCATTATTTCTTTGAAAATCTTCTTCTCTACTCCTGGGTATTATTGAAACAAATTAAATACATAGTTGTGATAAGCAAGGATGCCTCTTCCAAAATTGTGAATTTCATGGCTCCAGGGCCAAGGGTTCTGGTGAAAGGGGGGGGGGGGGCTCTATTGATTATATAGTGAAAAAGCAAAATTTCTTTGAAAATATTCTTTTCTGCTCCTGGTTAAAAAGCAAAGAAGCTAAATGTATAGTTATGACGAGCAAGAGTGTTTCTTCCAGAGTAGTGAATTGCATGACCCCTGGGTCAGATGTGCTGGTGTAAGGGTGGGGCTCTTGATAATATAGTGAAAATGCATTAATTCTATTAAATAATCCTGTCTGCTCTTCATGTTAAGCAGATAAACAAAGTGATTACTTATGATGAGCAAACTTCTGGTCCCAGGGTGAGAGGCTCTGGTGTTTCTCGCTTTGGAGGGGGGGGGGGGGCTCTATTGATAATAGTGAATCTGTAGTAAAAATGCATTATTTCTTTAAAAATCTTCTCTGCACCTGGGCATATCAGGGGCAGAAAGAGTAAAAGTTTTAATAAGGAAGAGTATTTCTACCAGATTTTTGAACATCTGGACCATTCGGTCAAGTGTTCTGGTCCTGGCCAGGGCTCTATTCATTTGTATTCTACTGAAAGGAGTTATTCCCCTTTGCCATTTTTACTTTTGATAATTAATCACTGTAAATAATGTACTTGAAAGGTTAAATAGAATAAGAGAATTATGCAAGAATTTTTATTGTATAATACAAAAAGTACTTTCATAGTTTTAATGTTCAGGTAGACTTGTAAGTAATAGATAAATGAAAATGAGACAAAAATAACTTGTCTTTTTAAATGTTCATCAAAGACCAAGAAAGGCCAATGTAAGAGATTTCAACAAGGAATTAAAATAGTACAAAAGACTGATTAGTTTGTTAATATGCTGTATGGTGATAGTGATAAACGGGGAACAGATTAGAACCTAATTTACAAACTGTTAATGAATACTAGACTAATTATTTGTTGATCCTGATCACCCTCTTTTTCTTACTTTTGGGCAACAAAGCACCACCTTTCAGTTCATTTTATACTCTATGCATCCTTTAAATTGTTGTATCATACTCAGGTGACCGTTAAGGCCCTTCGGCCTCTTGTTGAAAAAGCAGCTGTCAATGATATCAAAAAGCCTGGACTTTAATTTATCGTGGGGAATGGTTGTGAACAAAGTTGAAAAATCGTAAGTTTTTAAGCTGTTGATTTTGGTAAAATCTTGTGATTTCAAATTTTCCAAAAGTTCCTTGGAATTTTTAAGTATCCACATCTGATTTACACCACTTCTCGAATATATTGTTGCACAGTACTCTTGAAGTTCGCGGGTATGTTAAGGCTACACCCAGAGATATCCTACTTGCCTTTACAATATGACGTCATAGTAAGCTGTATGACGTGATCTTTAGAAATAATGATTTCTTAAAATCTATATTTAAAGTTTACTTTCAGATCCAAGAAATGAATGGAATCATTCAAAAACATAATATAAACTAAATCTTGTCGTTTTGGGGTGGTATAAATTGCTAAGTATTTATCACGGGGGTTAAATACCAAACCCAAGACGTCATAACTATTGATCAAATATTTGTCGAGTGAAAATGAAAGTGACGAGAATTCATGTAAACAAATATATGAAATGGGACTTTTAAAGCATATACATTGAATGTTATGTGTGATTCATAAGGAATTAAAGATTAAGAATCAGGTACGCTGATATATTCTTATCATGTTTTCTTATAATGAACAGAGACATTGCTTTGAAATCCCGATCAGCCTTTCCTCTGTCGCTCTATAACAACAAAGATGGAAAAGTTCAACACTACGCCGCATACTGTGAAACATAATTTTTGTTTGTATCGAAAGCTTGTATTCTATAGTACTTGGAAAGTGCTGCTAGAATCGTGTGGTTAACATAAATTGATGACAATTCCTTGATCGTATGTATAAAATGTAAAAATTTTGGTAAAATTTCATACGAAACTTGGAATAATTTTTTCTGTGTTTGGAGAGTAGGATTCTAGCAGCACTTTTCATGATCCAGTGATGTTTTTACATAATTAATATTATTTTCACAAAAAGAAATGAATTATCCCCGGGGTAGTGTTGAACTTTTCACTTTTTCATTAAGGTAATTTTTCTATTTATAGACGTCACGTGATGACGTCGTAGTGGAGTGCTTCTTTTAGCCTCAGACTCAATGACGTCTATACAATGGATAATAATAGTAAATGTTTTATCTATGGCTTTTCCGATTTATTAGTGTTACATTTTACGAAAAAAGTCTAAATTCGCCGAAATATGATCTGTGTACTGCCTTAACGTACCCGTGTTTCTCCTTCACCACTGTTAATATCTTAGTGAGGAGTAAAGATTGAGGCTTGGTTGAACATTTACTGGAACCCGCTATGTATCTTTGTTTGTAAGGATTTTTATGAAGTTCCGGAATCCAATATAAATATGGTAATTCAAATTCATTTTGGTTGTTTGGAATATTAAAAATATTCAAAACTGACATATGATTTTGAAGAATTTCTTCCTTAGAAAGGGAACTATGAGTATAAGTTGGATTACCACTTGTAGAATTAAATCCAAGTTCCTCTAAAATACATTTAATATAATGAGCCTTACAAACAAAGACAATGTTGTTACCTGCTTTGTCAGCAGGGACCAGTACGTACTGATCATGTAATCTATCTAATTCTTTTTTCACTTCTGGATTATTGAAGACAGAAGGATAGATAGTTTTCATATTGCCTCTCAATCTTTTAATGCGTGATTTTAACATACATCTGATACATTTAATCCATTCTGACAAAGTGTCAAGGTCTTCTTTTTCATGTCTGGTCCATCGCCTGGCGTAGTCCTCTACAGAATCCATAATATTTATGAAATTCCGACGCCAGTTGAAGGATCTGGGTTCCCTAAATTTAGGACCTTTTAAAATTAGTGATCTAAGGTCCTCATTATTAACTATATTTACGTCACCAGTAATAACTTGTCCAGCAGGACTATAGTTATAGGGCGAAGAAGAACATGAACACGATGGAGGATTATGCTTCAGATATTCGATATCCAGGCCCTGTAAAGTTTTCTTGTAATTAAAAAGTTTGGAAGCAATAGTCGATTTATATTTGTAGGAAATACAAGGTGGAGTCTTTAACTTGAAATATGGTGGAATACAAGACTGGACCCTTTTGTGATTAAGAATATTACTTATATTAATCGCGTCAATTCCTTTGTTGGCATATTGAAGATTAAGGAAAAAACGGATTGTTTTAGCTGCATTTTCTTCAGTAAAACGCGGGGGTTTAAAAAGCCTGTGATTGGCAATATCCATAATTACAGATCCGAGCCTATATGCTGGTGTCGAGGAATCAAAAAATGGACTTTCCTTGACCTTTTCAAGTTTCAAAGGGACAGAGTAAAGTTTGGTGCGAATATGATGTAGACCTAACTGTTGATTTACGTTAGGTAGTGATGAATCAAAAGAATATGTTTTATTAATTGTATGTTTTATTTCATCATTATTGTATATTTACCAAGTTCATCATTTGTGGCGAGGTCGGTAATTAGCGTTAACCCAAAATTCCTCGACATCTTACATTCCCAAGTCACGCTTTAACTGTTTACGATTGTTTTTGTTTATGTTTACGAAGTTCTTCAGCAGTAAGTCCCAAATGTATCTTACAGTAATTATCCGCGCCTTAGTGTGCGTGTTTCCTTTCGTCGATCCGATCGGCATGCCAGCATAACATGGCTTCTTTGCTCTAACAAAGATGGCGGGTATTTTCACTTTGTCGTGACGTCACGACAATCGAGCCCTATGCCAATATAAGCCAGCGCAGATCGATCGACTAGTCAGTTTTGTAAGTTTGTAAGTCGGCTTGTACGTTTCGTATCGCCAGAATGTCAGGGAGCGATAGCCGATGGGTATATACTATTATATAATCAATTAATTTCTGGGAGCTGATGAATTTTGGGATAATATTTTATTTTTACTTTTAATAATTATATTGAATTGTTCTGTGGGAGAAAGTTAGTGGGAGGCGAAATAACTCTCCCATAACTATCAATTGTATTTTCGAAGGGACTCCCAGTATTTTTGGGAAATACTTTTATACTTTTGTAAATTTATTTATAATTCCCTAAAACTTAATTCTCCCATTTGAGAATATTTTATATCCATTTCTAATTGGGAGAGAAATAATATTTCTACGGGAGCAAGAAATAGGGATAATCATTCAAAGAGATTATGCAAATTAAATACAATAAGCAATAATAATTTTTTTACATTTTAATCCTGACTCAGAGTTCTTTTGTCCAATATACAGAATTGGGAGACCCACAAGTTGCGTAAGGGACAAAACCCCTGAACGGCAACAGATATTCGATATCAACTACACAGGTCAATGTATTTCAATGCGAATACACGTTCTGTGAAATTAAACAAAAAGTACAACTTAAGATATACATGTACTACACGCTGCAGCTATCGGCTGAAAGCAATCAGGTGTAACGAATGCGAAGGGTTTGTATAACCCATTGCTTATATAGGAGAGACCAAAACTCATGTGACGTATGCCTATTTATAAGTCATGTTTCGCAATGATATATCCATACTGATTCGGTATATAAGAACATGCTATGAGTTTGATCAATTTCTAAATTAAAGTAGGCCATTGACGAATAAATTATTGTAACAGGGCTGTCTACAATCTCATTTAATGTCAACAATCCGCAATATCTATGGCCGATATGACCTTACTTGTGTTATATTTTTTTAATGGGAATTTTAATTACATTTGTTAGTCCTAGATTTATAATTATGGCTACGGATTACGCCGTTTGCTTGATCAATACAGAGGGCTAACCGTGGATTTATCGGTCGACGGAGTAAACTTACTCCTCCAAAGCACCTCATTCAATCTCTTGATTTTTTAGAAGCCTAAGTGTTTGCCCTTTTCATGCTTCATATGATTAACAAGATTTATGACTTCAACGTCATCTTTTTCACCCATAATAACTTCTAGTCTATCTTAAGCTTATCTTTTTTTATCATTGTCACCAAAAAAATCATCAAGGATACTTCAGTCGCTTTTTGTTATTGTTGGAAAAGATGTTTGGATATTTCTATCATCAGATATGTTTATTAATGAATTTCATTATTTTGCAAAGACGGAATCTTATATATATGACATCTAAAGCATTTAAATTGCCCAAACTGAAGATATTATAGCTTCGGTCTTATCATCTGAGAGAGACTTTGCTCTTCAATAGTCAGCGTTATATATACAGACTTTTTCTTAGGACTCACTTACTTTTTCTTATTTGTAAACATACAGTTATAAAAGGGGGGAATTGAAAAGTCAAAGCAATTCTTTGCAAACAAATTCAATTGGTTTCTTCTCACTGTTCGTTATCTTCGCCATCTTCACATAAAATAACACAGTATGTTTACATACATTTTAAAAGGTGTAATGGGAAAATTGAATAGCCATGCCATTTGAAAATGATTGTGCTAAGTGTACTATTCTTATTTGGATGAAAAATCATATTAGAGTTCAGTTTTATTTAGCATTCTATTTTCCTGTTTTTTTTCCCTCTAAATTATCGTTTTTAGAATAAATTCCTCAATTGAAACTTATACCTTTTACACGTATGTTCCTCTTACCATGAAATTAATGGAAGTAAAGAATATAGCTAAATGGTGTTTGTCAACAATAATTTTGGTCCAAACCGGTGAAATGATGAATATTTTAGCATTGGAAAGGTAAGAAGAAAACAGCATGGAACATAGCACTTGTTTGATTATTTTACAAAAGAAAGAGCTAGAGCCACGAACCATCGAAATTTCCCTTAACTCAAAAATTGATGAGGTTGTCCATATTGATCGTGCGCAGAACTTTAGCTTTTCATTATATTTTGTGTTTTTTTTTTTAGATATCTTTACTACGTTTTCAAGAAGAGATTTTAGAATTGTATTGATTGAAATTTGTGTGCGGAACGTCATTATTTGTAATTGAACTCATTACGTTTCATCTTAATGATGGAAGAAATTTCATTGCAATTATATGAACACATCTGAAAACTGAAAACTAAAAATTGGAATAGAGAAGTATTTATTTAGCATCATAATAAGATTACCAATATATAATAGAAAGGAAAAAAGAATAATTTTCATATATCAGTTTATGCGATAACTGCGTGCGAGTTTAACTGATTGCAATATATATTATAGTACATGTATATCTCAATTTTAGAGGAAGTTCTAGATGTGACTATAATTTCTATTTTGATAATCAATCAAAGGACTGTTTGGGTAAGTTATAAATATATTTCATTTGTACTGATATATTAGGCGTGTTATTTTGTTAACCAAAATTTATTGGAACCTCGTTAAATCCTGGCGCTTATAACATAACTCGGACGCTTTTGCTTACGAATGAAGTTTATAGGGAACCATTTATTTATATATACAAAGTACGTTACAGTAATTCAGATGTCAATTTATTACCGAAACAAACGTGCAAGGAGTTTCGGACAAGCCCCTTATGAGAGTTCCCTCACAAAATTTCTGACATTCTAGCCGATATCTTTTGGCATTTTGGCATCTGTACGCTATAGCACAACCCAAATTTTCTAAATTTAATTTGGCTTGACTCCTTCCTGGTCATTTTCTTTATTAAAATTTTGATTTTTGTTCACCCACACACACCCACCCACACCCTCACATACCCTCACACACACACACACACACATACATGTGAAAGGTGTCAAACGGGGACAGGGGTTAAAGACTGTCAAAGTGGGGACTTCTTTATTTTTAATATTTCATTGACTTTTGACCAAAAATATTAGTCCTCCTATAACTCTGATGGCGAATATAATGAGACTATGTCAATATCTTTAATTTTAAGCCAAGCACTTTTTACAGCACAAACGGGGACCTATTTCACACTCATTAATATTCACACACCAGTACTTGATTCATTGTATCTAATCGGGGACATTTTCAAAAAAGAATGCAAAATACTCCCTTTTGTGCCTTTTATTCATTAATTACCACCGTTCTCATCACTGATTAGGATTCTTGTCTTCATAGGTACTTGAATGTTTTATATTTTAAATCAAATATGGAGATAACGAACAGTAATAAGCCTTAAAAGTCCATTGAATCCCATAGGCACTCCCCAGCTTAATTGTTAAAAAATATATATCTACTATACTATAAACATGTTATGTTTATAGTATAGTAGATATATTTTTTTAACAATTAAGGACATACGCAACGTACCTTACCTACTGATAATTTTTCAAGATATTCTTAATTTACGATTATAGTGCCATCAGATGTTTATATACAAAAAATCAGCATGCATTACCAGGGGTTTTAAAAAGATATCAATTTATGAAAATTCTTGTATAATTCAAAGAAGAATACACGAAAATTACCGAGCATATATTCTAGATGTTTTGTTTATCGAAACTTGTTTAAGAAGAAGTGTGCAACAGAATATATAGACATTAAAATGTAGCACACAGTTCCTTTAAGTATTAGAACTCTTCAACTTTAGGGAAAAAGACAATAAGTTCAAACTACGTTGCGTATGTCCTTAAGCTGGGGAGTGCCTATGTTGAAACCATACAAATCGTGAGCAGGGCAAACACGGACGTTAAAAACACTCGAGTTCACAGTGCCATGGAGGAGTAAGCACCCCCTGCCGACCGGTGTCGCATGATATTTGGTCCGCCTCGTTTCAAGGTCGGGGGGGGGGGGGGCTAATACGATAACATATAAGGTCCGCCTTTTATAAGAAAAGGTCCGGCCCGTATAAGAAAAGGTCTGTCTACGATTAAAGGTCCGGGTAGTGCAAAAGGTTTTAATCTTGATTTAAACACATAAAATTAAAGATAGTTTGTACAGTATATCTCTAGAGCAGGGATTCTACTCCTTATTTAGTTGCTTTTAGCAGGGCCGTTTATTTTGTTTTAACATTTCCATGCTTGTGGTGTAAAAACTGCATACCAAAATCTCCTTGGACTACAGATGGCATTACAAATGTATTTTTTTAATTACCTTGATATTTTTATGATCGATGATTTTAGCATTTCAGAAGAAAATCCAGGTTTTTATATTAACCCCCCCCCGCCCCCCGCCCCCCCCCCCAAAAAATGAGAGCCCAGACGAGAGATATTATTTTGTTTTGTGTCTTTCTTAAAATTTGTTTATTTTTTTTTAAATCTTTTTTTAAGCTTATTTCTAAAAAAAATTTTCTTGTAGGTTACATTTTATTGTGCTTTTTTATGATGTGTAGTTATAAAATCTCGGCGGAAAACTCAGATTCATCTAATACTAGAGGCTTTTATGCCCCCCTCCCCCCAATCCCCTTAAAAATTTACACAGTTCAGATTTAATTGTTTGTTTGTATATTTTTTTTCTCTGTTTCAAAAGTTTTATTCTACGATTCTATGATCGGTAATTGAACAATTTCAGAGAAAACTTAATAAATGATCCCCACCCTTTACCAGAGAGAGAGAGAGAGAGAGAGAGAGAGAGAGAGAGGTTAATCAATATAATAAGCCACATATAAATTAAATCAAGCCGTTCAATTCGTCTAAAATACTTTCAGTCCTGGTGATTTTTCCCAAATGATAATTATGTTCCGGAATTTATTCCTTTTTGGAACAGTTTGGAGGAGCAGTTTCGATTGCACCTTTCCTCGCAGAAATGACCCGAAGAACTTCATAAAGAAATCATCCTCTCCAGCCGCCACTACACATACCACAGGAAGCAGATACACAAGATTTGCTGAGGAAACACTGCATTATTAACGCAAATAATACCTATCGCTGTAATATACTTTTTATCCAGTGATCATTTCGGCACTGAACTCCGTTTTCTCATTAACGAAAGTAAACCCCCCCCCCCCACTCCCTTCTTTCACGTATCTGCTGAAAATGCAACTCTCTTAGACAAAGCGTTCTTCCTTGCAGCTAGCAAACTCACAGAGCAATCATTTTCACTCCGTCTTTACTGTTTCCTTATTAAAGCAATCCCAGAATCCACAAACTTTTATCATGGTACATGACTTGCAAATGAAGGAAAGTTTTTGACCGTTAGCCAGTCATTATATTCTCCATGATAAATAAGTACCTATTCTTAGGAAAAGAAGGATTAATTTTTAAAAAAAAAAAAAAATAATACCAGTGTGTTTATTCCTGCTTGATTATAGATGACAATTTTGCTTAAGTTAAGACAAAATTAAAATTTGATTACACGTATTTATTTCCGCTACGCAGATAATAGTGCATTACATTGTACCACAAGAAGTGAATTCGGAATTTGCAGTGTGGTTAGGGTCCATATTTTTTAATGAATAAATACATACAATTTATCAGGATGAAGATTTCCGCAGAGGATAAAGGTGTTCATGATCAAACATAAAATTTAGAGACCAATCATGGAGGGGGGGGGGGGGGATTTTTGCTACTTTCTCTTTTAAGCATACATTTTGTGCACCCCTCCTTCAGGTGTGACGTACATTTTGATATTTAAAAGAAATTACTCCTCGCGCATTGTCACAACAAGACAACTGTATTTTTAAATAAAATTTGATTTCGCGTTATGTAAGGAGTGTTCCATGTAATACATCGTCGGAGACCATAATGGTTTGGATTTAATTCTTTCTTATAACGTTTCAGTCTAATTTCAGATCAATTGAAAAATATTTATCTCTCAATAAGCGCTGATAATTTATTTTAGTCATTTATGGACAATGGCAAGTCAAGGTTATCCTGAGGAAAAAATTTTCATTCATAGGTTTTTCCACTTATAAAATGATTAAGCCCCCTCCCCCTCTTCCTCGCCTGAGATGCATTGTACTACCGGAAATTTCTCCAGCCAATACCGAAAATATTCATATAATCATTATTCAAAATTTTATTGGGTAATATTCGAAACATACGGAAGCCGGTAAGTGCCAGGTAGAAAAATATTTTTCTGGCGGCCGCCAGATAACTTATCTGGCGGCCACCTGAAAATTATACGGCGACCGCCAAATATTTATCTGGCAATATAAATGATAAGAAAGCGAAAATTTTGGACAGGGTTCTTTTCTGTAGCATAAAAACTAGGGAAAGGGGCAGTGCGGACATTTAACGCAGTATAATAAAAGGCCCACCCTTTTTATTTCAGATATCTTACTATTACAAAGCGATAATTTTGGACAGGGTTTGATTCCTTAACATAACTAGTCAAAATGGCAGTGCGGATCTTAAAACACAGCAATGATAAGAGGTCCGCCCTCTGTATTTCAGATATCTTACAAATGTTGAACAGGGTTTATTTTCGTAGCATACAAATAACAGAAAGTGACAAGCGGACCTTAAACCATCCCATATAAAAGTTTCGTCCTCTGTATTTCAACTATCTACATTTTACAAAGCAAAAATTTCAGACATGGTTTATTTACGACAGCAGCATAAAGGCAGTAGAAAGTGGCAGGGCGGACCTTAAAACGCAGCATAAAGAAATGTCCTCCCTCTGTATTTCAGGTATCTTACTGTTACAAAGCGAAAATTGTGGACAGGGTTTATTTTCGTAGCATAAAAATAAGAGAAAGAGGCAAGGCGTACCTTAAAACGCAGTATAATAAAAGGTCCGTCCTCTGTATTTCGGATATCTTACTATTACAAAGCGAAAAAATTGTACAAGGTTTATTTTCGTACCATAAAAATTAGAGAAAGAGGCAAGGCAGACTTTAAAACGCAGTAAAAATAAGGTCCACCCCCTGTATTCAGGTATTTCAGATATTTTACTGTTAGAAAGCAAAAATTATGGACAGGGTTATTTACTGTAACAATGAAAATAGTTGTTCTCATAGTGATCAATCGTTTTTTTTTTTTTTTTTTTTTTTGGTATATATACTGAAACGCAAAAGAAACGCAAAAGCAGTAATCTACAAATATTTGAATTTTTTTATCATCACTTAGGTAAAACTTGATTTGAAAACATCAAAGATTTGATGAAAATGTTAAATGATTATCTTTTAACTTTAGAAAGTAACAACACATGATTGTTAAAACACCCCCCCCCCACCCCCACCCGGCCATTCAATTAAAGCGTGCAAGTCTGCCATGCACAACAATTGCAGCTTGATTTCTACGATGCAATAGGTTCATCAATCTCGAGACCTGAGCGAAAGAAATATTCTTTGCCATTTTTAAATGCTTGTTTTTCAGATGATGAGGTCGAATTTTCTCTAGCCAAGGGCAGTGTAGTAACCATTGGACTTCCGGTCCAAGGACTGTCATTCATACTAATGATACATGTAAGTAAGAGACTGTTGAGGCGTGATGTAGGTCAAGTTTGCATCTGCAACTCTCCATCACCTATATTTTTAGATTTTCCAGCTAGAGCAATGGAAATGTCTACATAAGACATTTTCAGGAAGCCTTGGCATCGCTTTCAGAAAAGATAAGGGAGTTTATTTTTCGGAACATTGCTGATTTACTTATGATAAACAGATACAATACCTTAAAACCCCATATTATTGCCAAATATTTTGTTAAACATGCAATTTCTGATATTTGTTAAGCAGACTCAAACTTAACTTCTGATAATGGTATGAAAATCATTCAATTGTTAAATTACCGGTATTTACAAAATTGAAGAAGTCCTTACTCTCTAGATACAAAATTATATCCTATATGTAACATTTCCCCCTAAATTATGATGTTACGTTTCTTTTGCGTTTCAGTATATATCAGTTTTGACTGAATCACTTAGGCTACCTTTATGGTATCTATTCTATTTTTTGTCAGTTTGTTTTCTTTTTTCAGTTTTGCTGTTGTTGTTGTTTTATCAGATGTTCACAGTCTTGTTATCTACTTCACCAAACTATGTGTTTGTATTCACAACTTTTTTCCCGCGGCTCACTTGCTTATTTTTTATGAAGATCACATATTTCTTTTTAACTCATGATAGGTAATACTATCCAACAATATCGATCCGCCATTGGTATTCAGATGTACAATGAAATCAGTTATTTTCTTTGTTTAAGGTCTCATATCTACCTACGTTTATATGACACCCGCCGTGTGTTCCTTGTCATGATCGGGAAAACGGAAAAATCCGTTGACAATTAAATTTGTAAATAATGGCATAACAATTAGTTTGTAAAACGTCAGTCAGCATTCGACATAATGATAGATTGTATTTACTGACAAAGTCATTTTATCGGCCATAGAACTTGTGAAATGATGACTTCAAACGAGACTGTTGATATTCTTGTTTTATCAACGTGTTAGTCAATAAGTTGCCTCGTTTTAAAATTTGTTCGTATGTAGAACATGTTTTTGTGACATGAAAATATGCCCCCTATAACATTCCCAAATAATTCTTAAGATGGATCAAAATGTTTTGCACACTTGTAGTTTAAATGATAAAAAAGTGTTGGTAAGAGCTAAATAGAGAGTGGAAAACCTACGTAATCAAATCTAAATTAAATTTTGCGGAAAACACATTACATACACATCTAATAATTATAATTATTTAAATTGAAGATTCCTGCACTTCCCGTTCACTCGGCATTTCAGTTGCAACTGCTGAAAATGGGGTACTAAACCAATTTTCTGCAAAATCATTTGATTGGTTGAGACCAAAATACGCATGTAAATAAGTGAGTTCATAAGAAAGGTCATGACACAAATCACTTGGAATACGTTTCCTACTGTATCGGAGACAAAGGGCGGGGTGCGGCTCGAGCTCTCGCCCTCGTCTTAAGCCCGGCCCTGTATCTCCGATACAGTAGGAAACTCGTTCCCTAAATATAACCAAGAGTGGAACGTTTATCATAATACAATCGGGGAAATGTATATTTGAATTATCAGGATACATTTCAGGGGGCATATTACAATACAATAAGGGATTATACACATGAATACATTTGTATTACATTTGTACAATACAGTTACTGTAGAGGAATTATTGTTAAGAATTATCGCAAAACAGTAGGGGATATTATGTATTACATTTAAGTATAGCAGTAAACTAGAGAACAAATGGATGAAGCAGATAAGTAAACTATAGGGACATTTGTGGATAAATTATCCCGATTCAGTAGGGAGATCTTTTTTAATTTATAACAAAACAACAGAAAACATTTGTGTATAAATCTTAGGAAACATTAAAAATAATACAATAGGGGAACTGTGTGTTTGAATTATCACAATACAATGGGGGAGGACATTTGTGTATAAAAACCACAATACAATAGGGGACATATATATGTGTATAAAAAATCACAATACAATAGGGGACATATATATGTGTATAAAAAATCACAATACAATAGGGGACATTTGTGTATAAAAAATCACAATACAATAGGGGACATATATATGTGTATAAAAAATCACAATACAATAGGGGACATTTGTGTATAAAAAATCACAATACAATAGGGGACATATATATGTGTATAAAAAATCATAATACAATAGGGGACATTTGTGTATAAAAAATGACTATACAATAGGGGACATTGTGGGTATAAAAAAAATACAAAAGGGGACATTCCTGTATAAATCATTACAATACAATAGAATTTTTTTTATATAAATCATTGCGAATCATAACGGACATTTATGTGTACCTAATCATAATTCAAGAAGGGACGTGTTTATAAATTATTCTAAAACCAATGGAGGAAATTTGAGTAAAAATTATAATAAAACAATAGGGGACATTTGTGTATAAATAATTACAGTACAATAGAGGACATTGTGAGTATGAATAATGAAAGTGCAATTTCTTGATCTTGGAAAGCATAAAGCAACTGCACACGAAAGTGCTGGTGAATTTCAAAATACGAAGCATTTTTAAAAAAAATGAAATAATAATGAAAGTTTTTTCTCTGATACCAATTACTTTTTATTCTATTTTGTTTAATTTGTTCCAATGAAAGCTTGAAATTGAGCTCTTGAATTTTGTTTAGGAATAAAATACGTTACTGTGGAACCCCCACCCAACCGACTTTACCTCCAAGAGCATATCACAATATCAAAGAAAAACAATAAATACATCGTCAATAGTATGCTTATTCTTAAAAATATATGCATGAATTAAAAGAAACAATATATAGATTACACAGGAAAGAAATTATTTACTTCCGTTAAATGACGACATCTTTTGATAGAAAAAGTATTAGTAACAACTAACAAGTGGTCACGGGTGGGGTTTCATTTAAAATGTTATAAAAATTTTCAAAATCATCAACCAAATGAACATCAATCGCAAGCTCAACAAAGACAATAAATAAATTTGCATTACGGAAAAGATGAAAAATAAGCGCACCTGTTAAGCGAAAAAAAAAGAGTCGAGAATTTACATACAACTTTGCAGTTGCTGATCTGTAGCTCGTTGATCTGCCAGAGGAAATTGGAATGGGCGATTAGAGAAGTATAGTGCCCCCCCCCCCCCCTGACCAAAATTGACAAAAAAGTACATATTAATTGCGCACAAAAGAGTGCACTGATTCTTGATTTATTTCTCTGTATATTTAAGCTACCAGCTCAAAATATAACAAACCATGAAGTCTTAACATGCATTATATTTTTAGTGCATGATCGTCTGCGAAATATGAGGATTAAATCATTCCCCGATGGTTTCCCCGGGGGAAATGGATTTTATTGGCTGGATAAATGTTCGTATTTCCCTCATGATAAAGAAATGAATCGTTTGCGGTATTATACCAAAAAGCCAAGCCTTTGTAAATAACATTCAATTTAGGCTCTACTTTCTAATTCACTTTTAAAAAGGTCAACTGTCTTCCGTATCTTTTTTCCCCTTTTTCAAAACACCCTTATTGGAAAGAAGATAATTGCTAATTTTGTCACTGTTTGGCAGATGAACCCTTTCTAATATTATTAATTTTGCAACTCTCCGAATTTTTAGTTTAACGAACGATACGTATTGCAAAGGGGGAAAATGTACGATGTTTTCGATGTGGTTTAGCACAACGGCGACAGGGAAATATAGTTTTATGACCCTGTCAAGTGACTGTATTGGACCAATCAGGTAACGCGTTGTGTAGAACGTTATAATGAGGTATAATAAATTCTTTTAAATTCTTTTACTACTTCTAACAACATTGAAAACCCTGAGGTATGTATGGACGAATTTTTGTTAATGTATGACTGTACATGTAAGAAAAAAATAATAAAAACAATTTCAGCTTTTATTAGCTAAAACAAAATACATGTACGTGACTGTCAACTATATTTCTATGTCCGAAATTTGAGAATCTATATCTGGCAATATGATCGCACATTGCCAAATCAATATTCGACACTATAAGGAATCATTTATTACAGAAACCAATTTCCCGAATGTTTTCTTTTTGAAATTACATTAGCGGCCCTTTTAAGAAATGAGATGTAATTTTTTTGTATACATGTCTTATTAGCCTCAAAAGGAGGAAACGTTTGAAATTGTATCAATTAAAGATAGCAAAGGTGAAAAAAAAAGATATTTTTTTTAAAGGACAGAATCATTTATAACCGCTTTTGATAAAAAGTAATTTACTTGTGAAAAGAAAAGTATCAATTTTCATATACTTGATTAACTTTTATAAGATAATCCTAAGACATGATTATGTGCCTCTTTTTCCTGTTTCTAATCCAACTAAGATAGGCACAGAAGTTGAATATTTTAACACTGAAAACATACTTTTTTCAGCGTTTACAAAAAGATTCGCTTGGAAATTAAAAAAAAATCTTTTTAAATACATGTATAAGAATTTTTACGTACTACGTAATAAACTATTTTTTAGAAACAATTTTTTACACCATGACGGGTGTGAATATTTGTTCCCATTAGTATTTATCGTTGATGCAGAAAATACATAGTTTTATTTGAGATGGATTTCCGCTTTTTCCGAGACATCTGTGTAGTTTTTTTTTTTTTTTTTTTAATGTACATGTGCTTTATATATATAAATTTTTAAATGGGCTAGACTTTCAAATATAAAAAAATGCCTAATGTATAATTGTACAATACATGTATTATATTTTTGAATTAATACAATCCGTTTCTAGAACCTGTCTAGACCCCCCCCCCCCTTCAAAATTACTGGATCTGCCTCTGGAATTGTACACTGTAAATTGTAAAAACTAAGGCAACTTCAGAATATATTGACAATTTAGGAGCTTGGGAGAAGACATATATATATATAAAACATCGTCTGGAGTTTATATGTGTTATGAAAGTTATAATTTGAATAATTAGAAACTGAATTTGACGCATGCGACGTCATTACGTCCTAACGTCGTTTTGAAGCGCCTTACTAAAATGATCATAAAATGGTGAAATAATGAGATATTTATAAAAGTGGTGTATATTTAAATTCAGAGAAAGTTGGTCTACCAAAATTTACAAAAAGTTATTTTGTGAAATATTGACCTCAAGGGCCTTTTTCTCATGATGGCAGTCAAATAATAAATAAATCTGAATATTATTCTTCACTGTTCTTCACGCCTTCCTCCTTTCTCTCTTTCGATTCTGATCAAGTCCATTTTCGTAAACATTGTACGACAACGATAACGAATTCCACAAACCGGGACTGCAATTTATTCTGTGTATTATGAAAGTATGACATTTTAATTTGAAATTAGCAGATAAAAGGGTTGTAGGAGTACATACAATGCTTAATTATAGATAAAAGATACTTTTAATTAATCCGATTTATTGTAACTAATCTATATGAGCTAACTTTATGAATCGCGCAGGTTTAATTTATAGTTTTTGCAGTATTTGAACTTTATCTGCAAGTGCAATGTGCATAAGAATGTACAGTAAAGTAAAACGGTGGTAGTGATATTTTACTGTTATTTGATGGAAGAAAGTTTTTTTTTTTTTAAAAAATCATACCCCAAAGGCAAAAACAAGTATTCTGCGCACACTGATCAATTCGCCGTTACATATAGACAGCATAACACTGCCCCCTCCCTCTGCTCATTCAACACCACATACATGTAGAACTTTTTTTCTTGAAGCAAAGTATATATTCATTGATATTTTGAGATTTCTTTACGTATCTCTCCCCTTCAGAAATCTCAGGCTGTCGAAATGATCTGAAACTTTAATTATATGTTAAATCATATAACATGCATTTGTCACTAATGAGGCACGTTTTAGGAATTTCAATCTACTCTCATGCATAGATATGGATATGTTTACCGTCCTTAGCCAGGCAAATAACAGATCACATATAAATTAGTAAAAACACTTTAGCTCCCCCATCCCACCTCCGCACTAACCCCTTCCTTTCATAAAAAAATGCATGATAAAGTTCAGATCTGGTAAAGTGTATACTAATATGTTGTATTAAATTAACTCTGCAAATTATACAATAAAACTCATATCAGTTTAATTGGGTATTATTTTGCCACGAAATCAAGAACAAGTCTACGAAAATCGAACTGACTGCAGAATTCAAACGCAATATAAACAATTTAATTTCGAACTGATACCTCATTTTATATTTCAAGAATAAAACAATTTTTAGCATAAAATACTACTATACGATAGATAAATTTATGAATGACAATGAAAACTTTCAGTGCTGAAATTAGGCTATAGTAATAAAAAATGTACTTTTGGATGAAACCTTTACATTCAAGAAAAAAAATTCAAAAAAATTTCAAAATCAGAACTGGACGTTTAATGTTCTTCTTTCGTTATATAGTACTGGTGAAGCAAGATTTAACGAAAACATAATCCTTATACTGTAATAGTTTCAATAAATTCCGAGAGAATCAGAAAAATTTAGAATGAAGCCAAAGCGTGTGAGAATCCTGTACAAAGTGCAGCCCTTCATGTAAACCGAGTAGCATTCCGTGTGAACTGCTTTGTGCAATCCGTGTACGCTTCGTTCAACCCATGTAGCGTTTTGCTAAACTATTAGGCGTATATGATTCGTGCAGTGTGCGACTGGGCTAGTATAACGATAACCGTCCTGAGGTTTTCAGATAGAACACTTTCTTATGTTTTGTTATGATATGAAGACTCAAAGACCTTATGTTGATGAATAAATATGAAGAAAAATATATTTTGGAATAGAGTTCTTCTGAACCTTAGGGTGTCAAATATTCGGAAACACGATGCATTTTTATGGAAAAAGCCAAGGGATTAATCAGAAGACTTCAAGACGATCATGACTGTAAGCTGTCACACCATATGTCCAATAAGTCAAAATGTAATAAATAAGTACAGAAAAGAGAAATTACTCAGTAAAGACGGGGTGTTACTAAACAAAAATTAACAATAGGAAACGAATCAACATATTTTTTCTAACGGAAATAATTGCATGCAGATAGATGGACAGGTAGACAAATGTTAAACAGTAATTAAATAATAAGATGCGTGCTACACAAGTGCACCTGTTTTATCCGTTTTAAAATTAGCCCATTCCTATGTTGGAAACAACCCCATAAAATGGGGGGGGGGGGGGGGGGGGAGCAGGGGGCCCGTCGTCTCACTTTTTCTGAGCATTTTTTTTTTCTAGAATAATCTCCATTTAGATGCCGGTTGCCCCTCCCCCTTTTTTTGTTGCTGTAAGATCGAGCAAATTCCAAGACTTTATTTTTAAATTTTGTACCAGAATGTAAGGGAAATGTCCATAAACACCCCTCCCCCTTCCCCTTTTCGAGATTGGACGGTTTAGTTTTTTTTTCTTTGTCAAAATTTTTGGGAGGTGTCCCCTTTTAAACTGCTCAATTGCCTTGCGTAAATATATACATTTTATGGTTAAAGAAAACATGGAACAAGGATCCGATAAACCTGAAAAACACTTTTATGAAAAAACGTTGGTATCTTTTCGAGAAATACTTCAAGTCCATTCAGCCAATGTTCATATCACAAACATGATTTAAATGTCATTATTCATCCAGAGTTGTAAAGCGTGTTAATGTTAGTTTAAAAAGATATTAATATTCAGGATTTTTATTGCCAGGGTTTGAACCCCAGGAATACGACTTTATTTTTTTATGCTGGTTATGGAATAGTTTTTTTTAATCAAAAACGTTTTGTTTATCATAATTTCATAAATTTCAATTATGAGAACTTTACCCTTAATATTTAATTCACAAACTTGATATGATTTTTAAGTATCTCATATCATAGCATTCTGCACGCCTTGTTCGCCCATCTCCTTTATATAGAAAACCTTCATAAAGAGCAATTTCCTATAATTCATCTTTAGTGTTTAAAGTATTTAAATTAAAGGTTCATGTGTTTGACTTATTCATAAAAAGTAAGACTACTCTTATTGATATATTTTAATACAAAATTATATTATGTATCAATTCAAAGCAAGTTTTGCGCTCTTTTGTGTGTTAATTGCAACCAAAATCTCTGAAAAAAAAAATCCAGATAAAAAAGGGAAGACAATCGAATACTGAATTGCTACATTGTAAACCGCAAAATGAGCATATTTCGATGATAATCTGAAAACATTCAGTAACATAAGTACTAGTGTACATCACAAGCATAAATGCTAAGTCGATCAAACATCTGTAACCCAGGTGTTCCATTGACATGAACGTTTGTCGGACGGACTGATGTTCATACATGAGTAAGGATAAATAATATATCTAAATTCTCTCTCCTAAAATAAAATACCGGATATAAAGCAAGAATGATATCTCAATGTAATGTTTGTTTCAGAAAAGTCACGTGACTTGTTTTTCACTATACAAACGGGGACCCGTGTGTAACCCCCAAATACAATCTTCGGTAATAGTGAAAAGTTCACACTCACACACATGTTTTAATCCTTACTAACCGGGGACATTTTATCAACATGTTGAAAAACGGATCTTTTCGGCTTTTTGGGGTAATTATACATCCCTGATTTCGAATTTGGCGCTATTTTTAATCAAAGACAACCGGGGACGTCCCCGGTTGGGAGGTTGTCCCCGGTTGGAAGGTGTGTAAACAAACAATTGTCCCCGTTTGACACCTTTCACGCACGCCCTCACACACCCTCACACACACACACATACGTGTACAACCGCAATTCTCACTACACGAGGTTTTACACCTGAAAGTCACTACACTATGTTCCAGCAATGCTAACAAGATAAACAGACCATAACTGTGATTCTATGGGTCTTTGTATATGCAAATGATGTTCAGAAAGATGAAAATTCAAATAATGAAAAAATGATTTTTCACCTAAAAGTCACTACATTTGGTCACGTGATTTTGCTCAATCACACACCGGAAGTTGACAAGTCACTACATGGCTTTACCAGGACACACACAGGAAACTCAGTACATAAACACTCTTGTAAGATATTATACAAGAAAATCACTACATTCATTAAATTTTGAACGCGTTTCCCGTAAAAACACCAATTTTTCCAAAAAATTATCGAAAATACATGACAATGTCTGCATGAAATCTGTATGCTATTGAAAAAAAAATTGTCAAAGGATATCCGATAAAGTTAAAAGATAAAAAATTGGCTTTCAACATCTGTATATAGATTAAAATAAAGCAAATGAAAGGAGAAGAATAAATTAACAGTCATGACAAAGATTTAAAAGTATTAACGGCCAGGCACGTAACATCGTTTTTGAAAGTCGGGGGTGGGGGTGGGGGGGGGGGGGGCAGAAAATACAACTTAATACCCGAAAATCTTTGGCAAGCAAGAGAAATAGGTAAACTTCAAAAAGTCGAAAATCCTATTGGTGGGTTGAACTTTTGTGAACCCTCCAAAAAATTTCTTTACAATAAAATGACCGCATTTAAATACATAACAAAACAGTGTGTGTATGGGGGGGGGGGGGGTTAATGAACACTTTCACAGTAAATTAAAAATAAAACTTTTAAGTTTGAAAAAAGGAGGGGCCAAGCTACCCCTCCCCTCTGCTTTTACGTCGCTGACGGCAATGAATTGCCGAGTGTGCGTTGATTCAAGACTTGCTTCGTCAAGAATATTCGTTTTGGGTTTTTTTTTCTTTTGCATTGAGTAAGACAAGTAGAAATTGAAAATCGTTCCCCAGTTTTAAATGCAATCATTATGTTTTTTATGATCTTAAAGAGTTTATTTTTTTCTTAACAAGAATTTTATAGGATTACAAATTCTTTAACTACTGTTCATGTA
This sequence comes from Saccostrea echinata, assembly GCF_033153115.1. NCBI lineage: Eukaryota > Metazoa > Mollusca > Bivalvia > Ostreida > Ostreidae > Saccostrea > Saccostrea echinata. The sequence goes on from NW_026889811.1 coordinate 1,687,609, forward strand.
ATAACATCTCGTTCTTTTTTATGTGGATGACACCACAACCAGCATTCAAAGGAAAATTTACAATAGTAATATAGTATATTCAGAAAAGGGGGGGGGGGGTAGCCTCCGCGTTCTACGGACCTGAAATAAGGGGAAAAATAATGATCCCTCTTATTTATTCTTGCAATTTAATGACTTCAAAAAACTGAAATTACTTTGGTGGGGAAAGTCCACTTCATTGTTTTTTTATGCATAACATTCTATCATTTCATATTCATCATTTCATTTTCCAATTCAGCATTTAAAAATCCCATTGCTCAAATATGTTGGTCTCTAAAACCATGATTTTTTACGAAATGCAGTTCATACAGCACCCTTTAGTTTTCTTATCCCTTTGCTCAAATGTTTTACAACATTTTGAAAGATCAAACAAAAAAGACGGTTTGTTTGCATGAAACAATTTAATTGCATCAACTATACAAAAAAGTACATAAAAAGAATGCCGACATGAAATAAGATACATATGTATAAGCCAAGTGTTAATAGATAATTCTTGCTGTTAATTTTTAAGGTATCCAAAATAAGTTTATTTTCACAGAACAACCAAGGACAATCAGTCAGTATTTGTGCAAAATATAGTGACATTTTCTTAGTGCATTAAACAACATACAAGTTTCGAAATAAAAAAAAAACTCTTTAAGCTTAAAGCTGACAACCAAGCAAGAAATATAAATATCATGCAGTTAATAACTTCCTGTGTTTAAAATGCAACAAAAGGCCCTAGGCTTTGACTATTACCTGAGTATTATGAATTTCTCAGGCTGTGGTCATTTCAAAACCGCCTGGATCTAGAAATCTAGACCCATGCAACAAAAATCGTAAATTTTCACAAGAATTCTATATTTATTATCATATTGATGCAGCTGACCTCCTAGAAATTCAAAAGTAAAGAGGATAAGGTATACTGGCTAATACTGTATAAAACATTCTAATTTATGACTAACTCTGCCTTTTCATGGGCCAGAAACATGAAGAAGCTTTCAATTAGAGGGCTAAGCATTAATTAAGATTAATTTTAGAGGTCCATGTTTGCTCTGCTACGAATATGGATTATTCTAATGGACTTTTGAGTTTGATTACTATTCATAATCTTCATATTTAATTTTATGCCTGCTAGTTTGCCTGCTAGATGTTCCCCAGTAAAGGATTTTTTAAAACTTCAATTTACAGCCCATAGCAAGGGTTTCAAAAGTAGGGGGACTTCAAAAAATATCTGACAATCAAAAAAAAACATTATTTACTGAACCGACCTTATTGCAACAAAAAGGGGGGGGGGGGGGAGGGGCAACCAGGATATAAAGGATACTTTACTATAGCAAAATACTATACTCAGAAAAAGTGTGGGGGGGGGGGGTTCTATGGGCCTGTTGCAGTGTCAATATAAATAGGTAAACCTTGCATGAACAATGGGTCATGAGCGATAAATTTCACAAATTTGGGTTAAAAAATAATTACTTGCTTAAATTATGCAAACAGCTGTCTGCTACATGTCTATGAAAAAAAATTTATAGGATATATTTTTTCAATATTCAGCTCCATCCTGAACCTATATGCAAAAATGAATCTCACAATTTTTTGTACTTAAAGAGCTATGGGCTTATATGATATGCATACCATCAACTGCCTGCTGGCAAAACTTCTCACAAAAGAGACATGAATGTTTTTTATTATCATAGTTCCCAGACGATGTTTTTGGCCTCTAAAAACCTGGTCTTTCGCTTCTCTGACTGTGGTAAAACTTTGCCGACATCATCATGATCATCTTCACATTCACTGTCCTTTTCGCTGTCACTTGCAAGTGCAGCTTGTTTCTGCTGCATTTCAGATTTGAGAGGCTTACTGGGCATATCTGAAATTATTATATATGTACATGTATTGACAAAAGGGATTCATCTTTATTTTTATAGAAGAGGCCAATGGGCCACATGGCTCACCCAAGTCACAATGGCCCTGCACATTCCCCCCCCCCCCATATATCCCTATGTAAAGCTTTGATTGCCTATTATGGCCTCATCTTACCCATTCAAACCTAATGAAGAGGTATGAAAGTTGTTCTTCCATACTTCAATCTGTTAGGCATGATTGAAACACTCTATGTACGCTCCTTATGGAGATATTTATAATTTATAATGCTGGCTAATGAACATCATGTTAATGTGATGCAAAGGAAAGTAATTTATTTAAAATGAATTTTGTCAATTTATCAGACTGTGATCATGTCTGGAGAAAAAAACAACTTATGGAATTAATCCTTAACTGTAATAAAGAAACAGTCATACTTAAAATTCAAGACAGAAATTCTGCCAGAATTTTAATTCACTTTAAACAATCTACATATTGTACAATGTAATACATAACACCTTATACAAGAGGCCCATGGTCCATGACACCTGAGCCCTTTTGCAAGAGAAAAGCAGAAATCAGTTCAGTATTGGAAAGTTTGAGTAATTATACAATTGGTGCCACCCTATGCCCTGTGGGTGATGATTTGAACAAACCTGAAACTACTTCTCCCATCCTACCCCTTGATGTTACGATTTGAATAAATTTGAATGTACACTACCTGAAAAATACTCCTGTATTAATATAACAAAATCATGGCTTTGCTGTTCTTGAGAAGAAGGCCTTTAAAGACATTTTCTATATAATTCCATGTAAAAGTCTTATGCCCCATTGTGTCCCCACCCTTCTGCCAGGGGTCATTAGTTGATAAAACTTCAAGCTACATTACCTGAGTATGCTTCTGTATTAATATGACTTGTCATGGCTTTGCTGTTCTGGAGAATAATTTTTCTGGCCCACTCAGACCTGTTTAACTTTTCTAACTGATGTCAGTATTCTAGAAGTTGTCAGTATTTTGAGCAGTTTGTCAGTAAAAATGCAACTCAGCTTATTAGACATTTTTATATGAAGAACCCCTTGTTATACAAATACTAAGCACTAACTACGCAAGTCACCGTATGCTGTCTACTGTTGCTTACATATTTTACATTTGCCTTAATTATATTGTTTTTAGATCATTTTTGATAAGACCACTTCAATCAACAAGCTTCTTTATCAAACTGATTGGCAAATTTCGGGAACGACTCTGATTTTTTCCGTCTTTAGGGAAAATCTGTATATTTTCAACGTGAATCTGTAGAGCACCTTTTTACTCGGAAGATTCATGGAAAATACTAAAAAGCTGTACAAGTAAACAACTCTGCCCATTGTTTCTGGAGAAGATTTTTTTAAAGATGCCATCAAATTTGCACTTATTTTTGATTATATCCCCTTAAAATAGGGTGATGCCTTTCATGTGAACAAACTTGAATCCCCCACCGAAGAATACTTTGTGGCAAGTTTGGTTGAAATTGACGCAGTGGTTCTTGAGAAGGAGCTGAAAATTTGAAACAACAGTGACGCTGGAGATGGACAATGGACAAACTTTGATCAGAAAAGCTTACTTGAGCTTAAGAAAGTTCTGTTTTCAGCTTTATTACCAAGATCATTAATGGTATCTTCATCACAGCTTTTTTCATCGCTTGAAGGATGGTATGATTCATCATCATTACCATCATCATACTCGTCTGCTTCATCACTTAAAAGTGGCCCTGTATCATGTCCTATTTAAAATTCTAAAAAAGAAATTATCATTTTAAGACTGTTCATTTTTATGGGGTTAACTTTTAATTTGTAACATCCAAACAACATCATAAATATAGATTACCATTCTCATTGACAACATCGTGACTGCTGCTTTCATTTACAAATGATTGGTGTGATTCCTCATCCTGCTCAATTGCAAAAGACTCTGTGAAAACATTCAAATTAGATATTAAATTGGAAAATAACACTTTTCTTAAAAAGTAAGATTCAAATTTATGAATACAATAGGGGTTATCTATTTTTGTCTTTTTGCCTTTACTATGCATGCAAAGAAGAGTCCCATGGGCTACAACATTTCCCATGTAAAAGAAGCTTTTCTTAATGTTTATAAAGAGTTTTTCTCCTTAATTTTCTCATGCAAAATTGTGAACTCATATTATGACCCTATCCTAACTCTAAAGGGTCTCTGAATCCACTATCCCCCCCCCCCCCCCCCCGCTTCCTTCCTCCCTTTGGCCATGATTTGAACAAAAAGGAAGCTACAAGAAGGTTTAAAAATACTTTTTGTGGTCCAGTTGTTCTTAAATGCGTGTCTACGAGAAAACCATGCAGAATGCTATGAAAGCAAGTTTTTCAAAATTTCTTGAAACTTTGCATACAAAGTAAGATCAAGGTCACTTACTTACTGCGTAAGTTTGGTGACGTCATTTGATTTGTTACCATGGATACAGGGAGAATTAGTTTATCGTCAGCCTATTTCTATACCCAGTATGGAAAAATAACACCTTTTGTACATATTCTGTTTGTGTATAAAAAAATTTCCATAATATCTTCATAACTAATGGATTTAAGGAATTAAAACCTTTGAAAAAAATATTTACAGAATTTTTTCCACATACCTTTTTGAATGTGAAGAGCTACGAGTGCAAAAAGGTCACGATAATTGTAAGAAATAAAGATATTTGAATAGTCTGCAGAAAAACAGCTATAAAATTCCAAGAAACGCTTCCATTGATTTCATATTTTTAAAAAGTGATTGTTTTTAAATATATTATTTAGTATTAATGGGATTTTGGTTGCAAATTTAAATTAATGGAGTTTTCACTCTTGTAAGTGCAGAACTGCAAGTGCAAAAAGGTCACAATAATTCTAAGGGATATTCTGTAGAAAAAACAGGCATAGAATTTTAAGAGACACTTCAGTGATTATATTTTTTATCAAGAAGTATTTGTTTTAAGATATTTAAGTAAAAATAACAGGCAATTTGGTGGCACATTTGAATTAGTTGATTTTTTCACCCTAGCAAAATTACACAATATCTGGGTAGAAAGGCATACTGGACTAGAGTGATTACATTTTGAACGTTAAATCATTTCAGGCACATGACCTTCAATCTTCATGACTGAAATTAGCTTATATTTATCCAGAATGTCACAAAGATGCATGATTTGAATATTTGTTTAACCAGAAGTCTTTTTCGAGACTGTAGCTCTACTGGTTTGTACTTCTAACAAAGGAAGAGATAAGTAGCAGTTGGACTTGACTTTGCAACAGAAATAAATAGAATAATGATCCTTGATTTGGTCTCTTTTCATGGAAATCTGACTAAAACTAAAGGGGGAGTAGATTTTAAAAGAATTTTACAGAAATTTCTATTTTAGTAACCATAGCAACACTGTTCATCAAAATCAAAATCCGATAAAAAAAATTATGTATCTCAGTGTACTTTACTTGTGCCAAGTAATATTGGAATCAGACCAAAACTGTAGGAGTAGCTTTTGTTGACGGACAGACAGACGACCAACCCCTTACTATCGCATAAGCTCTTCTGGTCTCTAACCAGTAGAGCTAAAAATCATGAGTTTTTGACAAGGCTTAATGTATTATAGCAATGAACTGGCTATACATGTAGCTATGGGGCTCATTTTACAGGATCCCTTAGCATGAAAATGCACATTGCAAAAACTGCAAATACATAAAATTGCAAGTTTAACAGAGAGAGTGTTCAAAAGTGTGAACACATCAGTAAATAAAATCCACTTTTTCACAGTGTTGCCCAAATTTCATACAGTTCTTCATTGCAAAAGTTGTTTTTAAACATGCAAAACATTTTATACAAATGCTGATTTTGTTTGCCCTAAAATTATACAAATGAATGAACAGAACAAAGTTTATGTCTTTTTTAATACCATAAAGTCATAAAAACACAACTAGTATTTAAATGAAATATTTGACAATGCTCAATTAAATTCCTTCAACTGCATTTGAAAAATACCAAATGTATCATGTACATGTACATGTTACTTTTACAGAGAAAATTTAAAGACAGCAACATTATAAAAAATTTTATTACTAAGATGATCTCTAATTTTAAATTGTCAAAAAAAAAAAAAAAAATTAAAAACTCATTTGAAGCTACTACACTGAAATAAAGCAAAATAATAATATTTGAATTAATATGACAAATAATGGCTATGCTGTTCTTAACAAGACAATTTTTATTGATATAACATTTGTATTCCTTTGTATAACTTTGATCCCCTGTTATGGCCCCCCTATTCTCTTGGGGGGGGGGGGGGGGGGGGTCATGATTTGAACAAAATTTGAGTCTACATTACCTGAGGATGCTTCCATTTAAATATGACTAATTATGGCTTTGCTGTTCTTGAGAAGAAGATTTTAAAAGGCTTTTTCCTATGTATTCCTATGTAAAACTTTGATCACCCATTGTGGCCCCACCCTACCCCTGGGGGGAGGGGGGGTCATGACTGGAACAAACTTGAATCTTCACTACCTGAGGATGCACCCATATAAAAATGACCAATCATGGCTTTGCTGTTCTTGAGAAGAAGATTTTTACAAATTTTTCCTATGTACATGTATTATATGCAAAACTTTGATCGACCATTCTGGCCCCACCCTACTCACGGGGGTCATGATTGGAACAAATTTGAACCTACACTACTTGAGGATGCTTCCTTTTAAATATGATCAATCATGGCTTTGCTGTTTCTGAGAAGAAGATTTTTAAAGGCTTTTTCCTATGTATTCCTAAGTAAAACTTTGATCACCCATTGTAGCCCCACCCTACCCCTGGAAGTCATGATTTGAACAAACTTGGATCTACACTACCTGAGGATGCTTCCATATAAGTTTCATATTTTCAAGCACAGTGGTTCTTGACAAGTTTTTAGGTGATGCCATCAATTTTTCACAAATTCATGATTATCTCCCCTTGGAAGAAGGTGTGGCCCTTCATTTGAACAAACTTGAATTCCCTTTACCCAAGGATACTTTGTGGAAAGTTTGGTTGAAATTGGCACAGTGGTTCTTGAGAAGAAGATGAAAATGTGAAAAGTTTACAACCACGACAACGACGACGACAGACAATGGACATATTTCGATCAGAAAAGCTCACTTGAGCCTTCGGCTCAGGTGAGCTAAAAAAAAGTTTCATCCTTTTCCTTTGGAATGCCGTCGACAGCTTGAAGCATCAACTCTGTACCTTGGCATGGTGCAACAGGCCCTATTGCTAAATGTACTGACTGTAAAATATTCCTGAACAGTATTGCAAATAGTCCAATTTCTGAGATACTTGACACTTTAAGGGAGGGTAATCTCCATTTGACAGGATATGCTTTGCATGACTGAACAATTTATGCTGAGATCTTTCATCTTTTGACCAATTTATATGCACTGATGATATGAATTCAAAATCTGTAAAAGCAATGACAAATTGATGTTTGAATTAAAGTTCATAATTGATATTGCAATAATTATGATAATCAAAGAAGACATTTTAGTACAGTAAATTTTCATTTATACCCAAAAGCAAAAGAGCATGTATTTTGATGTTCTAAATGACATTGGGAATTAGGGAATAATTTCAATTTTACAACAAAGGGACCTTGGCAATGCTAGCCTGAATCACCTTTATTTCCTATTTTGTAAGAGATCCAAATGCCTTAAATGGCTAATTGAGTTTAATGCAAACCTGCAAATGATCCAAATATAAAACAAGCTAATTCAGAGAATTGTGGCCCCCACTTATGGAAAAAAATGAGGATGGAAGAACTGGACCAAAAAAAAAATGCAGATGGAAAAAGAAAAAGGTCAACCTTAACCTTTCAGCTTTTGGCCTTAAAGTCAATTGGTGTCTTTTTTTATTAAAGAAATAAATTCAAGACCTCAAAGAGAACCAAAGTTATCACCAGGACATTATTTATTGCAAGATATGAATTTTTCAACTAAACCTTTTAACTTTGAAATCAAAGGGGATTTCTTTAAGTCATTGGGAATTATGATATAAAATTTAACAGAAAAAGCTCAAGGGAAACTAAAGTTATTATTTGAGTTTTTTTTGTATTGTAGGAATTTCCAACCTTGACCTTTTGACCTCAAATCAATAGGGATCTTCTCTAGGCTGTAAGGAGTTGTGATATGAAATGATATTGCAAAAGCTCAAAGGCTTTAAGAGATATTGTTCCCAAATTAAAGTGTTATAGTACATACATGTGCAGACAGAATGACCAATGGACAGACCAATAAACATTTATTGAGGGGTGGGGTGGGGGGGGGGGGGTGGAGGCTGTTACCTGCAGGTATTAGGTCATATGTTTTCTGTTAAGTCCATGACTTCTTCCATTTTCCTCCACTCTTTGCTCTGTAAAATAATTGAAAAAGCCATGAAGTATATATACCCTTATACATTACAGTTAATGCTAAAAATGCTAATGCTGAAACATTTTGAATGAATCATAATTAAATAATTTTAAAGCTCAAAACTTGAACTATATGGACTGGACTTTTCAGTTTATCAGTCACATATTCAGGCATCTTCACCATTTAGACCTTACTTCACATAAATTGTTCTTTGTTATTTTACTTATCAGTAATGTGAATGAGCAGTTACATGTATATTATCATGATTATAGTAACTTGTATGTATACATTATAAAATGTTAACCACATGTACAAACTCTGGTTCATGTCATTGAACTGCATGAGAACAATGTCCACTTGGTTATATTTTTCAGTGTGGAAATGAAACATATTTGTTAATTTTATTTTTTTGAGATATTAAACATTGACATTATCTTTATTATTATGTAGAACCTTAAAAATATTATATTATATTACAGTAAGTGATCACCTGTTTGGTTTGATTCAATTGTTGCCTTGTCAATAGGAACACATTTCTGCTAAAGAATAAACATTAATTTTAATATTAACTATACAATACTTAATAATCCTCATAGTTACATGAATACTTATAACCAGTTATGTACACATAAAATGAAACAGAAATCACACTTGAGATTTTATTTTTAGAACTAATTCAAAACAATATGCAATTGAAATTTTATTTCCAATCAGGATTGGATCATTTACATGTGAAATGATCAATATTATGAAACTATTGAGTGTAAAAGCCATTCATCAACATTTACTGTAGAATCCTTAATTTATGTGAGTACTAAATATACTCAAATGAGAACAAGAATTAGCAAGTGGACTGCTGCCCAAGAGTTTTCACTTTTTACATGTATTTCAGCTATAACATAATAAAAGCAGGTAATTTTGCTTCATAAGTGAAACTTGATGTATAAGCTACTGAGTAAATTTTAGAAATAATTTGATAAAACTTTAAAATTTACATATAATTATAAACACACAGTATATGTATATGTACCTTTAAGCTCTTCCTTCAGCTTTACTTCCATACTGATTTTTTAAAGTGTGTTTCTATACATCTTTTGCATATACCTGTAACAATTAGGAATCAAATTAGTTGATAGATATAAATCATTATAGATTGGACATGTAAGTTGTATAAACTTGATATCAATAGGTTTTCACAAACTATAAACACAAAGTCAGTAAATATTTCCAATTATGATATCACTTTGTGATATTGTATTTACATGTATAGGGTTGTCCTTAAGACCTGTGGGACTGGGGAATTTCTTCACCTATAATGACATAATTCCCAAATTACTCTGGTATTGCCCTCTCAACCCTCACTAAGGGGAGGAACCCCCAACATGCTTTTTTTTTTTTTTTTTTTATAAATCTGTTTCATTTCTTATTGACAACCCAAATATCATGTACAGTGTCTCTCTGAAAACTTTAAGGTCAGAAATTAAGTTAATTTCAATGGTTTAGCAAAATTCCTTAAGTTTTTAAACTGTATAATGTTCTTACCAGTTCCAAAGCCAAAACCTCATTCAGCTTGACCCTCTCGGTTAACGGGTTTGCATAATAGCGTCTCCCCTATCAGGTATGGGTGACAACATGTTCTTTTTTCCTTTTCCAGTGTAGACCAAGTATATTTCTGTGTTTGACACATACATGTACATGTAGGTATGTTTACAGAAATTAGACTGTCCAAGTCCCATAACAGCTGTATGGTTCAAGATGGTTAACGATAAGAAGCGTTTCACGGACAGAAATGTCTTATGTGCTGCATTTAAAATACCTTGTATATTCAGCTGAATCTATTTTACAATCTTTCAACAAAGCTAGAGATCTTTTATCATAATATTGTCCTCAAATCAACACTTCATCTTTTCGTCTGCCATTAAGACATCACACTTTTAATTCCTTTAAATAAGGAGAGTTCCACTAAGGGAGATAATTTTTCTAATAGTTTCAGCCAACTTCAATCTATTTTTAAATTAGCATAATGCCATTTGCAACCAAATTCCTTTTAACTATATATTGATTTTGAAGGATTTTTGTAATTAAACTGATATTTATAATGTTTTAAGCGTTTCTTGGGTTTTTACAGCATTCTAAAGATAGTGGTATTTTAAACACACTGATTTAATCTAATTTTAGACCCCACTTTTACAGAATCAGTGTTGATAAATGAAATTAAATAAAATATTTCTAGTTAGAGCACTTCCTTTAAATTTATTTAATATGTAACATTTGAATGAAAATGCATTTTTTCCTGCAATTTTTTTCTCTTAATCTATGGGTGTTTTTCAAAATATTTTCATAAAATGTGCTAAAAATAGAATATAGGGCTATAATAGGGATCCCCAAAGGTACCTGACAGTTTTGATACTGGGATTTATTAGAGGACACATGATGCTAATCAGAAACAATAAAATCAGTCAAAATGATCACAATGCCTTTCATAATAAAATTTGGATTTTGCATGGTTTTCTCGTAGACACGCATTTAAGAGGATTTGTAAAGATTTTAACTAGTACATAAATGTATGTATATATTTCAAGGTAAATCTTTGATCCCCTATTGTGGCCCCATCTACCTCAAAGGCCATTTTTTGAACAATTTAAAATCTTTATTACATCAGGAAGCTTTCACATAAATTTCAGCTCCTGACCAGTAAAGTGAGAGTATTATGGGCTTTGAGAAGAAAATACACATTATGGTTTAATTTGACCTCCAAATCTTTTTTCTAGTACCATAATAGTGTACGATACATTTATTAACTTGACAACATACCAATCTTCTCCTGGATTTTGTATGCTGGTGAGCACAGACTGGGCTCACAGTTTCAAGCAAAGTTATCAGCTGTAACTCTAAACTCCCACTCTGAGTCCTGAGGAAGATCGGTGACAGTAAAGAGGGGTCAGTGCAGGGGTACTCATTTCTCTGTTCCCTTAAACTTCTCTTCTACAAGGTAGTCTACAAAGATAATCAATATTATCAACTGCTACAGTGTTTATGTGGTTTTGAACAGAGATCAACATTTCCCTTTTTTTATTCTACTTTTAAATTAGTACCTGTAATTTTACAGCCACCATTATGTTTAGGTGGTTCCCATTTCAGATAAGTTATAGAATTGTTGACAGCCTCTGGTACACCAGGTGGCAAAACCTTGGCTAAAATAAAAGTTTAAAAACGTGAAAGAAAAAATAATTGAAATAAAGTACAATATGGTAATTGTTTTTTAAAATGTTATAATTTTTTTCAAATATACTTACTGTATTTGGGCTTGGGAGTTATGGGACCAATCACATCACTAGACTCACTGATTTAAAAACCTTCAAGATTCTTGGCCTGTATGTGGAAGTTGTATTCCTTGTCCTTTTTTAATCCCTTCACTGATGAAAAAACTCTCAAATTCAAGTTTTGTAAACAAAACAAATTTCAAGAATCACTTTTGTAAAACATCTTTTCACAGTTTTCAGCCATAATATACTAATTACATGCAACAAAAGGACATGTAAATCCACTTACTAGTTCATAAGAAAGATACATGTGTCAACAAGTAATCAGTTACTCACCCTCATAAACACACTCATCTACTGGGTAGTCATTAGCCTGCCTCCAGTGGTGGGGTCTTCGTATTCTATGACATATCCTATAATCTTCTTAAAACCATCATTTCTTGGTTTGGTCCAAGAGAGAGATTGACAAAATCTTCATCAATGTCGAAAACACTTGGATGTCCAGGAGGATCACAACAAGCTGAGTGAAACATTTAATATTTTCAAAATTTTTCAACCCAGTTCATCATGCAAGCACAAAGACATTCTTTTAATTGTATACACCAATCAATGCTCGAATCTTAACATATCCCTTCATATTGAAACGAAGTCTTAAAGTTTGGAATTCATTTGATATCTAACAATTCATGTTCAACAGAATTATCACTTCACTTCAGCTTAGCTTCAGGGGAGAGATCAAAATTCATACACATCTACAAAAACTAATCAATCACCTGAAAATGAATTTCTTTGGCTACCACTTAAATATTTAGATGACTTGCAAAATAAAGTGGACAGACAGGACAGTATATATAGCTTGAACGAATAGGGATATACTAAAATACTTAACTAAATGTGCATTCTCAACCAAATTTGTGCACAGTGCACTATTTAAAGAATGTCCATACAAAGTAGTCAAAATACCAATCCCAAAGATCTTGAACTTAGCATTTTACAATTTTTTCCTCATAAAAATAGACGAATTCAAAATTTGATGAAAAATATTAATGCTCTCAAACTAGGAATAATTAACATTTTTGGTGGAATGGCTCTGTTCAATGGTACCAGTTATGGAAGAAAAAAAATGCTGCTGTTTGTTCTTTATCACAAAATACATTGTATTTAAAAAAAATTCCATTTCTTTTTTATTTTAAACATTTTTTTTCCTTTATATTCCCACAAAAAACTTTAATCCACTATTGTTGTGCCACTCTACGGGTACCTCTAGGAACCATGATTGGGAAAAAAATTGTACAGCACTTTCTGAGGATAACAGCTAGGACATTAATATCACTAATCAATGTCCTCTTGTGACATACATTCCAATGAAAAACTTCAATCCTTCATTGTAGCCCTATCCTACCCCACTGTAGATGCACTTCATTTATTTATTTTTAATTACAAAAAGACAATTGAACAAACTACCATGTTATGACCGCATCTTATTATGACATTTTTTTTATATGTTGATGTAAACAAAATATTGATTCCATACTGGTTCCACCTACCCCATTAAGTCAGATTTGAACATGCAAACTTGAATCTATACCATGTCAGGACACTTCCACATAAGTTTCAATGGTTTATAAAAAGGAGATTTTTATATGAATCAAATTTTCACTGTTTCATAGCTACTTCTCCTTGAAAAGTTGGTCACCATTCATTTAAACAAATTAAAATTGCTAAGTGGTTCTCCAGAAGAAGTAAAATGCTCCAGAGCTTTTGAGTAGATTTTTGTCTTAACCTATATTTCCACATTTGCATAATGTTTTAGTTCTAACAATAAATTTGGATTCTACAATACCAATTAAAATACATTCAGTTAAAACTCCATGATTAAATTCCATACCAAAAGCATTAAGTGAGGAACTACTGTATGTGTACTTAAAAAAGCAGGCTTCATATTTTAGGGGGCCCTTGGTGCAGACAACAATGCCCTAATTCATGAATATCACTAAGAAATCATTTATAAATACAATATATGGTACAGACATTTATAGCGCTAATTCATGATGTCGCCAACACCTCAAAACCCAGTGATTTCGCTAAATTTTGAATACACTATTTTATGCACACATACAGTATATTTTGTGGCGGAAGGTTTTTTTTTTTTAGAAGAAAATGATCATTTCTTTCTCTTTCAAAGTATTTAAAGTATGCTAAGTTTGGATTCCTATTTTTCCATGCAGCCTACACACAGAGTTATTCTGAGCCATGAATTGTTTTATGCTGGTCCTAAATTATATATCAAATAAAATATCATGAATTCTATCATTATATTTGATAAGTATAGCAAATATATTGTGAAAATCCAGAAAAAATAGCCGTAATTTAAATTAAGCTTAAAATTAGCACTATTTTGGTAATATCTAAAAATTAACATCACAGACCCCCACTTTTAATTTTCTTTTCTGAATATATAAAATACTTTTAACCATTCTTCTTAAATTCAGTAAAATGTCATTACTTTCAAGATATTTTATTGCTTGATAAATTTTTTAATGCCAAAAAAATATTTTCTGAGTGCAAAAAGGTCAAATAATTGAACTTGCAAAGTAATTTGAAAATTTTTTGTTGTCACAAATTTTAATACACCTATATATTCAAGGTGAAATAAGACTGTGTTTGTTCCCATAATTTATTTGAAAAAAATATTGGAGGAAAAACTTTAAAAATTGATTTATGTGTAAGACGTATTTACAGTGCAAAAAAGTCAAACTAAATGCTCAATAGCACCAAGAGAAGCACATTAACCCCTATTTTTTGTTTTGATTTTTAATTAAGCTAGGTGTGTAGATTCTAAAAATATACTTGATAAAAGATTCTCATTACTTTTGAATTTAAAATTTCAAAATTATGCTTTGTAAAGTAGAAATCTGGTGTCTGATTATAATCGATAACATTGAAACACTAGAAGCTGATTCCAAACATTGATTGAAAATGAAAATAAACCAATGCAAGGAAACTCACAACATCTGTGTGATAAATGTATACAGACAGGGAAACTCACTACATGTGGGTAAATAATGCACTCTGGCAAGGAAACTCACTACAAGTGTGTTAATAATGTACTCTGGCATGGAAACTCACTACATGTGTGTTAATAATGTACTCTGGCATGGAAACTCACTACATGTGTGTAAATAATGTACTCTGGCAAGGAAACTCACTACATGTGTGCAAATAATGTACTCTGGCAAGGAAACTCACTACATGTGTATGATAATTTTAAACAGACAAGGAAACTCACTACGTGTGTGTAAATAATATACTCTGGCAAGGAAACTCACTACATATGTGTAAATAATGTACTCTGGCAAGGAAACTCACTACATGAGTGTAAATAATTTACCCTGGCAAGGAAACTCACTACATGTGTGCAAATAATGTACTTTGGCAATGAAACTCACTACATCTGTGTAAATAATGTACTCTGGCAAGGAAACTCACTACATCTGTGTAAATAATGTACTCTGGCAAGGAAACTCACTACATGTGTGTGATAATTTTAAACAGACAAGGAAACTCACTACATCTGTGTAAATAATATACTCTGGCAAGGAAACTCACTACATATGTGTAAATAATGTACTCTGGCAAGGAAACTCACTACATGTGTGTGTAAATAATATACTCTGGGAAGGAAAATCACTACGTGTGCAATTATTGTCCTCTGACACGGAAATTCACTACATCTGCGTGATAAATTTTAAAATTAAAGATAGAAACTCAAAACATCGACACAAATACTGAGGTATGTGACTAATGCAGAGATTATTAGATACTGTACGTAGCATGAAAAAAATTGCTGGCTTCACATCAATGTTGCTATGGAATGAAGGAAAAAAATATACTACATGTTTTGTCTTTGATGAAAAAAGAAAAAAAAAACAAAAAAGATAGAAATAATGTTATATTGTAATATATTTCAATACAAAATTTAATATTGCAATGTATCCAAGGTATTGTAATAGGATTTTTAATTTGCAATACCTAGCACTTAACTATGAACACAATGAGTGATTTGGCAATGTTAAAACAAACTACATTTCCTTTGCAGTAAATTCATCATCAACTTGTTCCTACTATGGATAAATTATATATGGCTCAACTAGTATTATAAACAATGAAAGTATATCCCTGAATAGAAAATAGCAAAATTTATATTTTTTTCCCTAAAAATGTATGTCTGTAACATGAATATATTTCATTCAGAATGAAAGTAATAATAAAGAAATAATCCTTGAAATATTATGTTTTTTACGTTATGTCAAAAATCTTGACGCGAGCCCATTGCAGAGGTGTGAGAGAGGAACGAACGACTACTCTGCATAGGAGATTGGTAAACAGCAACCCCCCCCCCCCCGCCAAACAAACAAACAAACAAACAAACAAACCAAAAAACACAATATAATATCTAATCATAATATTTAACCTCCTGGGGTAGTGAACTCTATAAAACATGTTTAGTAGACTTATCTATAATGCATATCATAGAAGAAATATGGAATCAAAATAATCATCCCAAATTAAACGTACATGTATTAACCATTAGAGAGAATCTAGGTATGTCAATCCAGTTTGTTTACTTTGTACCCCATTGGTTTTTCTGAGTTGAAATCATGTTTTTATTTCAAAATGAAATGCCATTTCACATTCTTTTGACATATAATTCAGTCTGTCTTTAATTTGATGAAGCTTTTAAATTGGATTTGCATCTCATAAGAATCCTACAATTTATTCTCAAATACAAATCAATCAGTGTTTTGGAAAATCCTTAAGTAAAAGCAAGAGGCCACTCAATCTCATTCATAACAGTATGTCACTTCTTTTCATATCCATGCTCAATACATTTCACTCTGATTCTTATTCTTCATAATTTCAATACTTTGCCGATGCTTCATTGTGTTAGCAATGTATACCAGTTCTTCTTACTTTTATACTAATTCCAGTTCTTAACTACTGTAACATTATTTTTAAATTTGCAAATTAAATCTCTGTTACAAATATCAATTTAAATATTTTTGTTGTAGGCAACCAAGAATTCAAGTAATGTAAGAAAAACAAAATGCCAGTAATATGTCTTCAATTATTTCATAAAAATGACTCTGGCCATCCGAACCGAGCAGTATCCAATCTTATAATTATGTGTTGATACTTATAAGTGTTGTCAAATCGGACAATTTTTAGTAACCGATTACTCGCTTACTTTTCCGATCAAGTAAACAGTTACACGGATGGATTTTTTTATAGACCTTTAAACATCCTTGCTCATGGTATGTATTCAATAATAACTGTAATATATGTAACGTCATTACAATTTCCATGTTTAACATTTACATACTGGCCAATATCAAACGCAAATGCACTGTAGATGCATTTCATTTATTTATTTTTAATTACACAAAGACAAATTAAAGCTTCTAAATGAATTTGTTCTTGAATATCCTGTAATAGTTGGCAATTTTTGCGGATGTCCTAAATATAATCTTACTTTAGTTTCGTTTCTGTGTATGTTAATTTCATTTTACATATTTTACACCTTTCGGATTTAAATTCTTTTAAAACATTTCGGAATCTATGCTTTTGATGGCTGTGGAGGCATCTTGTTTAAAATTAATCCTGTACTGCGGACTAGCACAGTATAAGTGAGGTAATTATAATTAACCCAGGTTTTCTACATTGTATACTGCTTGGCAATCAAAGCCATTGATTAGATAAGCTGTGAAAACTAAGTGTTATCAAAACAAATCGGTCATGTTTGTGAAACGCTAGATCAAGTCTAACGTTAAATAACGGTAAATAAAATGGTAGAGGTGTACATTCATTTCTGAACAAAATAACATTTCTTTTCTACTTTTGTCTATATATCCGAGTAACTGAGTAGCAGTTTTACTATCTGATACTCGCATTGTTTGCCGATTAACCGGTTAACCAGGTACTCGTTGACAACACTAGTAGAAATGGTTAAAATGGCATCACACAAAATAAAGATAAATTAATTATTCAAACAACAGGGAGTAATACAGTAAAACATGCTTACAATAGCAAAGAGCCGGGGACCAAAATATTTAATTCTTTATAATCATAAACTTTCCATTTACAACAATTTTAAATCTATGGGGAAGGAAATCACTTCAATGTAAGCATATAAATTCATTTTAAGCATGTTTGCTATAACAATGTTCTGGCTGATTGATTTGAAAATTTTATAAATGGTTCTTCAATGATGTGCACAATTTAGGAGACACTGCAACAAATGGAAGCTAGACCTCTGCTCCTTGATGAAAATATATCCTTGTTCTTAACCTTATTATAAATCTAGCTTAATAGTCAGACTGGGTGAAGCCTATCTTTATGAAGTATTGATACTGATGGTGGCATTACATAAAATCAAAGGCCTGAAGGCCTGAGAGACGCATCGCACTGAAGGTAGAAAACTGAAATTTTTTTACTTAGAAAAATTCGACATACATCTTGAGGGAACGAAAAAAAATCAGGAATAAAAATAAAAATTAAAAATATCATTTCTTTGAGGTTAAAAAAAGATTTTGAGTTGTGGCATTTTTTTAGTCGGTTGGAAGAGGGCAAACAAACATTTTTTTAAAGATAGTCTGATATATCAATTATAATTCATTGATATTTAAATTAATCTATAATTGATTTTAATTATACTTTTATTTTTTTTTATTCTTTCATTATAAACATAGTAGAAAGATGAAATAATGAACGAGAATTTAGAAATGAATGATTATTGAATAATTCTATATAATTTCATATCTGAATTTTTTCTGTTTCTTTCATTATGAGCATTTTTTTTTTAAATATCAATACTTTGTCTTAGACTAGTTTTATCAATCAAAATGACATAATACGTAAACCATAGTGGGATACATGAAATGTTTATATAATTCGGACTGAAAAAAAAAAAACCAATCGGGAGTGGTATACGGTATACTATGAAACACGTTTCCTCCGATATTTTCGATAAAATTAACTCAAAAAGTCTATGTTTATACGGTATTAGTAAACCTATAAATTGAAATCCACTGTCATTGCAATTTTTTATCAGATATTTTATCATACTCAACTGACATTTTACCAAAAACCGATCATTTCACTGTTTCGTGTCACCCTTCCTCGTGGAATTTTTTTCCCAAAACAGTCTAGACAAACTCCAAAAACAGCTTTGCTTTTCCGGAAGTAAGAAATTGAGACTGAAAAAGACTCCGAAAATAGAGTCCGCGCATGCGCACACGCACAAAAAATAGCGATTTTTCGGCAAAAATGATGGGTCTACAAAAACTGTCTGTGCAAAGTTTTGGAAAGTATGGCAATTATGCCAGTACTCAGAAATGCTAAATAAAAGACTTCGGAAGAGATCGTATTTGTCAGATTTTTTATTTTATTTGCAAAAAAGGAGATATTTACTTTCAAAGTTGACGTTTGAAGTCAGGTCAATTACAGAGAAAATGATACGTTTGAGAAGTAAATATGCATAATAAAAGGGATATATATGCAAAATGGGACAATACATATTGTAACTGTTAAAAACTTGACTGAATTTTACACATATATTAGCATTCCGGTATTCTTATTTGTGTACGACATCTGAATAAAACGCGTAAGTTCTTACCATGGTTATTTACCGATTTTTTTTTATCACATATGAACAGATATTATTATGAAAACATTTTTAAAACTATTAGCTATCAAAATGAAATCTTTAAAAACCACTCTTCTAGAAATTAAGGTCACAACATGTCTTCTAAATATAAACCTGTGAATATCTCTGCTCCGTAGTGAAAAATGCGCATTTTCTAATTAAAATACATACAAGCTGGGTGTCTTCAAAAACAAGTAAAAGCACCTAGATATCGTAGGAACAACATAAAATTTAAATCAAGGAGACAATAAATCAAATAAGAAAATAATTCTTACCGG
Organism: Saccostrea echinata; assembly: GCF_033153115.1. Taxonomy (NCBI): domain Eukaryota; kingdom Metazoa; phylum Mollusca; class Bivalvia; order Ostreida; family Ostreidae; genus Saccostrea; species Saccostrea echinata. The sequence continues at coordinate 1,707,144 of NW_026889811.1, forward strand.
CAGTATTGAATTCGAGTAATTTCATAAATATAATTATCCATTCAACAAAATTAAAGTCAAGTCACAATGCACTAAATACAGCCATTATGCAGCCGTATATTTGAAGAAAGCGAACGACAATCCATCGTTTGTTTACATCGGACGCCATTTTGCCGCAATGCATGATGGAGCCAAAGACTTCGTTTTCGGAGTTCATGCTGTTTTTAGAGTTCGTCTTGACTGCGAAAGGTGGCCCTTGTTGCAAAAATTTATTCAGTTGAACATCTTACTATTCGTTTCATCAAGTGAAAAAATAATGATATCCCTTCTACTTCTATAAAAACAACCATCTTGTTCCTACTGTTAGTGATGTTTTATAAAATAAAATTATTGTATATTTTTCTCAGATATTCGTACAAGCAATGTCGTATTACAAGGCCTAATAATTTATGGCAAGAGCTGTTGCAATGTAAATAGATCTTACTCCGCATAGCACATGTTTGTTTGTTGTTGTTTTCTCTCTTTCTCTATTTTTGTTTTGTTTTGTAATTGTTTCTTTTTTGTTATCTTTGTTGCTTTCAAAGTATAAACAACATATATATGTGAGATTTTATGTTATTTGGTATTTAAAATAGACAATGAATATCACCAACTTGTCAATATACATTTGCTCTATTTTCAATGGCGTATTTAGAATCAATATTGTGGAGTCCTTTGTCGCCGCAGTAATTGAAAAGAAATAAATGGGGGTTGACTGCAATGAGGCCACATTGCTGTTAGGGATGCGCCTCAAAAAATAGTTTGTGTCCAAAAACATGTGAATAAACATGATAAATATTAAATCCCTCTTTTTGACATTATGATATCATGAAATTAGCTTAACAGCAGACTGGGTAGTGCAACTTGTATAATTATATTTATATATATTACCTGAATTAATCTCATCATCATCATCACTGTCAAATGAATTTCCATTAAATTCCCAACTAAAAGGGTCCGATTCCACTTCCACATCTGAGCTAGCCATTTGGATGTCTAAAACATCAAAGCATTTAGATTCAACATCACCTTTTAAAAATTAAAACTGTCTTCAAACAAGAGGCCCATGGGCCACGATGCTCACTTTGGTCAAATAGGTTCAATAAAAGACTTACTTATAGACACAAAATATTACAAAAAAATTTATCAATTCAGATTCTGAGATCTTATTTTCCAGGTATAAGTCTTCTTCTAAATGTGTCTTTGTGTGACATCATATTGTAACTAGGGGATTGCTCTAAAATCAGCCCCAGTATTTCCAATTTGTTTAAGCATCATTTATGTTAAAAATTATACAAAAAATATTTTTTGGAAAAAATATACAAACTTAAATTTAAATACAGATCAATCTGGATTTTAACTTTTTTGCACAAAACTATAAATTAAGAGTATATAAAATTATAATCATGTAATGAAAAAATATGAAATTCAAGCAATATTATCATTCTTTCTACATCCATCCACTTTACAAAACAAAACCACAGATGTTGAGAGTAAATTAATAATATAAACTTACTTTTATAGTCTGATATAAATTTGATCTCAAAACCTTTTTGGTCAAAGCCAGCCTGGCAGTAAAAATCTGCTTCTGACGAAGGTGACATTCGTCTTCTCTGAAAATAGATGTGATCAGGGAATACATAAGCTTTAATTCATAACATACTATATAAATGGTGCCTGTTTTGGAGGGTAACAAATGAAATTGACACCCTTTTGAAAACCATTAACCTTTTGTTTTGTCATTGAAATGATCCCTCCTGAAATATTTTATCGACCAAATATTAGAAGATTTTTTTTAAATTTTAATCAATTCTTTGCCTGTAATCAAATGACCACCAAAACTTGTGTTGGATCTAAGGGAAAACAAGTTTCTTGGTTGACTAGTGATACTTTTTACAAAAAAGTTAACTGTTTATTGAGTTTTTTTTAAAACATATAAACATAGGTAATCAAAGATTACAAAGCTCAATGAATGGTACATGTGTATCCATAAGTAAGGTAAATCTTGTACCAATTTTGTGCGAGATCAATTATCAATGCAAGTTTGGTTAAAGTAGGACTAATAGTTGCATGGGAATAGACCTGCTCCAAAAACTTTAAACTTAAACTGTTTACTCATAAAGAAAATGTAGGTCAGTTCCAGCATCCATAGCATGTCTGGTAGTGTCCATCCCTAGTTTCGTCATCCATGCAAGTTTAGTCATAACATGTCATATAGTGATAGAGCTACTCCAGACATTACTCTGGTCACATATCTGAAAAATGTAGGTCAGATTCAGCATCAAAAGCAAGTCTTCTTGTGTCCATCTTTAGATACATCATTCCATGCTAGTTTGGTTCTGGTAAGGCTAATAATTACTCATCTGGAAAATAAAGGTTAGATCCAGCATCCAAAGCAAGTCTGGTAGTGTCAATCCCTAGGTGCATCCTCCATGCAACTTTGGTTCAGGTAGGGCTTAGTTACTTGGAAATGCATGGACTTGCTCCAAAAACTTTAACCTGGTCACTCATCTAGAAAAATTTAGGTCAGATCCAGTATCTGAAGCAAGTCTAGTATTGTCCATCCCTAGATGCATCATCCATGTAAGTTGGGTCCAGGTACGGCTTATAGTTACTTGAGAATGGACTTGCTCCTAAAACTTTAACCGGGATGCCGACACAAACGAAAATCAATAATTATGATTTGCCATCTAAATCACATGTTCAATTTCAAGTGTGATTTACAACATTTTCATAATTTTATTCGGTAAACAAATAAAAAAAATTACAAATTCATTTTTAATGGACCCAAATTATAGCTTGTATAGCCACTTTATTAGTGTAAAATGTGCACTGTGCCATTTGGCTGACCCCACGAAATGCAAGAAAGCCTGATTTTCTAGTTTGTAAGTTCATTGCAGTCTGCACTCTTGGTATTCGTCATCGAAATTAAATGATATCCATGATGTATCATATAACAAGAGGCCCAAGGGCCTTAACGGTCACGTGAGTATAAAACAATAATCCATAGAGGATCCATAGAGTATAAAATAAACTGATAGAACCTTAATTTGTTGCCCAAAAGCAAGAAAAATAGGATGATCATGATCTTCGAAATAATTAGTCTAATATTGAGTAACAACTCATAAATTAAGTTCTAATCTGTCCCCAATTTAGATTTTTTTCCTATAAGTTTTATTTTCTAATATGCCCCCACCCTACCCCCGAGGGTCATAATTTGAATAATCTTGAATCTACACTACTGTAAAACACTTTTTATTCACAAGAACTTTATTTTTGCGTAATTACGTGAGACAGTGTGCTCGTGAAAATTTCATTCTCACTTATCTTAGTATTCCTAAAGATTATATACAGCAAACACATTTCGCTAATAAGGAGTCAGTGACTATCTTGCGAAAATGAAGTGTCCCGAAAATTTAGTGATCTACAGCACCTGAAGATGTTTCTGTATTAAAATGACTAATCATGACTTTGTTGTTCTTGAGAAGAAAATTTTTAAATGATCTTTCATATATATTCCTAACTAAAATTCGATCACCTGTTGTGTCCCCTCCCTACCCCAGGGGGTCATGATTTGAACAAATTTGAATTTACATTACCCAAGGATGCTTCCATATAAATAAGACAAATCATGGCTTTGCTATTCTTGAGAAGAAGATTGTTAAAGATTTTTCCTATGTATTCATATGTAAATCTTTGATCATAAATTGTGGCCCCACTCTAATACCTGAGGATGCTTCCATGTAAATATAACCAATCATGGCTTTGCTGTTCTTGAGAAAATAATTTTTTCAAGATTTTTCCTATGTATTCCAATGTAAAAATTTCATTGTTCATTATGGCCCCACCCTCCCCGGGGTTCATCATTTTAAGAAATTTGAATCTACACTACCTGAAGATGTTTCTACATCAGTTTCATCTTTCTTGGCCCAGTGGTTCTGGAGAAGATTTTTCCAATGTATTCCCATGTAAAACTTTGATCTCCCATTGTGACCCGCCCTGCCCCCCGCAGGGGTGTGCAATTACCATTGCCCAATGCTCAGGGCTACCAATTTTAGAGGTTGGGCTATCATAAATCTATACTGCATTAGCCTGTCGGGCTAGTAAATCTGAAACGAAAGTATATGTATATTTACATCGACTGAATTGATGTACGAATTAACTTTGTTGTAAAATCATAATCTTTAATTCTTTTCAACATATATGTATTGTGTGTTGCTATCGCCAGTCGTTTCAGTGACTGTCACAATTATATTCAATAAAAATAGGGAGAAGTACCTGACAATAACATAGTGGAAACCATTATTTGTTTTATTTATTTCAACTTAAATTTTTTTTTTTTTTTTTTACCTTTTTGTTATACTTATACATGTATTGTTTCCGGTAGTTAATGGGCTAGTGACGATTGTCAACCTCGAGCTAGTAACTTTGTTACTTCCACTAGCCCAGGCTAGTAACTAATTTTTGTAATTGCACACCCCTGCCCAGGGGTCATGATTTGAACAAACTTGAATCTACACTACCTGGGGATGTTTCCACGTAAGTTTTATCTTTCTTGGCCCAGTGGTTCTGGAGAAGAAGATTTTTAAAGATTTTTCCTATGTATTCCAATAATGTAAAACTTTGATCGTCCATTGTGGCCCCACCCTACCCCTGGGAGTTATGATTTTAACAAACTTGAGTCTACACTACCTGAGGATGTTTCCACATTAGTTTCATCTTACCTGGTCCAGTGGTTCTTGAGAAGATTTTTAAAAGATGCCATTAATTTTTCACTAATTCTTAGTTATCTCCCCTTGGAAGACGGTGTGGCGCTTCATTTGAACAAACTTGAATTACCTTTACCCAAGGATACTTTGTTGCAAGTTTGGTTGAAATTGGCCCGGTGGTTCTTGAGAAGAAGTTGAAAATGTAAAAAGTTTATGCAAGACGCACACCCGCACGACGACGGATGAAAACAGATACATGTAGCAATAGGTCACCTGAGTGACTCAGGTGACCTAATAAAATCAGAGCCACCAATCAACATATTGACATCCACTGGCTAAGCAACAAACTTCTCCTCTGATGTGGTTCCTAACTCCAAAATATCAAGTCATTTTGCATGGCTGCACCACAGATTTATGAAATTGATGCATATGGAAAATATTACCTTAGGCCATTCCAAGTTTTTTCTATGTTTAGCATCCACCCATCTTTCAAATACTTCCCTACCTATTCGCAAAAAACACACAAACCAAAAAGTAAAACACAAGTCATTATAGCCATAAAAATGATGTCATTCAAAGAATATGATTCCATTAATCTATTTTTCTCGTAGAAATATTTAATCTTCAGCAAAATCAAGGTATTAAATGCTTAAAATATTCCAAATATGGCATATTGTAGACAAATACTTAGAGAAATTGACAGAATTCAGTGAATCGACCAGAATAAACAATTTCAGGACTCCTGATTTTGTTTGTTTGTTTGTTTTTTTTTTTTTGTCAAGGGATGTCAAAAAATCCAAGGCACACGCAGACGCTAAACATTGAAAAAACTTGGAATGGCCTTAAATGTACAATGAAATACCATACTAACAAATTCTAATTAATTATCTAGGCTCGCTCTTTGATCTCTAAAAGTTGGCATTAAAAAATGATTTTGGTTTAAATATATTTTATTCTAAATACTTGCTGTAATAGATGACAAATCTCCATGAAGTTCTAAAAACAGAAAATTTATTTCCACATATCTGTTATCAAGGTGGCAGGGGATAATTTTTCTTTTCAATGCCAAACATGTGCCGAGGGGGTAGGCATATGCATGAGGTCAATAAAAACAGATCATAGTTTGGGGCAGTTTCTTGGGTGCTAATTAATTGCACTTCATATATCTATAGCTCAAAAAATGTGTCAACGTATAACATGTAACCTACATATTAAAGTGCACATGTACCAAAAATGCACTTGGAGGTCTCCAAAGATTTTGGCTTGTTTTTCCAAGATTTGGGCTGCTGTCGCACCTATACAGCCCATCCCATTCCCGAGCGAGCAGGATAAAACAGCCAGTATTCTGTAGAACAATGCATGCCCTAATGAAAATTCACCAATTGATCTGGGGCCATTCACCTTCCCTCTGAGATGCACACCACTGCTTTTCAGCTGAATTTCCTCTGCGACTGACCAAATGTCTTAGTTTCGCATTTACAACTCTATATATGCTAAGCATCAGAGTGATACCTACATGATGCACATCATTTTTCTCAGCAAGCTCTGCTACACTGCACATGTACATGTATCCCATAATTATTCTATTCATTTTTCTACATAAAATATCACATCAATCAGGGGATATCTCAGTTTTTAAAGAAATTTGACAGCGCGTACTAATCTATAGTATGAAACTATCCCCTGCCACCCAATGCCATATGGCCATAGTCAAGTCGTACCCAAGGCAATTCAAATCTTAACATGTTAACATACAAACATATATGGTTTTGAGTTGACACAGATAAATGCTGTTTTTATTCTCACGGATCAAAAAGTTCCTTGATAAAATGGTTTGCTTAATGGATAAAAGTTATGTAATTGATCCTAAAAGTTTCCTTTTATTATATTTTGCTAGTTGTAAAGGGGTATATAATAAATTTATCATTATAACAGTAACTTGATCCTGAGACCCGTATTACGTCTCGTTGACAGGCGCGGATCATCAGATCAAACTGATTTGATCTGATGATCCGTGCATGTCAACTTGACATGATACGGCTCTTCGGATCAAGTTACTATTATAATTATATATATATACTGGCCTCTGTTCTTCTTTCAGAAAATATCATAGGCTCAATTTCGTTGAGTCAATAATTTGGAATATCCCATAATTATCTCTTAATTTGAATCACTTAAACATGTTAAATCAACACATGCCCCTGATCGGCCGAGAATTGCAAAATTTGGTGAAAAATTATGTTAATCACTGAAATGTGCATAGAGACTATGACAGAATGTAATATGGGTTTGCTGCGCATAAGGCGACGTGATTTGAAAATGACATCATAATAGCCTTACTGAATAGCCTTACTGTAGAAATAAAATTTTAATTCCCATTAGTTTACTTCGCATTAGCTGTAGTGTGAACACAATTTAATTTGCATTATTTTAATTCACATTATTTACTTCGCATTAATTTACTGCGAATTAAACTCTCCGTGTGAACAGGGCATAACAATTTAATGCATGTTACTGTCAATCAAAAATTGTTTTAATCAGTAAATCATGATGCAAAAACTAACATAACTTGCAGAAGTCAGCATAAACAACTTCACTAGCGAATCAAGATCCCATTCAAAAAACATTGGTAATGTAATGCAATATCATGCACTCAAGTGTATAATATATAATTTTCTTATCGGTATTGTAAAACAATTGATACCCCATATGAGTTCCACATGGTGAAAAGAAGGACCCTTGACATGACCGACTTGCTAACCAGACATGACCTCGGCCACTACGTGGCCTTGGTCAGGTTAATTAGAATAATCTAACTGTGTCTTGGGACAGGCCCTCACTACAGTTAGAATCCCTCCCATATACATGTACCAATAATATAGCAGAAAATTGCAGAATCGCTCGGAAATGATTTTGGAGAAAATTAATGAAGTTGCATTGAAAATAACAGTCAAATTAATCATAAAAAACCTTTTGAGACTGTAAATACCTTTCATCTAAAAATTTAATCCATATAATGGAAGAATTCAACACTTTTTCACCAACATTTTTTACTCGTTTCAAATTTACACAAGATGTTGACATTGAGAACTCTCGGGATATTTCATAGTAAATGCACAAAGTTAGAGTTATCTCCCATATTTTCTTTGCTACATGGACAATACACGGAATGCATTCTATCGTTGAACAGGGTCCGTAGGACATTTATCATTTTAATGATAGAACATTCTATCTATGGTCAGGTCAGTTAACCTCGTAGACCAAGTCTTGGGTCCGTATTTCACCATGTTGACCTCAGAAGAGGTAATAAATTGTTAATATTGTTAAGTTATGAGTTGTCATCAATTTATATAGGGGAGTCAGCTTGTAACAATTCTCCTGGTTACGAGTTGAATTTTGTCGTTTCATTAATATGACTTGACCTATTGGGTTTGATCTGATCTACTCAACATGCTAGAGGTTCACGGCGATATACTTTTGACTTGGCGCTCCGAGGTATATAAGGAGCGTACGGACGTTTAACCGAGGCTCTTACTTGTAGGAGGAGATCTGACCTAGATACGATCATACGAGGCTGGTTACGAGTTGACCAAAAACCCTTAAACAGACACTGTAACCTTTCTGTGTTTCCCAATCCCAAACAAGGATAGACTGTAATGCAGGCCCAACTGTGTTCATTGTACGTGTATAAAAAATGAATAAAACGGGCACTATAAAGATTATCGTTCCGAAAAATTGACACATACAACTGACCTAGTTCGAATTTTCTCAACTAAGTGACAACTTTCCAAAGTTCACAGTACATACGATGAACTTCAAGCATCTTCTAAATTTCCATCTTCAAAAGTAAAAAGAGAAGATTTTTATACTTTAAAGCTTACAAATACTTACAAAACTGTCTTTCATACGCAATGCAGTCTCAGTGATCAGTTCATGTTCATGTTGTAGGGTGTTACCTTCGCTTGACTGGTTCTTGTGAACTTCCGGTAACCAGCACATTTCTGAAAAGTGAAAATCTTGTAATATGCAGGCAATGTTTATGACTTTTAGAGTGGGACAGTTGCAAAGTATGATGGCAAAGGTACTTATTTTGGCCATTTTAGGGTGGGACAAGTCATTTTAACAACAAAAGACCCTAGATACATAATCTATATAACTCAGTAACTGTAGGGCAGTGGCGGATCCAGAAGGGTGTCTAAAGATTAAGGGCCTGGGACACAAATTATAAATGCAATTAGCAACAACAATATAAAAATTTCTTAATCTTTATACGAATAATTTTGGTTATAACAGGGGAGTTGGCGCCCCCCCCCCCCCCCGAACACCCTCCTAATAAAGGTCCCTGATTTTATTATGAATTGAGAAAAGACTCAAATACATGTAGTTATTCAAATCCATGAAATAAACCCTCAAATCACAGGTTCCTCCTAGTTTTTAAACAATTTAGACCTGGCCTTCAGTGCAAAACTGTCAAATTAATCAATATAATCAAATTATCAGGAAATTAATTAATCAATTTAGATTTAGAAAGTATGCTACATTTAAGATTTAGACAGTATGTTAGAAGCATATAATATACTTTTAGTCAAGAGTGTATGGGGATTTACCCTGGATTGTATTCCATACACCTTGAGGCTGAATCAAGGGTGTAGGGGATTTACTCTGTGTTGTATTCCATACATGTGTGCAGAAGGCCCCAGTGCTTTTTAACTATGCCTTGTGACATCACAATATTTTACCTTCAGCTCAAGCTGTACATAGTACATGTATACTAAATTACACCAGCTGGCTTGCTATACAAACAAATCTTGTATTACAAGTTAGCTTGCTGCTTCAGCCTCTGAGGATGTATAGAATACAATTTACCAGAGGAAAATCTCTTTACATCCTTGATTGAATTGCAGTGGATATATCCCTGCTAGAATTACAAGAAAAACAATCCAATGCATGTCATATTTCCTTAGAAATAAAAAATCTCATGGTCAAGTAAGATTTTATACAACTTTCAAACATTTTCAGGTTGCTTGATATCCAAAATCATGCACGTTTAAAATTCCCAAAATTATTTCATTTAAAAAAGGAAATCACCAAATATTTTGCAACTGAATGGAGTCTGTACCCTTCAAGTAGTAGCCATCTATATAACAGCCTCAACATGGCTGATGAAGGAGAAATTTAAAGGTCATATTATATTGTATATATGTACAGGGGTATTTATGAACTTTAATTTACTTTGATTTAATTTTCATACAAAATGAGGACGGGAAATATATTCTTTCACTGCAGTGGAAGGTATGAGACCAATTTATTTAAGACTTTATAAATCTATGTTTATGCACTGGTCCCACTCTGGTGAATAATATTGCCTAGTCTCTTATTCATGGACTATAAATTTGTGGAAACTTGAATGTAATTGATATTGCAATTCAAATTATCCTAGTAATTAAGAATACGAAGCCAAATATACTTATTAAGCAGATGTTGCATTATTTTGTATGCTTTCTGTGGTTCATGACATTATGCTGAAAATTCTTTCCAAAAAATATTTACTTGTACATACTTATGTTTATCTAGAGTGTTCCAAGAAAAAAACATGTGTTGCCTGCTATATAGTCTCATAAAAGTTGCAAATAAATCTAAGGATGGTCAGGTATTTGCTGTACAGTGCATAAAAAAATCCACAAATAGGAAGGCTCTGATAGAAATTGACAATATAATAGAAAAAGTTGAATATGACTCCCCTATCCTCAAAACTAAACAAAATAATATTACAATTAAATCAGAAATAATTATAATTTAATGCATGTTTCCAACAATCCTCTGAAAGTCTGACTATCCCTATGATATTGACTTTACTACACTTGAATTTAACATTCAGCTGATTTTCAAAGGAAATACTTAGTATTCAAGATATCTTTATCTAAATTCACACAATGATATATTGTGAGAACTATTCAAATGTGTCCATTTTTTTTTACCTTGACTTAGCTTTTTCATTTTGCATTTTGTTCAGTTTTAAAGGAACTTTTTTTTTATCCAAATACACATACAGTGTACTATCACATGTTGGTAAGACGTATTCAAATGTGTCCTGAATTTTTTATTGTGACCCCTATGATATTGACCCAACTATTTCAATCTGCATTTAGCTCAATTTCAAAGAAATTATTCAAGATATTTTTATCTATACACATATCTGAGATAAACTATGTCAATTTTTTTTATCTTGATCTTCCCTTTGACCTTGACCTCGCTATTCCTTATTTTGCATGTAGCTTAGTCTTAAAAAAATCTTTTAATTTATTTTTATCTATGCACTTGCACTGACACATATTGGTGATAACATTTCAACTGTGTCCAAATTATGACCTGTTCCTTTTGTTAATCATTAATCTTACTATTTATTTTAGTTACAGCTCTTTTTTTTTAAAGAAAGTATTCATAATATTTCTATCAAACGTACAATAACACAAAATTGGTGAGAGTTATTCAACTGTGTCATAATACTTCAAACCTTTATAAAGTTTCCTTTGACCTTGACCTCATCATTCCTCCTTTACTCTGATTTTGAACCATAGAAGCCTGATGCTTTTTTCCTTGTTTCATCAAAACTTATCCTGGGTAAGGCATTCATGTCCTGTTATAGATTTTAATTTCTTTTAATGAAGGTTGTTATCTAAAACACTGATATCTCAAATACAGGGATACATGTATGTCGAAGTGAGTTGGCACTCCCTAAAATTTTTTTTTCAGCATTCTTCATGTTTTTAACCCTTGTCATTTCCAATCTTTCTGCGAAAATTTCAAATTGTTATTAAAAAAAATGAATTGCAATGTTTATGCCTTTATAAAAAAAATTTAAACAAAATAAAAACAAAATTTTACCTATCAACCCTATTTTTTATTAGCAAGTAATGGTACATGTATACAAGCATGTTTTTTTCCTTAGGCCTGATGTCTTATAGATTTCATTCCAGTTAATAAATCTTGTTGATCGATTGATTGTTTGTTGTTTAATGTCCCTCTTGAGAATTTTTCATTCATATAGAGATGCTACCACTTGCTGGTGTAGGGCTACAAATGTTGACCTATACTTGGCACTCAGGGCCAGTGAGGGATATTTTTCGAGCCAGCACTTACTGTGACAAGGGACCTTGGTTTATACAGTCTCATCCAAAGGACCGGTCTCCACGACCCGCAGTGGGATTTCGAACCTGCGACGTAAGGATCAACTCCTTACTCCGCGACTCTAGAGCAGACACCCTAACCACTGCGTCATGCAGGCGACAAGAAATCTTATTAAAAAGTCTAATAAACTGTAGCTCTGTACATTGTATTTACCCTAAAATGTGCGAATTCAATGCATCACCAAACTCGATAAATCATGATATCTGTATAACAACATATTGCTGTTTCCTAATTAATGAGAATTAGTTTGTGTATATATATAGTGCAAACATATAGTGCATATGCATATATGCATAGTGTATATGCATATAAACATATCAAGTTTTCAAGCAATAATTACTTAAGTTGAACTTCAGTATCCATGACACTGATATATTGAATATCATGGATATGTTGAAAGGGATTTTGAAGTCCCAAACCCTTATTCTTTGGGTATTTTGCCCTGGATATCTTGAATCCTTAGATATCAAGGTTTGACTGTATTTAAAATTTTTGGAGTTTCATTGTTATTCTGCTAACCCAGTTAAGCAGGTATTGCTATTTCAATCTATACTATATGTCTTGTTAATTCCTAACCCATACTAATTATCAGACTAATAATCAATGACTTCCCTAAGTAAGTTGTGACTTATTGACCACTTTGGGGTACATTAAAAGTGGCAGATTCAGGACCACCCCCCCCCCCACTCCAAGATATTTTTTTTAAATTGTCATTTTTACAACATATTGCATAAATGAGATTGTCTCTTTGCTATATCCAAACACATTGTTCTGTATTGTATTATATGTATTAAAAAACCCAAACATTTACTTATTGTAGTACTCTTAGATAGATTAAAGGCCGACTGAGTCATAATTTTTAATATCATACTTTCATGTAAATTAGTTGAATCTGATTCATCAAGAAACATTTGTTAAAAACACTATTACCCGCTGAATAATGAAGCCACACCCTCCAGGATAGCAACAGTCGACATTGCTTGACTACAGGTGATATTCCAAAAAAATATTGACTCTGCAGAATTTATGCGCGCAAGGTTCACTGTAATGTGATTGTTTGTTTGTTTGTTTGTTGTTTAATGTCCCTCTCGAGAATATTTCACTCATATGGAGACGCCACCACTTGCCGGTGGAGAGCTGCAAATTTTGTCCTATACTCTGCACTTACGGCCTTTGAGCAGTGAGGGATCTTTTTTGTGCCAGCACCTACTGCGACACGGGACCTTGATTTATACGGTCTCATCCAAAGGACCGGTCTCCACGTCCCACAGTGGGATTCAAATCCGCGACGTAAGGATCAACTCCTTACTTCGCGAATCTAGAGCAGGCGCTCTAACCACTGCGCCACGCGGGCGACTCACTGTACTGTGTATTTGTATAAAACATTCAGTATGATATGAAAAATACTTCATGTAGTTGCAATTGAGGGTAACATTGAAAATTTTCACCCCAAGAAAACCATTGTCAACCTCGGCTGTGCATCGGTTGACAATGGTTTTCTAAGGCTGAAAATTTTCAATGTTGCCATGGTTACACTCAACTACATGCAGTATTTATATAATACAATCTCAAACTTTATATTACTGAGAAAGAACTTCAAGATATCCAAGGATTCAGGATATTGAGCCTCGGTTGACAATGGTTTTCTTGGGGTGAAAATTTTCAATGTTACTCTCAACTTCATGCAGTATTTATTATATTATGCTGAATGTTTTTGCTAATACATATAAAAGTGAACCTTGCATGCATAAATTCTGCGCAGTCACTATTTTTGGAATATCACCCGTCATGAAGCATTGTTGACTGTTGCTATGCCGGAGGGCATGACTTCATCATTCGGTGGGTAATAGTGTTTTTTAACAAATGTTTCTCGGCGAATCAGATTCAACTATATAGCAGCAGAAATAATCTGAAAACTGAAAGCCAACCAAAATGTTAGTCTAAAAATGTTGATTTATTTTGCTCCCATCCTTTTGCATAAAGAAAGCTTGAAAATTCTTTCCATTTAACTCACATTTATCTTTTGTAATTACTAATAGTATGCGCAGTGGTTATAGCATTTGCTCTGGAGTCGCAGCTTACATTGCGGATTCGAATCTCATTGCAGGACATGGGGACAGGTCCTTTGGATGACAGTATATACCGAGCTTCTGTTTCATAGTATGCGCTGGCATGAAAAAGATCCATAATTGCTTATGGGTGCACAGGTCTAAATTTTTGGCCCTCCACTGGCAAGTGGTGGCATCTCAGTATGAGAGAAAAATTTTCAAAGGGATGGTAAACAAGCAAACAATTATTTTAATTACTTGTTCTTTAATATTAAGCAAATATGAAAGAATTTTATTTTTTCTCTTGAATATTTTGCAATTGTATCACAGCTTGAATACTGTTCGTTATCTCCATATATTTTGTCAAACTCTTTCTTTCAAATAAACTTAACTTTCGGGAAGTTCTGGTAAAGTCAAATTACTGGTATATAAAATGTGAGATTATATGATGAAATAATTTCATTAGAGATGATGAAATAATCTCATTAGATAAGGCAACATTATTTAAAATGAATTGTTTAAAACAGATAAAAAACACTAAAAAAAAAAAAAAACCAAACAAACAGATAAAAGAACACTAAAACAAATTCACTTGTTTTAAGTAAAATATTTACATATGTTTATTTACTAAACATTTTTTTTAAGAAAAGGTAAGTCCACTTTTATCATTCTTGATCAGGAAATTCGGATTATCCCTCATTCTACTTTTACAACCAGTAACTCGCAATGACTTTTTTTCAATATCCTAATGTTAAGTGCACAAAAGGCAAACTTAGGGCCTATAATTTATTAATTTATCTGTTTGCAATCGCATTGCCTTTGACAAACTACTTTAAAATGTCGGAGTTTCGAGGAAATTCAGTCAATATTAATAAATGTTATGTAACATATAAAACTGATTTTAAAGTTTAAAATAATAATTACATTAAACACGGTACCTTATTTTAAAGTTAATTATTTCAATTAATAGAGAAAATATCCTTAGAAGAAGTGCAACTTTATTCACATCCTTAACTGAATGTCATTTCTAACAAAATAATCTGTTAAAATCATGTTATAATTTTTTTTATCAGTACTCTGGTCTTTAAGCGACTAAATAATAATAAAACATATCAAAAACAGTTAATTCGGATTTTGTACTATGTAAAAATTGTCAAAATATGTTGTTAATAACTTACTTTTACTGTTGATGTCCATTTTCACGGAAGTTACTCGTGCGCATGCGCAAAAAATCCATCAGGGGAAAGTGTGTAAACGCCATGATGCAGCATGAAAATGTGTGTGGAAAAAATCACGTTCAGACCGGAAACTCACACTATGAACAATTTTGTATTTTCTGGGTAATATACGGTGCGAAATTCCGTTTTCAACACTTTAGAAAACTCACTACATGAGTGTAAGTGGTGACTCTTCAAAATGTAGTGACTTGCTGGTGTGTTACCTAGTGCGTGTAGTGAGTATCGGGGTCTTACAAACACACACACACACACACACACACACATTTGTAGAATTTCTGTATATTTACTAAACTATGTGCAGAATTATTGCCACATAAATGAAAACAGTATTTAAAATCTACATGTATTGTGTAACCCGAGTAAGCAGTACTTCATTATACTAATTAAATTTTTTACGGTATTGCAAGCTAAATAAAAACAGTGTAGTAAATGATACTATTTCGCCCCCCCCCCCCCTCTGTTTAATTTTAATCTAATCTATAATTATTACACCCCCTCCAGATATCCATTTAATTAATTTTAAGTTGCCCCTCTCCTTCTACTTAATTTTCTTTTTAAATCTATAATCTATGTTGAACAATCATTGAGGAAAAACACGTCCCTTTTTTGTTACTATTCGCAATTTTATTTTCACCCTCATCTTTATGGTCGGCCACCAAAAATAATTGCTTCCTCGACAGGGTAACAAGGTGGTTATTTATTTATTTATTTATCATTTATTTTCAAAAAATAGTAGGTAGATGTACGACGTATTTGAGGCTGGAAGCACAAGGTGAAAAAATAAGAATAATAAGAATAAAAAAATCTTAGCACCAAGGAATGATTTAACATATTAATATTTATCGAAGCACATAGAATACAAAGTAAGATGGGATATCAAAATGTTCGTGGGCTGATGCGATAAATTTGATACTTTGTAGTCTGTGCTTACAAAATTTATCAGGAACAAAAAACAACAAAAGATTAAAAATGTTGAAACTTTTAGCTTGATAAGTTGATAATTTGCCGAATTATTAAAAATAAAAAAGACATTATATGATTACCCGGCGCTGTCGCCGTTTAGTTTTATGACATCCGACAACTTCATTGTTTCTAAATGTCAGCTCTCTCATACACTAATCTTGATGAGATTCCATGGGGTTAAATGAGGACTTAAACCTCTTGTTTATATGATTTTACGATGTCATGAACAGCAGTTTTTAATACATATAACATTGTAAATGAATCTAAACATAGTGAAAGCTCATTACTTGTTTACTCATTACTCATTTTCGGAGTTCAATTCCCACCAAACACGATCAAAGTAACTTTTCCAAGTGACTGACTTTTCACACCCGGACTACATATCAACATTAACTGTGCATCTCTCATCTCCTTGAATCTTTTTCGGCATTTAAAAGGAAGAACTCTAGATGCATTTTATTTTTCTGTAGCCCATTGAAACATTTCCGGGGTCTATACTATTTTTTTCAAGGGGTGAAACTATATAGAATTTTGAAAAAAAAAAGAAAGAAAGAAACCCGTCGCCCTTATTGGGGTCAATTTCAAGCCCTTGATTGTTTGTGCTCATCAAATAAAATTTACAATAAAATTTCAAAGATATTACAGGATGAGGTAAAAAAAAATCAAAACAAATGTGACATACCCCATGACTAAACTGATGGGATTTTTGGATGACAAATACTCAATCATATCAAAAGAGTTTTCTCAGTTACACTCAGGTAGAAAAAAAAACATGTTCGAGGTTGCGCCGCCTGGACATACTGTTGCATTCAAACATTAACAATTAATTAAAAAACAAACTTACGTTTTATGGTTTATTCTATAGATATAAAAGATGATGCTAACTAAATAATAACGATAAACCCTCGTATGTTACTGTAATCCGGACGATTTTGCTCTCTAACTCTAAAGTCCGCATTAACGAGGCCCGACTGTATATCAGCATTATCAACATTTGTAATTAGTCATCATATTTAACAGTGCAATGTAGGCAAATTTAACCTTATGATATATTTAAAGTGATCAAACATCTAGAAATTGATTCCTATCTACAAAAAAATCTTTCATGTAATATTTTAATAATACTGAAGTTGATTTCTTACATTCAGAGTGTCCATGGGGTAGTTTCGGACCCAATTGTTCATACCAATGTATAGCAGGCTTCTATGGTCGTCTTTGTCAGGTTTCTTGCGAATGTAAAGCACATCACTGTAATCCTGTCAATGGATGCCAGCTAAGTTTTACTCCAAAAGGTTTATTCATCCGTACATAATTTGAATTATAGATTTAAAGATATATACGAAAGAGAGAAAGCAATAGAAAAGTTTTACCTTTGATACGCGTATATTTCATTTTTTTTTTTTTTTTTTTTGGGAGAGGGGGGAGGGGTATAATGTTTTCTAATCTAGATTTTTATAGAACAAGTGCCTAAAGAAGTGACAATGGTCAGACAACAGACCAAAGAAAGGTCATCACAATTAGAGACATCCATGGACATTTCATCACAATCAGAGGCACCTATGGCTATGACAACACAATCAAAGACACCAATGGGTATGTCAACACAACCAGTAACATCTATGGGCATATCAATACCTCGAAAGGAAAATTTAACATCAGCTAAATAAACAAAATACAAGTTGATTGTAAAAATCTCATTAATCTTCTATGAAAACACATCAGATATCAAAAGTATTCAGTTATGATCGATCAAAAGTCATATGAGTAATTATGGGTTTGGTTGTAATGGCTTAATTTCTATCCATGACTGTTGCACGAACTCTGAGAAAACGTGATGCATTTAGATGAAATATATGGAGATAACGAACAGTATTCAAGCTCAAAAGTCCATTATACAATACAAAATAGGAGCAGAGCAAACACGGACCTCCAAATATCAGAGGTGGGATCAGGTGCCATGGAGGAGTGAGCATCCCCTGCCGACCGGTCACACCCGCCGTGTGCTCCTTGTCATGATCGGGAAATAACGGAGAAATCCGTCGACAATTCAGTGTGTAAATAATAGCCTAACAATCAGTATGAAAAACGTCAGTCAGCATTTGACTCAATGATAAATTGTATTTGCTGATAAGGTCATTGTATCGACCATAGAACTTATGAAATGATGACTTTAAACGAGACAGCTGATATTCTTGTTTCATCAACTTATTTGTCAATAATTTACCTCGTTTTAGAAATTGTACATAAGTAGAGCATGCTCTTGCGTATCGAATCAACTGAGAGATATACACTCCGTATGCAGGTGATGAAGGTATATTGCTGCATAAGTAAGGGAAGTTGACGATTGAAAAGTTAAAGTCATCACGTTTATCATAAAGCTTGGTTGTTAGATTACCATTAATGTATTTTTCAAGTAAAATATCCAAATATGAAACAGATGTGTCAGACTCTGTGGTATCTTTTATCTCAAGTTCACCAGGATATATCGTATCGACATAAGATGGAAATAGCCATTGTTAATTGACAATACGTCGATATATCTAAATGTCGAGTTGAACGCTACAGCAAGTGTTTTCTTCTTTTCACGTACAAGATTTTGGACAAATTCTGCTTCATATGAATACAAAAAATGGTCTGCTAATAACGGGGCGCAATTGGTACCCATAGGTATTCCAATAGATTGTTGGAAGACCTGGTCTCCAAAAACCACATAGATATTGTCAATCAGAAACTCAAGCATCTTTTTAATGTCAACTTCAGAGTACTTGTGTGTACAATCAGAATGTTTTTTAACAAAATAATTTTGCAAATGACCAATGACAAGGTAAGTATATTTACGAGTTCCATTTTTATTGAAAAAGCAGCTGTCAATGATATCAAAAAGCCTGGACCTTAATTTATCGTGGGGAATGGTTGTGTATAAAGTTAAAAAGTCGTAAGTTTTAAGCTGTTGATTTTGGTAAAATCTTGTGATTTCAAATTTTCCAAAAGTTCCTTGGAATTTTTAAGTATCCACATCTGATTTACACCACTTCTCGAATATATTGTTGCACAGTACTCTTGAAGTTTCTCCTTCACCACTGTTAATATCTTAGTGAGGAGTAAAGATAGAGGCTTGGTTGAACATTTACTGGAACCCGCTATGTATCTTTGTTTGTAAGGATTTTTATGAAGTTTCGGAATCCAATATAAATATGGTAATTCGAATTCATTTTGGTTGTTTGGAATATTAAAAATATTCAAAACTGACATATGATTTTGAAGAATTTCTTCCTTAGAAAGGGAACTATGAGTATAAGTTGGATTACCACTTGTAGAATTAAATCCAAGTTCCTCTAAAATACATTTAATATAATGAGCCTTACAAACAAAGACAATGTCGTTACCTGCTTTGTCAGCAGGGACCAGTACGTACTGATCATGTAATCTATCTAATTCTTTTTTCACTCCTGGATTATTGAATACAGAAGGATAGATAGTTTTCATATTGCCTCTCAATCTTTTAATGCGTGATTTTAACATACATCTGATACATTTAATCCATTCTGACAAAGTGTCAAGGTCTTCTTTTTCATGTCTGGCCCATCGCCTGGAGTAGTCCTCTACAGAATCCATGATATTTATGAAATTCTTACGCCAGTTGAAGGATCTGGGTTCCCTAAATTTAGGACCTTTTAAAAATAGTGATCTAAGGTCCTCATTATTAACTATATTTACGTCACCGGTAATAACGTGTCCAGCAGGACTATAGTTATAGGGCGAAGAAGAACATGAACACGATGGAGTATTATGTATCTTAAATAAATAACGATTTTATCTCTACTCATCAAAAAATTTCTAAAATGTGTCAAACAAAAACTCTACATAGATAGGTTTATTTTATAATTATGCTTCAAATATTATAGTATACGGTTAACTTTGACCTATTATTTAAATTATCTGCGAAATATAAACACATTGTAAATAATTTTCAACTAGATGCTGTCATGAGACAGTAATACCCGCACTAAGGTGTTTGCCTCTAAATGCACACTCCTTCATATTGGGCTTACCAAGGAAAAAGTCCAAACAATTCTATAATTTACACAGTACATGTATTCGTCAAATCGAGCATAAAATGTTCAGGTGACCATGTGACCCATGAACCTCTTATACGCATTTCATATACTTAATTCATTACCAGTCTGAAATAACAGAATTTAATTAATGATGTAAATTAGGTTTTGATAAAAGGGGGGGGGGAGATATAAATTTTTGGCCCATAATTGGAACTTTTCAAATTTATTTTCTCAACAACAAATAATATTATTTTAGTACAAAGCGTTTTTGATGAATTTATCAAAATGTGCAAACTTTTTTTAGTATTTGATTAGGCAAAAACCTCCTTGAAAAGCCATACCCAATCAATTTTCTCACCCCCCCCCCCCCCAACACACACACAATTTGCCTGTTTTTGGAAATAGGCCTAGATGGCAAAGTTATGTTTAAACATCGTTTGTTATGATAATGTAAAATTTGTTCTTGTACTGTACATGTATGTGAACACCTTTTTGAAAATTTCTACATCACATTGGGCTTGCGTCACCCTACCAGTACTAGTACTAGTTTTACCATTATCATTTTTGGTTGCACATGCCATATGACATGGTGTGGTGCAGTGTTACATGTATATCAGTGGAAATTAATTCATTTTGTGTTTTAATTGGATTATATTTCATGAAGTTGACAGGACCTATGACAGTCGGTAAGTACAAGTTTAAGTATAGATTGGGGTAAAATAAACCGAAATGCAAATGGTTAGGTTAAAGTTTAAAAAGGATCAAAGATCATCGGCAATCTCCTATGCAGAGTTGTCGTTCGTTTCTCTCTCAGACACTGAATGTATGAGCCGATGGTAGAGAGTGGATCATCGGATGCCACAATAGACGAATTTCACATTCTGAAGAGTTATCTCCCGTTGTCGACATTACATTCAGTTACAGGCACAGATCCGGGAATTTTTTTCCGGGGGGGGGGGGGGGGTCCACACCTCAGTCAAAAAATATTCCAGCCAAGAATTTCCTGAGGAGCAAAAAAAAAAAAAAAAAAAAAACCAAACAAACAAACAAAATAAAAACAATGATGGTGCCAGGTGGGGTCCATGTTTTTAAAGGGGGGGGGCATTTAAAGTCATTTTTTATTTGCTTCTGTAAATCAGTATATAGTCCTATTTAAATAACTCTGCAAATTCCGGGGGGGGGGGGGGGTTTCCAATCTCCCTAGCCGCTCCCTGTCCCTGAAATGACAAATGATCATGTGACTCCTAAATAGTAGAAAACTTTTCCATTTGACTATACATAATTTTGTTTCTTGTGTTATTATGTTATGTACATCTAATGGTTTGAGGTTATGAACCACTGGAGGTCATCCCCACCCTCTTAATGAACTGGAAATGTTCATAATATGACTACATCAAATTAAATAAAAGTGCATCAATGATAAGATTACTTGACATTTCATTCATGAATTTGGGTCAACCCATGTACCCTCCTAGAATTAGGAATGAAAATCATTCAAAGAGATGGACCATTAAACTATTTGTATATATTCACATTTTTTTTTTTTTATGTCAAACCAAAGTATTAGACTAATTTGCATACATGAACAAACAGGGGTCGGGGGAAGGGGCAAGGGGAAGGAGTTATCTCTTTACATCTTAATTGTTGAAAACTCCTAAAATGAATGTTAACTTCAAATCCGACTTGTACGTCTTCATTATTTTTAAGTGGTGGTGTCTCCGTATGATTGAAAAATTCCCAAGAGGGACATTTAACAACAAACAAACATTAATGACTTAAAAAACACAATATACATGTACATGTTTATTAGTCAACAGATATACTTCTGATCATATCTCTAGTTCTCCCTTGAATCAGAAATGATGATATAAATATTTTAAGAATGATTAAGAGTTGAAAAGGTTGTGCATTTTAAAATTGACTAAGCTCTGTGGTGGAATTAGCTATACCAGTTTAGCTTATTTTGCTACTCAAAGCACCTTGATTAACTATTTTTAATCATACTGTTTTCTGAAATGTGAAGTTTTTTTCAACATGGATACAAGTCATACCTTTTCAGGTTCTGAAAACAATGCATGAAAAAAAAAAACTGCTTTTCAAATACTGTAACTCTTTCCAAGTACTTGTGATCATCAGTTTTTAGCTCACTTGAGTTTTTCTGGTTTTCTGATCACATTTTGTTTGTCATCCATCTGTCCGCCTGTAAACTTTTCACATTTTTGTCTTCTTCACTAGAACCTCTGGGCCAATTTCGACCAACCCTGCCACAAAGCATCTTCGGGTAAAGGGGATTCAAGTTTGTTCAAGTGAAGGGTCACACCCTCTTTCAAGGGGGGATAATCAAGAATTAGTGAAAATTTGGTGGTATCATTTTAAAAAAGTCTTATCAAGAACCACTGACTGGGCCCAAAAAGTTGAAACTTTCTTTACATAGACTTAGTGTAGCTTCAAATTTGTTAAAATTATGACCCACTGGGGTAGGGTGGGGCCACATATGGGGATCCAATGATTTACATAGAAAAATGCAGGGGATTTTTTCCATCATAAATCTTCTTCTCATGAACAGCAAGGGCATTATTGTCGTCCGTTTTCGCAAAAGGGACCTATGGGACATTAAATCTCATTTGTCTGTCAGTCTGTCCATTTGTCAGTCTGTCCGTCTGTCACAATAAATTTAACCTTGGTCATAACTTCTGAATAATAAGAGATAGGACTTTCATATTTCACATGTACATTACTTACAAGAACTTTCTAAACATACCTTGATTTTTTAACCCATGACCTTGACCTTGAAGTTTGACCTACTTTTCAAAAAATTTAACATTATTTTAAATGATCATTTTGAAAGAGAAAAGATAGGGCGTTCATATTATGCATGTATATTACCTGTGACAAGACCTTTCTAAATATATCATGACTTTTGACTCTGTGACATTGACCTTGAAGTTTAACCTACTTTTCAAAAATGTTATATTTCCTTATAACTTTTGACTGAGAAGAGATAGGACTTTTATATTTGACAGGTACATTACCTGTAACAAGATGTTTCCAAGCATGCTATGATTTTTTTACCCCTTGACCTTGATGTTTTACCTAATTTTCAAAAATTTTAACTTTGGTGATTACTTTTGAATGACATATGATAGGGCGTGCATATTTGAAACAATATGTCATAAATAATGGCATCCCATCCACTAGGACACGGAAAGCAGGGGATCACAATTCTTTGAATTTGCTTGTTAGTCATTTTGATATGGAAACATCCTCATATAGTGTAGATTCAAGTTTTTTAATGCCCTGCCATGAATATGGCCGAGGCATATAGTGTTTGTCATGTCCGACTTCAATAAAACGTCATATGCTGATACATACTGATGTAAGCTTTTCAACTGCATCAACATTTTTGACCTTGAATTTTCCTTTAACCTTGACCTTACTTTTCTTAAATTAATGTCTAGATCAGTTTTGAATAAACAATTCAAGATATATTTATCAAACTTTATATGCTAATATATACTGCTGAGAGATATCAATTGCATCAACTTTTTTGACCTTGACTTTTCCTTTGACCTTGACCTCACTTTTTTAAATTAGTGTTTAACTACATTTTAAATAAACCATTTCTGATATTTTTGTTGAACTTCTATGCTAATAGTAAATACATACTGATATAAGTTTTTCAACTGCATCAACATTTTGACCTCAACCTTTCTGTTGACCTTGACCTCTCTTTTCTCAAATAAGTGTTAAGCTCAGTTTTAAATAAATCATTCAAGATATTTTTATCAAACCTAATATGCTGATATGTATTAGTGAGAGCTCTTCCACTGCATCAAAAACTTTTCACCTTGCACTTTCCTGTGACCTTGACCTCCCTTCTCTTTAATTTGTATTTTGCTTAGTTTTAAAGAAACAATCTAAGATATTTTTATGTAAGCATGCACTTATAGATAATTTTGTGAGAATTTATCATCTATATCCATTTTTTTAGATTTTAGTTTCAATTTTAAAGAAACTGTTCAAGATATTCTCATCAAACTTCATACATTCATACAAATTTTCATGTTGCATTAGTAATATACATTCGGCGGGGCATTTTTGTCCTATGGACATATTTCTAATTTTCAAATCATGACCTCCGAGGATAGGGTCAGGCCACAATAAGGGATAAAAGTTTTATAGAGATTTAAAATTAAAAAATATCTTCAAAATTCTTCTTTTTAAGAACAACAAAAGCATGATTAATATGGAAACATTCCCAAGAAGTGTAGATTCAAGTTTGTACAAATCATGACCCCATGGGTTAGGGAGGGGCCATTTTTTTCCTGCCCCTATTTGCTATCCACATGGAAATGCAAATTTTAAAACCATTTTACACATCCACAGGACAAAATCAATCATCTTCCAAATGATCATGATTTAAGGCTAGTGCATAAAATATAAGGGAAGTTCTGGGAACCAGGATGTTTAAACATGTTAAATATTTTTTTTTTTTTTAAAATTGACCCCCATTTGACCCCCAGGGGGAAAATAAGAATTCCGAAACCTTACTGCACATCTATAGGACACCACCAACCATCTCCCAAAAGATAATTAGGCTACTGTGTAAAATGTAAGAGGAGTTCTGGGAACCAGGGGTTTTTTGCATAAAAAACGTTATTTTTCAATCCCTTTTTGACCCCATCGTGAAAATGAAAATTCCGAAACCTTACTGCTCATCAACATGACACCACCAACCATCTCCCAAAAGACGATTAGGCTACTGTGTAAAATGTAAGAGGAATTCAGGGAACCAGGGGCTTTTTGCATAAAAAAAACGTCATTTTTCGACCCCCATTTGACCCCCAGGGTGAAAATGAAAATTCTGAAACCTTACTGCACATCTATAGGACACCACCAACCATTTCCCAAAAGATGATTAGGCTAGTGTGTAAAATGTAAGAGGAGTTCTGGGAACCAGGGGCTTTTTGCATAAAAAACGTCATTTTTCGACCCCCATTTGACCCCCAGGGTGAAAATGAAAATTCCGAAACCTTACTGCACATCTGCAGGACACCACCAAACACCTCCCAAAAGATGATAAGGCTACTGTGTAAAATGTAAGAGGAGTTTGAGAAATAAGAGTGTGACAGACGGACGGACGGACGGACGGACGGACAGACATGAGTAGCAACAATATACCCGAACTTTCTTTAGAAAGTGCGGGTATAATTACATGATGTCCCAATGGATTTTCATCAAACGATGTGATGATCATATAGTGTGAAGTGCATTTTTATTTGTATTATTGGAATATGTTTTGATCGAATTTTTTATATCAATAAATCGAATTTTTGATATCAGAAAATTATCCTTGATATAAAATTATCCTTGATATAATATAAAATATAACTTGATATCAAGAAATGCATTTTTTGTTATCAGGAAATGAATTTCAGAGTTCATAAAATTGAATTTTTGATATCGGAAATTAATGTATATTTTCTGATATCAGAAAACTTAATTCATGATATCAAAAAATAATTTTCTTATATCAGAAAATTGATTTTTATATCGTGACCGGTCGGCAGGGGATGCTTACTCCTCCATGGCACCTGATCCCACCTCTTTTCAGGTCTGTGTTTGCTCTGTTCCAAATTTGTATCGTTTCATTGGACTTTCGAGATTGAATACTGTTCGTTATTTTCATATTTCATATCAGAATATGAATTTCTAATTTCAAAAACTGCTTTCGAATTTTTGATATTTAAATGTTTTTGATATTCAAAAATATGAATGGTATAAATAGAACTAACATTAATGATTGCTCCCTTGTTCCCGTTTCAATCCTGGTTAGTTTACTCATATAAGTACTGATTCCGCTGCAACAATATAGATTCTGTTTCCTCTGATTAGTGTTATCTCTTTTATTATTGTATGTCTCAGTTCATAATTGTTTGTCTCTGACAAGGAGGTAAAGATAGCATAAAGCATTTTTTTTTCTTGTTGTTGTTTTTTTTTTTTTTTTTTTTTTTTTTTTTTTTTTTTTTTTTGCATAGATTAATGCAGACATATAAATAAATATACATAAATTGATACATGCACTTACAACGCTGAAAAATTAATAAAATGTCTAATTCTCAAGCCTGATTCAGTTATAATGGGAAGGAACTATTATTCCAATATCACCTACTTATGGTGTTTATGTCTCCCAACTTATTTGCTATTTAAGAACTTGCTCTGAGTACGATCAATTTTTAAAGCTAGACATGCTACTCACTGATAAGTCGATGTGAAAGAGATTTCAACAACCTCGTTAAAAGTCGGCATTTCGTAAATTCTATGGTCATTTTTATGATTTTTTTTTAGCAACTATGAACAAACAGTGGGCCGTATTTTGGCTGAATTTTTTCAAGCTAAATGTTAAACCTTTGTTTTATACCGAATTTGACTACAGAATGTTCCGTCTACTGATTAATGAAATGTATGGAGATAACAAACAGGATTCAAGCTCAAAGTCCATTAAACAATGCAAATTTTGGAGCAGAGCGAAAACGGATTTCGAAAACATCAGAGGTGGGACCAGGCGCCATGGAGGAATGAGAATCCCCTGCCGACCGGTTACACCCGCCGTGTGCTCCTTGATATGATCAGGACATAACGGAAAAATCCGTCGACAATTTAATCTGTAAATAATGGCATAACAATTAGTATGAAAAACGTCAGTCAGCATTTGACTCGATGATAAATTGTACGAGAGGTTGTATTTGCTGACAAGGTCATTGTATCGACCATAAAACGTACAAAATGACGACTTTAAACGAGACTCTTGATATTCTTGTTTCATCAACTTGTTTGTCAATAAGCTACCTCGTTTTAGAAATTGGTCATACGTAGAGCATGCTCTTGCGTATCGAATCAGTTGAGAGATATATACCCCGTATGCAGGTGATGAAAGGTATATTGCTGAATAAGTAAGGGAAGTTGACGATTGAAAAGTTAAAGTCATCACGTTTATCATAAAGCTTGGTTGTTAGATTACCATTAATGTATTTTTCAAGTAAAATATCCAAATATGAAACAGATGTGTCAGACTCTGTGGTATCTTTTATCTCAAGTTCACCAGGATATATCGTATCGACATAAGATGGAAATAGCCATTGTTAATTGACAATACGTCGATATATCTAAATGTCGAGTTGAAGTCATTAAGTTTATCATAAAGCTTGGTTATTTTACAATTAACGTCTTTTTCAAGTAAAATATCCAAATATGAAACAGATGCGTCAGACATCTTTTATGTCAAACTCAGTGGTATCTTTTATGTCAAACTCATCGCGATATATCGTATCGACATGGAAATTAAGAATGGAAATAACCATCTTTTATGTCAAACTCATCGCGATATATCGTATCGACATGGAAATTAAGAATGGAAATAACCATTGTTAATTGACAATACGTCCTCGATATATCTAAATGTCGAGTTTAAGGCCACAGCCTTCAGTGTTTACTTCTTTTCACGTATAAGATTTTAAACAAATTCTGCTTCATATGAATACAAAATAGGTCTGCTAATATATAGGGCTCACGGTGGGTATGATCGGTCAACAGGACATGTTTACTCCTCTTAGACGGCTGATCCACCTCTGGAATTTTCAGGGGTCCGTATTTTATCCTCTCTTAGCATATTTGCATTGTTTATACAGTTTTTAGATCGATCACTGTCAATCACTGTTCGTTATTTTCACCTTTTACGTTATGACATATACACGTTAGCCTTTCTACGAATATTCTCCTGAGAATAGTACATGACGTACTTCTTTGAAAACGATTTTGGAGCGACTTGATTACGGGTGCAAGCCTAAACACTAATATTTGTTGAAATTTGGATATCACAAAATGATTTTCTGATATCAGAAATTCGAATTTTTGATATAAAAATTCTCATTTATTTTTTGATATCATAAAATCTATTTTCTAATATCAAGAATGATATTTTTATTGTGATATCAGAATAGAAATATAGAAAAATCCTTTTCTTATATAAAAAAAATCCTTTTCTGATATCATCAAAATATTTTCTATTAGAAAAACACATTTTCTGATATCAGAAAATCATTTCCTAATATCAGAAAATACCTCAAAATAGTAAAACGGCGCCTCAGACTACAGTTCAGGATTACAGACGTTTAACTCAGTCAAAAGCACAATCCAAAACGATACAGTCTACTCTAGCAGAGAACCCTAAGGAAATTACAGAATTTAAAACATCAGTCACAACCTCAACAGAGATCACAGAAAAGAACAATCATTGGATTACGGTTACCTTAATTCTGATTGCATTGTTAGAAACAGCATTTATTGGCGGAGATTTTATTTACCTTCATTCACTCCAGTAAAAACATTATGCTTATTCTATTTTCTTTTTTAAATACAAAGACAAATTATTCATCAAAATATAAAATATATAATATTTATAATAATATTTCAATATTAGCAAACTTGTATCTTTTTCAAATGAACCTGTCAAATGTGCATTACATTATATGGATTGCATTTAATAGCTACCTAAGTTATACTGGTATAACCTAAATTTTAAATATTTTACGCATTTTTATAAACAGCTTCGAGGAAAATTATGTAGACTAGCCCGCACGTGTGATTCTATTTATTGTGACCCTGTAGTCGGATGCATATCAACCTCAAATGGGAGTTTAACAATACTCTTAGGCCCGACAATCGTCGACTAAGGACATGTATAATTTATAATTGTTCACAAGGTTCAAAAGGAAAACACTGAAAAAATCAAATAATGTACAAAACCTTTAAAAATCTATAGCAATATGAGAACGTTAATTTTAATTTCTCTCTCTGTATTTTGGTCATTGCTTTCTGTTAGCTTTAAGCGAAATCATGTTATCATATTTCTATATCAGATGCAAACGGTCAAATCTTGGCCACATGATTTAAGATAACATCTCAAGAGTAAGTTTAACTAATTAAATTGAAAACAATTATCGAAATTTGTAAAGAGGTTTATTTTCAAACTCCTTTTTATTGAAATATAATTAATTGATAATTCTGGTCCATACAAGTTATTTGTCCTTATTTTTTTAAACCTCATACCTCATTGCATAAAATATCTTAACAATCAAGACAACATATTCAATCTGCAAAGTATTTAAAAAGAATGAAAACATCATCTATGAAAAGTCATTGATATATTTTTAGATCAAAAAATGAATATTCAAAATAATGGAGAGATGTTACAGAAGATATCTAGGCACCTACAGTTGATGAGTATTTCCGTATTTTTGATTGTGATCTATGTAATCATTCTTATTCCACTCCTGGTGTACGTAGCTAATTTCACTTTTGCCTGTTTGTTGTTTGGTACATTTTTTTTTTTTTAGAATTAGTCAAAGAAGAAATTTAACAGTTCAAAAATGTTTACTTTCATATGATGAATTCATTTTTAAAATATTATTTTTCAAAACTTGATTTCTTTATTTTACATTGTTTTAAA
Source organism: Saccostrea echinata (assembly GCF_033153115.1). NCBI lineage: Eukaryota > Metazoa > Mollusca > Bivalvia > Ostreida > Ostreidae > Saccostrea > Saccostrea echinata. The sequence continues at coordinate 1,736,874 of NW_026889811.1, forward strand.
CGATTTATACGAACAATTTATATTTCATTATTACAAAGAAGTAAAAAAAATATGCTTGTTTTTATGCATTTATACAAGTATTCGAGTAAAAAAATTATGGGGATGCTCACTCCTCCATGGCACCTGATCCCACCTCTGATATTTGGAGGTCCGTGTTTGCTCTGCTCCTATTTTGTATTGTATAATGGACTTTTGAGCTTGAATACTGTTCGTTATCTCCATATATTTCATTTTAACCACCGAACATGTATCTCTGCTGGTGGACAGTCTGTCCCCGAGGATACTTGTCGTTTGGTACCTATTCATTCATGAGTATACAGAATAACGAAATGATACTGGCAGACGCGTCGCCCAGTATAAAAAGGCGTCACTCTTTTGAGTCTATAAGGGACACAGACTCAAGGAGTTCATTCGGTGCCCCTCGTATAATCCTCAGGGATATTAAACATATGTCATATGTACAGTCTTCGGATTCCCAGTTTTTGGTATAAAACCAATAGTTCATACAAACAATTGAAAGAATGTAAAGTTTCTATTAGAGATATATTCGAAAACTCCTTTTCCGATCCCATGTCTTCTATTTCAAAATGTTCTGCGAAAAACTGTAAAACCTGTGACATTTTGATAACTAACACTTCTTTCACAAGTAATCTTACTGGACAGAGCTTCTGTACCAAAACTTGGGAAAATCTGAACTGCAAATCTTCTAATGTTGTCTACGGAATAGAATGTAATCTTTGTGGACTTGTTTATGTTGGTGAAACCAAGGGATCACTCAATAAAAGAACATCAGGTCATAGATTTCAGATAAGTAATGGGGGTCAGCAACTTTTATACAAACATTTTAATTTACCTGAACATTCTATTTTGTCAATGAAAGTTAGAATTCTGGAAAAGATTTACCACCACACAAACAGTCCATCACTGAGTACACCTTTCCGTAGACAACGAGAAGAATTTTGGATAAGAAAGCTAGGGACAGCCTTTCCCTATGGATGTAATGACAATGTCGATAGTGTTGGAAATCTTTCCAGTCCACAATGTAACAATGAAAATATGATGGGACTTTTTAACCATACACAGAGACGTAAGCGTTGTCATGGACATCGGTCTTACAATAAACCTTTAATACACGATGTCTCTTTTGATTCATTACTATCTTACGTAAATCAACAGTTAGGTCTACATCATATTCGCACCAAACTTTACTCTGTCCCTTTGAAACTTTTAAATAGTCTTCTTGAAAAGGTCAAGGAAAGTCCATTTTTTGATTCCTCGACACCAGAATATAGGCTCGGATCTGTAGTTATGGATATTGCCAATCATAGGCTTTTTAAACCCCCGCGTTTTACTGAAGAAAATGCAGCTAAAACAATCCGTTTTTTCCTTAAACTTCAATATGCCAACAAAGGAATTGACGCGGTTAATATAAGTAATATTCTTAATCACAAAGGGGTCCAGTCTTGTATTCCACCATATTTCAAGTTAAAGACTACACCTTGTATTTCCTACAAATATACATCGACTATTGCTTCCAAACTTTTTAATTACAAGAAAACTTTACAGGGCCTGGATATCGAATATCTGAAACATAATCCTCCATCGTGTCCATGTTCTTCTTCGCCCTATAACTATAGCCCTGCTGGACACGTTATTACTGGTGACGTAAATATAGTTAATAATGAGGACCTTAGATCACTAATTTTAAAAGGTCCTAAATTTAAGAAACCCAGATCCTTCAACTGGCGTAAGAATTTCGTAAATATCATGGATTCTGTAGAGGACTACTCCAGGCGATGGGCCAGACATGAAAAAGAAGACCTTGACACTTTGTCAGAATGGATTAAATGTATCAGATGTATGTTAAAACGCGCATTAAAAAAATGAGAGGCAATATGAAAACCATCTATCCTTCTGTATTCAATAATCCAGAAGTGAAAAAAGAATTAGATAGATTACATGATCAGTACGTACTGGTCCCTGCTGACAAAGCAGGTAACAACATTGTCTTTGTTTGTAAGGCTCATTATATTAAATGTATTTTAGAGGAACTTGGATTTAATTCTACAAGTGGTAATCCAACTTATACTCATAGTTCCCTTTCTAAAGAAGAAATTCTTCAAAATCATATGTCAGTTTTGAATATTTTTAATATTCCAAACAACCAAAATGAATTCGAATTACCATATTTATATTGGATTCCGAAACTTCATTTAAAAATCCTTACAAACAAAGATACATAGCGGGTTCCAGTAAATGTTCAACCAAGCCTCTATCTTTACTCCTCACTAAGATATTAACAGTGGTGAAGGAGAAACTTCAAGAGTACTGTGCAACAATATATTCGAGAAGTGGTGTAAATCAGATGTGGATACTTAAAAATTCCAAGGAACTTTTGGAAAATTTGAAATCACAAGATTTTACCAAAATCAACAGCTTAAAACTTACGACTTTTCAACTTTATACACAACCATTCCCCACGATAAATTAAAGTCCAGGTTTTTTGATATCATTGACAGCTGCTTTTTCAATAAAAATGGAACTCGTAAATATACTTACCTTGTCATTGGTCATTTGCAAAATTATTTTGTTAAAAACATTCTGATTGTACACACAAGTACTCTGAAGTTGACATTAAAAAGATGCTTGAGTTTCTGATTGACAGTATCTATGTGGTTTTTGGAGACCAGGTCTTCCAACAATATATTGGAATTCCTATGGGTACCAATTGCGAAACACTTGCTGTGGCCTTCAACTCGACATTTAGATATATCGACGACGTATTGTCAATCAACAATGGCTATTTTCATTCTTATATCGATACGATATATCCTGGTGAACTTGAGATAAAAGATACCACAGAGTCTGACACATCTAATTCATATTTGGATATTTTACTTGAAAAAGACGTTAATGGTAATCTAACAACCAACCTTTATGATAAACGTGATGACTTTAACTTTTCAATCGTCAACTTCCCTTACTTATGCAGCAATATACCTTCATCACCTGCATACGGGGTATATATCTCTCAGTTGATTCGATACGCAAGAGCATGCTCTACGTATGTACAATTTCTAAAACGAGGTAAATTATTGACAAATAAGTTGATGAAACAAGAATATCAGCTGTCTCGTTTTAAGTCATCATTTCGGAAGTTCTTTGGTCGATACAATGACCTTGTCAGCAAATACAATTTATCATTGAGTCAAATGCTGACTGACGTTTTTCATACTAATTGTTAGGCCATTATTTACACACTGTATTGTCGACGGATTTTTCCGTTATTTCCCGATCACATCTTCGCTAGCCAAGGGTTTTCGGTCCACTCCGCTCCCCATAAACCCTTGGCAGATTTCATTACGAAAATACGGTGATGCGGTGGCGCTATCTAGCGACTAACTAGAGTTGCGCCCCTTGAAACTTCATTTTCTTATCCAATGAAATAATGGGTTACATACACGCTACGGCAAAACAACAAAAGTGAAAACATGTTGACTGACGAATCAAGGAAAAGAGTTTACGACACTTTTAAAGTAAAATTACGAGAAAACCAAGAGAAAGCAATTAATGCTGTGTTATTAAATCGCGATGTGTTCGTTGGGACCCGCACCGGGAGTGGAAAATCGCTGGTATATGAAAGCATTCCTGTCATAAAACCAGGTATCGTCGTCATTGTAGCGCCTCTCTTGTCAATAATGAGGGAACAAGTTGAGAAATTGAACAACTTTGGACTTGCTGCCACTTACATTGGGAAGAACGTTGAGGAAAATGAAAAAATAGAGGCGGGGCAATACGATTTCGTATTTGGTAGCCCCGAAAGACTGATTGGTGAGAGGCGGTGGAGAGAAATGTTCAAGTCAGAGGAGTATAGGAGGCGGCTACAGTTGTTAGTTGTGGATGAGGCCCATACAGTAACACTTTGGTATCTCATAATGATTTTTATTTCTTTTATAATGTGTAGTTTAGTGTACAAATGATATAAATGCATAATGTATAACATGTATAATGAAGGAAATGTAACTAGTACATCATGTCTATAAAGGCAAGTACAGTCTTAGTAGCATGTACCTCAGTCCTCATGTAGTCCTATCAGAATCAAACAGTTGGGACACTAACTCTATATTGCTCAATAGCTTCATTGTTATGATTAAAAGGTCAATTGCTTTAATAATAGTTTTCAAACATGCATGCATGCATCAACATGCTTATCTAACAGCACTGGTTGATTTTAGCATATACATTGGGAATTAGTTCACAAAAGTATTAAGTTTGTGCCTTCCTGATTACATATATCTTGTATCACGTTGATTAAGGTCCTGTTTAATCGAAAGTCCCAGCTATACTTTTTATTATGATGTTGATGATCTCACCTTGGATTATCGTAAATTTCTTGTGACAGAGCAAACAAGTATTTACAAATTAATACCATATAATACATTTGAAATTATTAAACACCATATACATGTATTTTAAGAATCTTGCATGTCATGGAGTTTATACATATACTTCTTTATTCTAATTAGCATAATAATTTTTTCAGGGGAGAGGGAAGGACAGATGAAGATCCTTTCAGGGAGTGGTTTTCAAAGATTCAGGAGCTGCGATCTTTGTGCCTCAATGTTCCTGTCCTTGCTCTTACTGCAACTGCTGGACCAACTCAGAGGAGGAAAAATTTTAAAATGTCTATGCTTTCGACCAGGTTATGAACTTGTTCTTGATTCGCCTGATAGGAGAAACATTAAGATTACTGTGAAACCCATTAAAAATAATGATACTATAGACAAAGTTTTTGATTGGCTTATTAAAGACTTGAGACACCACAGAGAACAGTTACCAAGACATGTGGTCTTTTGTGATAGTATAAGTGACGTTACACAGATTTATTTTGCATTCATTAAAAACTGCAGACAAAATAGATCAAACTTTGAAATGTTTCATAGTAAAACTGATGACGAAATCAAAAACAAAATTAGAGAAGATATGGCTACTGAAGGTCACATTAGAATACTTATTTGTACTAATGCAGCCGGAATGGGTGTCAACTTCCACCAAGTACATAATGTTGTGCACTATGGGATACCCAGGGAGTTGGAGACTTTCGTGCAACAAATGGGTAGAGGTGGGAGGGATGGAAAACCTTCACATGAACTTGTATTGTTTAAGGCACATAAAGGTTACTTAAAACATGTTGAACCAGAACTTGTTCGAATTGTCAAAGATAACAGTGTATGTCGAAGAAATATATTATGCAATGCTTTTCAGACGAAACATTGTGAACTAACACCTTTACATGCATGTTGTGATGTGTGTGAGAAAAAGTGTAAATGCCAATTGGATACCTGTCCAGAATCGCATGTTGCCATGAAAGATGATGAAGAAGGAGGATCTTCCGAAGATGAGATGGAGCGAAATGTTTCAGTTGAAGAAAGACGTCTTCTGACACAAAAGTTGGAATCCTTACAGTTTACATTGTCTGACAGATCAAGCGGTGGGCTTCTTAATTCAGAATTAGTCCATGGATTTACAAAAGAACTAGTGAAAGATATTGTTTCTAAATGTCATGTTTTGTTTACTGCAGAAGGACATTATGCATAAATTCCCTATTTGGTCTTTCTGTGTAGCTCAGGAGATTTGTAAAATAATACTTGATGTATTTGGAGACGAAACAATGTACAATTTAGTAGACAGTGATAGTTCCACATCAGAAAATTGACTGTTGGAAAAAAAAATACTAATATTGCAGAACAGTGCAACTATAAAGTCATGTATGAACATCTTTTCATATTTCAGTTCAAGCATTACATTTTGTAAACTGTTTTTTCCACATTGGGACTCCTTTTATTAGTATTATTATTATTATTATTAATTTTTTGCTTTGTGATATTGTCAATAAAATTATGCCTCAAATTAAAGTTTTCAGACTAAACAAAATATTCTAGGTATTGAAAAAAGTGTTTTAGATATTTAAAGTTTTGCACATCTATATATTAGATGTTTGAAAACAATTAAAGAAAATAGAGAGCTAACAATAATAGAAAGTTTAAAATGAAGGTGGAAAACAGACCTAATGAAGAATGGAGTGATAAACAGGCCTACCAGGCCCCAGGATCATGAAACAGACTTAGAAATAAGTCAAATTTTTAATCGCCTGTAAAATGTTTATTGCTTAATAATTATTGAATTCAATATCAAAATTTGCAAATTACAATAATTTTGAGAATCAATATTGAAACATATTTTAATTTTGAGTTGCTTGACTTCCACAACATTTAAGTATAATATAAAAATTTGGACTTGAGGTTAAGATGTTTCATGATCCCGGGGGGCAGATTTGTAAAAACCAAAATATCTTCAGATCAACTTTATAATATTTATTGGTAACAAAGAGAGAGAGAGAAAAAAAATATCATTGATGACCTTGTGCAATGATAGACATTAAAATTTATTCACTTTGACCCTGTGACACCAGATCTCCCAATTGTTTTTATTCTTTGACCAATTTTAAGGTTCACTGACCTTTGATAAGGGAGACAACTCTAATTGGGATGATAACTATTAAACTTTCCTATATAAACTTTGGAAAGGTCATTTCAGTCTTTTGCAGTATGAGGTTTGCTAAAGTTGTGTGTTTTTTGTTGGAAGATATATTTTGGAAAATCATTAGCTCAAAGCTTAAACTATATGAACTATTAAAGCTTAATCATATGACCAACTTCCTCAATTAAAAAAAAAAAATCATGTTCATATTTTTTTTAATAAAGGTTTAGACTTCAAATACAGGGTAATAGCTTTCCCACAAGCATATACATATATCCACTCCCTCTAATGTAGAAATGACACTGTAATAAATATCGAACAGCTTCTTTAAAATGCTAGCAATAAAGTAACAGTAACAATGCTCAGGTCAACAAATAATCTTGATTACATTTCTAACTGAGCACTTCGTAAGACAGTCTCTCTCTATTTTCTGTAATCCAGGCATGCAAATCTACAACTTTAATGCGAGAGGAAAAGTCAATAAAACCTGGGAAATTAACAAATTCTCTACCAGGAATGTAGTCGAACATTTTGGCATTGTTCAGTTCAGTCACCATTTCCAAAATGTCTGAGATTTTATTTGCTTCAGGTCTTCTTGATCCTGATTTTTTCTTATTGCATTGTGTTTGCAAATTCTCTTTAATTTCTTCTTGAATTTGAGTTGTGAGTGCAGCTTTCTGAACACTGGCATATGTTGCATTGGCTCCTTGAGAGTAAATTTTTTTCTTCACAGTTTGCACCATAATTTCTAGTAAATTATCATTTGGAATGTTCTTTCCCATACCCCCTTGCAAATTTGCAGAGCAATTCCACTGATACTCATAGGCCATTTTTGGTGATAAGATGCAATTGATGTAGGCCAAATACCTAAACAGCCATAACTGATACTTGTTGTGTTTTCCAACACGGGAGAGAAGCATCTGAAATTTCGCATTGGTTGTCACTCTGTTCCCATCTCCCATTTTATATGCGTCATTTGTGTCTCGGAGAAGCAATGCGCATTTCATAAATGATGCTCTGTATATTGCAATGTGGTCCCTTCCAGAAGTAGGTGGTTGATCTTCATAATCAAAAGAGAAATCATGGACTTTTTTCAAATGTCTCTTTATTCCACCACTTGTTTTGTACTGCTTATCACAATTTGGGCACACATACTTCATCTCATCATTATCAAAGAGGTCCTTCATTTGATTTGCTTCTGCATCAAGTGCGCATGTTTTCTCTCTGATGTCATTGATATCTATTGCATTTAAAAAGAAAGAAGAAGAAAATTCTAAACAAGAAATCAAGTTAGATGATGTTGAATCATAACATTAAAGTGCCAAACACACTACAGCAAATGCAGCAGTGCTCTTTAAAAAGCGACCATTGTATTTCTTTTCTCCAAATCTTAAACCTCAATTTTATTTTACCCAATTATTTCTTAGGAAGAAATATCATTTTGTTGTATGCAACTGCAGAAAGACCAGCAAAAAATTAAGTAAATGAAAGATATTCAATTATTTGTACCATCAGCAATCTTCACATATTTGTCAAGAATATCCTTTGCTATTCCATGGATATATGTGTACTTCTCCTGATCAGAAAGAAGATGGAACAATGGCTGGTGGCCTACAGGTTCATCTTGCAGATCCTTGATCCCCATCAAATGCATGTAAGCACCCACAATAAAGGAATCCAAGCAGTCATCCATCCAAGCATAATGAGATCTACAATACAAGTACATGTAGGCAAACATTAATTTAATTCTCCACATCAAGAAGGGAGTACTAAAAGAAATGTTTAAATTATATTACAACCTGTACTTTTGGATAACTTCTTCCGGACCATGGACATCAACTCTCCCCACTGTATTTCTCAGGTGACTCAATGTACCTGGCTCTCCTGCAGATGACACTCTGTAGAACTGTTGATAAATGAACTGTAAAATACAAAATAATAATAATTAATTTTTAAAATACGCTAATAAAATATCCACTGTCATTTAATTCAACAATTGTGTGACAAATATGATGTAAATGATGGAAAAAAAATTTGAATAAAACTTGAAAAGACATAAATTTCACTTTAACAAAGTTTAAAACAATGCATTATTTCTGTATTACCAATAATTTTCACCATATTTTTTGGAAAAAGGTTGGACTTTGAATGATTGAAGTAGTATATATGTAGTAAATGTATTAGTAATGTCTACAAATCAAGAATGAGTTAATGGTAATTAGTAATAAACAAAGAACACTGAACTGTTATAAGCACTATCTCTTAACATGGCTGAAAAAATGTAAGGCAAATAATAATAAACTCATATATCCTCTTAAGCTAAAAGGATAAGAGCTGTATCTCAGCTGAATGAATAAAGAAGTCATGCCTTTTATAAATTCATTAACTGGAACTAAACCAACACACTGATACCAGTAGCAGATTCATCATCCTATGTAACCCTTCAGGTCGGTGAATGACACACTGAAGTTTACTGAATTCTGTCATACCATTGTGAAGTGCTAATTGGGCAGCATATGCTCTCTCATTGGTTAATACATCGCCTCCAAATACCCTCTTCTTTAGGTTTGAAGGGGTATCATTATCTAAATCTGATCTTGCAATACATTTTTCATGAATATATTGTAGTATATCAATCATTTCTTCTGACTTATTCTCACTTTTGTCTAAGAGGTCAATAATGGCATGGTCAGATTTTCTACAACTAGCGTTAAGGTGGGGATGATTTATGTATTGGGGAATGCATGACTTGTACCTATTAAGACTGTCCGCATACTTGACAAGGACCTGCATAATATGGTGCATAAAATGGTTTTCAAGGAAAGCAGACTCTTCCAAGTTTGGAATAAACAAACTGTTTTCCACTTGACTGATGTCAGCAATAGGATGTGTGTCATCAAGTGTAGGATCTACAACTCTTTTTTCTAATGCCACAAGCAGAAACCAGTGCCAGCTTTGTCGTCTTCGGTCAACACTCATTTGAGATGGACTACGTGTTATATCAATATTGTCACCTATAATGTCACTTGACTTACTGAGTCTCTGTGTAATTTGCTCATCATCCTCTGCCGGCTCTGTAAGCAATCTTTTGATATGCTGCTGTTGTCTGCTGAGTAGGTGATGTTTTCTTTTTGCTGATGAAGATGCAGACACACACATGCCCATCTTTGACAAAGTATCTATAGTCTTTAAAAAAGAAAAAAAAAACTTTAAAGCACAATCTGAGCAAAAGAGATTAAATTTTGATTCTATGTCAATTATTAATTTCAGGTACTCAAACTTCAGAAAGTTGACATGATTATATTTAAAATAGATCGCAAATCTAGTATGAAATTGAAGTTATCGATTTAAGTCTACATGAGAAACTAAAATTTAGTGTGACATTGTACAGGACTGATAATTCAAACTAAATAGAACCTTGTTTAAGGAGCTTATATCAGAGAAAAACTGTTGTGAGTAGGGTTAATAAATGTTAACCACTAGATTTTTTTTCTTACATCATCAGTAGCTCCACCATGGTCAAGAATCTGGCCTATGACATGTTGGAAAGCAGACATATGTGTGTTGCTGGATTTCAGCAGTACACATGAAGCTACAATGGCTCCCATGGCATTTTTATTTGTTAATGTTGTCATGCATTGGTGAAACAAAGGTGCCCACAACTTTATTTCCTCATTCACTTTATCAAAACTAAATGTAGCCAGACTTTTGCTATCTATTTGTCTAAGCAAAGAACAGTTAATACTTGATGTCAGTTTCCCAATTTCTTCCTTTAGTTCTTTCATAATTTGGTTGTTGATTCCTTCTTTTAGAGGTGAATTGTAGATAGCCCGAGCTGTTCTCTTTGGTGCATTGTGGATGGTTAAACCTCTGACAATTTCACTTAACTGACAATCTTTTACCAGTTTTGTTCTTACTTTCATTGTTTTCTTTGTTTTGTACACAACCTGTAAAATCATGATAGATTATATTGAGAAAAAGAAGTGGATATTTTTTTTTTTTGCTAGCATTATTACCTGACAAATGGAGCTTTAAAATGTTGTTCTATATATATATATATATATATATATATATATATATATATATATATATATATATATATATATATATATATATATATATATATATATATATATATATATATATATATATATATATATATATATATATACATACATACATACATACATACACACACACATCAATGATGCACTTTAATAATCATAATGTATTCAATTTCAAATTCATCAGTTTTTATATGAAAATGATGTTTTAATTTGTTTACATTTTAAAAAATCAATTATAAAACACATATTTTTCTTTATATGGCCAAAATATAGAAGAAAAATAATTAATTCATCTCTTTGTGCAACATGTAATGACAAAAAGGTATGAAGATCTATGTCCATATCTAATTTGTGTTATATAATACCATAAGTTTATCTTCAGTTTACTAGGTGTGAAGGACTTTATGGTGATTGGTTTTTGAGTGTCAATGGAAGTAGCTTTCTCTGTAGGTAAGTGAAGTCTGAGCACATCTTTCTGATCTGTTGTTTTTTGTTGTTTACCTGGTGGATTTACTGGTGGATTGTTGGTTTGCATAGCCAGGCACTCCTCTGTTTGTTCCTTTTTCCGGGGGGTTGAAAACAAAGATTTTTTTGTCTTTCTGGGTGTTGGCGAATGCACTATGGTTCTTTTATCTTGTGCCTTTGGAGTTCTAATTATATTCATTTGTAAAGACTGTTTGTGTTTCTCCCTAAGAATTCCCAAGACCTCATTTTTTTCCCTCCTTAGAGAGTCCATTTTATGTATCAAATCCATGTCAATTTTGTACAGTTTATTAAGCTTCGTAAAGCAAAATCCACAGACATATTTGGAAAGACCATCGTTGGGGGGGGGGGGGGCACTATAATCGAGGACTTGTGTCAATTGGTTAAAAACACCGAAAGTTTCTCCAAAAATCACGCGTCTGTGCTTCTTTGGAAGTTCGCAACAGCATACACGACAAACTTCCATGGGCGCAGCCATATTTGTTTACAATAGCTTGATACAAACGCTGCGATTGGTCAGCTTATCGTAGCTGTAGCCAATCATAGAACAGATCGTATCACCGTATTTTCGTAATGAAATCTGCCAAGGGTTTATGGGGAGCGGAGTGGACCGAAAACCCTTGGCTAGCGAAGATGCCCGATCATGACAAGGAGCACACGGCGGGTGTGACCGGTCGGCAGGGGATGCTCACTCCTCCATGGCACCTGATCCCACCTCTGATGTTTGGAGGTCCGTGTTTGCTCTGCTCCTATTTTGTATTGTATAATGGACTTTTGAGCTTGAATACTGTTCGTTATCTCCATATATTTCATTAGAAAGTATCATTCAAAAATTAAAGTTTCTCTAATTTCCTAAGTATTACACTTTTAATCGCTCCCAGAAAACGGAATTTCCAATCGGTATATTCAAAATTTTAACGTAAGCCAAACATAGACGAAAATATATACTCTCATCTTTGACAGTAGTTCCCACTTCAGATGTCTCAATGAGGCAATCTATATTAATAATGAGTCTTTTGAGATCTATATGTATCACTTTTTGCTATATTCACCTATTCCATTAGTTAAATAAATTATTTCACGTATCATAACTGTACTTTTAATAAACTTATAATAGTAAATTGTATCTTAAATCTGCTGGACTAGTTATTATATGTTAATTGTACACTTTGAAATGAAAAATATAGAATTTCTGCTACATTTTCTGTGCAGGATTAAAACAGTTGTATACACATAGCATGGATACTCTCCATCCTGTCAGGGCAGTGGAGCGAGGATATACTCCTTTGTCACACAGAGAACGTTAGGTCAGAAGTGGAAGACAGTCTGATTACAGTACGCCACAAAGAAATGGAAGACAGTCTGATTACAGTACGCCACAAAGAAATGGAAGGCAGTCTGATTACAGTACGCCACAAAACATTGATTTGGAACCATATACAAGCACTGTCTTATATAATGCAAGAAAGGCTTGACATGGAAAAAATGGTATATATAAGTATATTGTAGAGTGTGGTGAACTCAGACCTCTTCTAAAAGTTCCTCGGAATTTTTAAATTTATACACCACTTATATTTCTTTTAGGGATTATTGATTTAAAAACTTTTATTTCTTTTTTCCGGAAAGAATAAAAACAAGTGCCAGAGTTAAGAGCACATTTTCCTTGTAGAGAAATCCCTTGATAAACTTTAACAAATACGGCACTTATACTGTCAATGAATAAGTATATAAAAATTATCGAAGCAAATACACTGCAGGGAACTAATTTTGTTACATTAATCAGCATCAGCATAAGCGAAATAAGCATCAGCATACAGATAACATCAAGATCAACATTTAAAAAACAGCATTGCCATGATCAGCATCAGCAAGCAAAGTATAAAACTAGCATTGACCTACTTAAAATCAGCATTGACATACTAGCATCAGATCATCAATGAGGTTTTATTCAGTTAAAAATTAAAAACAGGGAAAGAAAATTAGTTAAATTATTCAAATTATTCAAACTTAATGAAATATTATGATCAAATGATATTATAAGGCACTTTTATTGCTTTAAAAGGCAATGATGAAATTCAGTTATCTACTTCCGGCAGCATGATAGTACTTCTGGTAGCATTGACCTTATCATAAAACAGCATCAGAATAAGAATTACTGGCATTAAATATGCAAGCAAAGGAAGCATCCAAATCAGCATTGATGCTGTAACAAAATTAGTTTCATGCACTGTGCACTTAAATCCTTCAATGATTTACATTATTGATGAGACCTTAAAAACCGAGGTCCCGTGTCACGACAGGCGTTGGCACGATAAAGATCTCTCACTGCTCAGTGGCCCTGAGTGCCGAGTAATGGTCAAAATTTGAAGCCCTTCACCGGTATATGGTGACGTCACTATTTACATTATTGATTTTTTAATCAGAGATAATTGTCACAGAGCTATCCCCTAATTTGAATGAGAGTTAGAAAGTCTGATAAGGTTGCAGGTGCACAACGCAGGCGTTGTAGCCCTGTTTCTCAGGGGTGTCATTTTAGCTAGTTAGAGAGAAAGAGAGTTAAGCAAGCATGAATTTATAATTTGTAAGTATGTCAGTTCTGTTGTCGTATGACAGAGTTCTGAGAGATGAAAGTGAACATTAGGTTGATTTGTGTGAGAAACTGGGGAGTAAGAGATTTGCTATGGCCATGCCCGGAGAACATGTGAGAAAAGAATAGAGAGTGAGTTTGGAAGTCAATGAGAGTGGATGTATCTTATAATTGTGAACTTTGTGTATTAGTATAATTATATTGCGTGTGTTGTAAATATGTAAATAATCTATGTAAATAAAAACAATCGTAAGTATTAATCAGTGCCAGTGACAGGGAGGACGCCAGTCACATAATTAATGGGATGAATCCAAAAACAAATATGAAACCGAAATGTGTGATCATGGTAACGTTGTTGAACATTTTAAATAAAACTGCTTCCTCAAGTAGTGAGTTCTGAAGGTGAGTGATTTTTCACTAAAGGGCGTTATGACATTTCTTATTAATCTATTATTTAAATATCCTACTTCAATTTCACTTTAGATCGGAGAAGGATTGATTTTTTTTATACTTGTATATGATTGTATACATTTTTTGACGCTTTAATTTCTATTAAAAGAAAGGTGCAATAGACAAAATATAAATTTGCAGTTCATTTAATTGATTACGTGATCTTCTTCAAATAAATATCTATCTGTTCTTTATTTTTACACTACCTGATGTTCTTTGGTGTTACAATAAATACTTTGACTCCATAACCAATACCTGTAGAGGTAATCATTTCTCACAAAACTTAAAAATGCAACCGCTATGAAAAATGTAAATTAATTGTAATGGATTGTATTTGTGAAAAAAAATCTAAATTATCATAGATTGCATTATTTTCCTCTTTTTGTTTAGAATACAACCCTGGAAGAATAGGATGGGATTGTAAACAATCTTGTGTGGAGGGATATTACGAAAGGTTGTGCAAATTGTTCTTTGTTTCTTTGTTGTGATCCGGAAGTTGGGTGCCTGTTAGAAGCTACAAAGAGTAACGAATCAACAGCTTCAAGTATATATTCTAAAATCTTTCTTCTAAACTATCAATAAGATAGCTGTTGAAGAAATAGTTATGCATTCGAATACTATGGCATAATTGTTATTGGTTTATTGATCTTTTAAAGAATACAATAGGAACACTTGCAAAAACAACACCTCAACAAAAAAATTAAGTCCTCAAATTTTCTGTAATGGCAAATAAAAGAATCAAGGTTGAATATACATTTGTGACAAAGTATGTTTTGGGAGATTTTTTTAAAAATAATATACTTTAAATACCGTGCTCATTTCAAAGATTACATGATTTTTAAACGGATATCATGACTTTCAACTCTTGATTTAAATGTCCTTGGAGCCAGGACCTATAGAGCTAACGTATAATTAGTATGATAAGGAAAAAATCCTAAAATAACAACACAGGCATGATTTTAAAAGTATATATATCATCATAAAACAATAAATCAGAGCTATAAAGAAACACGCACACAGAAATCAATTAGTACACACCATATAATCTCTCTCTCTCTCTCTCTCTCTCTCTCTCTCTCTCTCTCTCTCTCTTGGTACATTCATCTCCCATCATCGATTCAAATGCATTTGATAAAATATTTTCCATTTATCATTCAAACAGATAAGAATACTTCACGTTGGTATTCAAAACTATTTTTTGGAGGATGACTCAAAACTAGAAGTAATTCAAATGCCATAAAAATTTTCTTTATCATTCAAAGTTTTCGGAAAATAAAAACTTTAAATTGTTGATATACTAATTCTATATTTTCTTCCAAGAATATACTAGCTATAGTTTACATTTTTACTCACCCAAATTAAAAATTAATCACGTTTAATGATAAATGCCGTATAAGAAATTTGAAATTTACACTCTTTAATGACAATAATTTGTTTAAAAGTATTTTTGAACTATTAATTAGTTTTTTTATATGTTTGGGTCATATATGAAAAATGAAAATAGTAGAAAGATATTGCAATCTATGTCGTAACAACTGCAATTGATGAGTATTTTTTTTTTAATTTCTGATTGAGGGCTGTGCATTCATTCTTATTCTGGTGCTGTGGTATGTTTCAAAAATTATTTTTATTGTTTCATTGAATTATTCAAACGAATATATCCTTTACAATTTTGAAGCTAAAGAATTCCATTAGCTTTCTTGTTAACTTAAATACAATCAAATAGATGAAGTTAATTGTAGTTGAACAATATCTTATTTATTCATTTTTTCATTTCATGTAAGAACTTTATTACCAAATACAAATGGTACTTCGAGTTCGTTGCCACGAAGCTCTCAGAGAGGAATATACATATTTTATCGATAAGTTTATTAGGAAAACCTACATATAGTCTTCCTATATAAAAATATATTCACAGCTTATAGTGTTACCTCTGATTTACCATTATTTCAATGACCATTCAAACTTATTTATGTACAGGCTGCTGAAATCGCTTTGTTTTTCTTCTTTTTTTTTAACATCGCGCTCGATGCTATAGGATTTTCTAGAAGCTTCCTTCAATATTAAGATCGGTGAATGAGGAAAATAATTTGCACATTTCCCATTTTAATCAGTTATCACAACTTATATCTTTTATGTCATTTAAATCAAGTTTTGATTGAATAATTCAGTGATGACGTTTTATGAAATAAATAAACAATTAATTGATTGATGTCAGTTTCATTAAAAATTGCCAGTAACTTAGATCCGCCCACCGGAACTGCCACCGTACTCACGTTTTTGCTATTTCATGACTGTTTATAGAAAATGAAAGTAGACTTTTAATTTAATGTACGATACTGACAATGCGAGTGAAATCTGAAAATAGTTTACGGACATCATCTTGTATCTAGCATACTCATAGAGGAGTTTGTAAGAACTCTGGTGCACCCGTTTTGGAGTTTATTTTCAAAATTTATTAATTTATAAGTATAGGTGGTTGTGTGCTTCATGTAATAAGAATATTATACGGTTCAATACAAATCTGACCCAGTATGTGTTAGGTATTAAAAGGCATGCTTTCTGAACGATTCAAACTCTGTGCAGTAAGCCCATACAAAAATTTTACTTATATGGCAGTGACGTCATATTTATAGAATGGCCCTCCTTTATGCCATCATTTTCATGAGTATTACATTCAAATATTCATCTATTATATAGTCAGATTTTAAACCTTTTTGAAAATATCTAATTTTACGATCATAATGAAGCCAAAACCGTACTTTCTTCGTAATTTATTGAAATTACCACATGGCTGACAGCAAAAACATGAGCACTTAATTTACAATTGTTTTAAGTGTGGCCTTCTTATTTGATCAGAGATATCAGCGATAACTTGCAAAAATTTTGTATCATTTTGCATGAGGGTCGTGTGTGTGTAAAAGGATCATTGTAGCTTTTGCAATCAATTTAGGTATAATATCTCGAAGCGTACAAGAAAACCAGATGTCCACATATGCTTAAACAACATTTTCAAAAATCCTAACTTGTTATGAGAGTAAAAATACTTTTATGAGTATTCTACATTGGTATGCCTAAACAACATTTTTCGAAAATCTCAAACTTTTATATGAATTTAAATACTTTCATAAGTATATTCATTTATCTTTAATGGAAGTTTGAATGAAAACTAATGCAAACTTTATAATATCTTAGTAAATTAAAAATTTCTAAGATTTTTATGTAAATTGACAGATAAAAAAAAAATAAAGATAACGAACAGTAATAAAGCTCAAAAATCCATTGAAAAACAATACAAATGGCTGCAGAGCGACATAGACATCAGAGGTGAGATCAGGTGCTATGGATGAGTTAGCATCTCCTTTCGATCTGTCGGTTGACCGACAACCCAGTGTGTGCCTCTTGTCGTGATCGGACAAACGGGAAAATATTTCAGTTTACAAATTTATGTGCATTCAGAGAGAAATGAACTGTTTTGCACGTATCTTTATATTTTTTCTGAGAAATTAGCAAGATTTCGAATATATGTGTATCTCCCGTAGCTTTGATAGTGTTTCACTGGGTTATTTTTTCAGAGGTGGGATCAGGTGCCATGGAGGAGTGAGCATCCCCTGCCGACTGGTCACACCCGCTCTGTGCTCCTTGTCATGATCGGTAAATAACGGAAAAATCCGTCGTCAATTCAGTGTGTAAATAATGGCCTAACCATTAGTATGAAAAACGTCAGTCAGCATGACTTACTGATAGATTGTATTTGCTGACAAAATCATTGCATCGACCATGGAACTTACGAAATGATGAATCTTTCTTTTGTGTAAAAATTAAACATTTTTATACAAGCACGATGAATAATTGGCAATCCATAGCTGTGATGGAGCGTGGATATACGGTTTTGTCAAACGGTGATCATGGGATTAGAAGTGGAAGACATTCTAATTACAATACGCCTCTAAGAAATGGAAGACAGTCTGATTATAGAACGCCACTAAGAAATGGTAGACAATCTGTTTAGAGTACGCCAATAAGAAGTGGAAGCCAATCTTATTACAGTACATCACTAAGAAACGGTAGAGTACGCCACAGAATCTTGATGCAGAACTGTATACCAAAACCTTATAAAGCTGTTTGACAAAGTAATTTGTCAATCAAATGCAAGTATTGATTAATATGACGTATTGATACAGATACAGACACAGGAAAGATGAATTGTTTGTATAATAATAAATGGAACCATGTTTATTACTCAACTATCAATGCACGTTATGATGAAGCACTGCCATATGAATCTATATAATGGAGGAGAGAATTTTCAACTATATGTTTTTGTCTGTCTGATATATGCAATACCATATAGAAAGACAATGACTTCATTAGTTACATTTGTTAACACAAGTAACTATTATATATATTTCCTTTACTCTACTCTAGTAAGGAAGATAACTTGCATTATTTAATAATTACTCTCCATTTGACAAAAGTAAATTATCAATCTTTGAAGGAGGTTGTGTTTGCATTGTTGAATAACGTTACTAGATTGGAAAGCATAACATGACTGTGTAGTTTTAAAACAAAGCATATGAAAAAGAGGAGAGTATGAAATAGATTATTTGTATTTATAAAGTTATAATCATCATATTTCATTGTTAAGAAATAGAGAAATATTTCCGTATACATGTATTTCAATCTGGATAAATTTTTATTCGATCAAATTTTGTTAGAAATAGGAATAAAAAATAACGACGTGATACATGACTTACATGATGAATTTTTCAAAGTTTCAAAATGAATGTCAATGTGTTTAAAACTATGTGATAAAAATTAATTACAAGAAAATTCATTTTATAATTAACCATTAAAATTATTTCATAAACTCATCAAGGAAAATGTGAAAATAAATAGGACATGACTCGCAAATTTCGCGTTAAAAAGGAAGTTCCTGCACGTTAAGCAGAAGAGGAATTTATGTATACCAAACTAACACACAATTTAATAAAAATGAAAATAGCATTTTTATGGTTAAGACTAAGTTAATTTTAGTTGAAACCCTAACACTGACGGTTAAAACATTAAATTTATGCCCTCTCTCAAATCTATTAATGATGCTATATTCCTTTACTTATTTCTATACCGATTTCCATCTTAACACAATTTTGTATGCATGGTTTAAATTTTCATACATTTTAATCCTGACTTAAAAGTTCTTGTGTCCAATATACAGAATTGAGAGACCCACAAGTTGCAAAAGGGAGAAAACCCCTGAACGGCAACATTGGTGTCAGAAGTGGGATTCATAATTTTTTTCCCATTTATCTGATTGGACATAAGACAATTAAATAAACAAGTAAATTCTTTGTATCATAAAGTAAATTAATACTCCCAAAAAGAAATTTTAAAACAAAATGTCAAGGGAGAATAGTCATTTAGAAGATTCGGGAGGGATTGTTTTCAACCCAAGAGTCCCGGCAGAAGAGAAAATTTATCTCATGAAGAAATATTTCAAGATGAATCTTTGTCAAAACAAACATCAGCTGACAGTGGTTCTGAAAATATAAATGAACTATTGTTAAGAGCAGGTGAAAATATGAATAGGGATGTTCTATGCATGAAGCAAAATTTTGAAGAACAATTATCACAAATGAGACAAGAGTCCCATCAATTACATAGGAGGTTATCATCACTTGAAAATCCTGGGGAAGCTATTGGTCTACATAAATATGGGAAATCTTCTGAAAATCCCAGTCAATCACCATTTCTAGGGGCTGAGGAGAGATTTGAGTCTTTCAGAAACCCAACATCCCCAAATTTAAGGGTCAACAGAAACGACAATAGCCTACATTCTCCCAATCAAGTGAAACCAACAGTCTCAATAAAGCCACAAACATATGTTGGGGTAGAAGATTACTGAGCCCAATTTCACGTTTTGGTAGTATTGCATGGTTGGGGTTATAGGACAAAATCTTTTAATCTTATCAGTAGTTTAACTGGGAATGCTAGGGCAATTCTAGAGGAGCTCAATGAAGCTCAGATTAGGGATTTTGACTCCCTTTTAAAGTACTCAGTATGCTTTTTGGGTCAGTAGAAAGGTCAGAGATGTATCGTGCAAGACTGGAAAATAAGATTAAGGGAGAAAATGAGTCCTATTAGAATTAGCTCAATCAATAAAGAAATTAATCAGACAATCCTACCCGACTGCTGATCCTAACCTTACAAACATTTTAGGCTTATTGTAATGGGAATGAATCCCATATGTCCGAACATTTACAACAAATTTTAGATAGGGTTCATTCTAGTATTAGTTCTGAAGAAAAACAGAGACTAGCAAATCTTTCAAGGGAATTTCAAACAAGTTTCTCCCTTTTATCATCAGACATGGGTTCAACAGATTTAGTAGAACATAAAATAAATACGGGAAATGCACTCCCGATTAAGCAACCTCCTAGACGTATTCCTTAAGCTAAAATGGCTGAAGCTAAGCAGGAAATAAATAATATGTTAGATAGGGGGTGATAGAGACATCAGACAGTCCATGGAGTTCTCCCATAGTCCTTGTTAAGAAAAAGGATGGGACAATCCGGTTCTGTATAGACTATAGAAAGTTAAATGATGTCACTATTAAGGATAATTATCCCATTCCAAGAATTGATACAACATTAGATGCCTTGTCAGGTTCAAAATTGTTTTCTACCATGGATCTTAAGAGTGAGTATTGGCAGGTAAAAATGTAACATGAAGATAAACCCAAAACAGCCTTTTCTATACCTGGGGGAGGACATTGGCAATTTTTAAGCATGCCATTTGGTTTATGCAATGCCGGAGCAACGCTTGAAAGACTAATGGAAAGGGTCTTACCAAATCTTTCATGGAAAATATGTCTTGTTTATTTAGATGACATAATAATATTGTCTAAAACTTTTGAAGAACATATTGACAATTTAAGACAAGTTTTTGGGCGACTGAGGGAGGCTAATCTAAAAATGAACCCAAAGAAATGTGTTCTCTTGCGAAAAGAAGTGCCCTTTATGGGACATATTGTGAATGAAAATGGGATAGCCACTGATCCCTCAAAGATTGACTTAGTCAACAATTGACCCATCTCTAGAAATGTTAAGGAAGTTAGAAGCTTCTTAGGTCTTTGTTCATACTATAGAAAATTTATATACAAGTTCACAGATATGGCTAGGCCATTACATAAACTTACAGAAGCAAATAGGAAGTTTATATGGGATAATGATTGCCACGTAGCATTTGACACGCTAAGGCGAGCATTAACTAGTTCTCCCATTCTATCCTATCCAAATGAAGGAGGCTTATTCATTTTAGATACGGATGCTTCTAACATAGGTTTGGGAGCCGTTCTTTCCCAAGAGCAGGGGGGAGTAGAAAAAGTTATAAGTTGTTACAGTAAGACATTTAGTGCAGCGGAACGCCGCTATTGTGTCACCTGAAGGGAGCTATTAGCTATAGAGAATTCAATAAAGCACTTTCACCACTATTTATATGGGAAAAGATTCAAAGTAAGAACAGATCATGGGTCCTTAACTTGGTATTGAATTTCAAAAATCCAGAGGGCCAAATAGGACGTTGGTTTGAATTTTTGTCTTCATACAATTTCAAAATTGAATATCGAGCAGGTCGCACTCATAATAATGCGGACGCCTTGTCCCGCAGACCTTTTCTCAAGGAAGATCTAGACTGTAAGCATTACAGTAAAGCAGAAGACAAATTTTCTTTCAATCAACATTTGCATAATGAACCTCCCAATGATAACCAATGCCAAGTAGAAAGGGAAATATCTGAAACTGAACATAGTGATCTAAGAAATAGTTCCAACATTAATAGTGGTGTATCTGAGAACTGTGCTGTTACCACAAGGTCTAAGGAAACTCCCTCTGGGATAAGCCTTACACAACTAGAACAAACTAAAATTCTTCTAGAAAATGAAAAACCAGAAGATAGTATTAAGGCTTTACAAAGTAAAGACTCAGATCTAAGGGAAGTAATAAAATGGGTCAAAGCTAAACAGAAACCTCTTTGGGTAGACATATCAAATCTGAGTGAAACATGTAAGTATTACTGGGCAAGACTTGATTCTCTGCATTATATAGATGAGATATTGTTCATAAATGGAAAAGTGTGCAACCAAAATTTCAAACTGTTCTCCCAAAATTTATCATTGGGAAAGTATTGAAAGACATACACTGTAATATAACGGGCGGTCACTTGGGGTTTAATAATGCTCTGTCGAAGGCCCGAGTGTCAAATGTGCAGCTAGAAAACCTCAAAGGCCCAGTTATAAAAATGCCTGGTTGGTGCTCCTATGGAAAAGATGGGCAGTGAATATATTAGGTCCTTTACCAATGACTCACAGGAAAAATTCTTATCTTCTAGTCGTGGGAGATTACTTCACCAAATGGGTTGATGCTATCCCTATTAGAAATAAGAAATCAGTTACAATAGCCCAGAAAGTAATCAATCATGTGTTCTCCATTTTTGGAGTCCCAATGCAAATCCATTCAGATCAAGGGCAAACTTTTGAATCTGATGTTTTCAAAGAAATGTGTAAAATACTAGGTACAGAAAAAACCCGTACTACTCCCTACAGACTTCAGTCTGATGGGATGATAGAAAGGGCAAATAGAACCATTGAAACTATTCTTTCAGCATTTTATAGCAAAAATCAAAAAGATTGGGATGGCCTGATACCCTTACTCATGTTGGCATACCGGTCATCTCATGAGGCCACAGGGGTAAGCCCATGTGAAATGATATTTGGGTGATCAGTCACACTCCAAGTAGATTTAGTGCTTGGTAGAGTAGACTCTGAATAACATAACTCAAAATTAAGTTCTGAATACACCCAAAATATATCAGAAAATTTAAATAAAATACATGAATTTGCCCGAAATAAACTAAGCATATCTTTTGATGCTATGTTAGGGGATTACAGTACAAAAATTCACCAAAATCATTACAACCCAGGAGATGCTGTATGGGTCTTTTTCCCAAATCAAAATATGAGACTCCACAAAAAGTTATCCCTTAAATGGAAGGGACCATTCATTGTTTTACAAAGAATAAATGATGTTTTTTACAGAATAGGGAAAAATGCAAAACATAAGGGGAGTATTATCCACCATAATTGATTAAAACCATATCTGGGAACAAATAAGCCCAAGTGGTTCAAGTTTCATGCATAGACTCCCTCTGTAAATTAAAAAATGGGATATTTGTATAATACAAATAGGTAACTCCCAAGCAATTTAATATCTGCCATTATTTATTTATAAGATCCAACGTTTCAAATGCCTTTTATGCGATGGAAAGGAATTTACGCAATTAGTCCATGCAGAAAGACATATTACAAGCTGCCACTCTGGATTCGCTTTCAAGTGCACTGTGTGCGGGCTACTCCTAAACCGCAGAGACATGAAATACACGTGCCCCAATTATACACTACAAATAATCAAGAAATCTACTGGAACATACACTGACAAGGAGAAAAGGGAATTTGAAAATTTTCAGAAAGAAAGGGGAAAGCACGTAGAACCTTATATGAAGGAAGTTAAGCCTAACATGTATAATGGAGGAAAAGGGATGAAAAGAACCCTCCTGATCGACGCTCCTACAAACGTTAAATCCCGTAAAGTGACAAAAACTTCAACCCAGAAACCTACCAAAGACAAACCTATTCCAGCTATCTCCGACAACTCGGCTACTTCAGAAATCCAAAACCAAACACCTCCCGTCTCCGGTGAGATCATCATCACAACTCAGGAAGCGAAACCAGCTGCTTCAGGGGATGCTGCCCATCCTCCGCCACGACAAGTACCTGCCAAAGTACGCCGTCTATCCGGTTCATCATCCTGCTCATCCAGTTTCTCCTCTTCTTCATCATCATCATCTTCTTCATCTTCCGGATCATCCCAGCCCGAGAAGGCCATATCACTGGGTGATCCGGAAACCTACATGATCCCCGAAGTGGAGGACGCCCCAGAGTACCACCTGACTGACAGGATGATAACTATCTTACGAGGAATCCAATCAGCTCAAAAACAACGTGTAGTTCTAAACGTAGGAGGAAAAAAAATCGAAACAAGCAAGACAACCTTTCAAAACGATTCAGACTCACTTTAAGCCGCCATGACGACTCAAGATTTCCCCTTTATCCCTTATAACAAAGAGCACGTGCCAGTGTATTTTATTGACAGGAACGCCCGGTTCTTTGATTTTATCTTAGACTTTCTACGGGATCCATCTCAAGTGGAGCACATCCTCCCCATAGATAATACCATACTAAAACAGAACTTCGTGAAGACGAGCTATTACCGCCTTGAGGGATTATGTAATGCTATTAAGAAGAAAAACCAAGTGTTAATGAACAAAGCCTCATTGTGGGGCAATTGAAAACATTTTTTTATGTGATATGAAATAGATTGTGCCAAGGATTGCGATCTGAGTAACGTGTGTGTAATCCGACAATGCTGCTAAATTTCATGTGATAAGTATTAATCTAACTTTGATATATTTATTGGAAAATTGTTGTAAATATTATCATTTGTTGTTAATTTATTTTGTTCTTTACGCAGCACAGTTAAGCTGCAGTAAGGAGGCGGGGCCTAATTTATACTGGAAATGCTTACTATGACATCACACAAAAATATAAGTTCTTCAAATTACCACAAAATGAATGATTTGCTATTTTAAACTGTTGAATAGATTTAAACTACATCAATACTAACTATTGCATGCATTATTGTCGTTGGTTAAATCTCAATGCACTTGTCAATGTGACGTCATATCGTAAAATTTGACGCTGTTTGTATGCAGTGAGAGGCGGATCAAGTTATATTTATACAATGAAAAATGTATTTTGTAATTAAATAAAATATAAATTATAGATATATAAGAGGCCATTGACTTGGATGCGATGTCTATTTTATGACTTTATTCATATACTTCCCGTACATTCCCTATACAAGCGAAACTGTCGTATATTTGTATGCAGATTCATTGAAGGGTAATAGAAGGGTCGTAATAAATCGATATATTGCAAGGGCATACCCTCAATGAATTATGACAAGCTTTTACACATAAACTCAAGAAGTATGAAGATATTTGAAAAGTGCTGCGAACCTTTTGAAATCTTGCAAATGAATTAATTATATCTATATTTAATGTACTTGAATAGCAAAATATTCAACATACGGTCTAACAAATGTAATTTATCAATTAGATAGTAGAATCTATATAGGTTCGCAGCACTTTTCACAAACTACAAAGAGTGTTGAAAATAATTATATGTTAAGCTTAGATTTTTAACATTGTTATGCCCTTGCAATATTAGAATTTATAGATGACCTCAATACTTCAGGTATATTTGCTAAAATCACGTGACGCCACATCACGTGACAAGTCCAAAATAAGAAATCTAATCGTCCTCAACATGTAGTTTTCAACCACATTGCATTTTCCAGATAATAGTAAAGTCCTAAAAAGAAACGCCCATTCTTGTAAAGAATGTATTTTCTATCTAAAAAATTCGCCGATATTTCTATTTGGCACCTTCACTGTACTGCGTAATGTATCTTTGTTGACTATTGAATGTTATGAATTGTATAGATATATATCCCTGTTACATTTATTAATTTAATGCCAAATGAAGTAATTATACCATGTTTAACTGTTGTAAGTCGTTTTTATTCCCAAAGACTAAGGGAAGCATAAAACTTGTACCTACTTTTTAATATTCCCTGGATTAAAGTATAAAACCATTCGAGGACGAATGTTCTTCACATGGGAGGGGGCCGTGTTACGGTTCCCCTAATTATTCCCGTCACTGTGGGTTATACTTTCTGTGGAAACACGTAGTACAAGTTAAATCACACTCCCTACAACATATGGGACTTTAGGACGACAAATAATATGTTCTATTAATTGTATATATCTTATGATCAATCAGTATATTTACCGTGTTCATTATTGGGATGAAGTCGGTAATTAGCGTTACCCGAAATTCCTCGGTATCTTACATATATATCATTCCCAGATCACTTGTTATCTCTTAACGATTATATTTGTGTATACAAAGTTCAATCAGCCATAGAAACAAATGTTTTCGATAGTAGTTACCGATTATCCGCACCCTAGGGTGCGTGTTTTCTTTCGTCGATTCGATCGGCATGGCAGCATAACATGGCTTCTTTGCTCTAACAAATATGGCGGGTATTTTCACTCTGTCGTGACGTCATGACAATCGAACCCGACGTCAATATAAACAAAGCAGATAGCCAGTTTGTCAGTTCGGCTGTTACAACTCGTATCGCCAGCATGTCTGGGAGCGAGAGCCGCTGAATATTACTATTGAACATTAATTAATTAGTGGGATCTGAATTCTGGGATAATATTTTATTTTTACTTTTAATAATTATATTGAATTGTTCTGTGGGGGAAATTAGTCGGAGGTGAAACAACCCTCCCATAACTATCAATTGTATTGTGAAGGGACTCCCAGTATTTTGGGGAAATACTTTTATACCTTTTGTAGATTTATTTATAATTCCCTATAACTTAATTTTCCCATTTGAGAATATTTTATTCCCATTTCTAATTGGGAGAGAAATGATATTTCTACGGGAGCAAGAAATAGGGATATATCCCAGTGAGCTTGAAATAAAACATACCACATATTCTGACACATCTGTTTCATATATAATTATAGATATTTTACTAGAAACAGACGTTAATGGTAACCTAACAACAAAGCTTCATGACATACGTGATGACTTCAATTTTTCAATCGTCAGCTTCCCTTCCTTATGTATCAATATACCCTTACCACGTACATATTGGGTTTATGTCTCACAGTTGGTTCGATACGCATGAGCATGCTCTAAGTATGGACAATTTTAAAACGAGTCAAGCTATTGACAAAGAAGTTGACGAACCACGGATATCAGCAGTCTCGATTGAAGTCATCTTTTAGCATGTTTTATGGTCGATACAATGACCTAGTCAGGACATACAACCTATTATTGAGTCAATGCTTACTAACGTTTTTCATACTAATTGTCAGGCCATCATTTATACACTGACCTGCCTACGGATTTTTCCAGTTTTTGTTTCCCGATAATGACAAGGTGGCACACAGCGGGTGTGACCGGTCGGCAGGGGTTGCTCACTCCTCTGTGGCACCTTATCTCCCACCTGGTCTGTGTTTGCTCTGCTCTAAATTTGTATCGTTTCATTGGACTTTCGAGATTGAATACTGTTCGTTATCTTCATATTTCATTCCTTTGCAGCGAAAGGGAATCTTATCTATATGACATCTAAAGCATTCATATTTCCAAAATTGAAGATATTATATCCTTGCTCTTATCATCTGAGAAATACTTTGTTCTTCAATAGATAGAGTTTTGCAGTCATTTTTTGGACTAAATTACCTTTCCTTGTCTGTTACATGATCGGAAGGTCGTGTGTTCGAATCACGGCCGCGACCGACCTTAGGTCGAAAAAAAATAGGTAGCAACTGTTCCTTCGAATTCGCCAAGCGCTCGGCACTTTGAAGTGAAACTTGCTTGTCCTCCGGATGAGACCTTAAAAACTGAGGCCCCGTCACGGTAGGCGTTGGTACCATAAAGAACCCTCATTGCTCAATGGCAGTGAATACCGATTAAAGGTCTAATTTTGAAGCCCTTCATCGGCATATGGTGACGGCTCTATATGAGTGACAAATTATCGATTGGGACGTAAAACAACGTGCAATCAATCATTCAATCTTGTTTGTAAACTTGAGTAACAAAAATGGAATTGAAAGAATTAAACAACCCATCCCAAAAGGATTTATTTCAATTAGTTTCCTCTTCAACTAATAATTGATGTTTTTATATATTTTAAAAAGGATGCAATAGGAAAATTGAATAGTTCTCCTTTTGAAAATGATTGTTTGAAGTTTAATTAAAATCTCATTTGAAAGTCATATTAGAGTTCAGTATAATTAAGCATTCTATTTTCCTGTTAATTTTTTAAATTGCTGTTTTGTAGAATTTATTTCCTTGTTCAAAAGTTACATCTGTTGTACGTGTGTTCCTCTTACCATAAAAATTATGGAAGTAAAATATATAACTAAATGGTGTTTGTCAACAATAATTTGGATCCAAACCGCTGGAATGATGAATATTTTAGCATTGGAAAGGTAGGAAAAAATAATCTTAAAATAACTTGGAACGTGATATTTTCTTGATTATTCTACAGGAGAAAATTTAATATATCTCTCAATTTTAGAGGAAGGTCTAGATGTGACTATAATTTCTATTTCGATAATCAATCAAAGGACTGTTTGGGTAAGTTATAAATCCATATCATATACTGAAAAAGGCGTGTTTTTTGTAAACTAAATACAGTGGAATCTCGTAAATCCTGGGGCTTATAATCTGGACGCTTCTCCTTCGGGATGAAATTTATAGGGAACCATTTTTATTTATATTTACAGAGTATG
Source organism: Saccostrea echinata (assembly GCF_033153115.1). Taxonomy (NCBI): domain Eukaryota; kingdom Metazoa; phylum Mollusca; class Bivalvia; order Ostreida; family Ostreidae; genus Saccostrea; species Saccostrea echinata. The sequence continues at coordinate 1,765,495 of NW_026889811.1, forward strand.
TTTCAGTAATCCTGACGTTTTGGTCGGTAACACAAGCCTTTCGCTTAAATGAGGCCCAATTGTAGAATGCTTTCTACAAAAAGAATCATTTATGTAAGATTTTTTTCTCGTTTTAAAGATAAAATTGATTTCTTATATTTAATGCAGAGTGCCCATTGGGAAGTTTCGGCCTGAATTGTTCGCAACGATGTATATTAGGCTTTTATGGCCGTCTTTGTCAGTTTCATTGTGAATGCAACGCACAAAATTGTAGTCCTGCCAATGGATGCCAGATAAGTGTTACTTCAAAAGGTGTATTCTCAGTACAAAATTAGAATTATAAATGTAAGAATATATAAGAAAAGAACAAAGAGTTTGAAAAGTTTTGCCTCTTTCACTCGAGTATTTATTTTTTGTTTTGTTTGGTTAATAACATGTTCATGATCTAGATTTGTAATTAAGAACACGTGTCCATAGAAGTGACAGAGACGAGACAACAGACTGAACAAATGTCGACACGATTACAGACACCCATGGATATTTCAACACAATCAGAGACAACTATGACTGTGAACATGTCAACACAATCAGGGACACCCAAGGACATGTCAACACTTAAAAAGGAAAATTCGACATCTAGTAAATAAACAAAATGCTTCATGATTGTTCAAGCTCATAATTCTGCTACGAAATTACGTCGCGTATCAAAAGTGAAAGCAATGCAGTTGTGCTCTTTCAAAAGGTCGTATAAAAATAAATAACTGTGAAATGGCAAAATTTTATACATGTCTGTTGCACAAACTTTGAGAAAACGTGATAAATTAGTATCTTAAATAAAAAACTAATATATATATATATATATATATATATATATATATATATATATATATATATATATATATATATATATATATATATATATATATATATATATATATATATATATATATATATATATATATATATATATATATATATATATATATTGTTTGATACATATTCATACATATTGGAATTATTCTCATTTACACGATGTCCAAATGGATTCCTTATATTTCAGAATTTTCATCACAATCATCTATCAGTGATGATCCTACAGTCCAGCATCACAAAAGTTTAACTCAATCAAAAGCACCCACCAAAATGACTCAATCTACTCCATCAGAGAAGCCTAAGGAAGCAAAAGAATTTCCCACATCGGAGAAGACTTCAACTGAGAGCTCAGAACAGAACAATCCTTGGATGTTGGTTGCCTTAATTCTGATTGCTCTGATAGCAGTAGTATTCATTGGAGGGGTTTTTATTTACCTTAATTCACTCAAGTAAAAATATTTTCTAAATCAATTTTCTATTTCAAATACAAAGACACAGTATTTATCAAAAATATACGTAATATAATATTTTTGATAATCATTGCTAACCAACTTATACTTTTTTAAAGATTTAACTGCAGAATACGCAGTGGCTGTCATGCAAGAACTCCTATTCAAGGTACATTAGATTGGTTTGAATCTCTTTTTTTTTAATGGAAAAGGTGAAAATAACGATCAGTGATCGATCACAAGAAAAATCTTTCAAACAATGCAACTCTGTAGACAGAGCATAAAACACAGAAAAATATCGATGATTAAAAGTATGATTAATTGAAAAGCATAAAATCTAACAATTATTAATGTGATTGAAAATTTAAATCAATAATCACATTATCAAAGCCTGTTTTTTGAAATAGTAATTTCTTGAAATTCTTTTTTTTATATATACAAAAGATCATGCAAATGTCAACATTCAGCAGATAAACAAAAATACTCAACAAAGAGATACCCCGAGGACTTGTGACGAAGAGAGCCAAGACTATGATGAAATTCGTAAATCACAAATTAATCAACAATTCAATCACTCTACGGGTATCTCAATTGAATTTAGAAGAGAGAATGGTGCATCCGCTTTTAGATCTAGTTATTCACAGAAACAAAGCACATGTCAGAGGATCTCGTTCAATTGTGACAACAGTATCGTATTGTTGAAACAAAGGCAGAGCGCTGCAATCTACGAACATGACTGGCGTAGCACTGGGCTAATATTTTGGAATGACGAAGAATATGTAACCTCTAGGGGAAGCAGAATTTCAAATTCACCAGGAACAATTGAAGATTATAAATTCCAAACTTTGCCCCTTACCTCTGATTTCAGTGGTATAAAGAGGGAGAAAAGGCCTGATTGTTCAAATAGATTGATCAGATCTTCTTCCGAAAGTCTACTCACAGAGTTGAAATATGCTTTCAAAGTAGGTGAAAATGGCGTCGACACTTTTTGGAATGAGGAAGAGCTTCCTTGTGAAGATGATTCTATTATATTAGCAGATAGACCTTCTAGCGATTTACAAGAAAATATTCAGAGAGAATGTCAAAGTAGTGACTTAGAAGAAAAGGAAACTAAGCTAGAGATAACAAAATTATAGATGTGTCCGATTAACGATATTATGTTTTACTCTTCTCAATTCTGTTTTTTCTTTTTTCCAAGACTCTTGAAGATTATGTAAATTGGCAATTTATTTCTTTTTCTTTCTTTTTTTTTTTTGGGGGGGGGGGTATTTATTTCTTTATTCATTTCGTTCAAGATTCTATGGTGGCATATTTCTGCCCCTTGTGTGCAAGTTATTTTTCTATCAAATATATCGACATGCAAGATAAATATGTTTACATGCAAGATAGTTATGTGAACATGCAACATAACTATGTTGACATGCAAGAAAATTGCATCAAATAAAAATTATAAAAAATCTTCAAAAATCTCAAATATCGCCTACATGTGACATCCAACATGCTAGATGCTACTTATTTATGTTAACATGCGAGATAAATATGTTGATATGCAACTTATTTATGTCGACATGCAACTTGGGTATGTTGACATGCGAGATAAATATGTTGACATGCAACATATTTATGTCGACATGCAACTTATTTATGTTTACATGCATTTTTCAGATACAATTCTGCTATGACCTTAACCTTAAACCTCTGACGAACAGATGGACGGACGGACACATTAATTACTATAGAGGGGCCCTTAAAACGCTTTATAATCTACGGTCACGTTTCTGAATCGCCAGGACATTTTATCAAAGGAAATCCAATTTATACTTTGTTGTCCACCTCTTATTATAGAAAATAATTTAAACTGCAACATTTGCTTAAATAAATTTCGATCATTAAAATCAACTTCAATTTTACCGACAGAAAAAAAAAACAGAACCGTGCCTCATTGCACATGTCTTGGGTAGTAACGAATCTGCACGCTCGCACAAATGTTCAAATTGTGTATCACAATTTCTTTTGCATTTAAATTTAATCTTATAATTCAAAATCTAATCATTTTGAAAATCGATCATATTTAAAAAAAAGTATATATCCAAAATAAAATCACAAATCAATCATATTCACTGTAAACTTTTTCGCAATTCCTAGGTCTTCAGACATTTACATTTAAATCGATCTGTGATTTCATTTTTGGATATTTTCTTTTTTAAAATTATATATATATATATATATCCGCTATTCAACATAACTAAGTTGCATGTCAACTTATTTATCTCGCATGTCAACATAACTAAGTTTCAAGTTGACATAAACAAATTGCATGTTGACATAACTAAGTTGCATGTTGACATAAATAAGTAGCATGTTAACATACGTATGTTGCATGTGGACATAAATAACTTGCATGCCAACATATTTATTTCGCATGTCAACATAAATAACCTGCATGTCGACATAAATAAGTAGCATCTAGCATATTGGAAGTCACATGTGGGCAATTTTTGAGATATTTTAAAGATTTTTTATAATTTTTATTTGATTGCAAGTTTCTTGCATGTCAACATAGTTATGTTGCATGTTCACATAACTATTTTGCATGTCAACATATTTATCTTGCATGTCGACATATTTGACAGAAAGATAACTTGCACACAAGGGGCGGAAATATGCCACCATAAGATTCCAATTGAATGTTTTGAAATTTTGGTTTACAGGTTATACACAAAAAGCTTAAATGAATCGTCACGAATTTATATGCACTGCAAATCATTGTTAATGACGGAATATTCGGTTTTATGAGACAAAATGACAGAAGCAGATCTTAACATGACTCAGAATTACTCAGAATTACACAGATCTTCCACTATTACTTATATGAGAAGGTGGTTCAACATTAGATGGAAGATTTGAAGAACAACGTTTTAGAAATATTATATCTTGAACTCTTTCTTCTTCAGACTGTAGCCTGTTCTACAATGAGTAAGTAACATAAAAAGAAAGAGATTGTTTAATATATGCAATGCATTAAAAATTTCATCATGACGCAAAGGATGACGTTTCATTTGGAACTGCAAATTGTACTTATTGACAGTTATTGTCAAACTGAAAGTATTTACATTTAATTCAATTATTTTCTGAAGTGTCAAGAATGTATGACAGCCACAGGGACAACATTTGCAATGGATTATTAGTTACAATAGAAAAGTTAAAATCACGTTGATCATAAAGTCTTGTTGTCAGATTACCATTTACATCTTTTTCTAGTAAAATATAGAAATTTGAAGCAGATGTGTCAGATTCTGTGCTATTATTATTTCCAATTCAAAGGAATATATCGAATCAACGTAGGAACGAAAATGAATAGGATTTTTTGTTCAATATTTTATCTATAGGAAAAAGAATAAGCAATGTGGACAGTTTGTATATATTGTTAAGTATACAAATATTACAGTATACATATATAAATCTATATTGAAGAACCAGATTTACAGCCTACAGATTATTATAATCAGATCAGAATCTAAAATTTAGAATAAAAAAAAATAAATAAAAAAATTGAATTTAAATTAAAATTTCAAAAATTTTAAAAGTAAAAAATTAAAATGATCTAAAATTTATGAAGGGGGGGGGGTATCTAAGTAAAAATAGGTACTAGAGCATCACTTTTTCTGCAGTTGATGTTACATGTATTTCAATAGTTTTCGCAAAAGTGACTGATCTGTGTAAGGGGATTTCTATGAGCATTTAAGTGGTATTGGGTTTTTTAAAGGAATTTTAAAAGTAAAGGGCTCCATCTTAATTTATTCACTTTGTATTTTGCTTTATTTATTTATTTTTTTTAAAAAAGAGAGCAAAAGAATAATAATCTTATATTGACTTTAGGAAAAAATTGTTAGTTAATATATTCATGTATTGCATGTTTTTAGATGAGTTTTCTTTCACAGTTTAATTACAAGGAATTAATAATTAGTTCAACAGTTTTTCTTAAGTGTGCGCAAAAGGCAAAGGAAACTTCCGGTGCATTTTTAAGATTCGTGATAAACGCTTTTGTTCGTAAGGAAATATATGTAGCGTTTTTGGCATAGGTATTTTTATCAAAGTTTTAAGGAACAATGAAAAATTAATTTCAGTCCACATTTAGAATTTACAACTATAACCAAAACCGTACATTGAAACAAAGATCCAGGCATGAGTGATTAATTACCAACAAAAGAAATCATATTTTGAATGCATCATTACGTGGGAAACGTGATTCGTTACCTTAGCTAAGCTAAAATAAGGTTAAAAGTTCCCATCAGATTTTAATACAAAAATTCTTTTTCTAGCTTTCAGATAAAATTACGTTTATTTACTATTTTTACCCACATTTTTTTTTGATAACCTTTGTATTCAATTCAGTTTTTATCAAAAGTAAACAATATTTTAGAAGCTAAATTAATGACCAGAATTTGGAATTAAACGATCATTATTCAAATTATAATTCAAAACCTTTCAAAACCTTCTATAACCTTACATGTTTCAAATTCTGGATAGCTATATAATCCGTGTAGTTATGAAAAAGGGTATTCAGCAAGATATTTTAAAATAATTTGCAATAATAAAGAATTATGTATTAGTGTTTAGAATTGTTTTTAAATTACAAATACTAGTTTCGCAGGTATGTTAAGGCAGTACCCAGATCACATTTCGGCGAATTTACACTTTTTTCCGTAACATGTACATACATGTAGATAAATCGGAAAAACCATAGATAAAACATTTTCTATTTTTATCCATTGTACAGACGTCATTGAGTCTTCAGCTAAAAGAAGCACTTCACTGGAACGTCATCATGTGACGTCTATAAATAGAAAATTGCCTTAATGAAAAAGTGAAAAGTCCAACACTACCTCGGGGATAATTCATTTCTTTTTGTAAGAATAATTATGTAAAAAAATTTCTGGGTCTTGAACACTGCTGCTAGAATCCTACTCTCCCGACAAAAAAATATTCCAAAGTGAAGCATGAAACCTTACCAAAACTTCTACATTTTGTATATATGATCAAAGAATTCTCATAAAATCATGTTAATCACACGATTCTAGCAGCACTTTTAAGTACTATAGAATGCAAGCTTTCGATACAAACAAAAATTATGTTTCAAAATATGCGACGCAGTGTTGAACTTTTGCATCTCTGTCTTATATCTTTGTTGTTAGAAAGACAGATGAAAGGCTGATCAGGATTTCAAAACACTGCCTGTGTTTGTTATAAGAAAACATGATAAGAAAAAAATCAGCATACCTGATTCTTAATCTTTAATTCCTTATGAATCACACATAACATCCATGAGATATGCTTTAAAACTCCCATCCATATATTTGTTTACATGAATTCTCCTGACGTTTAATTTTCACTCGGCAATATTTGATCAATAGGTATGACGTCATGGGTTTGGTATTTAACCCCGTGTTAAATACTTAGCTATTTATACCACCCCAAAACGACAAAATTTAGTCTATCTTATGTTTTTGAATGATTCCATTTATTTCTTGGACATGAAATTAAACATTAAATATATATATATATATATATAGAGAGAGAGAGAGAGAGAGAGAGAGAGAGAGAGAGAGAGAGAGAGATCTATATATATAAAGAAATTTATCTCTAAAGTTCACGTCATCAAGCTTACTATACATCATATTGTATAGGCAAGTAGGATATCTCTGGGTGTAACCATAACATATCTGCGTTCCTAAATATTCAGAGTGCCTTTTTTTCTAAACTGATATATTTTCTAAATGCAGTTAATTATCTTAAATTAAAACGTGAACATAACGAACAACGATCGATCTCAAAAAATCTACAAAAATACATATCTCTGAAAAGTGCATAAAACACGGACCCACGGAAATTCCAAAATTTGGGATCAGGTGTCGAGGAGGGGTAGGCATCCCCTGTTGAAAGGTCACAACCGCTGTGAGCCATATGTTTTGGTCAGGTAGACGTAACAAATACTACGTTTAATTCCTAAATATTCTACAAAAATACATATCTCTGAAAAGTGCATAAAACACGGACCCACGGAAACTCGATAAGTGGGATCAGGTGTCTTGGAGTGGTAGGCATTCCCAGTTGAAGGATCACAACTGCTGTGAGCCAAATGCATTGATCAGGTAGAACATTCTGTTGTTAAATTTAGATTAAAAATAAATGCCTTACAAAACGAACGAACTATAGGTCATATTTGTTAACAAGGTCATTGTAACGACCATAGAATTTACAAAATGCTGACTTTAAACGAGGTTGTTGAAATCCCTGTAACATCAACTGATCTGTCAGTACCTTGCCTATTGACCGTACTCAGAGCGTGCTCTTAAGTATCGAATAAATTTAAAGTTGGGAGAAGTAAATACCATATGCAGGTGAAAGCGAAATATTACTACAAAAATAAGGAAAGTTGACGACGGAAAAGCTGAAGTAATCTTGTTTATCATACAATTCAGTTGTAAGTTGGCCATAGCTAGTAAATCATCTATATATGAAACACATGGGGTCTTTTATTTGACGTTCGAGACGACATATGAATGGAAGTAACTATTTTTAATTGATAAGACGTCGTTGATATTCTGAATTTCGAGTTTAAGACACCAGCATATGTTTTCTTCTCAGGATCGCCGAAATATGGCTGAAATGTTGCCTACTCGGCGTTAAACAATAATAATCAATCAATCAATCTTCTTCTCAGGTAGAAGCTTTTCAATAAATCCTGCTTCATAGGAATAAAAAAAACAGACCGTCTTATAAAGGAGTGCAATTAATGCCAAACAGAACAAAACAGATAACGAACCGTAATCAAGCTAAGAAGTCCATCAAAACAATAAAATTATGGAGCAGAACAAACACAGACCTCTAAAACATCAGAGGTGGGATCAGGTTTCATGGAGGGGTAAGCATATTCTGTCGACAGGTCCCACCCAACGTGTACTCCCTGTCTTAAACGGAAAAATTTGTAGACAATTCAGTGCGAGAATAATGGTCTAACAATTTGTAAGAAAACGTCTGTCAACATTTGACTTATAGATTGTATTTTTGACAGGGTCATTGTATCAAACATAGATAGAATTTGCGAAATTTTGACTTTAAACGAGACTTTTTACATCCTTGTTTCATGAACTTGTTTGTCAATAGCTTACTGGTGATAAGTGTACTTTGCTACATAAATAAGGGAAGTTTACAATAGAAAAGTTGAAGTTATCACGTTTTTCATAGAGCTTTGTTAAATTAACTTTAAGGGGATGAGGGACACTTGGTAACATGACTCTGTTTAACTATGTCATAGTCTCCGTTTATATAAGTGCAAAAAGTGTAAAGAATCAGTTCTTCTATAATTTTTTGACATTTTTTATCTTTAATTACCATTTTATATAAAAAAATAAAAAGTTTTAACATTCTTGTAAACAATAACAAATTATTTAAAAAATTTATCCACTCCTCTGTTTCCCCAAACTGCGCGTCCAACAAGTCGGTGACGTAATACACGATCTGTTAGTACAAAAAGATCATACTCGTTGAATACAGGGGCGGTATCATTATGTAAAAGCAGATCATAATCAGTATATGTGATGAAATATTTTGGGAAATGGGGGACACAAATATTATTTTTGCATGGCTGATGACGGAAATCTTATGCAGGTATATCTTTTTCGCTTTGTTAGCTTACGTGTGACGTCATAGTTGGTTTTTCCTGTACTCGAGAAATGTAAACATGTCACGTTTTTGTCATGCTTATATCCTCTTTAACGATGTCCTCTGCAATATTGAGGTCAGCTTTACCATTCAAAATTTTTACAGTTAATCAATATCTAGAGGAAGGTGCATTTCAACGTAAATTTTAAATTATTTGAATGATAGAATTTTTTGTAAATTACGTTTTTTGTTGTTGAAGTTGTCTTAAAAAGTACGTAATTTTCCTTATTGAGATGCAGTGTGATAGAAGAAACTTGCTTTTTCGAATTTTAAACCCTATTCATACTCTGATATATTTTAAAAGAAACATGTACACTTACATATTTTTATATATGCTTTAAAAATCCTATTATGGACGCAGTAATGAGCCCGGAAACACGGAGAATTAAAACTCCACTCTCATACTGTAGAGCATAGTATTAGTCAATAAATATCTCTAAAATTAGGTAAGAAACCTAATGATATGATTGCTTTAAGATATGTGGGATATATTTGATTAGAAATATACAAAATATGAAACAAATTATATGACCAGTATTTTTTCAGCTCAAGGTCCTTCTTCCCCTTAATGTCTTTTTCTAGCTAAATATAGAAATGTGAAAACAGATGCGTCAGACTCTGTGGTATCGTTTTTTTCCAGTTCGAAAGGATATATCGAATCAACGTATGAATGAAAATAAATAGGATTATTCCTTAAATGTTTCATCGAACGGATAGGAAAAAGAATAAGCAATGTGGCCAAAATATATATATATATTGTTAAGGTACACGTGGTATACATATATAAATCTATGTTGAAGAACAAGATTAACAGCCGTCAGATTATTATAATCAGATCAGATTAATGATCTCAAATTTATGAAGGGAGGATGGGTATCTATGTAAAATTAGGTACAAGAGCATCACTTTTTCTGCAGTTGATGTTACATGTATTTCAATAGTGGGTGCAAAAGTGACTGATCTGTGTGAGAGCATTTCTATGAGCATTTAAGTGGTATTGGTTTTAAAATGTATTTTAAACCACTTCCGAAATACTGTCAAATCACATATTTTCGTGAAGTTTAATCTTCGTGATTTGAGGAAAAACTATGGGATCGTGGAAATTTGATACTGTAGATGAAGAATTGTTGAGTAGCTATGTATATTACATTTTACAATTTGTGATAGACATGAACTTGTGCGTCTTCCCATAACTTGGGAATATCAAAAATTAAACCAAGGTAAATTTTTGATTTCACAGTAATTACTTTGTGGTCGTTTTTACAATTGTTGTTACAATGTGATGATGGTTTTTACAATAGTTATTGCAATGTGATGTAGTTTTTGAAATACATATTTTCAACGACTATTGAAGTAGTTATTACATTATTATTTTCGTCAATTAGTGGCCATTATTTCAATATAGGTTGCAGTATGTATGAAAATTTTAGAAGGCAGTGGTATATATTAAATACTGGTTGGATTTTTTTTAGAAAGCCTAAATGTGACATAAATGTCAAAGCAAATTGCCTTATTTAAAGAAGAATATAGCTCAGTAAAACTGATCCAGGACCAAAACCCGTAAGAATCTTGATAACGCTTATCCCTCTTTACATCGAGTATCAACAAATCCTAGACATGAATGAATATCTGAAAATCACTCTCAGAGATGGCTACATTTTCAGGAATTTTTAAAAGAAAAGGGCTCCATCTCAATGTATTCACTTTGTATTTTGCCTTATTTTGATTTTTTTGTAAACGAGAGGAAAAGAATAGAAATCTTAATATATTGACTTTAGGAAAAAATTGTTTGTTAATATATTCATGTATTTTGTGTTTTTAGGGAACTTTTCTTTCACAGTTTAATAACGAGGAATTAATAACTTTTTTAAATGTGTATTTAAAAAAAAAAGAAGTTTCATGATATACGCTTTTGTTCGTAAGGATCAATGATCGATCACAAAAAATCTATAAAAATACATATCTATGAAAAGTGCATAAAACACGGACCCACGGAAATTTCAAAATTTGGGATCAGGTGTCGAGGAGGGGTAGGCATCCCCTGTTGAAAGGTCACAACCGCCGTGAGCCATATGTTTTGGTCAGGTAGACGTAACATTCTGTTGTCAAATTTAGATTCAAAATAAATGCCTAACAATACGAACGAACTAGAGGTCATATTTGATAACAAGGTTTTTATAATGACCATTGATTTTACAAAATGCTTACTTTAAACGAGGTTGTTGAAATCCCTGTAATATCAACTTATCTGTCAGTAGCTTGCCTATTGACCGTACTCAGAGCGTGCTCTAAGTATCGAATAAAGTTGGGAGACGTTAACATCATATGCAGGTGATAGCGGAATATTACTACAGAAATAAGGAAAGTTGACGACGAAAAAGCTGATGTAATCTTGTTTATCATACAATTTAGTTGTTAGTTGGCGATTATCGTCTATAGTCAGTAAAACATCTAAATATGAAACAGATAGGGTCTTTTATTTCACGTTCGAGTCGACATATGAATGGAAGTAACTTTTTTTAATTGATAAGACGTCGTTGGCGTTAAACAATAATAATCAATCAATCAATCTTCTTCTCAGGTAGAAGCTTTTCAATAAATCCTGCTTCATAGAAACATAATAACAGACCGTCTTATAAAGGAGTGCAATTAATGCCAAACAGAATTCCAACAGTTTGTTGGAAGACCTGGTCTCCGAAGTCTACATAAATTTTGTCAATGAAGACCTCCAGCATCATTTTCATATCAATTTCCAGAGTACTTTTGTGTAGAATCAGAGTGATTTTTAACAATGAAAGTAATACGAAACGAACGACAGTGTCCCATTTTTATTGAAGAGCCAATTGTCTATGATTTCAAAAAAAAGAATAGTCTTTAACTGATGTTTTTGGTGTGTTTTTATTTTTCTGTCATACATCATTATTGATATCGTTAAGATAATCTTTTTTTTACCTTAAAATACAGATTTCTATTTGCTTTATTACGCGAATGTTTATTGAAAAGCATTAGATCCTCTCTTAAATAGTGAAATAATTATCTCAAAATATCTACAAGCAATAGAAATCTGTGAACAGGACATAATCTAATTGAACAATATGACATTTTTCAAGATCAAAGAAGGAAGTTTCGTGTTTGCAGAATAACTTTATTCGTGTTTCAATTGTGAAAAAAAGGGTTCCCAAAGTATTTCTTGTACTTGGGTTTTTTTTTATCCTTAATTCCATCATGTATACGCGATGGTCCTTTACCGAAACTTATATAGACAGGACATTATATTTCCTTTTTTAAAAAAAAATCACAAAGAAAACATCCGGGTAAATATTAATCTTCTTTCTCAGATAAATATATTTTCATGGAGAGAAGTAACATTCTGCAGTGGTTTGTGATAACAACAGTGATTGGTAGTAGTGTAATACTCTCTGCTGATCCTTGTTACAAGTAAGGCGATATGTATATATGGATTTATATCCGAGCAAAGTATTTCTTTTCAAATAGAACAATATAGAATTTCCTGTTCTGAAACTTTTTCCCTTAAGAAAGTATAATCGCTTCATTTTAATTAACCAGACATATAAATACCAAATTTAGATTATTTAAAAATAAGTCTTCCAAAAATGTAAAATTATGTTTCTAGAAAACGTTTCTTTTTCTCCAGAAAAAACAGAACTTGTTGCTACAATCACGTTTTTGATACAGCAAATAACAGATGTGTGGGTAAGTGAAAGAGTTTATTTATTTTCAACAGTGAAATAGTGTATCCATTGAATATTTCATATCATCACTTATGAGTTATTTTCACTGTAAAAAAAAGTTCACGACAAAACACTCTCTCACTTTTCGAAAATGTTTAAAAACGATTCCCTATGGACAGCAGAGAAAAAAGAGTTAATTAACCATCCTGACACTAACCCTGTCAAAGTTCTCTTTTTCTTTTTTTCTGAACTGATATCATGTTAGATGCATGTTTAGGATTTTCAATCTTCTAAAAGTTTAGCTAATGTGCAAACTGCTATGCTAATGTATAAAAAAAATTCGCCACTGCGAAAAGATAGTTAATAGGCGATGAGCAAATGGAAAACACGGAAAATGTAAAATGAAAAACACAAACTCTTTTTTTTTTTAGTTTATTGAATTGGGATATATTAAAGTCATGAGTCAGGATTTTTTAATGTTCATTCCTAACTTATTTCTAATGTCTAAAATAGAGAATTCTTTGCACAACTTCTCATTTCCTCTCTCTCTCTCTCTCTCTCTCTCTCTCTCTCTCTCTCTCTCTCTCTCTGAGTTTTAATAGTTATGTACTCCATCGTATTGTTCATATTCAGAAACTAAAATGATGCTTCCTCTGATTAAGATGTAACAGCTGTTATTCACTTTATAGATACGTGCATACCCTTATAACGTTTCATTTTTAAATTCACACTGTTATTGCTGTTATTTAGGGTGTTCCAGAGGAAGCTACGGAATAAATTGCAAATTACGATGCATGTCGGGCTATTACGGAAATCTTTGCAGTAGTCCCTGTGAATGCTTTGCTCACCAGTGTGACCCAGAGTCTGGGTGTCAAGGGATTATTTTGACTAACTCTCCAATACAAGAGGAGCAGAATAATACGAGGACATGGATGTTGGTTATCGCTTGCATCGTTGGTTCAGTATCAGCAATTCTTAGCTGTGCATATTTTTTCTTGTGGATCTCAGATCGGTACTAATTGGTTCTAACGCTTACGTTTACTTTGTCTTTATGCTATCTACCTTTGATATTTAGACAAAGAGGTATGCTGGGTTAGACCAGAAATGAAATTAAGAGTTCCTCTTTGAAAAGTTTTAAGAGCCATTCTCTGTAATGACTTGAACTTTTATATAGGAGCGGTGGCACGAATAGTCTCAGAATTTCTCCAAACTCTCTATGATAAAAGTATTAGATGCCGTAAACTCAAATCAGACAAAAAATGGTTGCTACGTGACATGGTTACCATAGCAACATGTCCTAACGTTTGAAAAATGGCATTTTTCAACATGTTCAGAGTCCCACAGTTAACGTTTGCAGCAAAGCAAACAAGTGGCAATGAGTGTTTCTAAAAGTTGAAGGCCTGATGTCTTAAATGCATGATAAACATGTTTGGTAAATCAATTATTACATACGTTACTATGGAAACAAAGTATTCAAAAGTAATAATTTTGTTCATTTAATTTAATAAAGTCATACACTTAAGAATAACAACAATTATAGGTTGAAATGCAAGCCAATAATAGATAAGAGATCCTTATAACATATTCCAAGGGCGAAATGTGATATTTCTTATAGGTTGGCAATGGTTGCCATGGTTTTAATACCACGAAGGGATTTTAAATTTACTCTCTTAGTGTTTTAATCTTATCCTATCTTTTTTGAAAAACATATTTCTGTGTAACTGATGATCAATTTTTAAAGGCGTTGAAGTGACCCTAATTTTCACATTTCAAAAAATTCAAAGTCAATTCTTTAAATAGAGCGTTGTTTGGAAATAAGGCGAAAAAACATGCATAAAAATATGAAAAATATTCTGTTTCCTTGGATACGTACCCTTGTATGTAGATTCCCAAAACTTTAATGATTGATATATATGAACAACTAAACTGACTTTCAATTTTGACTACCACCCAATCTCAAACTGGATGCGAAAAGCTGGCACATAGGGTTTAATATTGACATAGAATTAACAAAATCGATCATTTTCTCTTCTTGGTAACCATAGCAACAGTGTTGTATTTTACAACAAACTTTATCAATATATGATATTCAACTTTAGTTCTACCAGATAAGTATTATTCAAGGTGAGTCAAATAATATGTTTCTTGATTGAAAGGTAAGTAAATTCCTAAAGCAGCAAAAAAATATCACTTTAAACAACTAGTGCGTTGTTTCCATGGTTACACTGCAAAGTAACAATTAATCCCAATTTTTCTTATGTTGTCGGTGTTGCAAGGTTCTAAGGATGTATATGTGCCAGTCATGAATTTTATTGTTTTTCCTCAAGATAGTAGCATTAACCCAATCATAGCAACAGATTTTGCATGGTAACACTGTGTTACGATGGCAACCATGAAGGTTATTCCTAGAATAATATTGCCAATACCTGATTACTAAAGGTCAAATATTTTTTTTTATTGTTTTTGTTAGGTTGTTGATTGAGTTTGATCATGTAACATTTATCATTTGTGAATATTGAGCGTTTTTCAGCATTTTTCAGCATCTAAAATGTATTTCAAATGTACCCATGGTTACCACTTACTTAGAGATAAATTCTAAATTGTTTCTTTATAGCATAAGTGGCAACAAGGTGTCATGTTTTTTGGGAGAATGGTTTGTTTATTTTTCTTAGTCTTTATTAAGACTTAATAAAGATTCAAAATCGCTGAAAATCACAATTTTTTCAACTTTTCTGGCTGTTACCATGGCAACCAAGACACATAGCAACGAAATTATATTTGATATATGTTTCTGGTGTCAAGTTGTAATAATGGGCGAAGTTTCATCAAAATCGGTGACCATGCGTGGCAAAGAAGTTTAAGTGGTTACAGAGAATCGCTATTAATAAACCCTAGAAAAATTCTGTCTGCTAAAATTTTTTTTCCCAAAATAAAGAAGAACGAAAGTTCATCATTCATGGAAATAAGCTAAGAAAGAGTAATTAAAATTTTATTATTCTTCTCCTCGGTATTGTCATATTATAATATAAAGGAAAATAGATTTCATATTCTCTGGAAAACTAGCATTTCAATTCAGTTTGAATAAACTTTTATTATTGCAAAACTCCTTTATAGGTGTAAACCAAGTTTGAGACCCCCCAATACCATCCCAACAGATTTGGATGACATACACACTGCGACGGTCCCAGGTGTTAAAACGCAAACTCCCGACTACGCCGAAATCTGCGACAGTTTCAACAGTTCTCACAATCAGTGCAAGGAATATGATTTTACTACAGGTAAAGGTGTTGTAAAGCGTACGCATGGAGAAAGATATGGAGAAAAAGAAGACCAGTTTGATGGATTTCATAATAGCGAGTATAGCAGATTACAGTTGAAAAAGAAAAACAGTTTCACAAAACAATATATATGGAGGAAAGATAAGGACAATGAAGAATGCATGGCACCGGAAAAAGTAGAATTCATTGGGATGAACACAGAGAGGAGATTCTATTCCATACCTCAGATTTCACAAAGTGAATCCCAATGGGCAAATAGATCTCAAATAACTGTTTTGTTTCTTTCAGAACATGAAATTTTGAGTCTTGATAATAATTCGCCAAAGCCTGTTCCAAAATTAAAGGAGATACCGTATAGTACTATTGGGAATGAATTAAAAGAAAACCTAATTACTGTAGAAGAACCGCAATACAGTCTCGCCAAATTCTGCAATATCGAAATTGAAGATGATCGAAACAAGTGTACAGAATCACAAACTACACAGTTGTGAGATTATCTAGTATTATGTTAAAGAGTAGTTTTCATTATTTCTTAATGATACACCTATTTTTTTTATTCACAGAAAAAAAAATTAGAGAAACACGTCGTGCATTATCCTAGAGAAGAATACTTTATAGACTGGAAGCAAGAAAAGTTCGATTCTCTAATTTTCTATTGGAAAGAACTGATCAGATTGTTTACTAATTACGTTAGTCTCACATATATATTTTGACATTCAATATATCATTGCCTATGATTTATTATGTTATTAATGCCAAAATGATCGAAATCGAGAATCTGCTTGCTGAGATCTAAGAGTGAAGCTTATAACTTTGAAATCATAGAAATATTAATTTTAACATTTAAGATGAAATCTTTGGTATCTTATACAATTTCATATATCTATCTAAAATGTAAAAGGCCAATAAAATGGAAAAATTGTAAATAGCACGTTGCAAAAAAAAAATCATGTTGCTCACTAAGTCCTATTGCCCGTACTCTGGTTAATGTACGGATGCTTATATATGTGAGACCACACTACAATGTGAAAAAGCAGATCATGGCTACACTTTAAATATTTACTGAGAATTTCACAAAAAAGAAAACATATTGAATTAAGTGAGAATATTTCAGACAACTTCTAATTTTGTATAGATATCTGAGACAACATTTCTCTCCATATTTAGTTTTTTTACCGGAAAAATATCAATATTATATAATAATATATATATCATATTTTCACTTGATTTCAAATTGAGTTCCAAGAAAATCTTTATTTTCTACATAATTCTATAAGAGCCGTAAAGTACCGGAAAAAGAAATTTTAAATTGATCATGACATCATAATGGATCTTGCATTAATTAGAGCTTGACCTTAATTTGCTTACATGCTGACTTTTCGAGCTGTAAACTTTTAAGTTTGCTTAATCCTCACCTGTCGACCAGTTCATCTGTTAATTTGCTTACCTGATGATCTGTCTTTCTATATAACAGTTAAGTTATTTGAATATAATTTTAACAGCTTCATAATTACCTAGTGTATACAAATTTTGTGATGAAATGCAGGCCCTGGGATCATGAAACATCTTAAGCTTAAGTCAAAATCTTTATGGTGGACTACAATGTTATAGAAGTCAAGCAGAACAAAATTGAAATATTTTTCAATATTGCATTACAAAAGTGTTGTTATCTGCAAATTTAGAGATTAATTCAATAATTGATAAACATTTTAGAGTCGATTGAAAAATTGACTGAAGTCTAAGTTTGTTTCATGACCCTGAACCAGGTTTAAATTCAATCGCTTGTAATGTTTCTATAGATATGAACATTACTGAGTAAGTAACTTATAAAAACAACAAAAATAAACCAAACTCAGATAAAAAGACGTCAATAAGTATTCCAAATGTTACATCACAAAGGTTAATAATCATTGTCACTTACTCCACATGCTTTGACAAAAATGATATTCTCCCCCAATATGTTCGTGTTGATAATTGTTTTTAAACAATCAATGTGTGATTCCAAGACAGCATGCATTAGGTAAGTTAATTTTTAGTCCAGTGAAGAACAATGCTACAAGGGTTTTCCGGTATAATCGTGAACAAAGCGTTTTTATTGACAAAAATGGGCGCATTAGGCTAAACTTTGCATCAAATGTTTATTTATCATATTTAAGTGAATCTTAATATTTTTTTTTTTTTTGATAAAAAATAGACAAAAAATAAAGAGTTTATCATGCTTGAATGTGTAAAGGGTACCTTCCTACGGCGCACGATCAAAGAAACCAGGGTTTCATTAAAGAATACACCAGTATTATTTCGAAATAAAAGTATTAAATAGATAAGGTCGGGGTATAAATTATCCTATTTTTAATCCACTATTTATTATGTCGTCTTTTGGAAAATTTCAAGGCATTTGCTTAATTTTTGGCAGTTTCCCGAGTATTTAAAATGGGAAAGTGGTAATTACAACACACGTTAAATGTCGACGTTTGATGACTTTATGGCGCACTGGAGAGCTGTTCAGTTTGATTGAGACGTAGTGATGACGCCCTAAGAGTCTTTAAATGACTACTGAAGAAAATAAATATAAAAATATTACTAGATCTTTAGTATACAAGTGAAATGGGAGTGATCAATCTAATGAATCATTTTCAATTGCAATAAAAATGAGGTGGAGATAACGAATAGTGATCTATCTCAATACAAATCTGTGAATAAGGCATAAAACGCGGACCCCCCCCCCCCACCCGGAAATTTCAGAGGTGGGATCAGGTCCCTAGGAGGAGTAAGCATCCCCTGTCGGTCGGCCACACCCGCCGTGAGCCCTATGTATTGATCATGTTGACGGATTAATTTGCAGTCAAATAATCATGTGGTTTTCTGAATTGGTAGCAAACACTTGTCACAGGTGGTGAAAAATCAAGTCTCAACCGGGACTCGAACCCAGGGCCTCTGGCGTACCGTGCCAGCGCTCTAACCACTGAGCTACTGAGACCAGATATATTGACTGACTTTCACGTACCTGTGAACCCGGTGACACACCTTTTTTCTGAATGTATTTGATCTCAAATTCAAGTTTCGCCTACGCATCAAAAATGTCATAAAAAGGATTCTAAATCTAATTTTCTTTTGAAGAGGTAATTATACCAAAAAAATAACTCTCTCTCTCTCTCTCTCTCTCTCTCTCTCTCTCTCTCTCTCTCTCTATATATATATATATATATATATATATATATATATATATATATATATATATATATATATATATATATATTGATTATGAAATAAAAGTAAAAAATAAACTGAAATTTCAACCATTATTATATGATTAGGAATTTGATGCTCTATGATTGTTCCAAATTCTCTTTCCTGAAGTGTACATCAGAGTAAGTTCACCTCAAAATGAAGTTCTGGAAGATTTATTCCGGGTTTCCTCTCTTGAATAACGTAGATTTGCTCACGTCGATTTAAGCGTTTAAATCATGTGTCGTTGTGAAGGTAAATATGGTAGACTTCAGTTCGAATAATCTAAACACTTTAGTCTAGTAAATGGTTGAATATTTATTGTTTTATTAAAGTTGAACTTCGGTATCTCGAACATCGACATCTCGAATACAATGGATATGTCAAAGTGATTTCGAAGTCCAAACCACAAATTTCTTTAGTATTTAACAATTAATTTCTCAAAGCCTTAGATATCTCGACTTTTTTTCCGGTCCCATTGAGTGCGAGATTACGAGGTTTGACTGTATACATGTATTAATTTCCACCTCTTAAAAACTTGTTAAATTGTTTAAATATAATTATGAAATGTTGTTACACAACATATTTTAGTATAAGTGTTTATAATTGCTGGTGACAAGAGCTGCCATGTGGAAAATGTCGTAAAATTCCGGATCATTCCGGTTATTGACTTTTGAACTCCTTCTTCTCGTGACTATACAGACCTAACCAGGTCCGTATAGTCACGAGTAGGCCTCATTAAAAATCAATAATTGTAAATTGTACTTCACCAACTATTGCCCATCAGTAAAATGTTGAGACACCAAATTAAAGTGTGTAACACAAACAGATAATTTTGTAATTTTGGAAAATCATGGCAAAGGTAAATTTGTATAAATAAAAGATATTTTAAAGAGTTTGAGAAATTTGAATTGTTATGTTGTTACAAATTTATTTACATTCAATTCAATAACAAATATAATATATTATATCATTGTTCCTCATTATCCAAAGCGTATTTGTTTAAGAGCTTTAAGATCGAATTTCCGTCTTTTTATCCGTGAGAATTATGTTTATGAATATATATGAAAAGGTACAGGTACATCCCACTATTTTTATAAGGATGCCATCATCATCACACTGTAGTTTTCTTAGCTTAACTTGTTATAAATGCATTATTTTAATGTTAATTCAGAAATAAAAATTAATGAAGACCTATGTTTTTAAATGATTGCATAATGTTCTCTTTTGTAGTGAAATATGAAGCTAAGGAACAGTAATCAATCTCATAAGCCCATTAAAACAATACAAATTTGGAGCAGAGCCAACATGGGCCTCTAAAACGTCAGAGGTGGGATAAGGTGGAGTAGTAAGCATCCTCTGTTGAAGATTTATTATTTTTATTTCAATTTTCTATTATTTTTGTAGACAGGACTCTTTGTGCTGCTACAATGAGTATTTAAACCCGAGGAGTAATAACTGCACTGGTACGTATTACTATTGGAAGAATCTTCTTTCATTTTAGCTATTTTATTTTCTGTCATGTTCAAGGATGGAAAAAATATTTAATTAATTAAAAGAAAATGATATTTTCTTTATGAAATCCTGCATAACGTGAAATATATATAATATACCCGG
The DNA here is from genome assembly GCF_033153115.1 of Saccostrea echinata. Lineage (NCBI taxonomy): Eukaryota > Metazoa > Mollusca > Bivalvia > Ostreida > Ostreidae > Saccostrea > Saccostrea echinata. Next base: position 1,786,333 of record NW_026889811.1, read on the forward strand.
TACTTCCTGTCGTGAAAAGATAGATATCTAATAAAAGTTAGCACTGTTCTTTAAATATTTCTAAATTGCAGTTAAAATATGATACCCTCATTGGAAACAAATTATTGTGTCGCATTTTTTGTTTTTGAAGCCACTGAATATATCGAGACACCCTCCCTCTTCATTTCCATAAAAGCTTGTGCACAGAAGTTTTTTTATACATATCTTATTTTCTCACTGAATTGTCTGCGAGTTTTCCCGTGTACCCGATCATGACAGGGAGTACACGTAGGGTGTGACCGGTCGACATGGGATGCTTACTCCTCCATGGCACCTGATCCCTCCTCTGAGGTCCCTTTTTGCTCTGCTCCAAACTTGTATTGTTTTAATGGACTTTTGAGCTTGAGTACCGTTCGTTATCTTAGCTTCATGTTTCATTTGTCTTATAACGTAAAATCATATCATAATGTAAAGTTGATATTAATCATACTGCAGAATGTCTAGCTGGGTCTTTTGGATGGAACTGTAAACAGAGATGCCCTTCTGGATATTATGGACGATTGTGTCGGAATGTCTGTTTGTGTCGTGCCTCTGACTGTAATCATGTTACAGGATGTGTCATAGGTAATATGTTCATTCACATGGTCAAGGTTTGTTATATCCTTGGGAGATGAACAAACTAAAGAAGTATACATATTTTTTTTTTTAAAAAAAAAAAGACGTCTCCCCCCCCCCCCCAAAAAAAAAAAGATTTACTAAAAGAGGGAATTACATAGTGTATTCTGATATTTTCCTGTCAGTGCCTTGCTACTAACTTCTTTGTTTTGCCGACAGATACAACATAATCGTATAGAAAATTGGCGAATTTTTACACATTTATTGCAATTTTCAATTTTAATGCAATGACGCTATGTTTCTTAGGCAAAAGACAGGAAACTAGAAGATAACCTTCACCACAATTACTAAGGGATTTGAATACAAGAACTAGAAATACTGATAATGACATCAAATCATCAAAAGGTCCAGAAGAAGGTACATTTTCTCTTCTCTTTTTTTTTTAAATTTACTATCTCTTTATATATCGTTTTAATAGACTTTCAGCTTGAATAGTGTCCAATATCTCCATATTTCATTTATTCTGAATTCACTTATTTTCGAGTTTATTTTTGTCCTTTTTCATGTTTTAAAGAGACTTACAAAATTTGATACGTCAGTATCATGAAAATCATGAAAAGTTGACGCCACAAAAATAGATGATTTTACAATATCTATTTATTTATATGTGTGTTGCCTTTGATTATACTGTTTTTTATAGATAAGTATGTAAAAATGTACTACATTTGAAACTTCAAATGTGTAAAAGAATTTTAGCAAGATTCACGAATCCTTGATCGCATTTTCGGAAAGGATTCCCTACTAAATAAAGCTATAATAAGACAAAATCGTAACTCTGATCGGCTTAGTAAAAAGTATGACATAAACTGCAGAAAAATGCCTGTGATATATGAGTGATATATTAAATCAAACACATTCAACTTATCGAAATTTGCCGCTATCTTAGGTAAGTGGTTTCTTTTTTTCATATTTGAGACGTTTCTGCACCTATTTTGTAATGTTTAATGGACTTTTGAGCTTGAATACTGTTCGTTATCTCCATATATTTCATTACGTTTATATCTATTTATTTCACAGTTTATTTCTGTTTTAGGGCAGTACAGGTGATAGGAAAATAACGTATAGCTTAATTAAAGAAGAACAATAGTGGGCGAATTGTATTTTTTAAACGATATTTCATGCTGTTTCCAATGATATTGTAATTTATAGAAATACTGGTAGAAAAATTAACATATAAATATAAATTCTTTTTACAGAGTTTCATGGTTTTAATATAGTATAATTATATACTTTATCATTGAAAACAATAAATGACGGTTATTGTAATATCGTAATATTTCAAGAGTCCATCTTCATTCTCAAGTTTAGTAACAAACACTTAGGTATATTGCACTTTGTCACTTATGTCACTTAAATAATTGATGCAAATAATTGTAAGTGATTATGTAGCAATTGCTTTTTAAAATCAACTTAAAATTATGAATTTGCTACGATTATCTTCCTTATAAGATAAGAACGAATGAAGCTAAATTTTGAAAATAATCAGCCTGTTCTTTGTCGTTCTTAACAAGGGTGCAAAAGTTCAACATTACGTTGCATACTTTGAAACATAATTTTTGTCGATATCGAGAGCTTATGTTCCATAGTACTTGGCAAGTGCTCCTAGAATCATTTGATTCACATGAATTGATGAAAAATCACAAATGTACAAAATATAAACAAAATTGATAAGGTTTCATGCAAAATTGTAGTAAAATTATTTCTGTGATAGGAGAATAGGATTCTAGCAGCACTTTTCATGTTCCAGCAATGCTTTATTTATTATTATTGTTATTATCATTATTATTATTATCATTATTGATTTTAACAAACAGAAATCAATTATCCAAGGGGTATTGTTAAACTTTTCACCTTTCATTGAGGCATACTTTTTTTTTACAGATGTCACATGATGACGTCGAAGTGGGGTGCTTCTTTGAGCTTTAGATTCATTGGGGTCTATACAGTTGATAAAAACAGTAAATGTTTAATCCGTGTTTTTTATGATTTATCAATGTTACACGAAAAAAGTGTGAATTTACCGAAAAATGATCCCGGTGCTGCATTAACATAGAATACATTCAATTCCATAAGCAACGTTCAGAGTCAAATTTTAAACTACCTTTTTTCCTACAGAAACTACTTTCCCTGAACTCCTCTTACATTTTAAGCAGTGGCCATATCATCTGGAATATGACTTATGGTGTCCTATAGATGTGCAATAAAATTTCGGAATTTGTATATTTATTTGAGGGACATTTAAGGGTCGAAAAAGAATTTTTCAAAGCGAAAAAATGGTTCCCAGATTCCTTCTAGATAAAGTTTAGAGAAGTAGCCATATAATCTTTTGGAATATGGTAAGCGGTATTCTGCAGAAGTTCGATGAGGTTTCGAAATTTGAATTTTCATCTAATGTGGTAAGTTTGGTCAAAAAAAGATATGTACAAAAATCTAAGGGTTAGAAGTACTCCTCTTACATTTCAAGCAGTAAATATATATATATATATATATATATATATATATATATATATATATATATATATATATATATATATATATATATATATATATATATATATATATATATATATATATTCAATTCATGAAGAACATGTACTAAAATCATCTTCTGGAATGTTATTTGTAGTTTATTTTAATAATAAAATAACTATCATGGTTTCTTCGCTATTCATTTAGAGGTAACTACTAAAGTGATGGCATTACTGTCAAATGGCAGATGAGGAGTCTATTGAACATGCCGATTTGATTGTATCACTTGTCATAAAATATTATACCACTTCTATAAGTTTTTGTTTTTAAATATGTTCCATTGATTATAAACTAAAGACGCAAATGACAAGATTTGAAACTTCTGAAAGTGAAAGTTATATTTCATAAAGTTTTGCAAATTTGTCTTTTTTTTAAACGCTATCTTAATAAATACATGTGTCGGCGGATCTCTAAGTGGTTGTTCAGACTGTTTTATCATTGAAATGCGCCTTATAGAAATAAAAAGGTATTGATAGAGATGGAAACCATACTCATTTCAAACTGCTAGAAAATGGCCGCTATCTGAAGTTGAAGGTAAATTTTCACTGTCCGTATTTCGAATCCTTCTGCTCTTATATTTTCAAGAGATTGATATTACATATTTATTTGTCAGAGCATTATGATACCTTATCATGAATTTCCGTATTTCATTCAGGACTATAACAGGAGTTCCTAATAAGAATTAGATATTGTTACAGAATTAAAGTTTTTCTTCATCGTATTGTCATGACAAGGAGCACACGGCGGGTGTGACCGGTCGGCAGGGGATGCTCACTCCTCCATGGCACCTGATCCCATCTCTGATGTTTGGAGGTCCGTGTTTGCTCTGCTCCTATTTTGTATTGTATAATGGACTTTTGAGCTTGAATACTGTTCGTTATCTCCATATATTTCACTTTACATAACTTGCTTGTGATGTAAATATTTTATACCTTAAAGAACTGTTTAATCTGCAGCTGGTACTTCTTTTATTTGCAGCTCTTACACACATCTCTTGTGCAAGATTTTATGTCCATAACATACAATTCGATCACATTCTTCTAAACTGCCAAGAAGTGATATTTTACAGTTCAAATATATACGCTAAGAATAGTTCTCCAACAGTACTATTACGTACTTTAAAGAACCCTGAACATTTTCAAGTGTGTTTACGTGTGGAGATGACTGGCTTGAGATAACTGTGTTTCCGCATCAAGTTTCTCTTTTCACAGAATACGTATTATACCTATCGAAAGATGAACTATAGATTCAGAGCCAGTTTGACATATGAACTGAATTCTAGCAAATGGTAAGGAATTTATTGTATTGACGACAAAGGAAAAGTTCTTTCTGAGACTAATGAAACGCGTTGCACAAAAGTACGTTCCTAAGCGTCTTGGCAATGCATTACATTTCATTTTACAGATGTGATGTGATTTAACTTTGGAACATAAGGTACATTTAAAGAAGAACTTATTTATTTCACAATCTCAAGTGTTTTTTTTTTCTTTTTTAAAGACTAGTACCTCAAAAATGTCCTTTAAAATAATTATACATTTTCATTAGAGGAATAGTGCTTCTCCTATCGGAAAAACGTCCTATTTAGAGGCTATTGAAAATTGTAACTTGAAGAAGGGGATGATTTTCAAGAAATACAGTAACAGGTCCTCATTGAGGGCCTTGCAAAGACATTGCATTTGCACGAGAAACATGCTCTGAAATATTATACGAAATGGTGAGGAAAAAATAACTCGGAAACACCCTTTCTTTTCATTTCTTGATATCTCCCCCCCCCCAAACTGGTTATCTGAAAACTTAAATGTATGACTATGGTTTCTTTACAACTATTGATAACATGGTTTAAATACATCCATGTTGCACAATGAATTTTAGAGAGAAAAAAACCCCCGGAAAATAATATATCTCAAGGTATTCAAAGAGTTATCTATTCCTTTGTGCATTTTATATGTTTTCTAAAAATAATGACGTGACGTGCAGAGTCTCGAAATATTACGTAGTAGGGAAACAATCATCGAACTCGTGTATCTTTCTTACATCAGGATGCATTACATTACATAACATCTAATTATATTATATCACATATGAAATAAATTTGGATATTGTCAACCTTGTTATTAGCACACCTGAGCTGAAGGCTCAAGTGAGCTTTTCTGATCACTTTTTGTCCGGCGTCCGTCTGTCTGTCCGTCTGTCTGTCTGTCCGTCCGTCTGTCTGTCTGTCTGTCTGTAAACTTTAAATATTTTCGACTTCTTCTCAAGAACCACTGGGCCAATTTCAACCAAACTTGCCACAAAGTATCCTTGGGTGAAGGGGATTCAAGTTTCTTCAAATGAAGGGCCACGCCCTTTTTCAAGGGGAGATAATAAAGAATTAGTGAAAATTAATAGCGTCTTTTTAAAAATCTTCTTCTCTAGAACCATGGGGCCAAGAAAGATGAAACTCATGTGGAAGCATCCTCAGGTAATGTAGATTCAAATTTGTTCAAATCATGACCCCCGGGGGTAGGGCGGGGCCACAATGGGGGATCAAAGTTTTACATAGAAATATATAGGAAAAATCTTTAAAAATCTTCTCAAGAACAGCAAAGCCATGATGATTCATATTTATGTGGAAGTATCCTCAGGTAGTGTAGATTCAAGTTTGTTCAAATCAGGACCCCCAGGGATAGGGCGGGGCCACAATGGAGGATCAAAGTTTTACATAGAAATATATAGGAAAAATCTTTAAAAATCTTCTTCTCAAGAACAGCAAAGCCATGATGATTCATATTTATAGGAAAGCATCCTCAGATAGTGTAGATTAAAGTTTGTTCAAATCAGGACCCCGGGGGGTAGGGTGGGGCCACAATGGAGGATCAAAGTTTTACATAGAAATATATAGGAAAAATCTTTAAAAATCTTCTTCTCGAGAACTGTGAGCAAAGCCATGATTATTCATATTTATGTGGAAGTATCTTCAGGTAGTGTAGATTCAAGTTTGTTCAAATCAGGACCCCCAGGGGTAGGGCGGGGCCACAATGGAGGATCAAAGTTTTACATAGAAATATATAGGAAAAATCTTTAAAAATCTTCTTCTCGAGAACAGCAAAGCCATGATTAGTCATATTTATATGGGAGCATCCTCAGGTAGTGTAGATGTAAGTTTGTTCAAATCAGGACCCTGGGGGTAGGGCGGGGCCACAATGGAGGATCAAAGTTTTACATAGAAATATATAGCAAAAACCTTTAAAAATCTTCTTCTCGGGAACAGCAAAGCCATGATGATTCATATTTATATGGAAGCATCCTCAGGTAGTGTAGATTCAAGTTTGTTCAAATCTTGACCCCCGGGGGAGGGTGCGGCCACAATGAAGGATCAAAGTTTTACATAGAAATATATAGGAAAATTCTTCTTCTCAAGAACAGCAAAGCCATGATGAGTCATATTTACATGGAAGCATCCTCAGGTAGTGTAGATTCAAATTTGTTCAAATAATGACCCCTAGGGGTAGGGCGGGGCCACAATGGACTATCAAAGTTTTACATACTAGAAATATATAGGAAAAATCTTTAAAAATCTTCTTCTCAAGAACAGCAAAGCTATGATGATTCATATTTATATGGAAGCATCCTCAGGTAGTGTAGATTCAAGTTTGTTCAAATCATGACCCCCGGGGGTAGGGCGGGCCACAATGGAGGATCAAAGTTTAACATAGAAATATATAGGAAAAGTCTTTAAAAATCTTCTTCTCAAGAACAGCAAAGCCATGATGAGTCATATTTATGTGGAAGTATCCTCAGGTAGTGTAGATTCAAGTTTGTTCAAATCAGGACCCCCAGGGGGTAGGGCGGGGCCACAATGGAGGATCAAAGTTTTAAATAGAAATATATTGGAAAATATCTACTTCTGTATGACTGCCAAGCCATAATAAGTCATTTTGATATGGAAGCATCCTCAGGTAGTGTAAATTCAATTTTGTTCAAATGATGACCCCCGGGGGTAGGGTGGGGCCCAATGGGGGTTGAAAGTTTTACATAAGAACATATAGAAAGAATATTTCTTCTCAAGAACAGAAAAGCTTTGTTTAGTCTTACTGACATGGAAGCATCATCAGTTAGTTTAAAATTCAAGACCCCCCCCCCCCCGGTAATTTTTTCAATACTGAACTGATTTGTGCTTTTGCCTAGCCAATAGCCAATGTGCTCAGGTGAGCAATGTGGCCCATGGGCCTCTTGTATATAGTATGCATCTGGTTTTGAATTAAGCCACGACATACCTATCATTTTAATGTGCATGCCAGTAAATTGGATTTTCGACACAAGTTAGAAATTACGAAAGCCGGATAGGCTCATTTTTGACAAGATAAAAAAATATTTAACTCGTTATAACGAGATAACTAACTGTTATAACGAGATAACTTACTCGTAATAACGAGATACTAACTCGTTATAACGAGATAACTAACTCGTTATAACGAGAAAACTAACTCGTAATAACGAGAAAACTAACTCGTAATAACGAGATACTAACTCGTTATAACGAAATAACTAACTCGTTATAACGAGATACTAACTCGTTATAACGAGATACTAACTCATTATAACGAAATAACTAACTCGTTATAACGAGATACTATCTCGTTATAACGAGATAACTAACTCGTTATAACGAGATAACTAACTCGTTATAACGAGATAATTTACTCGTTATAACGAGATACTAACTCGTTATAACGAGATACTAACTCGTTATAACGAGATACTAACTCGTTATAACGAGATACTATCTCGTTATAACGAGTTAACTAATTCGTTATAACCAGATAAATAACTCGTTATAACGACTTAATTATCTCGTTATAACGAGATACTAACTCGTTATAACGAGATAACTATCTCGTTATAACGAGTTAAATATTTTTTTATCTTGTCAAAAATGAGCTTATCCGGCTTTCATAATACGATGCTCTACACTACACGGTCATTGAGAATAGAAGCCCGGGCTGGGGAGGAAGTGGGTATCCTTATAAAAGTAGATTTCTTTGTGCTTTCTAAATAAATCTGTGCTTTATAAATAAAAATTAATTTCATTACAACGTGTATTGGTAACGATCCTCTAATAAAACTAATGTCCAAATAACTGTATCCCACTTCTATTCTCAATGACCGTGTAGTGTAGAGCAGCGCCGCGAGAATTCCATCGGCAACGAAAGCAAGTTTTTTTTACTTGCCTAGATAGCCGAGCGGTCTAGCGCGCTGTTCCTGTACTGCTAGGAGACAGATTCCGTAGGTCGAGAGTTCAACCCCGGGCTGAGGCGGAAGTGGGTATCCTTATAAAAGTGAATTTCTTTGTGCTTTCTATATATATATATATATATATATATATATATATATATATATATATATATATATATATATATATATATATATATATATATATATATATATATTACAAGTTAATTCCAAAAATATACTGTTCAGTTGTTTAATTGATAGGTTCACGTTAGAAAGGTAAAATTATACAGTAAGCTTGAATATTTTTTTCGGAATTATAGTTTTATATCATAAGGAATTCAATGTTTGTTAAAAGATGTTTGTTACAACATATTTAGAAAACAGTACAAATTTGTCACCGATAACACCAGACATGGAACATGAAATGTCTACAATTTCTGAAAGGACAAATGAAGCGACATATTCGCTAACTACAAGTCTCAAAAGGTATGCTGTTCCTTGATGGACGAATAAAACGACAGATCTAACTTTCAATCTGTTTCGAGCACGGCATCAGGATCAATACATATATGTAAACCAGCATGGCGAAACTTGGATAGCTGTAAGCTGTTCACTGATTGGATCCGTTGCAACTCTTTTTCTGATTGGATGTCTTCTGTACTTCCGATCTGGGTAAAGGGAAATTGTTATGCCTCCTTCTCGGTATCTTATGACATACTGAAATTAAATGCTTATGTTATTAATCAACATTTGTCTCTAAAGCTACATGAAATATCTTAATACTAAAACTGAAATAAAAAATAATTGCCAAGCTTTTTATTTTACCTGTCTTTTCCACCAAAGCTAGACACTTACGATATCTCTGTTTTTGATTTCTTTTAGTCAAAATCCTAAGGTAAATTTTCAGAAAAATTTTGACTGAACTCTGTTCTCGGTTTATGGTCTTTCGGATCATTAAAAAAAACACCAAAAAGACGTAAAATGAAATGTAAAACGTAAATGTAAAGATACCGAACAGTGATCAAATCCAGTAAACAAATACGAATCGTGAACATGACAAAAACACAGACTCCTGGAAACATCAGAGATGGGATCAGGTGCCTAGGAGGAGTAAGCATCCCCTGTTGACCGGTCACATCCGCCGAAAGCCCCATGTATTGATCAGGTATATTGAGTATTCCGAAGTCAATTTTAGTATAAAAGCAATGCCGTTACAAACAAACAAACAGACAAAATACGACACAACAGTATAACCAGTATAACGACATTAGAATTTTGGAAAAACTTACATTAAGGGAATTGTTGAAATACTTGTAACATAAACCTATCTTTCAGTAGATTGCCTCGGTGTAAAAATTGGGTTAGTGTAAGGTATAGTACTCAAAGCATACTCTTGCTTATCGAATCAGTTGGGAGACATAAACAACATATGCACAATGGAATATTACTACATGAATAAGGAGAGTTGACGATGAAAAAGCTGAGATCATATCATTTAATTAAAGTTAATTAATTAAATAGTAATAGGGCCTCATCGTCTATAGTTAGTAAAACTTCCAAATATGAAACAGATATAGTATGCTCCATGGTGTCTTTGTGTCTTTTTATTTCGGGTTCACTGGGATATATTGAGTCGATATATAAATGGATGGATTGATTGAGGGATCGTATGTTGATTCACGTCCCATTTGAGAATCTTTCACTCTGATAAAGACATCACCATATAGAGGGCTTTAAATTAAGACCTTTACTCAGGACTCAAAGCCTTTGAGCAGTTAGGTTTCTATCGTATCAACGCCTACCGTGACTTGCGAAGGAACAGTCACTACCTATGTTTAAGTCTTAGGTTGGATGCGGCGACAGGAACGATTATCTAACCCGGGACCTCCCGATCACGAACAGGGCGACCTACCACTAGGCTTCCTCGAGCGATAACATATGAATGATAGTGACTTTGTTAGTTAATAAAACGTAGTCGATATATTTAAATGTCGAATTGAAATCCGAGGTAAGTCTTTCTTTACTCATGTTGAAGTTCTTTTTAGTTAATTCTGCTTCATATGAATATAAAAACAGTATTAATGAGATGAATAATCCATCTCCCTAAAAATCTCACAGTGTCTTATTATCCAGTACTATTTTAAGTGAATGAGTTGTCATATGTTTGTTATGTAGTTCAGGTATCTATGCACAAAAACAACACAGATACCAGAGATGTTCAGAAATAATATATGATATCGAAGTATTTTTCTAGAATATAAAATGAGCATATTTCTAACAAAATGTAATTATGAAAAAAGAAGTCCTGCAGCAACTATGAGTATTTTTGGTATCAAAAGTAGGAAAGCATATACGATACAACATTTCAATGTAAAAAGCGTATCGTGGCTAAAATTTCAATATTTATATACTGGGTATTTCTGAAAAAAAAAAACAAAAGAACAACAAACAAACAAAAACTTTTCAATATCAAGAGAGCATTTCTCAGATAACATTTTAGTATTAAGTCTAGACATCTGAGACAATAATTCAATATCTATCTAGCATTTCTGGATCAACATTAATAATAAGTGATCAAGTTAAAATCAATATGTCAATTTTGATTATAATTAAGACTATCTTACAATTTTTATTTAGATATCTGAGACAGAGGTTCTACATTAAAAAAAAAAGAAGATTTCTTGGTATTTTTTTTTTTTACTGCTCACCTAATTTCTAAATGTTGCCTCGGATATGCTCACTTTATATTGGTTTGTTGTTCTGGTCTCACTTTCCAGTAATAATTTAATGTTTTACCGCCTATGTTAACATGATATTAAAACACATAAATATTGCCAAAACGCCAGCTTGATTTATAGTATGGTTTTATGTATACTACTTTACTCTGTCCCTTTGAAACTTTTAAATAGTCTTCTTGAAAAAGTCAAGGGAAGCACAATTTCTGATTCCTCGACACCAGCATATAGGCTCGGATCTATAATTATGGATATTGCAAATCATAGGCTTTTTAATCCCCCCCCATCCCCGTTTCACTGAAGGAAATGCAACTAAAACAATCTGTTTTTCCTTAAACTTCAATATGCCAACAAAGGAATTGAAGCGGTTAATATAAGTAATATTCTTAATCACAAAAGGGTCCAGTCTTGTATACCACCATATATCAAGTTAAAGACTACTCCTTGTATTTCCTACAAATATACATCGACTATTACTTCCAAACATTTTAATTCGATAAAACTTTACAAGGCCTGGATATCGAATATCTGAAACATAATCCTCCGTCGTGTTCATGTTCTTCTTCACCCTATAACTATGGTCCTGCTGGACACGTTATTACAGGTAACGTAAATATAGTTAATAATGAGGACCTTAGATCACTAATTTTAAAAGGTTCTCAATATAGGGAACCCCGATCCTTCAACTGGCGTTGGAATTTCATAAATATTATGGATTCTGTAGAGGATTACGTCAGGCGATGGGCAAGACATGAAAAAGAAGACCTTGACACTTTGTCAGAATGGATTAAATGTATCAGATGTATGTTAAAATCGCGCATTAATAGATTAAGGGGCTATAGGAGAACCATCTATCCTTCTGTATTCAATAATCCAGAAGTGAAAAAAAGAATAAGATAGATTACATGATCAGTACGTACTGGTCCCTGCTAACAAAGTAGGTAACAACATTGTCTTTATTTGTAAGGTTCATTATGTTAAATGTATTTCAAAGGAACTTGGATTTATTTCTACAGGTGGTAATCCAACTTATGCTCATAGTTCCCTTTCTAAGGAAGAAATTCTTCAAAACCATATGTCAGTTTTGAATATTTTTAATATTCCAAACAACCAAAATGAATTTGAATTACCATATCTATATTGGATTCCAAAACTTCATAAAAATCCTTACAAACAAAGATACATAGCATGTTCCAGTAAATGTTCAACCAAGCCTTTTTCTTTACTCCTCACATAGATATTAACTGTAGTGAAGGAGAAACTTCAAGAGTACTGTTCAACAATATATTCGAGAAGTGGTGTAAATCAGATGTGGATACTTAAAAATTCCAAGGAACTTTTGGAAAATTTAAAATCACAAGATTTTACCAAAATCAACAGCCGATATTAACAGACCTTTTCTGTATTCACATGAAGCAGAATTTGTCCAAAATCTAATACGTGAAACGAAGAAAACACTTGCTGTGGCCTTCGACTCGAAATTTAGAGATATCGACGATGTATTGTCAATTAACAATGGCTATTTCCATTCTTATATACGATATATCCCGGTGAGCTTGAGATAAAAGATACCACAGAGTCTGACACATCTGTTTCCTATTTGAATACTTTACTTGAAAAAGACGTTAATGTTAATCTAACAACCAAGCTTTATGATACACGTGATGACTTTAACTTTTCAATCGTCAACTGCCTTTACTTATGCACCAATATACCTTCATCACATGCATACGGGGCTTATATCTCTCAGTTGTTCGATACGCAAGGGCATGCTCTTTGTATGTACAATTTCTAAAACGAGGTAAATTATTGACAAACAAGCTGATGAAACAAGAATATCAGCAGTCTCATTTAAAGTCATCATTTTGTAAGTTCTATGGTCGATACAATGACCTTATCAGCAAATACAATTTATCATTGAATCAAATGCTGACTGACGTTTTTCATACTAATTGTTAGACCATTATTTACACATTGAATTGTCGACGGATTTTTCCATTATTTCCCGATCATGACAAGGAGCACACGGCGGGGGTGACCGATCGGCAGGGGATGCTCACTCTTCCATGGCACCTGATCCCACCTCTGATGTTTTGGAGGTCCGTGTTTGCTCTGCTCCTATTTTGTATTGTTTAATGGACTTTTGAGCTTGAATATCGTTCGTTATCTCCATATATTTCATTTTGACATAAATCGTGGGCTAAACATGTTTACTCAATATTGAAGTTGAAAGATATTTATTAAACAAGCATCTGTTTGGTTTGTTTTTGATATCTCTATTACCATTTTACTTAAAGGTTTCTGAGAATGTTACAGTTAATCTGTAAGTAATCTAAAGGAATAAGCTTTATTTGAGAAATGTTCACGTTCTTCAATGACTCTTTTGATGCTGGGTTTTATAGGGCTATTCGTCATCGGTATTATCATTAACATACGTTCTAAAATATCTATACTTATCTTCATTAACGTTGTTACCCTAAAACTAATATTTCTTTTTCGTTGGCAAATGTAAAAAAAAAATATGGACTTTGATACATGTACCTTAAAGGACTTGTCGCATGTTTCTCAGTTACTTGGGATTCAAAGCCTATTATGTTCTTCATGTTCACAGTTTATAAATTTTGTGTTTTTACTGCTGATATAGCGCGGTAATTAAACATTATTGATTCAAATAAACACCCCTTAATTAAAAATCCAAGCTTATTAGATAGCGATCGTGTTACTATGATAAGTCTTAGGCGACAATGACTTATCAGCTGTATGCGTTAATCTTACTGAAATGAACGCGATACAAACTAGTTTTTCTGCCTTATGGACGACCAAACCACTGATTTTGTCTATATAAGATTGAATATTCAACCTTATACATCTGCAAGAAAAAAAAAATTAAAAATCCCTTATCATGGTAAATTAATCTGTAAACAGTGATGATAGCGAGGGATACGCAGCAAAGATGAAGAAACTTGTCTGAACAATATATTTATTTAATTTGTTATCTTATCACACGTATATTAACCATTTTATTCACAATTTTTATTTAAATTATAGAACATTATTGATTTATTTAATTAAATAATCTTGAATCATATTGTAATGTAAATAAGCAATGAATCGTCGTTGAAATAAGGCGTAATTAGAACAATACCTGTAATTTGAAAAAGACGGGATCTTTACTAATTATGCCTTTTCTTCCATAATCATAAATTGTGATTAAAATTGCCAAGCTCCGCTTTTTTTTTTTTAATGATAATTTCTGGGTTTTTTCCTTTACTAACGTGATTACATTATGTTCACCCACAACGTAGTTCGATAATAAAACATTTAAAAAATGAATGTATTTATAACTTCATATTTTTAATTAATGTTTGTTATTTACATCTATGGTAATTGAAATGCAATTATTTTTTTCAGGATTTTCCTAATTATCTCGCATTTGTCATTGAAAAACGTCCTTAAAAGTATGCAGTTTCTCATCTTGTCGCATATGACGTTACATCAGTATGGCGCAGAAATCCGATTGAAATATGCATATCGCCGTATTTGAATTTCAACTCTAAATTCGCTCAAAATATGCTTACATCAACGTTAATTTCATTCACTATTTTAATAAACAGAAAGATAATATTTTTCATAAATTTACGATTTTTTGAAGAGTATATGACAAGTCCTTTAGCGTCAAAAAGGATTATTGTGAACTCGAACAAATGTAAAATTTGTCAATTTTTTTTTAATTTGGGAAATGGAAATTAAAACAAGAATGAAAAACAAGTACTAGACAATGCTTAAAATAGCATTGCATAGAGAATTCCACTTATTATGAATGACTATAGTAACAAGTGAGGATGTATTGTGAAGTGATCTAAATAAAGAATAAATGTTTATCTAGCATAAAAATTTTCTACAAAGAAGTTCCGTGAAAAGCCAATAAATTGCTCAGTGAACTTAATATCTCATTTCTGGTCGAAAGAAGATCGATACACGGAAACATTGTTAGCATACATTTATTTCTTAGCATATCTGGGCATGAAAATTATCTTACAATTGATGAAAGGAGTATTGTTAGTTTTGTAGAGATATTGTGTCTTATCTTTGATAAAATATAATATTAATTCTGAATAATAAATTATTTGGAGAGAGTAAGAATTTTAATAATATGTTTTACAGCTTTATCAGGACGTAGTTCGTACAAAATAGGTGATAAAATGCTTGTTTAATAATATCCTATAAATATGAAGGAAGTAACTTACCAAAGTACAAACATTGATCTAACTCAGATTGAAAATGTCACAAAGTATTTGTAATATCATATCCCAAAGGTTAGTAATCTTCATCACTTCTAGACATGCTTTCACAATAATGAAGTTTTCCTCCAAAATTATCGTGTTTGGGATAATTGTGTGTAAACATTCAATGTGCAATTTCACGACATGCTTAATAAAGTAAGTTACGCAGTACAGTTAAGGTGCCAAATGGAAATATCGGCTAATTTTTTAGATAGAAAATACATTCTTTACAAGGATGGGCGTTTCTTTTTAGGACTTTACTATTATCGGACAAATGCAATGTGGTTGAAAACTACATGTTGAGGAAGATTAGATTTCTTGTTTAGACTTGTCACGTGATGTGGCAGTCACGTGATTCTAGCAAATATACCTGAAGTATTGAGGTCATCTATAAATTCTAATATTGCAAGGGCATAACCAAGTTAAAAATCTAAGTGTAACATATAATTATTTTCAACACTCTTTGTAGTTTGTGAAAAGTGCTGCGAACCTATTTAGATTCTACTGTCTAATTGCTAAAATTACATTTGTTAGACCGTATGTTGAATATTTTGCTGGTCAAGTACATTAAATATAGATATAATTAATTCATTTGCAAGATTTCAACAGGTTCGCAGCACTTTTCAAATATCTTCATACTTCTTCGGTTTATGTGTAAAAGCTTGTGGTAATTCATTGAGGGTTATGCCCTTGCAATATATCAATTTATTACGACCCTTCTATTACCCTTCAGTGAATCTGCATACAAATATACGACAGTATCGCTTGTCTAGGGAATGTACGGGAAGTATATGAATAAAATCATAAAATAGACATCGCATCCAACTTAATGGCCTCTTCTAAATCTACAATTTATATTTTATTTAATTACAAAATACATTTTTCATTGTATAAATATAACTTGATCCGCCTCTCACTGCATACAAACTGCGTCAAATTTTACGATATGACGTCACATTGGCAAGTGCATTGCGATCAGTGAAATGTTTATATATTGCTGTGTGGGATTTAACCAACGACAATAATGCATGCACTAGTTAGTATTGATGTAGTTAAAAGCTATTCAACAGTTTAAAATAGCAAAAATTAGTAAAAATTAGGCCCCGCCTCCTTACTGCAGCCTTAACTGTGCTGCGTATATTTTAGGGCAGTGGATAAGAATGTTACATAACTTCATGTGCTGTTGTGTATATGGTAAACCAATACATTATATAGAATGGTTTTCGAGAATTTTTACTTGATGTCAAAGGTGAAAAATAAAAACAGTGATCAATCTCATAAATCAGAAGTCGCCCGCGTGGCGCAGTGGTTAGAGCGTCTGCTCTAGAGTCGCGGAGTAAGGAGTTGATCCTTACGTCGCGGGTTCGAATCCCACTGTGGGACGTGGAGACCGGTCCTTCGGATGAGACCGTATAAACCGAGGTCCCGTGTCGCAGTAGGTGCTGGCACGATAAAGATCCCTCACTGCTCAATGGCCGTAAGTGCCGAGCATAGGACAAAATTTGCAGCTCTCCACTGGCAAGTGGTGGCGTCTCTATATGAGTGAAAAATTCTCAAGCGGGACGTTAAACAACATACAAACAAACATAAATCAGAATACAAATCGTGAACACATACATGTAAACCCTTGAAAAACCAGAAATGAGATCAGGTGCCTAAGAGAAGTAAGCGTCCTCTGTCGAGCAGTCACATCTGATGTAGTTTATAAATCGATAAATAGATATTTGTGCCATTCCTGAGAATTAAACGGTTATCTCAAATAAACGTTTAATGTATCTTCAGCATTGCAGACATTGAAAACACTTGAAATAATGGTCAAATGATATTAGAAATGAATGAAGAAATAAGCTATATAAGGACCCTCTTTACACCAAAGGGAAAGGTTTTGTTTTTGGACATTGAAAAAATTATAGTTTGTGAAGGTGTAAATATGGAATTTATCTCTTATATTTTCAACATAGGGTTCCTTGCATTTACCCCTAGTAAAAATGTTGAAAGTCAATGAAGTACTGATGAACAGAAATCACTGTTGTTTACTTATAAGTGGGCAAAATGCCTACAAATGAAGTATTCAATCTATTCATTTTGACCTATTAAAATGTTATGAATGCTTGAATTGATTACAAATGAAGTAATGCGCCGTACATTTTCATTTTTAATGTATTTATCTGCAGGATATTAAGAGAAAACTTAATCATTCTTAATTGCAAAATAACAACTGTTTGAAAAACTAAAGGACATCATCTCCATCGTTAGCATTCCTTATTTATGTAGAAATATTCTACAAGGCCATGTTCTGATTAACATATATTTTTAAACAGAGGAAAGTTGAAAATAAGGTTATATTAGATGGGTTTCTACAATTGTTTAAAGTCAGCATTTTGCAAATTATTTGGTCGATAAAATGAACTTCTTTGCAAATATTACCTGTCACCATTTTGTCTGTAACGTGGTTGGTAAAAATATCAATAATTTTTCTTCAACTTTCATCTTTCTAGCTCTTGTTCTCTTGTTGTATTGTTTTGCTGTTTCTTCTGGGCTTAATCTAAGTGTTCATAAGCTATCTCAGGTATCTTTCAATCTTTCTCTAAGGTCGATCACATACTCGTAGGTTGATTTAAGATCTTCATCTTTAATTCATAATTCTTTCAGTACTTCCATTGATCCCCTTACCTTGTGTCCATATAAGAGTTCAAAATGGGAAAAACCCAAACTGTATTGTGGTACCTCTCTGTATGCGAATAACAAAGCATTCAAATATTTATCCCAATCTTTGGGTCTTTCCGTACACATCTTCTTTTGCATCTGCTTTAGAGTGCCATTGAATATCTCCCAAATCCATTGTTCCTTGGATGGTAAGGAGTTGTTATTCTTTTCAAGGATAGTAAATGACTAACTTCGTTCTTTGTAAATTGTGATCTTTGATCGGTTAGCATTTCTCTTGGTACTCCAACACGACTAAACACATCAACTTAAGCTTCTGCAACTTGTTCTGTCTCTATCTTAGATAATGCCACTGCTTCATGATCCGGATAGCGAGTTGCGTAATCAATAATGGTCAAGATGTATCTGTTGCCTCGGGTGTTTCGGGGCTCTAGTGGTCCTGCAATATCTACTGCAATACGCTGAAATGGCTAAGAAGTTATTGGCATCTGACCAAGTTTGGAACGGTTTCTGACATATATCACAAGAACTGCAGAATCGTTTGATGTCTGCCTGCACACACAGCCAATAAGAATTCTGATGTCGCTCATCCTTGGTTTTCTAAGATGTCCTTCCATCAATGTTTCATGTGCAAAAACCAAGGGTCGATATATCTTGGGTATGATCAGTTGGTGGAACGTTTTTCCATTGGAAACCTTTGGACTGATGACCTCTCTGTGTACAACATTTTATTTTGCTTGTATATCTTGGATGTTCCACCATCTTTAAACGACTTCACTGACTGTTATATCGCTAATTTTCTTAACTTCTACAAAGTTGGGTCTGTCTGTTGCTCTCTCTTTTGCCAAACGTAGATTTTCATTTTCATTGGGAAGTTTATAAAAAGGGAAAATCTTAAATCTTAAATATTCCTTTGCCGGGGTTCGTGTACACAAGCAACAAATTAAAGACCCTAGTGTGCGTAATACACCATGTTGTGAACATTTTGCAAAATGCGGCAAAGGAATATTTAAGATTTTCCCTTTTTATAAACTTCCCAATGAAAATGAAAATCTACGTTTGGCAAAAGAGGACTACTTTATCAAACTCTTTAAACCAAAGCTTAATCGAAAATGATACATTATTATATAACATATTGTAAGATTTTATGCATATTATGTGTTCAAGTTAATGCAATATTTGCACATTATCTAATACGGCAACTTTACGCTACCTTGATCTATTATGACGTCACAATGAACTTTTGCTTTTGGACGTTACCAGGTAACCTACCTGACATTTGTATAACTGCCTGAAGAGCCTAACATGGCGAAAGCTTTTGCAGAAAATATTTTGTGATTTTTTGGATTTTTATTTTTAATATATATATATATATATATATATATATATATATATATATATATATATATATATATATATATATATATATATATATATATATATATATATATATATATATATATATATATATATATATATATATATATATTCTTTTTCTAGATTTAAACTCGATACCTATTGATCATATGATTTCAATATAACTGGACTCTCTGAATCGATAGAAAACTTTCTTCTGAATATCTTCTCAAATATTAGTTTCTCATGGGTGGGAAGAATGCAGAACATAAAAATATCATGCAAAAATAGAAAAAAAGTATTTCTAAATCTTATTTCCTCTTGTAAAGGTCAATAGACAAAACGCAGGATCGAATAACCCTACATATATATAGATGTATCCTGAAATTAAAATCAAGTGTATTTTAAACATAGTATTGTGTTTCACTAACTATTGCCCACCAGTAAGTTGTTACAACACCACATTAAAATCTGTTACCCAAACAGGATTTTTTTGGAAAAAGGTGAGAAAGATAAAGTTGTTTTGATAAAGATTTTTAAAAACCCTTTTAGACATATAAAATGTGATGTTACAATGGAAGTCATTCAAGAACAATAATACTATTCGATCTCTTTAAACTATGCACATTTTCAGTTCTTAAATCAATGAGAATTATGTTCATGAATCCCTACAAAAATGTACAGGCACATCCCATCGTTTTATAACGGTGCTATCATCAGCACATTCTCACTTAATTAGTTTGTGATAAATGCTTTTTTTATTTCAATTCAAAAAATATATTAATAAAGAATAATAATAAAAATAAATGATATTTTTATGAAATTTTTCCTGAAAATATTCTCTTTGTGTAAAAAAATTTATCAGTTTTCTATGATTCTGTAGACAGGATTTCTCGTGTTGCTACAATCAGTATCTAAACCCTAGGAGTAACAGATGTACTGGTATGTATAACTATCGAAAGAATATTCTTCAATGTTTTCTTTTTTGAATATTGTCATTCCAAAGAATAGAAAATAATGTAAATTAAAAAATGAAATTTTTTGTGATATCTTTTCCTAACCGAATGTTATGTTTTAAAGTTCTTGTAATCGCCCGTTGTGAAAGAGATGAATATTAAAATAAAAGTTACCACTGTTGATCAAATATTTCGAATATGCAGCTTAAATATTACACCGTCTATAATAGAAATTATTTTGTTGGATTTCTACATTTTTGAATCCACTTAATATATTTAGATACCCTTCTGCACAAGAGACTTTTTATCTTTTGGTATTTCATGATTTATTAACATAAAACATGATATATTTTGATCTTAATCATACTATAGAATGTCCAGCTGGATCACTGGGATGGGACTGTAAGCTGAGATGTCCATCGGGATATTACGGATAGTTGTGTTTGTCTGTCTGTGAGTGTCCTGCTAAATTCTGCGATCATGTTTCAGGATGTACTACAGGTAATCCTATATATTATTCATAGACATAAAGTTTGTGGAAACTTTGATATAAAAAAGAAAATGAAACAAAAAGCCAACTCTTTTCAAAAAATGTATATCAAAATTATTATGAAAAATCATCTGTTTTACGAAGTGTTTGTCTAGATACTTCAAATGTGTGTGTATGTTTCCTTCTGAGTGCTCTACCTCATACTTCAATTTTGTTACAGGGAGTACAACAGGAATAATATTACTTGGTAGTTGATAAAAAATGCAATACTTTATGTCGACCAGGTTAAAATATATCTAATCATTAACTATAAAATTATAAGAATTCTCCTCAAATGACAGAACAAGTTTAAGGATAAGTGTGAGTCTCTCGATTCCTTTTGTCAATAAGAATGACCCGCAATAATTATCAATAGTGTCAATAGTTCTTACTGTATTTCATAAGGTCATCTCTTCTTCTTTTATCACATTAATTGCAACCTTCAATCATTTGAAATGCAAAAAGCAGGAAACAATATGATGTCTTCCTTACGACTACTAAAGGAGTTTACTACAAGATCTAAAGAGATAGTACAAGGCACCAAAACATCAAAAGAGTCAAAAGAAGGTACCACACCAGAATCCTCAGAGATGAAAGTCTCAATACAACATCAGATCAATAAAGGAATAACTCAGTTTTCAGTAACATTCTACATTTATTGACTGGGTTCGAGGGTAACAGGCGTTTTGTCGGACCCAAGAACCGAACTGTCTTCATGAAGCCATTTTGATCAAGAACAATACGTGTTCTGTGATACCTTTTACTTTTATTTTGACATATCTTGCGCTGGCGGCTTTCATGTTTGTGATAACTGGTAAGTCAGCTATAGCTGATCCCGCCTACAGCGTGACGTAAAAACGACATAGCTGTCCAATATCTAATCAATAAGTCTAATATTTCCCTCAGCAGTCAAACATCGAACGACTTTTTTAGAAAAGATTTCTATAGGAAACAGGAGGTCTAAGGGCCTTAACGGTCACCTGAATATAATATACAATGTTGTTAAGTATCCATAGACGTATGAAATATATGGAAATAACGAGTAGTATTCAATCTCAAAAGTCCATTAAACAATACAAAATAGGAGCAGAGCAAACACGGACCTCCAAAACATCAGAGGTGGGATCAGGTGCCATGGAGGAGTGAGCATCCCCTGCCGACCAGTCACATCCGCCGTGTGCTCCTTGTCATGATCGGGAAATAACGGGAAAATTCGTCGACAATTCAGGGTGTAAATAATGACCTAACAATTAGTATGAAAAAAGTCAGTCAGCATTTGACTTAATGATAGGTTGTATGTGCTGACAAAGTCATTGTATCGACCATAGAACTTACGAAATGATGACTTTAAACGAGATAGCTGATATTCTGGTTTCATTAACTTGTTTGTCAATACCTTACCTTGTTTTAGAAATTGTTCATACGTAGAGCATTCTCTGGCGTATGGAATCAACTGAGAGGTATAAACCCCGTATGTAGGTGATAAGGGTATATTGTTGCATAAGTAGCAAGTTGACGATTGAAAAGTTAAAGTCATCACGTTTATCATAAAGCTTTGATGTTAGAATACCATTAACGTCTTTTTCTGATACAATATCCAAATAAATATAAAACAGATGTGTCAAACTCTGTGGTATCTTTTATCTCAAGCTCAACGGGATATATCGTGTCGACATAGGAATGGAAATAACAATTGTTAATTGACAATACGTCGTCGATATACTATAGTATCTAAATGTCGAGTTGAAGGCCACAGCGAGTGTTTTCTTCTTTTCACGTAAAAGATTCCGAGCAAATTCTGCTTCATATGAATACAAAAAAGAGGTCTGCTTATAATATAACGGGGCGCAATTGGTATCCAATAGATTGTTGGAAGACCTGGTCTCCAAAAAATACAGAGATATTGTCAATCAGAAACTCGAGCATCTTTTTAATGTCAACCTCAGAGTACTTGTGTGTACAATTAGGTTGTTCTTAAACAAAGTAAATTTGCAAATGATTAGTGACAAGGTAAGTAAATTTACGAGCTCCATTTTTATTGAAAAAGCAGCCGTCAATGATGTCAGAAAAATATCACTCTTTAATTGTATTTATTTAATTATAATAATTTTCGAATGTCGTTTTATTATTCGATCGTCGGTCCATTCGATTGATAGTCGAATAGTCGACTATTTGTTGACATCCCAAATAAAGACTCTTGTATAAATCACTTACTAAACTGATCTTTCAGTTACATTATTTATGGTGATTAATTGCCATAGGTAAACAGCGAAAGGGGATTACTTCTCTCAGTAGAATACAAATTAATAGAGACATGCCCAGCATCAGAACACTTGACCAAGTGGTCTAGAATTTCACAAACGTGGTTAATAAATACCCTAACTTATTTCATCTTTTTACTCTGTTTGTCTCATTGATGCCAGGAGCAGAGGAAAAGATTTTAAAAAATAATAATAATGCATTTTTACCATACATTCAACACATCCCAGAACTCCTGATCCACGGTTCATGAGATTCACCATTCTGGAAGAGGCACCATTATATAAATAGTGCACGTTTTTGAGGGTAACAGTTGAAATTGACACCCCAAGGAAAACCATTGTCAACCGACGCGTCAGCGGAGGTTGACAATGGTTTTCCGAGGGGTGTCAATTTCAACTGTTACCCTCAAAAACGTGCACTATTTATTTTATTATACTGAATGTCTTATTGATTTCGGATGTCATTAAAAATTCGGATATCGCCGTTAACTTCACGCTTAGAAAGCTTTCAAACTCCCCGCTTCTATTTTTCTCAATAGGAAAGCTTCGTAAAAGATTTACCAAGCTCTTTATTATTTGTTTGCTACTCAAAAAGTCCTTTATCACCTAAAGTTTGCACTCGCAAGGATGTTTCGTCTGTCGTTTGTCTTTTTCAAGTAAGCTACATCGGACGCAAGCTTTTATTGACGTCGTTTATTCGGCTTCTTTCAAACGCACAACCGACGTTTTGAGAATTCTACGGTGAACCGTACGCGCATGATTTGAACGCATGTGATATTTTCGTAATGTTACCCGTTGTCAAGTGTGTTGCTAACGCTGAGGGTAATATTACGGATTGTTAAATGTGTCTAAACCAATCAGATTTTAGTATTTAACATGAAAGTATAATAATGTTCATTATGATTTGCACTTAGTTTGCTAAATGCCCAGGAGCAAAGCTAAAGATTTTTAAGGATATAATGTATCTTCACTATATAATCAAAAGAACACCCTTTCTCTAGAATCCCTGACCTGGGGCCATGAATTTCACAATTCCGGTAAAGGGCTCAATGCATATTACAATTATGACAATAGTTCAACTGCTTGATGTCCAGTAATAAAGAATTCATAAAGATTTTGAAAGATTGCATTAATTTTAATGAGAATTCGAATGCCTATGAAGACCATAAACTGCGAACAGACTTAAGTCAAAATTTCAAATCAATTCAATTTTTAAAATAATTTTGATAATGAAACAATTTTTTCTCCATGTGTATAGATTTAAGTAATATACACACCGGCAAAGTTTCATGCACACAAGTTAATTAGAACTCAAGATATTTAAAATCAAAGTTTTGATTTAAGTCTGTTCTCAGTTTATGGTTTTGAGGCCAGATATAATAAAAGACTTATATGACTTAATGATGACAATAAGAAGAACAATCATCATCTACGGAGATGCAACTGTTGACACGAAATGTGATATTCAATGTATATAAAACTAAGTATACGATACCCCTGCCCCCCACCCCACCCAACCCCGATGTCTTGTTCCTAATTAGAACATCTTACTTTTTATTGTACTATTGTATGTTGAGCGTTAATTGAAATACTACCGGACTACAAACCTTGAAGTTTAAATTTGAATACAAGTTTTGCGTTTTATGTAGCAGTCTATCCTCGGCAATGAATACTTAAAAACAAGTACACATGCATATATATTACAAAAATTGTTATGCAATTATTGAACGTAAAGCACAAAAACATCTTGATTAGTAGTACCTAAAGATTTTGCTATAAATTGCAAACAATCCAATGCACTGATTGTACATACATAAAGACAATTATACCTTCAGGACTATTTTGAACTTATTAATAAACAAAAAACAGGGAAATGTATGTTAATTTTTCTAGGTTTAAGAACACTGCACAAGTCTCCGGAGGATGTTAGACTTCCAAATAAAACTTTTGGTTAAGTTTAATGATATCCCTCCCTCAAGTTCTTTTAATCAGCAATTCAGTCAAAGTTTACAACAAAGCCTCTACTTAATCTCATCAAACGAAGTATGCCTTTGTTAATTCTGGCGAAGTAGACCATCATACATTATTGTACGTTATGAAGAATCGTCTTTTTCTTGCCTATAAATAAATCTTTCAATGACGTTATTTCTTGCGAAACATTGATGTCACCTCTCAAGACTAAATATAATTAGTGATCATATGCGTTCAAAAGTTTGCATGGCTCTTCAGTTTATTTGATGTAAAATGTAAAAAAATATATATATATTATGAACCTAAACAAATACAAAACCAATACAAAAAAGTGATACAATATAAACTGTAGGACAAAAAAAGGACCCTGGAAATAAAAAAAAAGATGGAATCAGATGCTATAGAGGAGTAAGCAGGTAAACGACCATAGAATTTATTACGTTAAATGAGATAAATGATAGCCCTGTATCATTAGCTTTTTTATCAATATCTGTCTCGGTTTAGAATTCGAAATTCACACCATGCAAATGCATGTTGCTGTAATTTAAATTCAGAACACTTGTCTTTCTTAAGCAATTCAAAAGTTGTATGTAAGAACCAGTTTCGAAAAAGAAATTCGGCAGCAAACAAAGATTGCTATAATCGGTTTCTATTAGAAACATAATGGATAAATGAGTACTTCCTACTACAAAGACGTTTTAAGTTTTTCCGATGAGACATTCTAACGAAAATATGTAACAATGGAAAAGATGAACATAACGAAAATGGAGCAATCTCATAAATCCTGTCAACAATACAAATCGGGCAGAAACACGAATCCTGAAAACAACAGAGAGGGATCAGGTACATAGGACAAGTGAGCATCCCCTGTCCACCAAAGTTTTATCACGTGAAGAAAGTTATCAAAATTATTTTTCTGAAGTGACCTAGCGATTCCTATGAAAGATATAAAGGTTTTTTATGACATTATAATTTGCTGAGTCCCAAAATATTTGCAAGAGTAAAAAATGATCGTATGTAGATCCTACTCTTGCTTATTTACTCACTCGGAAAACATAAACACCAAACACGGTGTAAATGATATCTGATCACCACTTCATAATCATTCATTGTCACTCCGAAATCTCAACATTTTCTTTATATTTAACTTCAGACTACTTGTGCTAAGAATTAGTTTCTTTCTTTACAAAGCAATTTTATGTATGACAAAATACTAGACATCCGATTGCCAAATGCTGACTTACTTTTTTCATACTAATTGTTAGGCCATTATTTACACACTAAATTGTCGTCAGATTTTTCCGTTATTTCCCGATCATGATAAGGAGCACACGGAGGTTGTGACCGGTCGCCAAAGGATACTCACTCCTCCATGGCACGTGATCCTACCTCTGATGTTTTTGGAGATCCGTGTTTGCTCTGATGTCTCATGTTTGCTCTGCTCCTATTTTGTAATGTTTAATGGACATTTGAGCTTGAATACTGTTCGTTATCTCCATATATTTCATTGAATTAAACCTAATATGTTTAATTCATTTAGAGATAGATACAATTAATTTTAAGTTAGGTACAATTGATATGAAGATATGTACAATTAATTGAAGAAATATTCAAATATTTGAATATATGTTGATGTGGCATCCTATACTTTCTAGGGGCCAGTTTTGCTTGTCCTTCATTTAGTATTAAACGTCCTGATAACGTCACATTTAAAACTTTTGTTTTAATAAAATATTCCATTGGTTTAAGATTATATCTGCACAAATACCAGTCATAAGTCAATTACAAATTCAAACACACGTCTAAGTTTTTTCCTTTTCTGAGAAACAAATCATATTTTGTTTACTAATTCAATTCAAGGATTAAAAAAAATCAATAATCCTATTTAGAAGCATAGCGTGGAAATCCATACACAAAATTATTTTGTTTCAGGGATGTCCCTAAGAATTGAAATAGCAGGGGACATTAAAAAAGTAGAAAGGGGTCTGGGTTTCCTCCTCTAACAAGGGACTGAGGGGAATACCAGAATAACCAGGGAATTATGCCATTATGGGAGGGGAACTTCCCCGGTCCCCGGGTCTAAGGAACAACCCAGAGTTTTCATTTACAGTTTGTCCTCTCAAAATATTAATTCAATTGCATGTACACAGGAATCTTTCCGAACAAATGGTGTTCATTCTAAAGAATTACTTATTTCACAATAAATGTTATAAACAGCCAAGTAAGGAATACCTAAATAAAAATTACTAAACATTTTGAAAGGGAAAACACTAATCATAATACTATAATCTTGATAAATTAAAGAAAATTCTTTATTTTATACTTTAGTAAAACAATATAACATAAAATGTACTAATAATGTTATAAAATCAAGTTTTTAAGAGTTTAATAAAAAAAAAATGAGAACTACTTTCATTACCAATAAATGGGATATTTATGTCATGCATAAAATTACAAATATGCATCAAAACAAAACTAGTCTAAATGAAAACAATACTTAATATATTTTATGAATTAGTAAATTGTTTGTTGATCTAATAAAGATTATTATTCAGGTTGGAAGAAATTCAATGTAAACAATTCCAGATTTTATATTTCACAAAATAAATAAAGCATATCAGAATTTTGTATATCTGCCACTTCAAATTTATGTTTTTATTTTTATGCACTTATAATTAAGAAATATGGGTAGGTAAGTAAAAGTTTTACAAACATATAAAATTACAAAATTATTAAAAGTGTTTCTGTTAATTTATTTTATAATTTCGTTGATGTAATTATTTTCCCACCAAAACTCCGTTGAGCGATTGGTGCAGACCTATCACATGACTGGTGACCGTAGACAGGATTTTGAATTTCTCGGGGGGTATTCGATTAAGCGACACGAGTTACACGTCGAGATACTAGAGTTGTAAATAAAACAAGACATCTTCGACATGGGTGACCAACCCGTGTTACGCGAGTATACTCCTCAGTTTACCTGGAGTAACAGGTGAAAAAATGGCGGGAAGTGAAGACGCAATGTAAATGTGAAAACTTTTTCTGCATAAATTTGTCAGCGTTTGTATTAGAAATTACAACGTCCATGAAAAAAGTCTACAACATTATTTTTACAACTTTTTTTTTCCTTTTTTAGTTTTCAAATCAACTCATCAATTTACTATTGTGCTATCATTGACAGATTTTTTTTTCTTTTTTTTTTTTTAAAGTTTATCTTTCTTTATTGCTTTGACTATGCCTAATTGTTGGATTAATCATGATAAAAATGTCTATGTATATTGATCAATAAAATTATTCCTATAGATTTAACAATCGTAACATAGTTATGTCGTGTTAATTAGTTAAATAATTCAGTTTCAAAATAATAAACAGACTCCAATGTGAGAGCAATGGCAGTTACATGTGCATATAATAGTCTAATAAATATGGAGATCGTATCCCCAGAACCAGCTGGTTTATTGTTTACAATAAATATACACTTAAAAAAGGTTACACATATATAGAAATTACCTTGTCAGCCTTCAGTCACAATCATAATATTGTACCATTAATACATTCTTATTTTTTTAAAGATAAATTTAGTTTAAATATTGAACATAATTTTTAAAGACTCCATTCGGCGTCACAATTTCTTGTGGTATAGATCTACAAAAAATTATTCAAGTATATGTCTCTCATATCCTATGACTCACACTGGATTAATGAAAAATGTAAGTTATGGTACTTTTCTGATCAATTATTATACCCCATGCAAAAAATTACAGGGGATATAATATTTAATATTTTTGACACGTCTGTCATCAGATCTGTATTATTCTTTATTTGCTTAATATATACGTATTATCACAATTTTCTTACAGCATACACAGAAAAATCAGAATGGTGTGGTATGACGCTTCTATACATGATGAATATAAACATTGTAACATATAATAAATACATATATACGGATATAAAGATAGAACATACGAAGAATGAACCACAACTTTTTTTTTAACTTTAAAGCTAAATGCCAAAAAAAAAATCCGAAATTACAAAGCTAGGAAAAGTTTTGGACACTCAATAATTGAACTAGTTTGA
Organism: Saccostrea echinata; assembly: GCF_033153115.1. NCBI lineage: Eukaryota > Metazoa > Mollusca > Bivalvia > Ostreida > Ostreidae > Saccostrea > Saccostrea echinata. Next base: position 1,815,565 of record NW_026889811.1, read on the forward strand.
ATGCGGATGGTTTTTTCCAGTAATAACTTTTAATATATTTACTTCTCAGTTCTTTGTATAAGGGACAAATCAAAACAAAATGAAATTCATCTTCTATGTTGGTTTTACAAAATTCACAAAATCTTCGTTCCTCAATATTTCTATGACGCCCTGTTTCAATTGCAAGGTTATGTGAAGACATTTTTATTTACTTTTTTGTTTGTTTTCTTTTTTTATAAAGAGAAGGTATTGATTTTCTTAAATAATATTGCAAGATTAAATAATCTACAATATGCCTGTAAAAAATACATTTTGTTGAACAATTAATTTCAGCCATGAGCTCGAGGTTTTAATGAAATTATCTGTTATTCTTTGTTTGATAATTAGAAATTGTTTATTAGTCATTTGTTTGTCCTGTTCAAACCAGATAAATCCAAGTCCATTTTCAATAAGTTTTTCTTTGATTTTTACAACCCAGTTGTCAGAGAGTCTGCTGGAATATACACATTTTCAGGATACAATTGTCGATTTTTGTTTTTGATCTGTTTTTATACACCCGCTGATATACTGTTTTACCCGCCATATTTAAATAAACACTGTACGACACGAGATGTTTTATTTTGATCTCTAGAGTTCAACTAGTAAGCATGCGCATATTGAACACTAGTGTGACACATGTTGTCTTAATCGAATACACTCTGGGGTTTTGGTCACTCTTGTCCCGTGCTGTGGTACCAGCAGTTTGTGTTTCCAAAGTTATTTACTTTGGGACTTTTGGATTTTCAGTCTTGGTATGTTTGACGTAATATTTGGCGGGTTTTTTTTTGTTTTATTTTCAGTAGTTAAAAACATGCATGTATTCTTTTAGAGCAGCACAGCACATAGTTAATTTCCAGGTTAATATTTACTGGATAGCCTAAATTCCATAATTTTGGTAAGTCGTTTGTTAATTGTAATTTGTAAATGTAATTGTAAATAATTTTAATTGTATTGCTTAACTTTCATAATTAAATAGGTTCACTTTATAAATTAAATTTATGAGTGTTAAAACTATTAAGATATGGAGTAAATGCGCTATGATACGTTTCAATTAGTGACTATTTTATGGTTTGTGTTTTGTGTTATTATATGAACACGAGAGTAATGTATACATTGCTGAGGTTTTGTACATTAATTTTGTAGACAGCTAGACAGACAGACAGCTAGAGAGAGAGAGAGAGAGAGAGAGAGAGAGAGAGAGATGATAACTTATCGATATCACAAGGTTTTTAACCTTTTATTCACAAATTCAAAATATACAAAATTGTTGATTAATTTTTTTAATAATCTTAATTCAAATCGTAATGTCAATAAGCAATGAATCGTCGTTGAAATCAGAAGGGGACAGGGTCGGGGTAATTAGAATAATACCTGTAGTTTGAAAAAGACGGATCTTTACTAATTATACATTTTCTTCCAAAATCATGAATTGTGATTAGAATTGCCAAGCTTCCCTAAGAATCAGTAAGTTTCTTTATGCATTATAATTTCTAGGGGGGGGGGGGGGGGTTCCGTTTTACTTATTTTACTAACGCGATAACACTACTACACCCACAACGTGTTTCGTTAATAATACATTGTATTCATAACTTTACCTTTTAGTCAATTTTTATCATTAACTATTATAGTAATTGAAAAATAATTCATTTTTTCAGGATTCTCCTTATTATCTCGTTGAAAGCGTCCTTAAAAGTATGCACTACCTCATCTTGTCGCATATGACGTCAACGCAGTATGGCGCAGAAATCCGAAATTTCAACTCTAAATTTTCTCAAAATATGCTTACATCAACGTTAATTCTATTTAACTATCTTAATAAACAGGTTGTAGATAATATTTTTCATAAATTTACGATTTTTTTTGAAGAGCACTTGGTAAGTCCTTAAATATTAATAGGATTATTGTGAATTCTAACAAATGTTTAATTTGTCACTTTTTTTAATTTGGGAAATGGAAATTATTTGTTTTTTGTTGTTTAACGTCCCTCTCGAGAATTTTTCACTCATATGGAGACGCCACCACTTCCCGGTGGAGAGCTGAAAAGTTTGACCTATGCTCAGCACTCAGGGCCATTTAGCAGTGAGGGATCTTTTTCGTGCCAGCATCTACTGCGACACAGGGCCTGGTACGAAGGACTGGTCTCCACGTCCCACAGTGGGATTCGAACCTGCGACGTAAGGATCAACTCCTTACTCCGCGACTCTAGAGCAGACGCTATACCACTGCGACAGGCGGGTGACAGAAATGGAAATTAAAACAAGAATGAAAAACAAGTACTGGACAAGGCTTAAATAACATTGTATAGAGAATTCCACTTATTACGAATGGCTATAGTAATAGGCGAGGATGTATTGTGATCTAAATAAAGAATAAATGTTTATCTACCATAAAACTCTTCTAGAAAAATGTTTCAGAAAAAGTGCATAAATTGCTCAATGAACTTAATAATCTCATTTCTAATATATGGAAGATAGATACACGGAAACATTCTTGACATACATGTATTCCTCGGCATATCTGGGCATTATCCTAAAATTTATGAAATGACTATTATTACATATGGCGAGAAATTTTATCTTATTTTTATATAAAATATATTTTATATAAAATATAATACTAATTCTAAATCAATAGATATTTTGGAGGGAGTAAGTTTTCAAATTATATTTTTTACTGCTTTATCATAGTTCGTACAATATTGCTTATAAATTGCCGGTTTATTATTCTATAAATCTGAAAATTAATAAGGAAGTAACTTATCAAAGTACAAAAATAGATCTAACTCAGATTGAAAAGGTCAATGATCACATCACTTCTAGATATGCTTTGACAAAAAATGAAGTTTTTCTCCAGAATTATCGTATTTTTGATAATTGTGTGTAAACAAACAAGGTGTAATTTCACGACAGCATGCAGGAGGTAAGTTATACAATTTTAATTTGGGCAATGAAGGTGTAATTTCACGACAGCATGCAGGAGGTAAGTTATACAATTTTAATTTGGGCAATGAAATACGATGTTGCTGTGTATCTGTCAACCGTAACATCATACAGAATAGTTTTCTGGATATTTTTTTATACTTTATGTCAAAGGTAAAAATAACGAACAGTGATGAATATCATTAAACAGAATGCAAATTGTTAACAAGGCGAACATACCAAACCCTGGGGAAAAACAGAGATGAGATCAGGTGCCTAAGAGAAGTAAGCATCTCCTGTCGACCAGGGAGTATTATGTAGTTTATAAATCGTGTTCTTTATTTACATTTTGTTATTAATATTTCTGTCATTCTTGAATTCTTAAATATACATTTAATGTATCTTCATCTTTGGAGACATTTAACACAGTAAAATAAAACCTTTGAAATTACGTCCAAATGACGTGATAAATAATTGCAGAAATAATTTAAAAGGTGAAGATAACGAATACAATTTTAATTGACTATCTCTGTCTTTCTAGATCGCTCAATATTCTGGCAGACACACACAAAAACAAATTTGATTTTTTATATTAAAAGAAAACTTACACTTTAAATTGCAGAATAACAACTAAACTGTATGAAAAACTAGCTAGTGGTGGCTTCTCAATATGAGTAAAAATTCTCGAAAGGGACGTTAACCAAATAAATGGACGAACGAACGAACGCATTCGTAACAGATGAAACTTTAAGTTTTACCTACGACAGAATCCTTCCCTAGGAACGATGTCAATATGCTTTAAAATCCTTTAAAAATGGATGAGAATAAAAATGAAGTGAAGCTTTCAACACTTTGAATGAAACAAACAATATAGACAACAAAAACCGCGTACAATCCATTATATTTACATTTGCTATGTTTTTCTACTATAAGCCAACTGTGCAATTGATTTGAAGTTCATTTTTGTGTATACTCACGCGTAGAAATATACACGGTGAGACTCGCGGTAAAGTGACGTCACAATGAGGCTACAGAGACGTTAATAAAAATGTAACGGTATAGGGCAGCAAGAAATTCAAATATTGAGCATAATATTGCTGCTTTTGAACTTGTAAAATGTAAATATAAGGAATGTTTTTAAGTTTAGCGCTAGCGCGCTTCATGAAATATGCCTACGTGACAAGTCTGTGTGATTTACACACCAATAACTCACACAAAACTGAAAAACATTCCTTAAGTGAAGTAAATCAAAGGTCTGACGTAAACGTTGGTCATACGAAAACCTTAAGAGAAACTGCCATCGTTAATATTTTGCAGTATATTTATAATTTCTTTTAATTTTTTCAAAAATAATTGTTAATTAATATAAACTTTTTTTTTGTCGGATGCTTAAAAAGGTTCTATGAAACATGTTTTTATGTTTTATCGGCTCCAAGATACCTCGCAGATGTGTTAAGGAAACACTCAGACATTTCTGACTTGACTAAATCAGTGATTACAAAATGACGTCGTAGTAGGTGAGATGACGTCAATTTCAGAAGGGAGGTTTTCTTAATATTGGTATTTAAGATGTAATTAACCTCCTGAAAATGAATAGAAACATGCAAATATTATTTTGTTATGCTGTATCTACCACTTGGATTAAGAAGTTCAACCGATAACGTCAATACTGTACAACAAATAACTTGGGAATTGATCAGGATGTGTAAGGAGAATTTGCTAAGTCGGCATGTAAAAAGATACGTAAGAAAAGGGGGAGTTAGAAGCAAGTACCGTGAAAATCGTGTGTAATTCATATGGATTTAAAGTTTGTTATACATTTATGCTGATTTATTATTTTCATCCATTATATTGAAGACATGAGCTATTTACGTACCCTGGTCGGCTTTCCTGTCATTCGTTACAAAATAATGCAAAAGAACAACACTAAACCGGATGCTTCAAAACATAATATTTTAGAGAAGTGATGTTAATATAGTTTGAAGAAATATATCCGAGTGTATGTATATAATGCAAAACATCTGGTAAGGTTTTGTGCGAATGTGAGGATTTCCCGACCGGACTAGGATTCTAGCAGCAGGTTTTAGGCATAAGAGATTTTTTCAGCTATGAGAGTTAGAGCTCTCGTAAAGTTACGACAAATTTTACACATAAGAATCTTTAAAGAATTTTGGTGAAAAGAAATGAAATCGTAATACCGTAAACCAAATTTTATTCGCGTGCGAGAAATATCCACGAGTCTTGCGACCTACTTTAACTCGCGAATAATAATCGCTGGGAACCAATTCATTTGCTTTGTATTTCCTCAGTCGCGAAAAATGATCGTCGCGTATTGATTTCAATCAGGCGAATCGCGAATAAAAGATGACGCGAATAATAGTTGGTTTGCAGTATTCCTCTTAGTAAGATTTTTTGTGTAAAGGACAGCTGATCCAACCTCCGTTGTTTCTAGAGGTACTTTGCTTGTATATCGGCTTGGCCAAGATCAGGTGCCCATTTCCAATTAAATGATGTTATATAGATGTAACTCTTTAAAGTTACATCTAATCTTAATATCTTTTGTTGTATTGCAAAGATCAGAATGAGAGCTTTCCATTGGTATATAATATCATAAATGTAGTATCTGCATGTTTGAAAAAACAACAGAATAAAGTCAAAGATTCATAATTTTTGAAGCGTTATGCTGTTGCACTTGATTTTTTACATTTTAAAAAATTGTTATTTAAAATTATTTTGAATGAAACATTCCAAGATAAATATACTTTATTATAGAGAAATTATTCTGGTTAAGTTTATTTTTTACAGAAAAGAAAAAGGATAAAAATTGTGAAAATTATGAATAAATTTGTGCAGATATACCTTCGTTATATAATTTAAGATTTATCAATGTTGGAATAAATGCATAATTTCTAGCAAAAAAAGAGCAAAATATAATGTGTTTAAAAATTTTTATTTTACTTCAGAAAAAAGTACTTTGAGAAAAACATAGTGGTCATATGGTAAAATGTGTGCACATTTTGTATTTTATTTTCCTTAGTGGTCTAATATTTTGTATAGTCCGTAGCCCCATATTTCATTATAGTTTGTGTTCAACAAAAGAATGTAGAATTAATAATGCTCTTGTTTAATATTTTCACAGTTACCTGTAAAGTAAAAAAACAGTAATGAATAGCTTTTGTGCTAACACCAAAAGAAGTTATAGAAGAATGATTGGTGTCCATAGCCCTGTACAGTCCGTAGCCCCAATATAATAACTTCCGGAAAAAGTCATATACATTATTGATACAATAACTACAATACAATAATATGTTTATTCGAACAAATGTGATGTTTTTAAATACAAATATCACTGTAATTAAAGATAAAATGTCTGAAAATTAACATTTTTCAACCAAAGGCTTGCTTCTGTAGTCTGCCCTGTTATGTTTGTAGTTACAACATATTTCTAAATATACATGATAAAGTTTTCCTTCTAAGACTTGTGATGCATATTATCAATCCATTTAGAATGATTAGCATTGGAATATTTTTAAAAGAATATTTAGCCACACAAATCCTACTTACAAAAGGGCTACGGACTCTACAAATAAATTTAGCAAATTTACAGACCATATAACAGTACTTCTGTATTAACAAGAGATATTTTTTCCTGCCTGCATCTACTGCAACATGGGGCTTTAATGGTTTATTAGTTCTCATCAACCAGTCTTAACATCCAAAAGTGGAATTTGTGGGATTCGATCCCAAAACATAAGGATCAACTCCTTACATTGCAATTTAGTACAAAGTGAGACCTTCACTCTTATAATTGCGCCACCCAATCGACTTGTCACTGAATTGTTCATTTTTCAAAAATATATATATATTCTTTATGGATATATATTGTACTATTATGTTTTTTACTTCAAATGGTTAATCATGTTTTGTAATTTTTTTTTATGTATTACACTATATGATCATGATAATTTATATACTGATACAATGTACCCCTTTTGAATGACCATCTTGAGCAATATGCATAACATTAGAATAAAAAAAAATGAAGCAATATAGTCCGTAACATCCCCCCCCCCCCCCAAAAAAAAAATCATGCCTTGTTTTAATTACAGCTCCTGTTGCTTTTATTCATTATAGTTTGAACACCCATAATGCTTTAATTATCTGAACTGGAATTTCAGTTGGCATTGAAAGTACACAGTACATTAGACAATTGATTTTAAGTATGACATTATAAATATTCAAACTAAGTGGTGTGAACTGTTATAGAAAACCAAATAATAAAAAAATGCCCAAAATTTAACTTTACAATTATACCTTCTTTAAGTTGTTTGTCCACAATAGAGATGTTTAACGGTATAGTCAGTAGCCCCAGTGCTCACATGAAATTTATCCTTCTTAAATGCTAAATTAAAGCTCATTCTTGGTCTTTGGATGGTTTTAAACTATATTTTATTATCAAAGCACCAATTAATGTAATTCTGGCATGTATTATTTTGTTCTGACAATTTATATATTACTCGTATTGTGAATTTATATGAAGTTTTTGTTTTATTTTGTTAAATTTCACAGGATTTTATATAATTTGATTTAATATCCAAATGAAAGGATTTATTAAACACATGTGAACTCCAAGATGATAATTTTATCAAATATTTACTGAAACAAGCAATTACTTTTCTATGGTCTCTCATTAAATGAAAAATACTATATGTATAGTCCGTAGCCCAAGGTCTCAAAATAGTCAATCAAAAAATATCTGGCACAGTTTTTCTCTGAGTGTTACCAAATAAGTTTGAAATTTTCATCCCCATATACAGTATCTTTAGAAAAACTGAAAGTACTTTAATGTATTTTTACTCCTGATGTCCAAATATTAAAAGTAGAAAAACACTTAAAGGTTAACAAATTTACCCATGTCCTTTATATACTGTAACATTAAATGGTAATGAGTTATGCGATTTTTTTGCTCAGAAAATATTTTGTGAAGAGTTTGTATTTGAATTATGGTTTTTTTGTTTAGTTGAATATGATAAAGTTAAATGTTATGCCTGAATATGTATAGTCCGTAGCCCACTTGGGTCTCTGCTATAGTAAGAGTGACATTTTTTTAACCGCTTGACAGAAATGGACAGAAATTTCAGACAATCTGCCAAAAGGATGTAGTGTCACTTAGAACATACTTTTAATACATTTTATTTAACTTCATTTTTTTGTTAATCTGCAACCAACATGGGCACCTGATCTTGGCCAAGCCTATATGTTTCGTATTATATACAGGACTTATGGGATTAGTCTAACTGTGTTATCCATCTTTTTCAGTATAATTGTAAATGCATAATTTTTGATCTCCTCAAGTCCTTGTTTTTTCTTTTTCTAGAATTTATTTTCGATACCTATTGATCATATGTGTTAAATATAATCTAAGGGTTATCTGAGTTGATAACAAACTTTCTGAATTTGCGTGTACTTTGATTTCAAATATAATTTTCTCATACTCACCAAAAGTGCAATAAAAACGTCCTTATTTTTCTCTATTTTTGCCAGTTATCTGATTGGCTAAAACTAGATCACATGATCAAGTATAAAAAGTGTTATAAACTGGATGTTTCTATTTTAAGCTTCTAAAAAAAATTATAAACCTGTTGTTTAAAATTGGAAACGATCTTCTTTGAAGCAACAATAGTGTTGACGTCACAATAGTCTTTATAAACTGGATGTTTCTAAAAACAGATACTGCAGCTGCTACTCATTATTGTGACGTCATAATACAAATGTCATAATGCCTTATATGAGAGAGTATTGAGTATAAGAAACATGGATTTTAACGAGGTTCGCTCCTAAGCTTTTGAGCATATTTTTGTCTTAACCTATATTTCAAAAATTCTGCATAATGCTTTAGTTCTTACAATAAATTTGGATTCTACAATACTAATTAAACTATATTCAGTTAAAACTCCATAATTAAATTCCATACCAAAAGCATTAAGTGAGGAACTATATTTTGTGGCGGAGGTTTTTTAAGAAGAAAATGATTATTTTTTTCTCTTTCAAAGTATTTAAAGTATGTTAAGTTTGGATTCCTATTTTTACATTCAGTCTGCACACAGAATTATTCTGTGCCATGAGCTATTTTATGCTGGTCCTAAATTATTGAATAAATGAACTATCATGAATTCTATCATCATATTTGATAAATACGAGGGGCATTTCAAAAGTTCTGGCAACTGGTGTGCGGTAAATTGATGAGCGTCATTATCATAAATTAAATTATATCAATCCCTCAAAATAGTCTCCGTTGACCTGGACACACTTTTTCAGTCTTGAAATCCACTTGGAAAATGCTGCCCTATAGTCCTCTTTCGGTATACGCTTCATACACTGGAATACGTCACTTCCGACTGCATGACGACTTTCAAATCGCCGTCCTCGGAGGGCTTCTTTGATAACGGCATTCAACCAAAAATCGCATGGAGCTAGGTCAGGACTGTAGGGTGGATGTGGTAAAACGGCAATACCATTTTCCTTTAAATATTTGGTTACTACCTCTGATCTATGGGCAGGTGCGTTGTCATGGAGGAGCTTTATTCCTCTAGTACTGGTTGTTGGTCGGGTCGTTTTATAGTGCTCTACAACCTGAGACAAGACATTCTCTGCATAAAATTGACCAGTAACACTGCTGTGTTCTGGAACCGGAACGTGAGCAACAGGGCCTTTAGAATCAAAAAATAAGGTGTACATTACTCTCCGGACAGACCGGTTTCTGCGTGCAATTTGAGGCCTTGTATCATTTTCATCGATCCAAACTTTATTATTGAGCTTAGTTTCCTGTTCAAAAAAATATATCCATGTTTCATCACCAGTTACAATCTCATTTATTCTCCTTTGGTCAAAATCTTCATAAATTGTTAGTAACTGTGAAGCGCTTTTGCTCTTCCGAGAGAAGATGCGGCACCCATCTAGCACAGACTTTCCTAAGCTTTAAGTTTTCCTTTAAAATACGAAAAACTGCTGACGAATTAATGTTAGTTAAGTCTGCTATTTCCTCAACTGTATATCTAGCATCATCAGCTATCGTATTTTGAACAGCGACGATTTCTTTTTCGCCATATGCACAAACTGGACGCCCCGAACGGGGGTCATATTCAATTGATTTTCTACCCTCTTTAAATTGAACTACCCATGCTTGCTATTGCTCGATATGAAAGAGCATGCTCTCTATATACTAAATCGGCTTTTATTTCTGTTGCCGCAAAGCCAAGCAATGAGCGAATTTTGCAATACGCTCTTTGCTCAACAAAAAAATTGTTCTCCTTATCAGTCATTTTTACGCCCAGTATACAGTGTATACCTAATTATGACGTCATTTTAGCAGATCTATACGTCATTTTGAATGTAAAATGACGTCACTACTAATGCATATTTGCCTAAGCTTTACAGTGGTATCAGAGTCATTTTAATCCGTAACGTAGTTAAAATTTTATATACCAGTTGCCAGAACTTTTGAAATGCCCCTCGTATAGCAAATATATTGTGAAAATCCAGAAAAAAATAGCCCTAATTTAAGCTTAAAATTAGCACTATTTTAGTAAAATTTAAAAATTTACATCACAGACCCCCATTTTTAATTTTCTTTTCCGAGGATATAAGACACTTTTAACCACTCTTTTAAATTCAGTAAAATGTCATTACTTTCAAATGATTTAATGCTTGTTAAATATTTAATGCCAGAAAAAAGATATTTTTTGAGTGCAAAAAGGTCAAATAATTGAACATGCGAAGTAATTTGAAAACTTTTTGTTGTCACAAATTTTAATGTGTCTATTCAAGATGAAATAAGACTGTGTTTGTGTTCCCATAATTTATTTGAGTAAAACTATTGGAGGAAAAACTAAAAATTGATTTATGTGTAAGACGTATTTACAGTGCAAAAAGGTCAAACTAAATGCTCTGTAGCGCCAAAAGAAGTGCATTGACCCCCATTTTTTGTTTCGATTTTTAATTTAGCTATGTGTGTAGATTCTAAAAATATGCTTGATAAAAAAAATTCTCATTACTTTTGATGACAGGATCCAATCTCCTTAAGACATTTCTTATTAACTGATTAAAAAAATGATAAAATAAATGTAGCCTTTTGATTTGGAACAATCACTAGATATATAGACCTGAGAGAAAGCATATTGACCTTGCACGTGCTCGGTCGATATGCTTTCTCTAAGGTCTATATATATCTAGGGATTGATCTCATCAAAAGGCTATAATTGTCTAGTAAAGAGCATATTGCAGAATATAAAAAATATGTACAAAATAGAGAAAGTTATTGCTAAATCTTAGTTCCTTATAAACAATGCTAGTGTGTTTACCAACTATTGCGCATCAGTAAACTATCACGACACCACACTGAAGTCTGTCACCCAAATACGTAATAAAATTTTGAGAAAAATATAGCAATGGTATTTTTTAATTTTTTAAAGATTTAAAAAAAAATATTAATTGCCATATTATGAATGAATTACATTTCAATTCATTAAAAAATATCATTTTTCCTCCTTATCCTTTGCACATTTGTTTAAGAGTAGTTTCTGTACTTAATGAGAATTATGTTCATGGATCCATAAGAAAATATTCAGAAATATCCCATCGTTTTATAACGGTGCTTCAGCACACTGTCTTTAATCACTTTGTGATAAATGCATTTTTTTAATTTCAATTCAAAAGAAAAATCAATAAAGACGCACATTTTTATAAAATTATTGCTGAATGATCTCTTTTTGTAGAAGATTTATTATTTTAATTTCAATTTTCTATAATTTTGTAGACAGGGTTCCCCGTGTTGCTACAATCAGTATCTAAACCCTATGAGTTATAGCTGTACTGGTACGTTTAACTATAGGAAGGATGTTCCTCAATTTTTTCTATTTTGAATATTGTCATGCCAAAGAATAGAAAATAATGTAAATAAAAATACCACTGTTGATTAAATATTTCTAATATGCAGCTAAAATATTACACATTCTTTGATAAAAATTATTTTGTTACATTTCTACATTTTTGAATCCACTTCATATATTGAGATAACCCTTTGCACAAGAGATTTCATATCTTTGGGTATTTGTGATCTATTAGCATAAAACAGAATATAGTTTGATCTTAATCATAAGATAGAATGTCCATATGGATCTTTTGGATGGGACTGTAAGCTGAGATGTCCGTCGGGATTTTATGGACGATTGTGTCAGTCTCCCTGTGAGTGTCCTGACCCTGACTGTCATCATGTTACAGGGTGTGAAACAGGTAACACTTTCATTCAGAGTCACAACTTTTATTGAACTTTTGATAAGAAGATAGAAAATGCATTATAAAGCCAACTTTTTTAAAAAATGTTAAAATTAATATGAAAAAGTATCTGTTTTAAGAATTGCTTGTCGGGATACTTTGTGTGGTTGTGTGTTTTCTTCTGAGTGCTCTACCCCATGCTTCAATTTTGTTACAGGGAGTACAACATGCAGAATATTACCTGGTAGTTGATTAATACACAATTAATTACCCCCCCCCCCCCCGAGACCTGGCCCACGAGATGACATGACCTGACCGTGGCCGCGTAGCAGCCGAGGTCAGGTCAGATCAGCGAGTGGGCCAGATCGAGGGTCCTTATTTCACCATGTTGAACTCATAAGGGGTAATCAATTGTTTTATTATACCGATATAAGTTTAGGCATTTTTGTAGGCTAAATTACTAAAATAATCAATTGTGTAGTAGATCTAAGAACTGTTATTATCAATGTACCATCGGGATCGGGATTCGCTAGTGAAGTTGTTCACTTTTCGCCTGCAAGTCTTGTAAGTTTTGGCACCGCCGATTTATTAAAACACTGCGTGATTGTCAGTAACATGCATGTTTATAAATTCACAAATACCATTCCCGAGTACAATGACAAACTGGTGCAGACTTTTACTGTAGAGAGCTGAGTCTGCATTCGATTAATTTGACATTGTAACGAAAGTTTCAATGAAAACGATAAATGTTATGACGCATTTAAAGGTCAATCGTGTTCCGTATCCTAAAAATACTATACACATTTTTATAATGGCATTTTTTGTTATGTACAATCATTACTGTCTGCATATTTTTTTTTAATTTAAATGGAATTTGGATTAACAGGTAATTTTTAGCGGTCATTATTTTTATTGACCAGTTCATTATACCCCACGTGCAATGATTCCTATTTCATTATTTCAGTAAACGGTACTTTTTGGAGTCATTATTGAGTTTAAAAGCCTTCTAACAAGCCAATCAAATTTGAGTATTCCTAAAAGAGGTATAATAATATAGTATAATAAATATTAACCATGTTAAAGTAACTGTAGAATTTTCAAAATTCTCCTCAAATGACAGAACAAGTCTCAGGAGAAGTGTAAGTCTCTTGACTCTTTTTGACAACGAGAATGATATGCAAAAATTATCAATAGTGCCAATAATTCTCCGATAATTATAAATAGTGTCCAAGTTCTTAATGTATTAGATAAGGTGATCTCTTGTTCCTTTTTTACGTTCGTTGCAACTTTTAATCATTTCAAAGGCAAAGAGCAGGAAAATATAAAGATGCCTTCCTAACGACTACTGAAGGAGTTTACTACAAGATCTAGAGAGAGAGTACAAGTCAGCAAAACATCAAAAGAGCCAAACGAAGGTACCACACGAGAATCCTCTGAGTTGACGTCTCAATACAACTCATTCCAATAAAGGAAAACTAAGTTTTTAGTAACATAATACAAATACATTTATAACTGTGTTCTAGGGCAACCTGCGTTTTGTTGAACCAAGAACCAAACGGTTTGAGTCCGTTTTTGCCCGAGAACACAGTCAATAAGTGTTTTGTGATACTTTTTTAATTTGACATGTCATACATGGAAACTCTGGCTTCCATGTTTGCAATTATTGACACGATATAGCTGATCCCGCCAACAGCGTGACGTAACACAGCACAGTTAAGGCTACAATAAGGTGGCGGGGCCCAATTTATACAGGAAATGCTTACTATGACATCACACAAAAATATTTGTTCTTCAAATCACCACAAAATGAAATGATTTGCTATTTTAAACTGTTGAATACCTTTAAACTACATCAATACTTACTATTGCATGTATTTTTGTCGTTGGTTAAATCCCATACAGCAATATATAAACAATTCACTGATCACAATGCATTTGTCAATGTGACGTCATATCGTAAAAGAGCTAAATCCACGAAGGGGCTAAATCGGCCCAGTCATCAAAATAAATGAAACTTTCTCACATTAAATTCTAAGATTTGTATGTTGTAAAAAATTTATTTTTCAACAATATCTTTTAATTCTGGTTTTCTTTTTACATTCGTTTTAATTTGGTATTGTTTTCATTATTAATACTATCACGTCATTTCGTTGACGTTACATACTTTAACGTCATGACGTTGACATTTTGTATAAGAAAGTAACATATGTACGTTAATGGAATAAAATTAACCAATATAGGCTCTTCTTTAAAATTTTGGGAAAATTTTACTATGAATTTTTCAAGAAGTTCTGAAAACTTTTGGTTTATATTTTAATTAAAGCTATTTGTACTCTAAAGAAATGCCAAATATTTGTTATATACAACGGTTGTCTGGTATAATCGTTGATACATGTAACACGTTTTTAAAGATTTGAGTTAAACTGAATTAATGGAGTAAAATATTTACTATGATAGCCATGGGTAAGGATTTTATCATTCTTAAGGAAGCTCTAAACACTGCACACTAAAGAGTACTATTTGTAGGATAGTTTTATTGAGTTAGAGTGATCTGCCCTTAGAAGAAAAATAGAATAAATGGGAATTTACAGTTAATGACACAATTTGTTACGAATTAAAGTATTCTCAATGTTATGTTAGACCAAGATTAAGTAATTGAATAGTACATCATTTCCATTTATTTTCCCAATGTAAGTAAACAACAGTGATATCTGTTCACAGATACTTCATTGCCTTTGAAAATTTTTCCTGCAGAAATAGGGCAGGCACCCTATGTTGACAATGAACTAGATACACTGAATATGTGCACCTTTATATGATATATTTTTCTCAAAGTCCAAAACGCATTTTTGATTAGTGTTTAGAGCTTCCTTAAATGTGTTATTGTATGGTCATACGGCGTACAAACAAGAAATGGATGGGTTTTTTTCAGAAAATACACAAGTACTCTTTAATAACAAAAAAACATAAAATTAAAATGAAAAGTTGCATTAAAAATGAATACGTTTGAAGATACCATCTATTTTATTGTCATTTTGAGAATTTCGTTGCACCTCCGTAATTTATGGCATTTCCCGGACATTTGAAATGAAATTGTAGTTCATACACGTAATACACGTAAAATAGTGATGTTTGACGGTAATCCTGCGCACCACAGATTGACAGGAAAGAAGCCACCACAGACTTTTAAACAAGAGTGATGCAAAGCATCAAATCGGCCGCAAAAAATTAAGAGTCCAACGAAAACACAAGATTTCCGAAGTATTTGAATTTCAAACTGGAACCTGAAGTTAAGAAAAAAAACAACAGAAAAGATAAACGGAAATGGCAGTATACCACTTCACTCAATGTAAATTACTTAATCGAAATAAAGTTCACTTAATTATGATAAATATGTTATATCATCAAAGAGAAACGTTTTTTTATATACCCACAATAGGTATGAAAAGAGATTTCAGTTGACAAAAACGATAGAATTAATTATTGCAAACTAATCGTTTTCTTATCATATTATCATATCTTACACACTCCCATTTTGGGGAGTACCCATTAAAAACCCTTTTGATAAAATCATAAAGTAATGATTATCTGGTGAGAAGTGAAAATTAAATTGAAACATAACAACAACTACCGGTAAGACTTTCATATAGTTCAAAGCCAGTTTTAACATTTTACTCATAATTTTCAAATATTTAAAATAACATTTCGTTTCTCCATGTGCAATTTCTAACACAACTACAAATAGATAGGCGATAATGAGTACAGAAGACGATAAAATAATCATAATATCGTATACATATATTGTATATATGAAATTTTTAACTTGGACGTCTTCGGATCGTCACTCTTTGTAATTAAACAAAAATAAACGAAAAACAGCTACTGGCAGTAGTAAATGGCAATCATTACAGACCGTCTAAAAAAATGTAGACCACATGTAGAGCGACATATTACCATACCCCCCCCCCCCGATAAAATCATGTACAAATGCCCAATCTATGAAGTTATATTCTATATAGACATCCTTTCAAAAAAAAAAAAAACAACCAAATATGATAGACAGGCAAAATTAGCACTTATATCCGTTAACAATAATAATACATTCAGGATACATGGCCATGCCCCCCCCCCCCCAATAATTTTGCCGATATATATTAATACTATATAAAACAAAGCTACTATATGCTTGTGCCCCGTCAATAAAAACGTCTGATCCCCCCTTTTTTTGGCTTGTCAAGGAATTTTGGTAGTTGATAGTGCCCCCAGCTGAAAATGTATGACTCCCCCCCCCCCTCCAAACTGAAATTACTACCTACGGGCCTGGGAACTATAATAAATTTATGCAATGACCGAGTCACGAAAAATCAATCGTTTTTAAATTAAATTTTTATCAAGGAGATTGAAAAAAAATGAAAACTGCTATTGAATTTATTTTTTTATATTATATAAGTATATATACAAGGACTAATATAATTGGCATTATTATTTATTCACTCCACTACGGTCGAACTGTACCACGTAATTAATGAGTGAGAGTAGGAATCCCGAAACCCCCCTCTTCCCAATAACCCCTGTCTTTTTTTTTTTTTTTTTTTTTTTTTTGTGCTTCTTATTTTATATCAATGCTCTAATCCCCCTTTATGAATTTACACTACTACATGTATAAACATGCTTGCTAATCTTGGTTGCCCTCTCTCTCTTGGGCCTGTTACATTTAAGCGGAGTAACTCAAAATAGAAAGAGATAGCATGTAGCCTCGATTTGACATTTTTTTTCATGTGTTGGCTAGGTCACAGCATGCATGCGATACTGAATTTACTTAAAACCCTAAAGAGTTGTCACTGCCTTGGTATTAAGTTATTCGTTTATACAATATAGGACATTTTTCTTATAGAGGCCTATCACAAAAATCACATGCGATCTGTAAAATCAATCTATTGTTTATTTGATCTGTCAACTCGAATTTTCTAGGTTCAAAACTTCGTAATAAACATAATTTATGTTAAGAGGTCTCGGATCAGTAAAGGTTTTCACTAATAAATATTAATTAATCTTTTGTCTTAAAATACCACTGGCGATTTCTGAAACGCATGTTGGGTATGGGTTATAATTATAATACATGTATAGTTATAATAGACTCTATTGCGTAACAATAACCATTTGTATGCTGTCGATGCAGACTTCACGACATTAATATTTTTTTTTAAGGTGGCAAAAAAAAATCCTTATAAATACGTCTTGGTAGTTGACTCCGAAGTAAATTGTTTAATATTCTAGGCTATTCCGACACGGCCACTCAGGAGAAAATAAAGATGTAGCCTACATGTTTCTCAGGTGATCTCCCTTTGATTACATAGTGACCATGGTGACGAGGAGACGGGAGTTGGAAAACAAATTCAAAGCATAAATAAATAGGTTGTCAGAGGAAAAGAGAACACATTTTTATTTTTTTTTTTAACATTTCAGCATAATGATGAGTTATAGATCAACTTCTTGAAGGAAAAGTCTTGGGTCAGGACTGAGGCACGTAGTACACAAAATGTCGACATTATTGCATCTACATGCAGTCATGCTTAGCGAGAATTTTTCGTACTTTTTTGCACCACAACACAAAATAACTTATAATAAATATAACATTCGCATTTCGAAACTTTTTAATATTAGAATCTTTTTCTTTTCTATTAATGTAGGGTAATCCCCGCTATTTTCACAGTGCGAGTCGGTGCTAATGTATTTGAATCGAACGAAAAGTATTAATTTCAATGTGGCAACACCCCTCGAACAAAATAAAAATATACTTTATTTATTCATATTTTAATCCTCTTTTCAATGGTAGAAATTTTATTTTGTTCGAAGGGTGTGGCCACAGCAAAAATTTGAACCAAAGACGAAAAAAATGCTTTATTTTGATAAAAACTAGCAAAGTGCACGTGTTTAGACGTTTTCTGTACAAATATGACGTCATCAAATAAAAAAATTGGCATAAACTTTTTAAATTTGATACCCAAGGATAATATTTCTATTGTTAATTTTCTTTTTCCCCTAAGTTTAATTTTCCTGAAAAAATAGGCCGTTTTAGCCCCTTCGTGGATTTAGCTCTTTGACGCAGTTTGTATGCAGTGAGAGGCGGATCAAGTTATATTTTATACAATGTAAAATGTATTTTGTAATTAAATAAAATATAATATATATATATATATATATATATATATATATATATATATATATATATATATATATGAGGCCAATAATTTGTATGCGATTTCTATTTTATGATTTTATTCATATACTTCCCGACCGTTCACGGTAGCTCAGTCGGTAGAGCGCTCGCTTCGTCATGTTCGTGATCGGGAGGTTGTGAGTTCTTTTCTCGGCTGCGACCGACCTAAGTCGATAAAAAAAATGGGTAGCAGCTGTTCCTTCGCCATGCGCTCGGCATTATGAAATAAAAGTTGCGTGTCCTTCGGATGAGACCTTAAAACCGAGGTCCCTTGTCACGGCAGGCGTTGGCACGTTAAAGATCCCTCACTGCTCAATGGCCCTAAGTGCCTGGTAAAGGTCAAAATTTGAGGCCCTTCACCGGTATATGGTGACGTCTCTATATGAGTGAAACATTCTCGAATGGGACGTAAAATAACATACAATCAATCAATCATATACTTCCCGTACATTCCATAGACAAGCGATACTGCTGTATATTTGTATGCAGATTCATTGAAAAGTAATAGAGGGGTCGAAATAAATCGATATATTGCAAGGGCATACCCTCAATGAACTACGACAAGCTTTTTTACACATACACTGAAGAGGTTTGAAGATATTTGAAAAGTGCTGCGTACCTGATGAAATTTTGCAAATGAATTAATGATATCTATATTTAATGTACTTGTCCAGCAAAATATTCAACATACAGTGTAACAAATGTAATTTTAGCTATTAAATAGTAGAATCTATATAGGTTCGCAGCACTTTTCACAAATTACAAAGAGTGTTGAAAATAATTATAAATAAACTTAGATTTTTAATTTGGTTATGCCCTTGCAATATTGAAATTTATAGATGACCTCAATAATGCAGGTATATTTGCTAAAACCACGTGACTGCCACATTACGTGACAAGCCTAAATAAGAAATCTAATCGTCCTCAACATGTAGTTTTCAACCACATTACATTTGTCCGATAATAGTAAAGTCCTAAAAAGAATCGCCCATCCTTGTAAGGAATGTATTTTTCTATCTGAAAAATTCCCCGATATTTCCATTTGGCACTTCAGTGTACTGCCAAAACATCTTAGCTTTCCGATATCTCATCTACTGGTCCAATATCTCCCTCAACGGTCCCACGTCGATGTTTTTTTTTTCTTTTTTGATTGCTCAAAAACAAAAATGTTGCAACCCTTAGACTTTTTTAGAAAAGATTTTCATGGGAAACAAAAGGCCCAAGGGTCTGAACGGTCACATGTGTATAATACAATGCTGTAAAGGATCCATAAAGTTATAAAAGAAAGAAACTCATAGATGAAGCTAAGTTGTCCGAAAGCAAGATAAATATGATGACAGGGATTAGCAAAATAATCTTAAGCTAGATTCTTTTTACTTTTCTGCATTTTACCAAATCTGTCACATTGTAAACTTTGAAAAAAGCTTTTTTAAAAACTTTAGAAAAACAATGGTGCTAAAACACTATCATTCCCTCTAATTCAAATGCCCATGAAGATCAGATATAATAAAAGACATACTGACTTCACTATGTCAATAAGAAAAACAAACATCTACGTTGAACCAACGATTTAAAACAAATATATGACATACTTAATATATATGAAAGATACTAATACGATAACCCTGCAGACGTGCTGTCTGTCAAGTACCTAATTAGAAGCCTCTTACTTTTGATTGTGCTAGGCTTTAATTCAAATATATAGAGGATATTCAATGTTTTATAGATGGATATGGAATCAATTTCACGAGTGGGACAGGATTTTTTTTTATATTTTCTTGAGTGCGAAGCATGAGTGAAAATATAAAAAAAAATCCTGTCTCACGAGTAAAAAAAATTCCATATCCAACTACAAATCATTGAATTTTCTGTTTATTACATTCTCGTTGATGTCTCTTCTTCACACAGTGTCATAGGCTGTGACGTAATAGTTGAGCGGTCGATACGTCATAGGTTAACAATCGTGAGCTTGATAACATTGTAATATGAATTATAGCAATATATTTGAGAAGAAATTGGCAGTTTTACTCTCTATCAAGATTATTTGAGTTGCTATCTCTATCTTATAACAGGCAGCTTTTTTTTTTTACTTCTTTTCATATCCTTTCACGCTATGACAAAATATCACTTTGGTATTCTTTCACACTGTGGCAGAATATCACTTTTATTCAATAAATAAATCACAGTATTTCACTGTTGAAAATGTAATAAATACATGTTCTAAGGGTCTACAAACTTTGAAGTTTCGACGTTAATAAGAGTATTGTGTTCTGTGTAGCAGTTTATTTTCTGCAATGAATACTTAAAAACACTTGCATATATATACTAAGAAAATTTTCCTGTATTTATTGCATGTAAAGCACACAAAACTTTGATACTAGTACCTGAAGAATTTGCTATACATTGCAAACAATCTACTTATTATACAAACGTAAAAACAATTTTACCCTCGGGACTATTTTGCATTTATTAATAAAAACAAAACAGGAAAATGTATGGTGAATTTTCTAGGTTTAGGAACACTGCAACAAGGCTGGTTTATAGTCCATCATACCCTATTACAGCTTAATGATGTCCTTCCCTTTAGTGTTTTAATCATCAGCTATCACTGTTCGTTACCTTCACCGTTTTTCAATTATTCAGCCACAAACAGATTACAAAATTGCTTCTTAAACTTATCAAATGAAACGACTATTTATATATATTTTTGGCAATAGATCATAATAAATAATCATACTTTACGGGAGGACCGTTTTTATATGATGTAAAATGTGGAAAAGATAACAAAAAGAGGTTAAACTTTAAAAAAAAATCAAAACTAAAAGCAAAGATGAAACAATATAAACTATAGGGCAAACAAGCACATTGGAAACAGCAAAGATGAAATCGGATGCCATAGAGAAGTATGCAGTCCATGTTGTCTGGTCAGAAGGATCCCTTTGTTTTTATCAGGTAAATGAAGAAACGAGCAAATAAATTGTGTAATGGTTATTGGAAACTGAAAACGCAAAGAAGACCCAGTTGAAAGATTAGAATGGAATAACCTGTCCTCCCTTAAGCTTAAAGTAGATTAGTCCAAAGGGTATAAATAAGACTGCATTGAGAGCTGCAGTTAAGTGGAAGCAGGAGAAATTTGGGTAAGAATAACGGATAAGAGAAAGGGTAAAATAAAAGAAATAGGTTTGCACCAGTGACAAGAATCTCGGGGAATTGAGGCGAGATACTGGGGGCTGTAGATCTGAATAAGAACGCAACTCCTAGTATCCGCTATCAATAGGAACCTGGGGCAAGGTACACGGTGCTAAGTCTAACAGTTACCAAGTCATAAGAATTCATCCCACATTATATATTCTTTGATTAAATATAATAGAAAAACCCAGATAGGTTTAAAGAAAAATTATTATACTGTACATAGTCAAATTATTAGATCATAAACTCGGGAAGAGTACGAGAAAAATTCATCCCCTGAGAACCCTATGCAGGGGTACACGTTACAATTGTATGAAAAACGCCGGTCAATATTACACTTAATTTAAAGCACACAAAGTCATTATAACAACTATTGAATTTTTTTAAATGACTACTGTGAATGAGATAAAAGATACCCCTGTATCATTTATTTGTCTGCATATATTTCTGTTTAGAAATTCATCCCTATAAATGTATTTTATTGCAATTTTAATTCAGGACATATTGTCGCTTTTGACTTATTCAAAAGTTGTAGATTAAAACCAATCAACAAGGAAATTCGATTGCAAATATTGAACATTGCTATAATCAGTTTCTATTGAATGAAATATGGAGATAATGAACAGTTTTCAAGTTCAAAAGTCCATTCAAACAATTCAAACAATTCAAATACATTTGGTAAATGAGTATTTTCTACTACAATGACGTTTTAAATACACATGCAACTTTCACCAAGCAGAAATACACTTTAAGAAAAATATGAAAAAAATAATGAAAAACGTGATAATAATGAAAAATGATAGATCTTATAAATCTTGTAAACAATACAAACCAGGGATAGCATGAATCCTAAAATGCAAAGGAAAAGTGAACATCCCCTGATGACCCGTCACACCCGATGTCAGTGTGGTCTATACTGCATGCATCTATTTATCAGGCAAGTGAAGTTTATCAAATAAACGAAGTTAGGCCATCTTTAATAGATTGGTTGTCCTCTCAAAACCGACTGGCAAAAAATGATCCGATTCAAAGCTTTTTTTAACCACCAGAAAACATTCATTTTTACGCACTCTAAAAAATATATATTGAAAAAATTAGCTTTGATGTTGAAATTTTCTGTGAAAAAAAAAATCCTAACTACCTACCGACCCAAATTTTCGTCCTGAGTCGGGAAGAGCAAACAAACATTTTTTTTTTTAAGTTGGCCTCATCTTTTTTTTAAGTGGTATAGGATCTCATATGAAAGATATTTTTTATGACATCATACGTTGCTGAATCCCAAATTAGGGGTATAAAAGAGACCAGAAATATTGCAAAATTAAACATGATTGTATGTAGAACGTGCTATTGTATATTTACTTAATAAGAATACATTAACATCAAACAAGTGGTATATGATATACTTCATCGTCGGATACCCATGGGTGATCTCGTCTTTTACTCATCACCCGTGGGCAAAATCGCCCAAAAATAGTCGTATGTTATTAATATGCGTAGGTCCTTTGACTGGCTGCTTCACAGAGTTGCGATGGCAAATGTTTACGTTAGGTATGTTTGTTCGGCAATGACAAAAAAAATTTCCGTAGTTAAATTAACACACGGATTGCAAATAAATACACTCAGCGGGGCACTTCGCAGTTTGAAAAAGGTACTCCCATACAATTTCTTACTGGTGTTTGATGTAAAGGACCTGTACGATTTTTCTTTAATCGTTTTAAAACAAAATTTGTACCTTTTAGCGAAGGTCAAGATATTAAGCATAAATAGCAAACTAATAAACGTATTTTCAAAACCCCAATATTCTGATTTGTTGTCTATAATCAACAAATTAGCATATTTTACGACGATATTTCGGCTAGTTTACACATGGGTGATGAGTGAAAGACAAGATCACTCGTGGGTTTCCGGCGATGGATATACCTGTGCACTTCTTTATAATCATTCATTGTCACTCAGAAATCGCAATATTTTCTTTATATTTAACTTCTAAAGATTTATATTTTCACAAAACAATTTTTCGGATGACTAATTAAAATTACTAGTATTTCCGTGTATCATTTTTATTTCCATCAAAAGTTCGAACTCTCTCATACCTATCAAGAGGAATGGTTGTATAAAGTTTGTTTTTATGCTGTTTGGATTTAAATTGCCTAAACATTCGATGGATTTTTTTGTCTCTACATATGATTAAAGGTATCATGGCAAAATATCTGCAGTTGGAATTTCGATGGTCGCGAATTGTGCCCCTTTGTTACCTAACCTTTTTTTTAAATTCTTGTTAAGCAGAATTTATTCAGAAAAGTCTACATGGAAAGAAGAAAATGGTAAGTTGATAATGCGTAGTCGATTTGTCTAAATGTCTTATTGAAAGTCACACCAAGTGTCTTTTTTTCTTCTTATGTTCAAGTTTTTTAATAAATTCTGCTTCATATGAATACAAATAAATAGGTCTGCTTATAACGGCCACCATTGGTACCCAGATTGTTGAAGGACCTGGTTTTCGAAAAATACACAGATATTAGAAACTCGAACATCTTTTTAATATCAACTTCAGAGTACTTGTGTGTACAATCAGTGTTTTTTAACAAAATAATTCTGAAGAAAGCAAAGCGCCAAATGAAAACAATTACTTTTATTTTTATTTATTTGCAATTTCTTTGCTCAAACATTGATCCATTATGTTGATTATTCAGGTTAGAATAGAATCAATGTAAAAAACAAAAAAATCAAAATTTGTATTTCAAAAGGTGAAGGTTAAACAGGTGAGTTTTGCTAACAATACACCTCCTGGCTTAATATCGCCATAGATGCTAAGCTATTCAATAAAATTAAATAAAGCAACCCAAAAATAAACTTTATTAATACCGATAACTCTCTTAATTTTTCAAGCAATACAAAACATTTAATAAAGAACAATTGCTGTTTCAAAAGTTGAATCTCTTCATTCCTGAGAACTAAATGTGAGTGTTTACATCGAATTGAACCTTCTTGCAAATGGATGAAAACAGTTTTCTCAAAATTTGAACTATCCAAAGGCATACAGAAAATCAGGTTGAACAGAATGTGAAAGACTTTTGATCTGTGTGAAATGCAATTTGTAAAATTGTGCTCACAAGTTTCTGATTGCTATATAGAATAAGCTATATATAATTATTTACATGCATTTTAAACATATCTTCTGAAAATCTTGAATTTGTGTGAAATAATGCATTAGATTTTGTACAAATATATCATTTTGTAAAATGTTCTGGTATGTTAGTGGTAACAAATCTACATTTTTTAACATAATTCCATATCTCATCCTTGAGTTCCAACTTCATTGTAACTTCATTAATTTTTCTTCTTTTTCCTTATACATAAGCACTGAAACTCCAGTCTCTTGGTATAGTAATTTCTTTTGGAGGAGCTGAACCTACATTCTGTATAGTAAGATCATTCTTATATACAGTTAATTTATTATGTTCTTAGCTTGTTCAAAGAAACATGCCTTGTATGGGAGCATGTCTTCTGTTAAACCACAGAAATTTGTAATTAACAGCTAGCCAGGTAACTTAGGCAGCCGTTATGGAAAACTGATTTTCACATGAAACAGAAGTAAGCGGAATAGGAGCGCTCTCCAGAAGGACATCATGCTCTGAATCATAGAACACCAAAACCATGGTACTGTTTGTAAAATCTAGACAGGGGATAAGGAAGTTGGATACCTCAGGATGTGTATTCTTCTGTAGAAATGAAAACACAGTTGTTTCTGCAACCAGCTGTGGGTTCCTATTCAGATCAACACTTTTTTGTTTTAACCTCAGAGGATCTTCTTTCAAGACCGCCTGGTTCTTCCTCCATATTCTCAATAACAAGGTCATTTTCCATAAGGACATATACACTGCCACACCTGAATGTTACCTGCAAAACAAAAGTCTCTGATAAGACCCTAGCTCTACTGGTTTGTTCTTATAGCAGGTAGAAGAAAAAAGTTACACCTAGACTGAACAAATTTTTGAAACATCTTCTGGAGAAAGAATTTAACTGAAAATTTTCATGGCCTGAAACTTGTTGAAATGTAGTTAGTTTAATGCTGTAACACCTTTGGTCACAAGCAACATTTCTGTTAAGTATGAACAATATGACAACTTACAATACTAGCATTAAAATGCCCAAAAACATTTAACCTCTGGGTCATGTGACATTGACATGGTAAAAAAGACATGAATAGAAATATTTCATCCAGCAAGATTTCTTGATTATGTTAATTACCTTTGTGCCAAGTATGACATCTTCATGCACCTCAGAAGGTAAGTTTCTACATTTTTCAGTCCTTCATAATTTAAACTTTATGGCCTTAACTTTGTGAAAATAACCTTTGTTTAGGGTCAGGACATACCCTTTGACCACAATAAACCCCGAGGTCAAGTATAAAAAGTAACTGCTTTACAAAATTATGCTACGGACAATAACTTCATTTGTTCTACCTTTCAAAATTGTTTCCTATATAATGTTTTACTAAAAAAGTCATAAACTGAGCGGTGATAAAAAAAAATCGATGTTTGACCTCAGAGAGAGATATTGGACCTATCGATGAGATGTTGGACCTCTTACATCAATCACAGTTTGAGCGGGGTCAGCTGTATCTTATTTGCATTCGTTGGAGTTCACAGAGAACTTTACGGAATCGACCAAGTTTAAACCGCAGTGAAGGTAAACAAACTTTACATCATGTTATGTCAAAATAAAAAGTAAAAGCTATGGTAAAACATTTATTGACTGTGCTCGGGCAAACAGTTTGGCTCTGGCCGCGGGTCCGACAAAACGCATGTTGCCCTCGAACCCAGTCAATAAATGTATAATTTCAAACACTGTTGCTTGACCTTGTTACAGAGTTTAGTTACACATTATCGTGTTACAAGCAACTTTTATCCCTTTAACTTATGGTCAGGGCAAGAATTTACACTTCTAAACATGTGATCATGACCTTGTCCTAATTACCCTGTATTTGGGTTGGGACTTAACCCTCCAGTTGCAAGCAACCTTAATCTGAAGCATAAATGTTTTACATGTATAATTATTGAATTATATATCTTTGTGTAGTCTAGCTCTGTGGTTACTTTTATTGAAATCACACAAAATCTGTGGAAGGAGAAGCATTTTAAAAATTTCACAGAGTTCTTTCATTATATTTGTAACCACAGCACCATCATTCAAAGAAATCGAAAATAGATATATAACGTATTTATCTTGGTGTAGTCAAGGTGTATGCAAATTTAATTGAAATCAAACAATGTGTTACCAGTACCAGGTTCAGCTTTTAGAAAAATGCTTACAAAGGCACAGTATAGCAAACCCTTGTATATACAGCCAGATGGATGACTGACACCTTTATATAAGCTCTTCTGGTCTTTAGTAGAGTTAAGAAGCATGGCTCGAAATTCAAAATATCTGATAAAATCATAAACATACTTCAATAATTATAAACAATTTTTTAGTAAAAAAAAACATTTCATTCTCGTCAACCTTTGATCCGTATCAAAGTAGAAGTGTTTTAATGGAAACAAATGTATTTAATAATAACGTAAGACACTTAAAATCTCATGTTTTCTTATATGAAGGACTTTATATCACCAGATCAGAGTCATATGCTTGTCATAAGGAAGATTAATTGCGAAAAGTGCATGCAAACGCATGTTGTTGTTTTTTTATTCCTTTTATGTTATTTTTTTTTATTTATTTATTTATTTTTATTTTTTTTTTTTGGTAAAAAAGAAATTTTGTATTTCTGTCTGAGGGAGCAATCACAATTAATTCAATTCAAGGCATTCAGGAAATGTACTGATCTTAAAGTTTTCATTAATAGATTTGGTATTGATTTATTGTCAATTCAAATTGTTTCCAATATGATACATGTATCAATACAATTTTAAAGTATCAATACATTTTTCACTGTTTAATAAATTTATAGCTTTCTTTTTAAATTTTCTCTTTTATCTTATTGATGGACTTGGGAGCTTGAATACTGTTCGTTAGTTATCTCCATATTTCATCTCTTAGTTAATAATTGAAGTTGTTTTAATAAAAACTTTCCTTGTTCCTATTGAACATGATTTGAGACAAGGGCAGTTCAATTTTTGTATGATTGCCACAAATGGTATATAATCTATTACTTGATTACTATGGGGAAAAATTCAACAATTTGTTTTCCAGTTTTAAAGTTCAAGCACTTCAATTAAAGTGGAAATACTTTGCGACGAAGAAAAACTTAGGGAATTTTAATTGTAAGGGGATATTTTGCACAATTTTGTACAAGTTCTATGTACTTTATTATGAAGAGTCTAGGGCACATCCAAAACCACTGTGAAGAAAAACATGAAATTCTGCTCCAAAATGACTTTGTGAAGAAGGCAAAGAATAAAGAATTCTTGACCAAGGTCATCATTGTTACAAAAATGTTTTAACTATCAGTAAATCTGGTCAAAGCTCCATTGCAAGGAATTGTGTTTATTAATTTGTAGGGGAAAATGCAAAGGACCACACCAGGATTCTAACCATGGTCCCCTAATATCGAGGAGTGCTCTATTTACTGAAGTATCTGGCCATCAGCAATCAAACATTCCTTGAAGTTCTTTCGACGTATTTTGCCCAACAAACGCTAACACAGCAACTTCCCTGGCAGGTTTTCAACTGTCACTTCCACAGCACGGAGAGGCTCCAAATATACAGAAAGGAAGAAATGAAAAAGGTGAAGATAACGAACAGTGGTTGATCTCAAAACATGCACCCCCGACAATTCCAGAAGTGAGATCAGGTGACAAACCAGTCCAGGATTCAAACCCAAAACCTGTAACTCGATCTAGATAGGTGCTATATAAACTGAGCTATCTGGCCATGAGCTTTCCCACCCTGCCTACCCTAAATTCATTATCTATTTTTCTCTATCATTACCAGCTATCTGATTGGTTCAAACTATATTACATGATCAAGTAATTATAAATAATCATACAGACTGAATATTTCTTCTTGCTTCTAAAAAAAGCTTATAGATCTGATGTTCCTAAAATAGGAAACAATCTTCTGAAACAATAATAGTGATGACATCACAAAAGCAGGGTTTCTGAAAACCATCAGTCCTACCAGCAAAACTGACAGAAAATTAAAATGTCCAATGATTGCTATATTAACGGACGTGTGACGAAAACATTATACACTCAGTTTGAGTACTTACAAGGTCCCGGTTAGCATTGATGTTCTGCAATAATTGTAGATTCGTTATTTTCACCTTTTTCATAGACTTTCTAAGATGATACAACTTGAATTGTCCCAACCAGCACCCTTTTTTTCTAATTACATAATAAATTGTATTGGAATTTATTCGGTCTGATAAAATTGTTTTGAACTGGTGGAACTTTGAGGCGCCGTTTTGGTATTTACTGCCAAAAAGTGATATCACCTATTCGAATAGGTGATATCACCTATTCAATTGGTGATATCACCTATTCGAATAAGTGATATCACCTATTCAGCTTCTGAATAGGTGATATCACCTATTCGAATAGGTGATATCACTTATTCGAATAGGTGATATCACCTATTCAGCACGAATAGGTGATATCACCTATTCGAATAGGTGATATCACCAATTCATTTCGAATAGGTGATATCACCTATTCGAATAAGTGATATCACCTATTCGAATAAGTGATATCACCGATTCGAATAGGTGATATCACCTATTCGAATAGGTGATATCACCTATTCAATTTGAATGAGTGATATCACCTATTCGAATAGGTGATATCACCTATTCGAATAGGTGATATCACTTATTCGAATAGGTGATATCACTTTTTGGCAGTAAATACCAAAACGGCGCCTCATATGGAACACATCCGTCTGAATGACTGATGGAAATATTTGGTTTTCAGAAACTCCGCAATATTTAACATTGTATATACAATTGAACAGATACTTCAGCTTGTATTTGTAATTATGATGTCATTATGACTATGATGTACATGTAACAATGCCTTATATATGAGAAACTGAGTTGTATATTAGAAACATGGAGTTTTAAGATTTTTTCCATTAACTGATACAAAACGTAATAAAAGAAATGTAGACTTTTCATCTGGTACAATCCCAAGTTATATACACCATAGAGAAAAGCATACATCAACCTCACACTTCATACTTGGTTGATTTTACTTTCTGTAATGTCTATACATGTATATTTAGTGATTGACCTCAACAAAAGGCTATAAAATTGTATAATATACTATTTTTTTTTTTTCATGGATATTTTTAAACCCCCACGTTTTACTGAGGAAAATGCAGCTAAAACAATCCGTTTTCCCTTAAACTTCAATATTCTTACAAAGGAATTGACGTGGTTAATATAAGTAATATTCCTAATCACAAAAGGGTCCAGTCTTGTATTCCACCATATTTCAAGTTAAAGACTACACCTTTTATTTCCTCCAAATATACATCGACTTTTGCTTCCAAACTTTTTAATTACAGGAACACTTTACAGGGCCTCGATATCGAATATCTGAAACATAATCTTCCATTGTGTTCATGTTCTTCTTCACCCTATAACTATAGTCCTGCTGGACACGCTATTACTGGTGATGTAAATATAGTTAATAATGGGGAAATTTTAAAAGGTCCTAAATATAGGGAACCCCAATCCTTCAACTAGCGTCGGGATTTCATAAATATTATGGATTCTGTAGAGGATTACGCCAGGCAATGGGCCAGACATGAAAAAGAAGACATTGACACTTTGTCAAAATGGATTAAATGTATCAGATGTACAGTATGTCACAAAATTGAATTGTAATAAACAATTTTGAAGTTAGAGGTTCTGACCAAAAGTTCAATTACACCTTCTTTCTTTCGTTCATTCAAATTCATTTTGGATTCACAAACCAATAACCCCCAATTCTTACATTATTTCATTTTCATGTTTCAGTTTGGCCTAACAATACTGAGAGTAAAATTGAGCGAAACTTCTAAACAATTTTGCCTTATTACTAAAAATCATAACCTAAGCAACAATTACAATTAATTAACACGTTACGCCGAATAAGGGGAAAAGCTATTTACTATATTCTTTTGTCATACAGTTACTTTTAATTCCTTGTGTATTTTTAAGCACTAGAATTGTATTCAAAATCAAATATTTCATATAAAACAATTACTTATTATCGAAAAAAGTCGCTACGCTACGATCCTGAACGCGCCCATGCTACTTTCATTTTCACTTTCAATATGACGGAACGTGGTGCTCCAAACAGGACACAGACTACCAATTATTTTGCTATACATTCCTTTATAATGTAAAAATTTATTTAAAAAATCACACCGGCTCAACTTACCTGAAACTTGGCATAGAGTAACAACAATTCAAGTCCAAAAATTTTTCAGGCTCTCGGGAAAATTCATAGTCTGCAAGTCCTGCTATGGCATCGCAAATAACCCCTACCCTGCTTATTTCACTTTTCCTTCGAGGAAAGGGTAAACATGGGCCTCTTTACACCCTTCCTACTACGCGCTTAAAAGCAAAATTTCCCATTATTATCAATTTTATAATTTTTTTCAGACCCTCTCCTTTCCATCTATGCCCAAAAATAACCCCATTCCACCCCATATGCATCCCAAAGAATTTTTAAGAAAAAACCTCTATTTTTAAACTGGCACTACTTGCGTGGTCAATGAAATAGGGGTAAAATTAGTAGTCTGTAACCTAATAAGGACACAAACCTTGTCTGATTTTGCTGAAATCTGACATGCCGGTGTCTTTTGTTTATACAAAGTAGCTGATGATGTTTCATTGAAATTGATGATTCCAAAGCAGAGTTATGGCCCTTTAATTGATGTGCTGGAACACCTTAAATCAGAGGATGAAATGAGCATAAGACACACAGTTCTCAAATTTGAAATGCTAACAACTCACATATGTTACAATTATTTTCTTTCTTTATATTTTGGTATACTAGATAAATATGTCCTATACAAAATTCAAGAAGCAAACTTTACCTATTACATAAATAAATATTTTAAACAATTTTTCAAAAAAATACCTTCAAAAAGCAAAAAATTCTTGGAAATTTTAAAAATAAAAATATTTCGCAAATTCTAACTTTAGTAAAACTTATATTAAAAAATTCTACAATATATAAGCTTTAACAAATCAGCATAAAAGTTAGGGAAAAAAATTTATTACCTTTGTTATAAGCAGATTATCCAACCTGGTTCATTCAGCCTCTGTCAGGAAGTGGTACTTACTACTCTAATTGGATTATCCCTGGTCATATTTAGACTTCTTTAATGGGTATTTCATGTAATAATAAGCATGATTAGACAATAAATACCATAAAATTTATAAAATTTTGGTTTTTATAACTCTGAATTTACAAGAAAAGGAATTTAAACATGCATTTTACCTACATACATTATTCACTTTGCTGTAGAAAAAGGGGAGGTAACTCTGCAATAGAAAGGTACAAAATAATAGAAAATAATAAAAAAGCATTTCATATACTTTCAATGGTTCAACACAGAAAATACATACCATGTCTATGTCACATATAATCACTCCTGGAGTTACTTGGAAGTTGACTACTAAGAACAAAAGGGGGGGGGGGGGTTGTAGAGATGGTTATATTAAAATGCACATAAATTCTGCCTGCTAGGTGGATCACTATTTTTGCACAGTGTACATCTAAATTCTTGAAAACACCTGTCCTTGTCCAAAAAAGATGATTTTGTCTGATATGCGACCACAGACAATGATGTCCAAGACACCTCAAGATTAGAGGAAGTCAGTAGGACTAAACATTCCATATGAAATGTTGAGCACCTTACTAACCTCCCTTGTCTTGGACAATCACAGATCAGTGCCAGCAATCAGACAGCAAATGTGTAATTCCAAAAGCTGAAAGAAAAGGAGAAAGTTTTAGAGACTGTAAACCAGTTTGGCGACAGATGATGGTGATAGATGAATACATTACAAAAAAAAAAAAAAAAAAAAAAATTGATACAAACTTAAGAGACAGTTGATTATATACCTTTAGTTAAGGCTACTGTAGAGTAATATTGTTGACGGCTGTTTCATGTTTTCTGAATACTCATTTGTCTCTGCTGCTGGTAGAAATTTGTTCACTTCTGACTGGCAACTGGCCTGAATTTTTAAAAATAAAAGAAGTCTCTCATTCAGGCCACTGCATACAAACCCACCACATCAACTGAAAATGAGCCACTGAAAAAAAATACTCAACTTTTAAAGCACTTTTAACTTCAATTCACATTCAGAATTAATAAATAATTGTATCAACCATAATTACATATACACCAAGTGACTAAAGTTTTGAGGAATAATGCATTTCTCTAATACTAAGAGGAGTGTTAAAGAACAATAAAATGTTAGAACATACCTGTGTTTTTTGTACTCCATTTGAAATTTAAAATAACTGGATAGGTGAGGAATGTGCTCTATGTCAGCTACAACATTAAATACTGAATCAAAATTCATATTGCATAAATTCTTGACACACATTAATTGCACACATTACATCATACCCTTTGACAAACACGAGCAGGTGCACCCTCCCCCTTTTCAATTATTTAAATCAATCCATCTTCTCCAAAATACAATTTTTTTCATAAAATTTGTCAACAGTTTGCATAATTAGTTATAAATTATCCAAAAAGTGCCAATAAATTGATTAACGTGAGTTTTGACCTTTGACCTGATAGGACACAGACTACCAATTATTTTGCTATACATTCCTTTATAATGTAAAAATTTATTTAAAAAATCACACCGGCTCAACTTACCTGAAACTTGGCATAGAGTAACAACAATTCAAGTCCAAAAATTTTTCAGGCTCTCGGGAAAATTCATAGTCTGCAAGTCCTGCTATGGCATCGCAAATAACCCCTACCCTGCTTATTTCACTTTTCCTTCGAGGAAAGGGTAAACATGGGCCTCTTTACACCCTTCCTACTACGCGCTTAAAAGCAAAATTTCCCATTATTATCAATTTTATAATTTTTTTCAGACCCTCTCCTTTCCATCTATGCCCAAAAATAACCCCATTCCACCCCATATGCATCCCAAAGAATTTTTAAGAAAAAACCTCTATTTTTAAACTGGCGCTACTTGCGTGGTCAATGAAATAGGGGTAAAATTAGTAGTCTGTAACCTAATAAGGACACAAACCTTGTCTGATTTTGCTGAAATCTGACATGCCGGTGTCTTTTGTTTATACAAAGTAGCTGATGATGTTTCATTGAAATTGATGATTCCAAAGCAGAGTTATGGCCCTTTAATTGATGTGCTGGAACACCTTAAATCAGAGGATGAAATGAGCATAAGACACACAGTTCTCAAATTTGAAATGCTAACAACTCACATATGTTACAATTATTTTCTTTCTTTATATTTTGGTATACTAGATAAATATGTCCTATACAAAATTCAAGAAGCAAACTTTACCTATTACATAAATAAATATTTTAAACAATTTTTCAAAAAAATACCTTCAAAAAGCAAAAAATTCTTGGAAATTTTAAAAATAAAAATATTTCGCAAATTCTAACTTTAGTAAAACTTATATTAAAAAATTCTACAATATATAAGCTTTAACAAATCAGCATAAAAGTTAGGGAAAAAAGATTAATACCTTTGTTATAAGCAGATTATCCAACCTGGTTCATTCAGCCTCTGTCAGGAAGTGGTACTTACTACTCTAATTGGATTATCCCTGGTCATATTTAGACTTCTTTAATGGGTATTTCATGTAATAATAAGCATGATTAGACAATAAATACCATAAAATTTATAAAATTTTGGTTTTTATAACTCTGAATTTACAAGAAAAGGAATTTAAACATGCATTTTACCTACATACATTATTCACTTTGCTGTAGAAAAAGGGGAGGTAACTCTGCAATAGAAAGGTACAAAATAATAGAAAATAATAAAAAAGCATTTCATATACTTTCAATGGTTCAACACAGAAAATACATACCATGTCTATGTCACATATAATCACTCCTGGAGTTACTTGGAAGTTGACTACTAAGAACAAAAGGGGGGGGGGTTGTAGAGATGGTTATATTAAAATGCACATAAATTCTGCCTGCTAGGTGGATCACTATTTTTGCACAGTGTACATCTAAATTCTTGAAAACACCTGTCCTTGTCCAAAAAAGATGATTTTGTCTGATATGCGACCACAGACAATGATGTCCAAGACACCTCAAGATTAGAGGAAGTCAGTAGGACTAAACATTCCATATGAAATGTTGAGCACCTTACTAACCTCCCTTGTCTTGGACAATCACAGATCAGTGCCAGCAATCAGACAGCAAATGTGTAATTCCAAAAGCTGAAAGAAAAGGAGAAAGTTTTAGAGACTGTAAACCAGTTTGGCGACAGATGATGGTGATAGATGAATACATTACAAAAAAAAAAAAAAAAAAAAAAAATTGATACAAACTTAAGAGACAGTTGATTATATACCTTTAGTTAAGGCTACTGTAGAGTAATATTGTTGACGGCTGTTTCATGTTTTCTGAATACTCATTTGTCTCTGCTGCTGGTAGAAATTTGTTCACTTCTGACTGGCAACTGGCCTGAATTTTTAAAAATAAAAGAAGTCTCTCATTCAGGCCACTGCATACAAACCCACCACATCAACTGAAAATGAGCCACTGAAAAAAAATACTCAACTTTTAAAGCACTTTTAACTTCAATTCACATTCAGAATTAATAAATAATTGTATCAACCATAATTACATATACACCAAGTGACTAAAGTTTTGAGGAATAATGCATTTCTCTAATACTAAGAGGAGTGTTAAAGAACAATAAAATGTTAGAACATACCTGTGTTTTTTGTACTCCATTTGAAATTTAAAATAACTGGATAGGTGAGGAATGTGCTCTATGTCAGCTACAACATTAAATACTGAATCAAAATTCATATTGCATAAATTCTTGACACACATTAATTGCACACATTACATCATACCCTTTGACAAACACGAGCAGGTGCACCCTCCCCCTTTTCAATTATTTAAATCAATCCATCTTCTCCAAAATACAATTTTTTTCATAAAATTTGTCAACAGTTTGCATAATTAGTTATAAATTATCCAAAAAGTGCCAATAAATTGATTAACGTGAGTTTTGACCTTTGACCTGATAGGACACAGACTACCAATTATTTTGCTATACATTCCTTTATAATGTAAAAATTTATTTAAAAAATCACACCGGCTCAACTTACCTGAAACTTGGCATAGAGTAACAACAATTCAAGTCCAAAAATTTTTCAGGCTCTCGGGAAAATTCATAGTCTGCAAGTCCTGCTATGGCATCGCAAATAACCCCTACCCTGCTTATTTCACTTTTCCTTCGAGGAAAGGGTAAACATGGGCCTCTTTACACCCTTCCTACTACGCGCTTAAAAGCAAAATTTCCCATTATTATCAATTTTATAATTTTTTTCAGACCCTCTCCTTTCCATCTATGCCCAAAAATAACCCCATTCCACCCCATATGCATCCCAAAGAATTTTTAAGAAAAAACCTCTATTTTTAAACTGGCACTACTTGCGTGGTCAATGAAATAGGGGTAAAATTAGTAGTCTGTAACCTAATAAGGACACAAACCTTGTCTGATTTTGCTGAAATCTGACATGCCGGTGTCTTTTGTTTATACAAAGTAGCTGATGATGTTTCATTGAAATTGATGATTCCAAAGCAGAGTTATGGCCCTTTAATTGATGTGCTGGAACACCTTAAATCAGAGGATGAAATGAGCATAAGACACACAGTTCTCAAATTTGAAATGCTAACAACTCACATATGTTACAATTATTTTCTTTCTTTATATTTTGGTATACTAGATAAATATGTCCTATACAAAATTCAAGAAGCAAACTTTACCTATTACATAAATAAATATTTTAAACAATTTTTCAAAAAAATACCTTCAAAAAGCAAAAAATTCTTGGAAATTTTAAAAATAAAAATATTTCGCAAATTCTAACTTTAGTAAAACTTATATTAAAAAATTCTACAATATATAAGCTTTAACAAATCAGCATAAAAGTTAGGGAAAAAAGATTAATACCTTTGTTATAAGCAGATTATCCAACCTGGTTCATTCAGCCTCTGTCAGGAAGTGGTACTTACTACTCTAATTGGATTATCCCTGGTCATATTTAGACTTCTTTAATGGGTATTTCATGTAATAATAAGCATGATTAGACAATAAATACCATAAAATTTATAAAATTTTGGTTTTTATAACTCTGAATTTACAAGAAAAGGAATTTAAACATGCATTTTACCTACATACATTATTCACTTTGCTGTAGAAAAAGGGGAGGTAACTCTGCAATAGAAAGGTACAAAATAATAGAAAATAATAAAAAAGCATTTCATATACTTTCAATGGTTCAACACAGAAAATACATACCATGTCTATGTCACATATAATCACTCCTGGAGTTACTTGGAAGTTGACTACTAAGAACAAAAGGGGGGGGGGGGGGGGGTTGTAGAGATGGTTATATTAAAATGCACATAAATTCTGCCTGCTAGGTGGATCACTATTTTTGCACAGTGTACATCTAAATTCTTGAAAACACCTGTCCTTGTCCAAAAAAGATGATTTTGTCTGATATGCGACCACAGACAATGATGTCCAAGACACCTCAAGATTAGAGGAAGTCAGTAGGACTAAACATTCCATATGAAATGTTGAGCACCTTACTAACCTCCCTTGTCTTGGACAATCACAGATCAGTGCCAGCAATCAGACAGCAAATGTGTAATTCCAAAAGCTGAAAGAAAAGGAGAAAGTTTTAGAGACTGTAAACCAGTTTGGCGACAGATGATGGTGATAGATGAATACATTACAAAAAAAAAAAAAAAAAAAAAAATTGATACAAACTTAAGAGACAGTTGATTATATACCTTTAGTTAAGGCTACTGTAGAGTAATATTGTTGACGGCTGTTTCATGTTTTCTGAATACTCATTTGTCTCTGCTGCTGGTAGAAATTTGTTCACTTCTGACTGGCAACTGGCCTGAATTTTTAAAAATAAAAGAAGTCTCTCATTCAGGCCACTGCATACAAACCCACCACATCAACTGAAAATGAGCCACTGAAAAAAAATACTCAACTTTTAAAGCACTTTTAACTTCAATTCACATTCAGAATTAATAAATAATTGTATCAACCATAATTACATATACACCAAGTGACTAAAGTTTTGAGGAATAATGCATTTCTCTAATACTAAGAGGAGTGTTAAAGAACAATAAAATGTTAGAACATACCTGTGTTTTTTGTACTCCATTTGAAATTTAAAATAACTGGATAGGTGAGGAATGTGCTCTATGTCAGCTACAACATTAAATACTGAATCAAAATTCATATTGCATAAATTCTTGACACACATTAATTGCACACATTACATCATACCCTTTGACAAACACGAGCAGGTGCACCCTCCCCCTTTTCAATTATTTAAATCAATCCATCTTCTCCAAAATACAATTTTTTTCATAAAATTTGTCAACAGTTTGCATAATTAGTTATAAATTATCCAAAAAGTGCCAATAAATTGATTAACGTGAGTTTTGACCTTTGACCTGATAGGACACAGACTACCAATTATTTTGCTATACATTCCTTTATAATGTAAAAATTTATTTAAAAAATCACACCGGCTCAACTTACCTGAAACTTGGCATAGAGTAACAACAATTCAAGTCCAAAAATTTTTCAGGCTCTCGGGAAAATTCATAGTCTGCAAGTCCTGCTATGGCATCGCAAATAACCCCTACCCTGCTTATTTCACTTTTCCTTCGAGGAAAGGGTAAACATGGGCCTCTTTACACCCTTCCTACTACGCGCTTAAAAGCAAAATTTCCCATTATTATCAATTTTATAATTTTTTTCAGACCCTCTCCTTTCCATCTATGCCCAAAAATAACCCCATTCCACCCCATATGCATCCCAAAGAATTTTTAAGAAAAAACCTCTATTTTTAAACTGGCACTACTTGCGTGGTCAATGAAATAGGGGTAAAATTAGTAGTCTGTAACCTAATAAGGACACAAACCTTGTCTGATTTTGCTGAAATCTGACATGCCGGTGTCTTTTGTTTATACAAAGTAGCTGATGATGTTTCATTGAAATTGATGATTCCAAAGCAGAGTTATGGCCCTTTAATTGATGTGCTGGAACACCTTAAATCAGAGGATGAAATGAGCATAAGACACACAGTTCTCAAATTTGAAATGCTAACAACTCACATATGTTACAATTATTTTCTTTCTTTATATTTTGGTATACTAGATAAATATGTCCTATACAAAATTCAAGAAGCAAACTTTACCTATTACATAAATAAATATTTTAAACAATTTTTCAAAAAAATACCTTCAAAAAGCAAAAAATTCTTGGAAATTTTAAAAATAAAAATATTTCGCAAATTCTAACTTTAGTAAAACTTATATTAAAAAATTCTACAATATATAAGCTTTAACAAATCAGCATAAAAGTTAGGGAAAAAAGATTAATACCTTTGTTATAAGCAGATTATCCAACCTGGTTCATTCAGCCTCTGTCAGGAAGTGGTACTTACTACTCTAATTGGATTATCCCTGGTCATATTTAGACTTCTTTAATGGGTATTTCATGTAATAATAAGCATGATTAGACAATAAATACCATAAAATTTATAAAATTTTGGTTTTTATAACTCTGAATTTACAAGAAAAGGAATTTAAACATGCATTTTACCTACATACATTATTCACTTTGCTGTAGAAAAAGGGGAGGTAACTCTGCAATAGAAAGGTACAAAATAATAGAAAATAATAAAAAAGCATTTCATATACTTTCAATGGTTCAACACAGAAAATACATACCATGTCTATGTCACATATAATCACTCCTGGAGTTACTTGGAAGTTGACTACTAAGAACAAAAGGGGGGGGGGGGTTGTAGAGATGGTTATATTAAAATGCACATAAATTCTGCCTGCTAGGTGGATCACTATTTTTGCACAGTGTACATCTAAATTCTTGAAAACACCTGTCCTTGTCCCAAAAAGATGATTTTGTCTGATATGCGACCACAGACAATGATGTCCAAGACACCTCAAGATTAGAGGAAGTCAGTAGGACTAAACATTCCATATGAAATGTTGAGCACCTTACTAACCTCCCTTGTCTTGGACAATCACAGATCAGTGCCAGCAATCAGACAGCAAATGTGTAATTCCAAAAGCTGAAAGAAAAGGAGAAAGTTTTAGAGACTGTAAACCAGTTTGGCGACAGATGATGGTGATAGATGAATACATTACAAAAAAAAAAAAAAAAAAAAAAAATTGATACAAACTTAAGAGACAGTTGATTATATACCTTTAGTTAAGGCTACTGTAGAGTAATATTGTTGACGGCTGTTTCATGTTTTCTGAATACTCATTTGTCTCTGCTGCTGGTAGAAATTTGTTCACTTCTGACTGGCAACTGGCCTGAATTTTTAAAAATAAAAGAAGTCTCTCATTCAGGCCACTGCATACAAACCCACCACATCAACTGAAAATGAGCCACTGAAAAAAAATACTCAACTTTTAAAGCACTTTTAACTTCAATTCACATTCAGAATTAATAAATAATTGTATCAACCATAATTACATATACACCAAGTGACTAAAGTTTTGAGGAATAATGCATTTCTCTAATACTAAGAGGAGTGTTAAAGAACAATAAAATGTTAGAACATACCTGTGTTTTTTGTACTCCATTTGAAATTTAAAATAACTGGATAGGTGAGGAATGTGCTCTATGTCAGCTACAACATTAAATACTGAATCAAAATTCATATTGCATAAATTCTTGACACACATTAATTGCACACATTACATCATACCCTTTGACAAACACGAGCAGGTGCACCCTCCCCCTTTTCAATTATTTAAATCAATCCATCTTCTCCAAAATACAATTTTTTTCATAAAATTTGTCAACAGTTTGCATAATTAGTTATAAATTATCCAAAAAGTGCCAATAAATTGATTAACGTGAGTTTTGACCTTTGACCTGATAAGGACACAAACCTTGTCTGATTTTGCTGAAATCTGACATGCCGGTGTCTTTTGTTTATACAAAGTAGCTGATGATGTTTCATTGAAATTGATGATTCCAAAGCAGAGTTATGGCCCTTTAATTGATGTGCTGGAACACCTTAAATCAGAGGATGAAATGAGCATAAGACACACAGTTCTCAAATTTGAAATGCTAACAACTCACATATGTTACAATTATTTTCTTTCTTTATATTTT
This sequence comes from Saccostrea echinata, assembly GCF_033153115.1. NCBI lineage: Eukaryota > Metazoa > Mollusca > Bivalvia > Ostreida > Ostreidae > Saccostrea > Saccostrea echinata. The sequence continues at coordinate 1,856,549 of NW_026889811.1, forward strand.
GGTATACTAGATAAATATGTCCTATACAAAATTCAAGAAGCAAACTTTACCTATTACATAAATAAATATTTTAAACAATTTTTCAAAAAAATACCTTCAAAAAGCAAAAAATTCTTGGAAATTTTAAAAATAAAAATATTTCGCAAATTCTAACTTTAGTAAAACTTATATTAAAAAATTCTACAATATATAAGCTTTAACAAATCAGCATAAAAGTTAGGGAAAAAAGATTAATACCTTTGTTATAAGCAGATTATCCAACCTGGTTCATTCAGCCTCTGTCAGGAAGTGGTACTTACTACTCTAATTGGATTATCCCTGGTCATATTTAGACTTCTTTAATGGGTATTTCATGTAATAATAAGCATGATTAGACAATAAATACCATAAAATTTATAAAATTTTGGTTTTTATAACTCTGAATTTACAAGAAAAGGAATTTAAACATGCATTTTACCTACATACATTATTCACTTTGCTGTAGAAAAAGGGGAGGTAACTCTGCAATAGAAAGGTACAAAATAATAGAAAATAATAAAAAAGCATTTCATATACTTTCAATGGTTCAACACAGAAAATACATACCATGTCTATGTCACATATAATCACTCCTGGAGTTACTTGGAAGTTGACTACTAAGAACAAAAGGGGGGGGGGGGGGGGGTTGTAGAGATGGTTATATTAAAATGCACATAAATTCTGCCTGCTAGGTGGATCACTATTTTTGCACAGTGTACATCTAAATTCTTGAAAACACCTGTCCTTGTCCAAAAAAGATGATTTTGTCTGATATGCGACCACAGACAATGATGTCCAAGACACCTCAAGATTAGAGGAAGTCAGTAGGACTAAACATTCCATATGAAATGTTGAGCACCTTACTAACCTCCCTTGTCTTGGACAATCACAGATCAGTGCCAGCAATCAGACAGCAAATGTGTAATTCCAAAAGCTGAAAGAAAAGGAGAAAGTTTTAGAGACTGTAAACCAGTTTGGCGACAGATGATGGTGATAGATGAATACATTACAAAAAAAAAAAAAAAAAAAAAAAATTGATACAAACTTAAGAGACAGTTGATTATATACCTTTAGTTAAGGCTACTGTAGAGTAATATTGTTGACGGCTGTTTCATGTTTTCTGAATACTCATTTGTCTCTGCTGCTGGTAGAAATTTGTTCACTTCTGACTGGCAACTGGCCTGAATTTTTAAAAATAAAAGAAGTCTCTCATTCAGGCCACTGCATACAAACCCACCACATCAACTGAAAATGAGCCACTGAAAAAAAATACTCAACTTTTAAAGCACTTTTAACTTCAATTCACATTCAGAATTAATAAATAATTGTATCAACCATAATTACATATACACCAAGTGACTAAAGTTTTGAGGAATAATGCATTTCTCTAATACTAAGAGGAGTGTTAAAGAACAATAAAATGTTAGAACATACCTGTGTTTTTTGTACTCCATTTGAAATTTAAAATAACTGGATAGGTGAGGAATGTGCTCTATGTCAGCTACAACATTAAATACTGAATCAAAATTCATATTGCATAAATTCTTGACACACATTAATTGCACACATTACATCATACCCTTTGACAAACACGAGCAGGTGCACCCTCCCCCTTTTCAATTATTTAAATCAATCCATCTTCTCCAAAATACAATTTTTTTCATAAAATTTGTCAACAGTTTGCATAATTAGTTATAAATTATCCAAAAAGTGCCAATAAATTGATTAACGTGAGTTTTGACCTTTGACCTGATAGGACACAGACTACCAATTATTTTGCTATACATTCCTTTATAATGTAAAAATTTATTTAAAAAATCACACCGGCTCAACTTACCTGAAACTTGGCATAGAGTAACAACAATTCAAGTCCAAAAATTTTTCAGGCTCTCGGGAAAATTCATAGTCTGCAAGTCCTGCTATGGCATCGCAAATAACCCCTACCCTGCTTATTTCACTTTTCCTTCGAGGAAAGGGTAAACATGGGCCTCTTTACACCCTTCCTACTACGCGCTTAAAAGCAAAATTTCCCATTATTATCAATTTTATAATTTTTTTCAGACCCTCTCCTTTCCATCTATGCCCAAAAATAACCCCATTCCACCCCATATGCATCCCAAAGAATTTTTAAGAAAAAACCTCTATTTTTAAACTGGCACTACTTGCGTGGTCAATGAAATAGGGGTAAAATTAGTAGTCTGTAACCAACAAGCGAAGGAAGAAAATTTTCCGAAGAGGTGGTTCACTAGCACTGCTGTCATATCTGTTTCATTTTCAAAGTCCAAATCTAATCTTTCACTTAGGGAAAAAGCAGACTTAAGGAAGCGATTGCAAGGGTACGTGAAAAAATTCCGCGCATGAATTTTTCTCATTTTTACATATAATTTGCCTTACGTTAATGGTATCATAATATGAAAATTTCAACCATGGTATCAGGGTTATAAGGATGATATGGTTGCCATGGTAACCGCAGTTTTTCAATATTTTGATATTTACGAAGTGAAATTTTATATATCCCATACATGTATCAAAATTGAAACAAAATTAAAAAAAAATCCCACTAGATATTAAATAATATGCTTTATATTCAATGAAAATAAAAATTGTATCGGAAACTATTGATAGACGTAGTAATGCCACCGCTGCTTTGGGGAGTATGTATTGTAAATTTGCAGTAATATTTTCACCACAAGAGGACTTGTCAACGTCTTGACAAAAAATTACCCAATGAATTTTCCAAACACTAATATATTTTGTACAAATCATTGTAAGTGACTTATAGTTAAAATATGAAGTAAGGTCATCACATTCATTTTGAAGCTACAGGCATTTCAATAACCCCCCCCCCCCTTCCTAAAATATTATAAGATTTCATAAATTTTCGTATGATGGTTTGCTGCTGAACCTTAAATATGTATAGTCTGTAAAAGACTAAAGAAAAAACAATATGTATAGATTAATAAATACATCTTTTCTGAAAATCTTGCGCATGCGTTTGTTGCTCATTTCATATGTAAATCAGAATAAGAAAAGGGGAAAAAAAATCATGTACTGAAAAAAATAACAACATGCACATTTTTTTTTCTCGTCTCCAAAACATTCATTTCGTTATTATACCAATATAAATATTTATTATACCTCCATTAAGAATACTCAAATTGATTCCATGGCTTGTTGGAAGGCTTTTAAACTCAATAATGACTTCAAAAAGTACCATTTACAGCAATAATGACCTAGGAGTCATTGCACGTGGGGTATAATGACCCGGTCATTATAAATAATGACAGCTAAAAATGACCTGTTAATCTAAATTCCATTCAAATTTAAAAATCAATGGATACAGTAATGACTGTTCATTACAAAATAATGCCGTTATAAAAATATGTATAGTCTTTTTATGATACGGTATACGATTGTCCTTTAGATGCGTTATAACATTTATCGTTTTCATTGAAACTTTCGTTACAATGTCAAATTCAACGAATGCAGACTTGGCTCTTTTGTACAGTAAAAGTCTGCACCAGATTGTCATTGTACTCGGAAATGGTATTTGTGAATTTATAAAACTGCATGTTACTGACAATTACAGAGTGTTTTAACAAATCGGCGGTGCAAAAACGTACAAGACTTGCAGGCGAAAAGTAAACAACATCACTAACGAATCCCGATCCCGAGGAAACACTGATAATAACAGTTCGTAGGTCTAGCACACAATTGATTATTTTAGTAATTAAGCCTACAAAAATTGTCTTAACTTATATCGGTATAATAAAACAATTGATTACCCCTTATGAGTTCAACATGGTGAAATAATGACCCTCGACCTGGTCCACTCGCTGACCTGACCTGACCTCTGCAGCTACGCGGCCTCGGTCAGGTCAGGTCATCTCGTGGGCCAGGTCTCGGGTCCTTATTTCACCATGTTGACCTCATAAGGGGTAATTAATTGTATAATATATTCTAAACCAGTACACACTGGTCCAAGGGGCGAATTGTTCATGCGCTGAACAAAGATCGAGGTCTCTGCACTATGACCTGGAATGGGGGGAGGGAGGGGGTTGTAGACACCTGTCTGAACATATTGAACTAGATGCTGTCATGAGACAGTAATACCCGCACTAAGGTGTTTGCCTCTAAATGCACACTCCTTCATATTGGGCTTACCAAGGAAAAAGTCCAAATAATTCTATAATTTACACAGTACATGTATTCGTCAAATCGAGCATAAAATGCTCAGGTGACCATGTGACCCATGAACCTCTTATACGCATTTCATATACTTAATTCATTACCAGTCTGAAATATCAGAATTTAATTAATGTTGTAAATTAGGTTTTAATAAAAAGGGGGGGGGATATAAATTTTTGGCCCATAATTGGAACTTTTTAAATTAAATTTATCTTCTCAACAACAAATAATATTATTTTAGTACAAAGCGTTTTTGATGAATTTATCAAAATGTGCAAACTTTTTTTAGTATTTGATTAGGCAAAAACCTCCTTGAAAAGCCATACCCAATCAATTTATATGTGTCCCCCCCCCCCCCCCCCCAAATACACACACACACAATTTGCCTGTTTTTGGAAATAGGCCTAGATGGCAAAGTTATGTTAAAACATCGTTTGTTATGATAATTTAAAATTTGTTCTTGTACTGTACATGTATGTGAACACCTTTTTGAAAATTTCTACATCACATTGGGCTTGCGTCACCCTACCATTACTAGTACTAGTTTTACCATTATCATTTTTAGATTGCACATGTCATGTGACATGGTGCAGTGTTACATGTATATCAGTGGAAATTAATTCATTTTGTGTTTTAATTGGATTATATTTCATGAAGTTGACAGGACCTATGACAGTCGGTAAGTACAAGTTTAAGTATAGATTGGGGTAAAATAAACCAAAATGCAAATGGTTAGGTTAAAGTTTAAAAAGGATCAAAGATCATCGGCAATCTCCTATGCAGAGTTGTCGTTCGTTTCTCTCTCAGACACTGAATGTATGAGCCGATCGTAGAGAGTGGATCATCGATGCCACAATAGACGAATTTCACATTCTGAAGAGTTATCTCCCGTTGTCGACATTACATTCAGGTATCACACCGGTAATTGTTTTCACTATGTAATTCTATATAGAATAAAAAATCATTAAAAATCAGGTATTCGAATTCATGAAAAAATATTTAGCAGGAAGTGTTAAACGTTACCAGTCACATCAGCTGACACCAAAAAATAGGGTACCTACACGGCATTTTCTGATTTTTTCCATCCGCAAACAGGAATACCCTCAAAACCACGTGTATTCAATGTGTTTATAAACATCCTGTGTGCACCCCAGGAAGTGGCCTCCTATGCCCCGAAAGAAATAGTTCCTGTCAAAAACCTTTAATATTTTACAAAGTACATAAAATATCCTAAGCACAGATACCAAAAATGTAAAAATAGAATAAGGGAAATTAAAAAAATTTCTCACAATAAAAAAATATTTCTTTATTATGTATGGAACTACAATTGACTAAGTTCATTTTGATTGGTCAATTACCGGTGTGATACCTTGAAGGACCTTTGAAGTTGTCAGATTTTTTTCTTTTTTGCACCTGAGATTTCTTAAATAACTGTCACTAACATCCTGAAGTCTGGGGATCTAATTCCCATTATTGCTGGAGATATGATGCATTTATCTCCCTTACTCCAGAGCAGTCAAGAATACACACTGAGCACTCTGACAGAAGTTTTTTGTGCATATTTTGAAGCAGAATTTCATCCTTAATAGACTAAGCCTGGCAACCAATTTTGTATCCGTGGAGAGTATATGCATTGTTCTTCACAACAAACAAAAAATAATTCACAAGTCTGAGACCATTATGCAATTATTACATAACAAAATTGCATTTTACCCTCCTAAGAATGACAAAATTTACAGAAATTGTTAAATATTAGGCTGATAATAAAATCTGCATCTGGTCAATTTATGTTCCAAATAAAGCCTAGGTACTTGTCTACAACCTGCTATGCAGAAGTTTATCTAAAAGCTGTGTTGTAACACAGGGCAGTCCAAATGATATCAGCATCTGGGGAGGTTCTAGACAGCTCTGACACTCCATTAAACTTGCTTTGATGATAAGAAAATGGAGAAAACAATTCAGATGTAATTTATTGTTGTGATTTATGTAACTGGCTTTCTCTGCAGACACAAATTAGCCATGAAATTCCAATTGAACATACATAATTATCCTCTTTTCACTGAATTACTCAGGAATTTCAAAGGTGTTTGATGAATTTGCATGATTAATTCAAGATTACAGCTTTTTGTTTCACCAAATTTACATAAAAATTCAACATTTAAATTTGAAAATATAAATCTTAAACATTTTTATGGGTCTTAACACTTTTAAATGTGAATAAATGCAACAAAGAAACTAATATCAGGCCATCCTCCATGATTCTTGGAGGTGGGTGGGTGTACAAAAAATGCTGATAAAATTTATAGGAAGTGACAAAAGAAGAACATGGCACTTTATTAGCTGAATTATGGTTATTCTGATATTTTGATTGTGTAAATATGTCAAATTTCTTCATCACTTTAATTTGTAATTTATTAATATTTCAGTATATTAATGTGTTTAACAAATCATGCTAAAATAAACATCCTGACTGAGACTTAATTTAAAAGAGAGGGTCAACACCTACATAAAAGTTGTAAAATGACAAAAAACATTCTCCGGCAAACTGAAAAATCTTGAATGTCAGCTGCGAAAGCATGGAAAAAGTCTAGAGAACCATAACAGGCATACCATGGTGCTAAGTGACATTCTGCACCATATGTGTGATGCATGGTTGGGACTCAGAATAAGTATTCACTCTCATGCCCTGACAGTATTTATGCATTTTTGGTCATAAGCTTCTTATTTTTGAAAAATTCTTAATAAATTTTATTTGTGCATTACTTTTGTTAGACAAATTTAACTCATTTCATTATTTCTATTCCTCCACTCCAGTAATAAATGAATCACTTAAGGTGAATAAAATGAAAGTAAACCCAGTCTCTGTAAAATTTAACACTTTTTAAAAACATGTTTTACTTCTTCACATTTTATCGCAGTTGTCGCTTTTGTTGAAAACTCATTCGCAAACCCAGAATTAGTCTATTCTTGAAAAAATCAGCCTAAAGTGTTTTTACGGCAAAGGCTGTAGACACTATAATTGACTGCGGTCAGGTGGTGTACAGAGTTTAAAGTCATATAAAATAAAAAACCAACATTTTCTAACTTCTTTCTACATGTCAGATGCATAATCCTCCTTTGAAAGTCATAATTTGGAGTTTTGAGGTTAAAACATGACATATCATTAGTATTTTACATAGAAATCTGTATAAATTAATGTCAACCCTGCTTCTAAATTTAGAAATATGTGCTTTCACACAGAAAGTTCATAAAATGACATATTCTGTTGAAATATGCCTTTATAAAATTAAAACTGCCTTTAATATGGGTGTAGATGATTTTACACAATCACCTTCAAGGTATCACACCGGTAATTGTTTTCACTATGTAATTCTATATAGAATAAAAAATCATTAAAAATCAGGTATTCGAATTCATGAAAAAATATTTAGCAGGAAGTGTTAAACGTTACCAGTCACATCAGCTGACACCAAAAAATAGGGTACCTACACGGCATTTTCTGATTTTTTCCATCCGCAAACAGGAATACCCTCAAAACCACGTGTATTCAATGTGTTTATAAACATCCTGTGTGCACCCCAGGAAGTGGCCTCCTATGCCCCGAAAGAAATAGTTCCTGTCAAAAACCTTTAATATTTTACAAAGTACATAAAATATCCTAAGCACAGATACCAAAAATGTAAAAATAGAATAAGGGAAATTAAAAAAATTTCTCACAATAAAAAAATATTTCTTTATTATGTATGGAACTACAATTGACTAAGTTCATTTTGATTGGTCAATTACCGGTGTGATACCTTGAATTCAGTTACAGGCATAGATCCGGGAATTTTTTTCCGGGGGGGAGGGGGGTCCACACCTCTGTCCAAAAAAATTCCAGCCCAGAATTTCCTGAGGAGCAAAATAAAAAAACAAAGAAACAAACAAACAAAATAAAAACAATGATGGTGGGGTCCATGTTTTTAAAGGGGGAGGGCATCCAAAGTCATTTTTTATTTGCTTCTGTAAATCAGTATATAGTCCTATTTAAATAACTCTGCAAATTCCAGGGGGGGGGGGGGGGTTCCAATCTCCCTAGCCGCTCCCTGTCCCTGAAATGACAAATGATCATGCAACTCCTAAATAGTAGAAAATTTTTCCATTTGACTAGACATAATTTTGTTTCTTGTGTTATTATGTTATGTACATCTAATGGTTTAAGGTTATGAACCCTTGAGGTCATCCCCACTCTCTTGTTCATAATATG